>NC_058523.1:527493447-528118447 GCF_904849725.1 Hordeum vulgare subsp. vulgare
GGGTTCAGCAAATCTAGCTAAAGTATGTGCAACCATATTTGCCTCCGTGGGACAGAAAATAAAATGAATAGAGCTAAAGTTCTTGGCAAGAAAAGAGCATTCTTCATAAATAGCAGCAGCCGGTCCGAGAGAGTTTCCATCGTGTATCATAGCGTCGATCACCTCCATGCAGTCGGATTCGACCACAAGCTTCTGCACTCTCACCTCACTTGCCAAAATAAGCCCATCTCTGAGTGCTCTTGCTTCGGCGGAGCTAGCGTCTTCAGCGAAAGAAATGCCACTACACGAGCCGACAATAAAAGTACCTCTGTCATCACGTAGAACTGCCCCTGTGCTGCCAGTCCCCGAGTCGCCAGAGAAGCCAGCGTCAACATTAAGCTTATAGAGGCCCTAGGTTGGCAGCTTCCATCCATGCCGAATGACGCCCGGCTTCTTACCCCTAGCCTTGGCGAAGTTCTTTGCAAGAGCTGATATGGCATGCGCCGATCTGGGTGGTTCAAATATTTTCTCGCCATGGGTGAAGCTCCTTCTTTCCCACTAAACATACCAGACAATGGTTGCGATCATCTCACAACGGCCAACATCCGCATGTGACTTAATTGTGCTCTTAGATAAGAGAAGTTCCGAAAGGATGGCATTCCCATTTCGCTCCAATGTACAAATTTGTTGCATAAGACTTGATAGTCCCAAGATCCTCCATATTTCTTGCACTCTCGGGCATTGGAAGAAGACATGTTTAATACTCTCACAATTTTTTGTGCACAAAGGGCATTGGGAGCTAGCCATGATATGACAATTAGCCATTACCATAGCAGGGTATTGCTCCCATGAGAGATTTCCATAGGTGGATTTTAATCTTTGCACGGACCCGTAGTTTCCAAATGGTTCTCCAAATTGGGCTAGTACCTGAGGATTGGTTGGTGTTTGTCCTCCTCAACTTTCGCCCATGTTGGATGTCCCATTCTTCATGGTAGGCCGATCGAACAGAAAAGATGCCATGTTTATCTGGATGCCAAGAGCCAAAGTCAGTCATCATCCCCAAAGCCAGTGGGATATTAAGAATACGTTGTGCATCAACCGGCCAGAAGAGATCATTGATAAGATCCTCGTCCCACGTTCTACTGTCTACATCAATAAGTCGAGAAACCTTAGTGAGAACTATATTGTTCCGTGGCGTCATAAGCTTCTTACTCGGGCTGCTTGGTATCCACGGATCTTCCCAAATGTTGATAGAAGAGGCATCTCCCACTCGCCATATGATGCCTTTTTTAAATGTTTGTAGGCCACTCCATATACTCTGCCATGTATATGAGCTACCTTTCTTCAGGGGGCAGTTCAGGAGATCGTCGTCAGGGAAGTACTTGGCCCGAAGCACTCTTGCACATAGTGATTCCGGGTAGCTTAGGAGTCTCCATGACTGCTGGGCGAGGAGGGCTAGGTTAAAGCAATGGATGTCCCTAAAACCCATACCTCCCTTTTCTTTCATCACACACATCTTCCACCATGCAAACCAATGCATATGTTTTGGGTGATCATCCTCCCTCCACCAGTATTTTGACATTGCCGAAGTGATATTGTTACAGATTTCCTTCGGCAGTTTGAAGACTGACATTGCATATGATGGAATGGCTTGTACTACAGCTTTGAGCAGAATTTCTCTTCCCCCCACAGAGAGAAGCTTTTCTTTCCAGCCTCTTATTTTGCTCAACACTCTTTCAACCAGATGTTGGAAACAATCAGCTCTGTCTACCCCCACAATTGGTGGCAACCCAACGTATTTTTCGGGTAGGGCTTCGGCCATGATGTTCAGCGTGGTACAGACCTCCGCTCGAACTTGGACAGGTGTGCATGGACTAAAGAAGATTGCAGACTTAGCCTCGCTGATTTGTTGGCCCGAGGCCATGCAATATTCATCCAAAGATTGTTGTAGGTTTGCTACATTCCCCTGATCAGCACGCATCGGAATGAGCGAGTCATCAGCAAATAGAAGGTGAGATACTGAAGGAGCATCCCGACACACCTTTATCCTAGTGATATTGCCTATCGTCTCTTCGAACGCTAATGAGCTTGAAAGACCCTCTGCACAAAGAAGGAACAGATAGGGTGAAAGCGGATCACTTTGGCGGAGGCCCCTTGTTGGTGTGAACGAGTCCGAGAGCTCGTTGTTAATACGGACTTGATATTGTACCGAAGATATACATTCCATGATGAGGGCCACCCATTCTTTTGAGAAACCAAGTCTGGTCATCATCTTCTCCAGAAAAGGCCATTCTACCCATTCGTATGCCTTATGCATATCCAGCTTAACCGCGCACGTTCCATAACCGGAGTTTTTCATCTTGATTGCGTGGTATGATTCAAAAGCCATGAGGAAATTACCCGTAATTAGCCGTCCAGGAACAAAGGCGCTCTGGTTTGGAGATATGATATCTGACAGAACAAATTTCAGTCTCCCCGCTAGAACTTTGGATATCACTTTGTATAGAATATTGCAGAGGCTAATTGGTGTGAACTGCATTACATGCTCAGGATTTTCAACTTTTGGTATAAGGACAATGGTGGTGTTATTCCATCCTACCGGATTTTTCTTATTATGTATAGCTTCTAACACCTCATCCACCAAGTCTTGTCCAATGATGTGCCAAAACCTCTTGTAGAACACACCATGAAGGCCATCAGGTCCCGGGGCCTTGAGATCACCAATGCTATACGGTGCTTTCTTCACTTCTTTCCTGGTATAGGGTTTGTTTAAATCGGCATTCATCTCTGCTATAACCCTTGGAATTACCTTCTGGATTAAACCGTCATAATTCCCCTGGATCTTAGAGGTAAAAAGATTGGAGAAGTAGGACGAGATATGCTCATGGATGTCATCAAGGTCATCCACCCAGTCGCCATTAGAGCCTCGGATTTTAACGATTAGACTCTGTTTGTTCCTGCCATTAGCTGCCCGGTGAAAGAAACCGGTATTTTGATCCCCTTTGGCAAGCCAATCTGCTCGACCTCTTTGCATCCAGTATAGCTCCTCCTTCTCCAGCATCTCCTCGATCTCAATGTGAAGCTCGTGTTGTTTGATTGCCACCTCGTCGGTTAAAGGTCCCGAGAGCACGGTATTAAGCTCAACTTGCACCTTCCGTAACTTCGCCCTTGGTCCCTTCAGTGTTTCCTTGTCCCATTGGTGGAGATCAGCGTGTACCCCGGCAACAATGTCTGCCAAAGGACCCAAGCCTTCCTCCTTCCTTTTGTTCCATGCCGTTTGGACGATGGTTTCCATGTTTTCCTCCACTAGCCATCTTGCTTCGAACTTGCGGGTACCAGTTATCCTCCTCTGCTGCACCATCGAGCTATATTCCGTATTAATGAGAATATGACGGTGATCCGACTTGTCGTACTCCTCATTTGAGACACCATAATCAGGGAACATGTCCGCCCATTGCACATTGCTCACTGCCCGATCTAGACGCTCCCGAATATTTCCACGATGCCAAGTGAACATGTCGCCCGCAAAGCCTAGGTCATCTAGCCCGCAGTCGGTCAGTGCATCATTGAACCCTCGGAGGCATCGGAGTGGTCGTGGGGTGCCTCCTTCCTTCTCGTTATTATGCATAATTTCGGTTAAGTCACCAGCGATGAGCCAAGGCAGGTTTATCATCGCATGGAGTTGTCGTAGGTAGTCCCAGGTTAGGTGCTTCCTCTCTCCGCTGGGTTCGCCGTACAACCCGCGCCAACCAGCCGGGTTGTGTTCATTAATTCGAATATCAATGAAATTTGTATGCACTTCCATGGACGTGACCCCCAAGTTATTGTACCAGAGCATCACTAATCCACCGTTTCGTCCGTCACTCTCCGAGACATCCATTTGGTCAAAACCTAGTCGTCTCATCAACTTTCCTGCCTTAGCTTTGTTCAGGTGCGCCTCAGACAGGGAAAGCACATCTGGTCTTGCTCGCCCGTGGATACCCACAAGCGCACGTACTGCCGCAGGCTTCCGCAACCCACGGCAGTTCCAGCATAACAGTTTCATTGCGTCCGATCGAGCTCCTTCTCGGAGCTCGCCGATCTCTGATGACTAACATCCACGACTGTATTACACCCCGTCTTTGATCGCTTTGAATCTTGTGATGACACATCGTCTTCCTCCTCCCCGTCAGCACAATGATTAGGTCCAAGGGTCTCCATTGGTGCTATCCCGAGAACCGCAGGCTCCAGAAGAAGGGGTAGCTTAGTGCTACTTGGTTCTGTGTGCGGCTCGTCATACGTTAACCTCTTACGAGATTTTTCACCATCATTCTTGTTCCCATCGCCAGCTTTAAGAGGGCTACTGGCATCATCCTAAAGCTCTTTCGCCGAGGCCTTCCCACTCTCAGCTCTGCCCTGGGGATTAGGTTTCTGCCCCACAGGAGTGTTCTGTACGGACCCTTGAGGCTGGGATCCCGACCTGGGGGCGAGAATCCAATCACCCCATGCCATAGATTCCTTGTCATGCTTTCCATTGCCATGCTCTAAGAACGTATGCCCCATATGTCCACACACATAGCAGAACACTCGCATCTTCTCATAGAGGATTGAGTAGTACACTTTCCGCTGATTTTTGGTTATGGAAACAAACCTCATCAGTGGTTCGTTCACATCCATCTTGACCCGAACCCTGACGATCCTGCCATTACCCCATCTAGGGTTTAACATGACGCTCATCACCTCCCCAACTTTCCTCGTCAGAGATCGAACAACCTGCTCCTTTCTATACATTGGAGGGAGGTCAACAACCTAGATCCATACCGCCAGTTTATCGAGGGCCACCTCATCAAATTTCGTGAAACCATCGTAGTTTTCGATCAGGACCCCATGATCCCGGAAAAGCCAAGCACCTTCTTATGTGATTCTCTTCCAATCACCCAGACAGTTGATGGTGATCGAGAAGAGGTTTTCGCCCAACACGCTGAACGTAACACCCTGTGCCAGACTCCACGCCATGCGCATATTTTCATAAAAAACTCCCCTCGAGAAGGGTTTATCAGTATGGACTTTGGCAATTGCCATGAACTCCGCTTCCCCAACCTCATCTGGGAATTCCTCATCGAAGTTGAGATCATCCTCCTCCCTCTCCTCAGGATTTAACTTCCCTATCAGATCGTCCACCCACATCGACTTGTCCGCCATTGTCGTGTTGTATGCTGATGATTTCGATCCAGACGTCTCCATAGCCAGCGGTAACAACCCTAGCGCAGGGGTGATCCTTGCCGATCCGGTGTATATATGGAGGACCGCAATCCTCCCCGAGGAAGAATTGTAGTCGGACTCTACTTGATCGAGATAAACCCTAGATGTCGTCGCCAGGGGAAGAAAAACCCTAGACGTCGCCGCGAGGGGAGTAATTTCTTCCTCCAATCCTACTTGGATTAGGACTCCTTCCCAAATTGTCCACCTCTTTTGGATTTTCCACCTTTTTCACATGGGCTTTCTTTGGTTGACTAGACAGCCCATTAAGAGCTACTTGTGACAGCCCGATGCCGACGTTCCAGAAGATTCCCTTTCCATTCCGTTTTCGTCGCGATCGGAGTTCGTCTGGTACCCGAACGGTCGACCGTAGCGGCACCGTATTCGGTCTACCGTCGGATGTTTGTCGGTGTTTTAAAATCCATTGTCGTGCCGCCCGTTTTCCCTCTCATCCCTACATAGCCCTTCTACACACGTCAGTAGTGCCACCTAGCCACTTCCTCCGTTCGTGGTCGTCGGATCTCGATCGGACGGATGAGGTCCACCCCACCATAGACCAACCCTATATAAGCTCCACCCCCATGGAGAGACCTCTCTCACTCCACTAGGGTTCCCCCTAGTCATTTTTTTTGCAGCCACCCCCCTAGAAGTCCCCACCTGCTAGCCACACCCTTTAAATCCCGCAGCCCAAGCTCCATAGTCTTTCTCAGCCTTCGGATCGGAGATATGGGGCTCAGATTCGCCCAAATCCTCACCTACCGGACATGTCTGTGGTCAAATCGGACATGTTCGGGCGACCACAGGAGCTCCATGCCATGGCGAGCTCCTCCCGAGCCCTCCCCGTGCTGCTCCGAGATGCCCCGTCAACGCCGTCCGGCCCCGCCGCTGCACCACTCCGGCAAGATCCCGTCAACGGCGACCACCGGGTCGAGCCCACCGCCCTCTTCCTTCCCATCTCGGCCTCCCTCTAACTCTTCTTCTCTCTCTGTGCCATGCAGGAAACCACCATGGAAGCCAAGCCCCGATCTCTTCCACCGGCCCCCGGCTCGTGCCGCCACCGGCCGGAATGGGACCGGAGGACCCGGATCCACCCGGATCCGCCCCCTCCCGGCCGCCTCCACGCCTCGGCCGTCTGCCCTCGCCACCGGCCGCCGCCTCCATGGCTGGCAGCTTGTGCGCACGTGCACGACGAGGTGCAGCGCGAGCAGCCTGGCACCTGGGCCTCGATCGGCCTCCCACGCCTGGGCCCAGGTCGGCCTCCCGGAGCGGCCCAGGACCGCGTGGCATCTCCCCACCGCCAGCCGCTGCGGCCTAGACCACGTCGCCCCGGCCCAGTTCGGCAGCCCCAGCCGGCCACTAGCCTCGCCAGCCGCTGGGCTGCCTCAGCGCCGCCTCGGCCCAGCTGGCCCAGCTCCAGCGCCCGACCAGGCCAGGCCCCGAGGTGAGCACCCCCCAAGGCCTCTATATTGCGCCGCATGCACACTATGTTATTCTGCGCCCATGCCCCTTTGTAGCCCATTAGGAATAGTGTCGGCCCGTATGGTCATAGGAATTTTCGGAATTGTATTAATTCCAGATTTTAGACCGATATTTAATCGTCCGTAACTTTTATTCCGTAAGTCGGATCGCGATGATTTAGACATGGATTTCGTGTAGTTTTACGCGTAGAACCCGTTTATAATACTTGCATTATTTTTCGGCGTAGTTTAACGTGTCAAATGCATAGATTAGCGTGTTGTCCCAATAGGATATAGTCCGTATTTAATTTTCGTGCAAGTCCGGATTGATCGTATGCCGTAGATAAAATGCCCATGTTTTAGGAACATATTTTCCATGTATTTTAGAGTAGCCGTTGGTATTTTTGCGCGTAGTGATTTGCGGTAGTTTATTTTCCCGTGCATAGGTTATTTTCTTGCATTTTCGTGTGGTATTATTTTGTTGTGCAACCCCACATATTTTATATGTTTTCGGGGTGGATTTTTCTGTGCAATTAGTTTTAGCTTTTGAGGAAGTTAGTTCGCGCGATATTTTGCCATGTTGCCCTTTTGTTTAATTCATAGGAATTAATCCGTTCTTCGTTTGACGGAGTTGTCAACTAGAGATTTGATCTTGGATGTTTTGTATAGCCTCTGGTATTTTTAGTTGCAATAGATATGCATGTTTAGGTGTGTTTTGCTTGCTCTCAAGTTGCTAGAAATAGTGCTGATTTGGAGGAGCTGAAATATTTCTAAGTCTGGAATCTGTGATATTTTGTTGCTGTCTTGTTTTGCTTCTAGCTTGTGATCTGTAGCTCTTTTGAGGTTGGTCCAATGGAGTTAGTTGTAGCCCTTGTGTTTCTCTAGCATGCTGTAAATTTTCATTCCATTTACAGTCCCGTAGCTATAGGTTTTTCTGCTGTCAATATTGCTTCAGATCGAAAACTGCACTTTCATGAGGTGTAATTTTCACGAAGTCTGAAAAAGTGTGCGAGATGCCATTTTGTGACTTCTTTTCCTAGTGTTCCTTGCTACCATGCTAGTTGTTGTTAGTTGTTTGTAGTAGTGATTCTTGCCCTCTTCCGTGCCATGCCTTGCTTGAGTATATCGGAGTTGTGTAGCTCGTAGTTGTGGGGTGTAAAATATGCTATGTGGCTGATTTTGGCAGATTGTAGTATTTTCTTGTTTTGCGCGTAGTTGTTGAACCGTAGCTCCGATTTGATCGTGTCCTACATGAAACTTGCTTAGAATCTCGTGTAGTTTCACTTTCTCTTGCTGGTTGTTCGTTTTGAAGTGCTCGTGACCGTCGTTGCACACATATTGCATTCATGCCGTCATATCTTGCGGTGCTTGTATCTTTTGACCCGTAGCTCCGTTGGAGATGATCTGTATGTGTAGATTGCTTGAAATGACGCGTAGAATCACGTGAACCTATTTGTTTTGCTGTTTAACAACCAATTAAATGTGTTAGTTCAGATCTGGACAGAATTGTAAATTAACATGTGAGGTCGTTTCGGAGATGCTATAAGTCATTTCCGACCTCATTTAAAATGCCTAGATAGGTAGATTAATTGCGCTTCACCTCTTGCCATGTTTAACCACATTTAATATTGCCATGTATCTAATCGGGAGTGAACTAAATAATTCATATGTGGAGTTTCGTCAATATGCAACCCGTTGCATATTGAACTTCACTTAATGTGTAGTGTTTGATTGTGTGAATTGTCATGCCGTGACTTGCATGTATTCAACTGCTCATGCATCATATGTGTTATGCATCGTGTGGTGAATTCCGTGTGTTGATTTGTGTTTCCGGTTTGCTTCGTCTCGATAGAGTTCCGCAGCGTGCCGGATTGTGAGGACCCGTTCGACTACGTCGGTTCGCCTGCTTCACGGAGGTATTCTTCTTCCAAGCGGGATCTCAGGCAAGATGATCATTTCCCCAGATACCATTACTATCATTGCCATGCTAGTTTTATCGCTTCTATCGATTATGTCTCGTTGCCTACCACATGTTTACATATCAGCCTCTCAACAATGCCATGATAACCTTCAACCTGTTCGACCTAGCAAACCACTGATTGGCTATGTTACCGCTTGCTTATCCATGTTGTTAGGTTGCTAGTTGCAGGTGCAGATGCTTCCATGTGATAACATGGGTTCCTTGTCTTATCACCATATTAATGCTATTTAATTTAATGCACCTATATACTTGGTAAAAGGTGGAAGGTTCGGCCTTTCTAGCCTGGTGTTTTGTTCCACCTTTGCCCCCTTTGTTTCGGCTACCGGTGTTATGTTCCATAATTGAGCGCTTCTAACACGATCGGGGTTGTTATGGGGACCCCCTTGATAATTCGTTTTAGATTAAAGCTGGTCTGGCAAGACCCAACATTGGTACTATTTGCCCAACATAATAATTCTATTAAATTGCGATGCATAGGGAGTTAGCGCTACCCGAGGAGTACTTCTACAAAATACAGGGGGGCAGTGCTGTTGGTGTTGGTCCAAAACTAGAGCCGTTTGCGGGGCCAACCCGGGGCAACTCGGGAGATTTCTATCAGGCCACCGTATGTTGTGCTTATCCGTCGTGTCCTGAGAACGAGATACGCGGCTCCTATCGGGATCGTCGACACGCTGGGCGGCCTTGCTGGATTAGTTTTACCTTTGACGATATATCTTGTGCATCGGGATTCCGGTGATGCTTTGGGTAATCTCAGAGTTGAGGTTTTCCACTAGGGAATCTGACGAGATCACGAGCTTCGTGATTGAGGATTTCTATGCGGCTTGTGGTAATTTGTGATGGACTAGTTGGAGCACCCCTGCAGGGTTAAATCTTTCGGAAAGCCGTGCCCGCGGTTATGTGGCAACGTGGAAACTTTGTTTAACATTGGTTCTAGATAACTTGAAGTTAACTTAATTAAAACATGCCAACTGTGTGCGTAACCGTGATTGTCTCTTTCGTGAGTTCCTTCTCCGATCGAGGACACGGTGTGGTTATGTCTGACGTAGGTAGGTGTTCAGGGTCATTCATTTGATCATCAGTAGTCACGTCCGTTATGCGTAGATCTTCCCCCTCTTATTTCTTGTACTCGTAAGTTAGCCACCAAATATATGCTTAGTCGCTGCTGCAACCTCAGCACTTAACCATGCCTCACCCATTAAGCTTTGTTAGTCTTGATACCTTTAGAAATGAGATTGTTGAGTCCCCTGTGGCTCACAGATTACTAGAACACTAGTTGCAGGTACAGGTAAAGGTTACTTGACGCGAGCGCGTTGATTGTTCATTTGGAGTTGCTTCTTCTTCTTCATCATCGATCTAGGATGGGTTCCAGGCCGACAGCCTGGGATAGCAAGGATGGACGTCGTTCTTCTTTTGTCGTTTGTTTTCGTCCGTAGTCGGACCCTGCTCTTACTCTTGATGGTTATGTAATGTACTGATGTGACTCTGATGTAGCTTGTGGCGATTGTAAGCCAATTCTAAATATATCTCTTCTTTTCAGTACATGTACTTGTAACGATATCCATTCTTGCGACACGACGAGATGCGCTTCTATCCCTGACGAGGCCTTCGTGCCAAATTGAGGATAGGGTCGCATCTTGGGCGTGACAAGTTGGTATCAGAGCAGTACCGACCTAGGAGCCCCCTTGATTGATCGAACTTGGCCCAGTCGAGTCTAGTAAAAACTGCTTTGAGTCTAGTTATATATCGGAGAGTAGGATTCTTTTTTCTCCTCTTCTATGCTCTGGTGAGGAATCTTGACGTAATAATTTAATTCTACTCCTCTTCTCACTCAAATTTTTTTTTAGGATCACGCGGATATTTCTGGAATCTATATGATGCCGATGTGACGGAGTTCTGTCTTGGTGCCTCCTATCTGCTTTAAGTTTCAGGGGAGTTGATCTCCAGGGGATTCTTGAGCACATCGTTATCATTCAGATTTCTTAGTATCTCAGAACGAAGGATGTTCGTAATTGCTTCAATACTAGTAGTGGCGAGATAACCCCGATGTCCCCAGTACTGGTGGAGATTGTTCGGGAGTACTGCCATACTTTGTATCGTTGTGATCACGAGGGTCTGTTGTAGATGAAGGTCCGAGATTCTGGTCGTGTGTTGACGGATGTGATACAAGTGACGGGTTAGTATAGGAGTTGTGTGATATTACTCCTTGTATCCGTGTACGAGATTGCATGACCTGATATTTCGGGAATTCATAGGTGGGAATTCAAGTTGTTACTTATAGGACATTCTTCCATCAAATGCATGATGTTAGGTTGGGGTTCGACATCTAGTGGATTCCTGTCCACAAAAATATCAGACGAAATCTTTCTCATGAGTTTGTTCTGGCTAATTGCAAGCCGCACCCTTTGTTTTGTTGAATGTGGTAATTAAAGTTGCTTCGATGTCAAGTGGTGATTTTAGATCTTTCCTAAGAGGTGTTCTCATATTTTTATGTGAATGCTAATTCTTTTGCTCAATCAGTTGTCTTATCAATTCTTGTCAACCGGAGTCGTCGTATAATTTTTTTTTCAACCGGTGTGCTTCTCTTCAAGTGTAGTCTATCCTCTCTAATTTTGCAAGATCGTTCTCCATTTCATCCGGAGTTCATCTCATCTGTCCCAAGTCGTCCTTGTTTTTCCCCGCCCTCCTGCCCTTTTTCTTCGGTGATTGGATTTCATCCAAGCGCATTCATTTCATTGTGCTTTAGCTATCTTTATTCCGTGTCCTATCCGGTGATTCATCGTGAAGATTCTCAGGAGCTTCGTGTCATATTTGTTCATTCTTGTCATCCTTACCGGTGAATTCAGTTCAGTTATCCATGGTCATCATATCCTTTTGAACCATTAAATTCTTTCCTATGTTGGGAATTCTTGCCAGCCTATGTTGTTATCATTTCTCTCTAGTCTATCCGGAGCGTTGAAGATATTTCAGTAGTTTCTCGTTTTCAATTCTTTCAATTATTTCGAGGTGCTAACCTCATCTAGTTCTCTTCATACCGGTACAATATCTCCCGTTCTAGTAATCTCTTCAACGGTGGTTTCTTTGAGTGGGCCCATAACCCACAGGTTCTTTCCCAGGATCTTTCCTGGCTCTTTTAATTCTTTCTCGGAGATCTCTAATTCTTTCAACTATGACGTAAGTATGAATTTCATCAGTCTTATTCCTTCTTCAAAATCAATTTGAGTTAATTCTCATATTTGGCTCAACCTTGCATTCTTCTTTATTCCGGAGTGTCTCAGTTATTCGTGGTGTTCTTTCTCGTCATTCTCTCCATTGAAGATTCGAAGGAGTGTTCCTCGTAAATCTTGGTCCATTCTCTTCATGATTCATCGTTTCAGCCTTCTGGCATCATCTTGAATTTTGTCAATCATGAGTAATCCCTTTCGTGCTATCCGGTGCATTTCTGAGTTGTTTTTATTTCTCGTTCCTCCGAAGGCCATCATTTTTAGAACACTTCTTCGTTCTCAGCTTTCAGCTTTCGTTCTCCAATTCTTCTCAATTGTTGTATCTTCGTTCATCTCTCGATTATCCGGTGCCTTGTTCAAGTTTTCTCTCAGGTGGCTTATGATCCCTTCATTCTCTTGTTTCTCCATTCATTCGTGGTGTTCCCTTTTAATTGTGAATTCTTACCGGTGCTTCCTTCAATTATGCTTCAAGTGGTGTTTATCTCTCTATTTCTTCAAGGTTCTTTCAAGTAGAATAAGTTGTATGCTAGATCCGTTGCTTGTCATCAATTTAACTTGATGAAGGATAAGCGTAACATAATTCTTATTCTTGTTTCATCAAATGATTTCAATTCTACTTCCGGAGTGGCTCATGGTTTCAATTCTTTTCTCAAGTGCCTATCTTTCTTTTCCGGAGTTCCAAGTTCTTTTAAGTATCTCTTCGTGTTGCTTCATCTAAATTTTGGCAAGGTCATAATCTTATTCTTTTCTACCTTCATATCGTTGCATCATTCATTTGTATACGGAGGTCTGTCATGGTGGTTCATCAAGGTTTCAATTCACTCTCAAAGTGTTCCTCAAGATTCTGTTGGAGTACCTCAAGTATCCTTTCTCTTGCATTTCTATGTGCAATTGTTCTTCCTTATCTTTTGAGGTGGTATTATAGCATTCTTGTTAGTGTAGGAGCCTCGAAGAGTTTTCTTTCAAGGATGAGATAATTAAACCCACCAATTCTATGATCATGAGATATTTGCAACCCATGATTTCTTCATTGAGCTATCTTGGTTTGGATTTCACCTAAAGCTTTTCCTATGGATTGTTGCTATCATGGTGCTTGTCATTAATCCAAGTTCTCAATGTATCATCTTGGTGTAAGAAATTGCTCATATCTTGTTTCTCCCAATCAATCCTTGTTTCTTTTAGTGGTTGGTTGTCACCTCATATTTGTTGAGATGATTTTCATAAGCCCACTACTATCTTCTTCTTTCGTTGTTGTTTTCCAACAACTACGTTCAATTCTTCTTGCAAGGATGCTTGCCAAGTTCATTGGAGTTAGTAGTTGTCATTCTTTTCTTCATACTCTTCTTCCGTATGAGCTAGTTCATATTCTCTTGTCCGGAGGCATTGTGATGTTGCTCTTTTGGGTCTATCATGATGTTCTTCCAAGATCATGGTGTTCCCTTGTTCTATTTACTTGTTTCTTGTGAATATTGTCTATTTCCTCCATCTTATCGAATTTTTTGTCCCATTTTCCTACCGAAGTGCTGCCGAAATTTTCCGTGAATTCTTGCTTGTTTCTCTTATCATTCCTCATCTTTTTGCAACTTTCAAGGATCATTGGTTTCACTCGTTTGTCAAAGAAGTGACTAAGTTTTTACCTCTCGTTCTTTCTCATCCTCTCCCCCTTTCATTCTTGGATCTCGGGGCGAGATCCTCTTGTAGTGTAGGAGAGTTGTGACAGCCCGATGCCGAAGTTCCAGAAGATTCCCTTTCCTTTCCGTTTTCGTCGTGTGTCTATTTTATTTTTGTCGCATCATCATCGCATCATGCGCATCATCAGCATTGCATCGGCATCCCATTGCCGCCAGTTTTCAAAACTCGCATCCGTTGTTAGTTGCCGGTTCTCGTCGTTGACCGTTCTGAGCCCGACCGCACTCGCACGCGCCCGCGGCATCGTCGTAACCCTGTTTTAAAAGTGTGTTTAAAACTTTCTCTGATCGGGGTGAAACTTGGCATGCGGTCGTAATTAGATATAGCTAGGCCGCCTGTCGAATTTCGTCGCGATCGGAGTCCGTCTGGTACCCAAACTGTCGACCGTAGCGGCACCGTATTCGGTCTACCGTCGGATGTATGTCGGTGTTTTAAAATCCATTGCCGTGCCGCCCGTTTTCCCTCTCATCCCTACATAGCCCTTCGACACAGGTCAGTAGTGCCACCTAGCCACTTCCTCCGTTCGTGGTCATCGGATCTTGATCGGATGGATGAGGTCCACCCCACCATAGACCAACCCTATATAAGCTCCACCCCCATGGAGAGACCTCTCTCACTCCACTAGGGTTCCCCCTAGTCATTTTTTTTGCAGCCACCCCCCTAGAAGTCCCCACCTGCTAGCCACACCCTTTAAATCCCGCAGCCCAAGCTCCATAGTCTTTCTCAGCCTTCGGATCGGAGATATGGGGCTCAGATTCGCCCAAATCCTCACCTACCGGACATGTCCGTGGTCAAATCGGACATGTCCGGGCGACCACAGGAGCTCCATGCCATGGCCAGCTCCTCCCGAGCCATCCCCGTGCTGCTCCGAGATGCCCCGTCGACACCGTCCGGCCCCGCCGTCGCGCCACTCCGGCGAGATCCCGCCGCCGGCGACCACCGGGTCGAGCCCACCGCCCTCTTCCTTCCCATCTCGGCCTCCCTCTAACTCTTCTTCTCTCTTTGTGCCACGCAGGAAACCACCATGGAAGCCAAGCCCTGATCTCTTCCACCGGCCCCCGGCTCGTGCCGCCACTGGCCAGAATGGGACCGGAGGACCCGGATCCGCACCCTCCCGGACGCCTCCGCGCCTCGGCCGTCTGCCCTCGCCACAGGCCGCCGCCTCCATGGCTTGCAGCCTGTGCGCGGGTGCACGACGAGGTGCAGCGCGAGCAGCCTAGCACCTAGGCCTCGCTCGGCCTCCCATGCCTGGGCCCAGGTCGGCCTCCCGCAACGGCCCAGGACCGCGTGGCCTCTCCCCACCGCCAGCCGCTGCGGCCTAGACCGCGTCGCCCCGGCCCAGTTCGGCAGCCCCAGCCGGCCGCTAGCCTCGCCAGCCGCTGGGCTGCTTCAGCGCCGCCTCGGCCCAGCTGGCCCAGCTCCAGCGCCCGACCAGGCCAGGCCCCGAGGTGAGCACCCCCCAAGGCCTCTATATTGCGCCGCATGCACACTATTTTATTCTGCGCCCATGTTGGGGAACATCGCATGGGAAACAAAAAATTTCCTACGCGCACGAAGGCATATCATGGTGATGTCCATCTACGAGAGGGGATGTGTGATCTACGTACCCTTGTAGACCGTACAGCAGAAGCGTTAGTGAACGCGGTTGATGTAGTGGAACGTCCTCACGTCCCTCGATCCGCCCCGCGAACCGTCCCGCGATTAGTCCCACGATCTAGTTCCGAACGGACGACACATCCGCGTTCAGCACACGTACAGCTCGACGATGATCTCGGCCTTCTTGATCCAGCAAGAGAGACGGAGAGGTAGAAGAGTTCTCCGGCAGCGTGACGGTGCTCCGGAGGTTGGTGGTGATCTTATCTCAGCAGGGCTCCGCCCGAGCTCCGCAGAAACGCGATCTAGAGGAAACACCGTGGAGGTATGTGGTCGGGTTGCCGTGGAAAAATCGTCTCAAATCAGCCCTAAAACCTCCGTATATATAGGGGGAAGAGGGGGAGCCTTGCCTTGGGGTCCAAGGACCCCTAAGGGCTTCGGCCGAGCCAAGGGGGCAGCCCTCCCCTTCCAAACCGAGTCCAACTAGGTTTGGAAGGAGGAGTCCTTCCCCCTTTTCCCACCTCCTCTTTTTTTTCTCTTTGATTTTCTTCCTATGGCGCATAGGGCCTTCTTGGGCTATCCCACCAGCCCACTAAGGGTTGGTGTGCCACCCCCAAGGCCTATGGGCTTCCCCGGGGTGGGTTGCCCCCCCCCCCCCCGGTGAACTCCCGGAACCCATTCGTCATTCCCGGTACATTCCCGGTAACTCCAAAAATCTTCCGGTAATCAAATGAGGTCATCCTATATATCAATCTCCATTTCCGGACCATTCCGGAAACCCTCGTGATGTCCGTGATCTCATCCGGGACTCCGAACAACATTCGGTAACCAACCATATAACTCAAATACGCATAAAACAACGTTGAACCTTAAGTGTGCAGACCC
Source organism: Hordeum vulgare subsp. vulgare (assembly GCF_904849725.1). Taxonomy (NCBI): domain Eukaryota; kingdom Viridiplantae; phylum Streptophyta; class Magnoliopsida; order Poales; family Poaceae; genus Hordeum; species Hordeum vulgare. Next base: position 527,509,491 of record NC_058523.1, read on the forward strand.
TGCAGGTTCGAGAACTATGTAGACATGACCCGAGAGACTCCTTGGTCAATATCCAATAGCGGGACCTGGATGCCCATATTGGATCCTACATATTCTACGAAGATCTTATCATTTGAACCTCAGTGCCAAGGATTCATATAATCCCGTATGTCATTCCCTTTGTCCTTCGGTATGTTACTTGCCCGAGATTCGATCGTCGGTATCCGTATACCTATTTCAATCTCGTTTACCGGCAAGTCTCTTTACTCGTTCAGTAATACAAGATCCCGCAGCTTACATTAAGTCACATTGCTTGCAAGGCTTGTGTGTGATGTTGTATTACCGAGTGGGCCCCGAGATACCTCTCCGTCACACGGAGTGACAAATCCCAGTCTCGATCCATACTAACTCAACGAGAACCTTCGGAGATACCTGTAGAGCATCTTTATAGTCACCCAGTTACGTTGTGACGTTTGATACACACAAAGTATTCCTCCGGTGTCAGTGAGTTATATGATCTCATGGTCATAGGAACAAATACTTGACACGCAGAAAACAGTAGCAACAAAATGACACGATCAACATGCTACGTCTATTAGTTTGGGTCTAGTCCATCACGTGATTCTCCTAATGACGTGATCCAGTTATCAAGCAACAACACCTTGTTCATAATCAGAAGACACTGACTATGTTTGATCAACTGGCTAGCCAACTAGAGGCTTGATAGGGACAGTGTTTTGTCTATGTATCCACACATGTATTTAAGTCTTCATTCAATACAATTATAGCATGGATAATAAACGATTATCTTGACACAGGAATTATAATAATAACTATATTTATTATTGCCTCTAGGGCATAATTCCAACACCCTCTAGTTATTCGAGTGTCGCATGATCCAAATTCACTAACTCAAGTCCGATCATCACGTGAGTTGAGTATAGTTTCACTTGTGAACATCTCCATGTTGATCATATCTACTATATGACTCATGCTCGACCTTTCGGTCTCTTGTGTTCCGAGGCCATGTCTGTCCATGCTAGGCTTGTCAAGTTTAACCCGAGTGTTCCGTGTGTGCAACTGTTTTGCACCCGTTGTATGTGAACGTTGAGTCTATCACACCCGATCATCACGTGGTGTCTCGAAATGACGAACTGTCGCAACGGTGCACAGTCGGGGAGAATACAATTTTATCTTAAAATTTTAGTGAGGGGTCACCTTATAATGCTACCATCATTCTAAGAAAAATAAGGTGCATAAAAGGATTAACATCACATGCAATTCATAAGTGACATGATATGGCCATGATCTTGTGCTTCTTGATCTCCATCGCCAAACACTGGCATGATCTTCATCGTCACTAGCGCCACAACATGATCTCCATCATCATGATCTCCATCATTGTGCCGCCATAGAGATTGTCATGCTATCTATGCTATCACTACTAAAGCTACAACCTAGCAATATAGTAAACGCATCTGCAAGCACAAACGTTAGTTTAAAGACAACCCTATGGCTCCTGCCGGTTGCCATAGCATCGACGTGCAAGTCGATATTTAACTATTACAACATGATCATATAATACATCTAATATATCACATCATGTCTTTGGCCATATCATATTACAAGCATACCCTGCAAAAACAATTTAGACGTCCTCTAATTTGTTGTTGCATGTTTTACGTGGCTGCTATGGGTATCTAGTATGATCGCATCTTACTTACGCAAAGCCACAACGGTGATATGCAAATTGCTATTTAACCTTTCTCCAAGGACCGCCTCGGTAAAATACGATTCAACTAAAGTTGAAGAAACAAACACCCGCCAGTCACCTTTATGCAACAAGTTGCATGTTAGTCGATGAAACCGGTCTCTCGTAAGCGTAGGAGTAAGGTTGGTCCGGGCCGCTTAATTCAATCCAACAATACCGCCGAATCAAGAAAAGACTAAGGAGGGCAGCAAATCGAACATCAACGTCCACAAAAACTTTTGTGTTCTACTCGAGGTTTCATCTAAGCATGAACCTAGCTTTGATACCACTGTTGGGGAACGTTGCATGGGAAACAAAAAAAATCCTACGCACACGAAGACCTATCATGGTGATGATCATCTACGAGAGGGAGATTAGATCTACATAACCTTGTACATCGCTAAGCGGAAAGCGTTAAGAAATGTGGTTGATGTAGTGGAACGTCTTCATGATTCAAATAACTGTCGTCCCACGATCCGTCCCGATCTAGTACCGAACGGACGGCACCTCGCGTGAAGCACACGTACAACTCGATGACGATCTCCGCCTTCTTGATCCAGCAAGAGAGACGGGGAAGTAGATGAGTTCTCCGGCAGCGTGACGGCGCGCCGGCGGTGGTGGTGATCTATTCCTGCAGAGCTTCGCCTAAGCATCGCAGAAATCCGATCTAGAGGAAGAACTACGAACTAGAGGAGAGGGTTGCACGTGGCTGAAATTGTATCTCAAAAACCCTAAAACCTCTAGTACATATAGGAGGAGGGAGGAGGCAGCCTTTCCCACCAAGGGAAACCCCTTGGCGTCGGCCGAACCAAAGGAGGGAGGAGTCCTCCTCCAATCCTACTTGGGTTAGGACTCCTTCCCAAATTGTCCACCTCTTTTGGATTTTCCACATTTTTTCCACATGGGGATTTCTTTGGTTGATTAGACATCCCACTAAGAGCTATTGCGCCACCATCAAGTCCACGTGGCCCTCTTGGGGAGTGGTGGGCCCAACTGGTGGGCCCTCGGTACCCATTCGTCACTCCCGATACACTCCCGACAATGCCCGAAATTCTTCCGGAATCCAAATATCAACTTCCTATATATCAATCTTCGTTTTCGGACCATTCTGAAACTCCTCGTGACGTCCGGGATCTCATTCGGGACTCCGAACAAAACTTCAGTCACCAGCACCTATAACTCAACTATACCGAAACGTCACGGAACCTTAAGTGTGCAGACCCTGCGGGTTCGAGAACTATGCAGACCTGACCTGAGACACTCCCCGATCAATATCCAATAGCGGGACCTGGATGTCCATATTGTATCCTACATATTCTACGAAGATCTTATCGGTTGAACCTCTATGCCAAGGATTCATATAATCCCATATGCCATTCCCTTTGTCCTTCGGTATGTTACTTGCCCGCACCTATTTCAATCTCGTTATCGGCAAGTCTCTTCACTCGTTCCGCAATACAAGATCCCATGACTAACTCTTTAGTCACATTGCTTGCAAGGCTTATATGTGATGTTGTATTACCGAGTGGGCCCTGAGATACCTCTCCGTCACACGGAGTGAAAAATCCCAGTCTTGATCCATGCTAACTCAACGGACACCTTCGAAGATACCTGTAGAGCACCTTTATAGTCACCCAATAATGTTCGGCGTTTGATACACACAAGGCATTCCTACTGTGTCAGTGACTTACATGATCTCATGGTCATAGGAATGAATACTTGACATGCACAAAACAATAGCAACAAAATGATACGATCACATGCTACGTTTGTAGTTTGGATCTTGTCCATTACATCATTCTCTTAATGATGTGATCCCCTCATCAAGTGACAACACTTGTCTATGGCTAGGAAACCTTAACCATCTTTGACCAACAGGCTAGTCAACTAGAGACTCACTGGGGACACAGTTTTGTCTATATATCCACACATGCATTTATGTTTCCATCCAATACAGTTATAGCATGGATAATAAACGATTATCTTGAAATAGGAAATATAATAATAACTATTTTATTATTGCCTCTAGGGCATATTTCCAACATTATGTGATGTGAGGGAGAGAGATGATACGAGGGATTGGGGGGAACATGGAGACCTAGCTGAAATTTTTGGAGTTATCGCTTCGCAGGTGGTGCCCCGCCCGCGCGGCTCGAAATTATTGAACCAGCTATTAAGCAATGCCGACACTTTTTCCATCGCAGAGAATCACCGATACACAGTCTAATGATAAAAAAACCTATGGCGACACATAGTACATTCGTAAATCATTACGGAATGCCAACAGATATATTGTTAGAAGTATAGAGCAACACTAACAATCTCTGTGTCGGTATAGTTTGGAAAAAAAAAAGTCGGATATGCACACTTTTGCCGACACACACATGTCGCCCTTGCGGTGTCGTGGTGTAGTGATCCGAGAGTTTCTCCCGAAGCAGCACGAGTGGATCGAAAATAGTTACACGACGATGCCTTCATCAAGGTAAAGATGTAAAACTCCGCCATCGCCCACCAACGGCTCGGTTTTCACCGACAACTATATCTCCCCAAATCACAACTGAGACTAGATGACGAATCTTGAGATCTGACCACCCAGCCCCGGAACGACCACCTCCTGCAAAGAAGATGGCCACGACCACCATGCCCAGGGCCAGAGCCTCTAATGTCCTCGTGTTGCAGGACGAGCCCAGTGACAACATGTCGTTGACGAAGCATGGATGGTACACGACATGAACTTATGCGGCTCGCCAAAACCTATCTAGGATCAAATCGGGCATCCAAGCCGGCACCGCAGGATCCGTCGCTATATGCCACTACCAGCATGCCGTAACCGGCCACCGCTGCCCCACATCACTGTCGTATGTCCGTCTTGCGAGGACCGCCGCCCCCCTGACCTGACCTGGCCGAGAAGAAGCGTCGCTGCCACCGCTGCGACGCATAGGATTTGCGTGCGAGCCTGTAGCAACGGCGACGATAGGAGAGATGGTGTTAGAGAAGACTGAAGGAAGTGTTCCTGTGTGCAAGCAATCATAGAGAAATCGCGCATTACACCAACTCGGTGGTCTCGACATCCAGGACGCGCCACTAGTCGAAAGCAATGTGCACGTACCTTTCACAAATGTTTGTTTACATCCAAGGAAAAAAGTGTGTCCTTACATTAAGTTGCCGATGTTGTTTAGCCCGTCAGTCTCGGCTTATTCTATGAAGTTTCGGGGCTCTCACCCCCAGCCCAAGTTCGACGGAGGTCCGGACCTTACAAATTCGGTTCCTCAAATGTCCGCGGACGCGTCCGAGCGTGTCCGTGAACATTGATCAGTCACGTCTCAAATAATTGATTTCGTAACCGGACATCTCATATTAGGATCCTTAAATTCATATAAAAACATGTAAGATATGAAACTTAAGTACTACGTAGAACCTATCTACTCCTCGTCGGAGATGTCGAAGATCTATGTGCCCTCACATGGATAAATGGCCGCGTGCCGCACCTCTGCCCCCTCCGGCTGCTCCGTTGCAGCCTCCTCCACCTCCAACATCTCGAAGAGGACGTCGGCCTCCGCCTGCCTCTACCGCATGAGCCGGTGGTTGGCTTACACCTCGGCCTCATCCCGGATGGAATCCAGGATGGGCTGCTACTCCGTCATCTCCTCCGATTGGGCGACGCCGAACTCCACCTCCGCCTCCACCATGCTCAAGCCGGGAGCCTCCTCCTCCGGGTCATCCTCCCCCATGGCCTTCTACTGCTCCTCCTCCTTCTGTTGTTGTTGCTGCTCCTCCTCCTTCTCCGTCTTCGACGAGTCCGAAGGGAGACCCGCAGCGATGCGAGCGGCGCAGCGAGCCTGAATCTCTGCTTCGATTTGCACGCATCGCTAGTGAGCTGCGTGTAGGTGGTGATGAGCCATCGGACCATCCTAATGGAGAGGGACTGCGAGAGGAGGCAGGCTCGGGTGGCGGCGGAGAGGAGAAGGCGAACATGCTAGGGTCGGGGGCACCGAGCGGCTTAAATAGCCGGCCCCGATTTAGGGATAGTAGCCAGATTGCATCACACAGCGTTCACACCGCGCCGATGATCGAGGCACCCATCGCATCGTTGGGTTTCTCGAAGAGTCCGCGTGGGGCCAAGCCGCCAGGCCGACGTGGCAGGTGTGCTTGGACGCCCCATATTTTGACTGGAAATGGGGAAGCCGGTCAGTCCGGGCGTTTGAGACAGTTTGAGAGACCCATCTGGATCGCAATTTCATGATCGGACAGCATGCCCGGATGTTTGAAGAGGGTTTAAGGGGTTCAGTTATAGATGCTTTCAGCTATACCTGGCCATAGATAGCCCGGCCCGGACGGCCCGAAAATCCCTGGTCGGCCGAGGCCTAAACTTGCCATCGAGACAGGCTCGAACCTAGAATTTAAGCCGAGTGGTCGGACCGGGCCGGACTCGGACTTGAGCAATATCAATTTTAAGCCGCGGTCGGACAAGGCCGGTTGGGCCCAATCGGGATTTTGTGGGCTTTGGGTTCAATATTAAGGCCCGACGATCAGGCCGGGCCAGGCTCGGGCCAGGTATACTTTCAGCACAACATAGGACGACTCTTCTTTCTCACAGTGTGAGTCAAATTACTCGTATATTTAAACTTTCAAATCAACAATTTACAGGACCCGGATTTTTCCTAACTAGATGTGGGCGCAACTACAATCCCAGCCATCAAACACGCATGAGGATAAGGGCCATGCCCTGAAAAGCTGGGTCACATGGACGCATGCATACCCTCTTTCCTCTTCCATTCTTTACACTATTAAACTATATTCCTTTGGGCCCACCATACTATCACCTCTTCAACGCAAAATCACACAACACACAAATATGCCACCATAATTTTTAAATAAAATATGCAATTTTAAGTATGATTATGAATTTGAGTTTCTTGCGGGCAGCTCTACGAAATAAGTCCAATATTGCTATACTTCAATCTATAAAATTACTAATGCCAGCCCAAGATAAATAAAATTGTGCATGTCTCAAAAAGTTCCATGAAGTTTTGATCAAAGCTCAAACAAGCTGTTTATATAGTTTTTTAATATTTCCAATAAAGTGCAGACTCCTTATTCAGAAAGTTCTTCAACTCCTGATTATTTTTGTTTAATACCTTACAATTAAAATAAAAAGTTCTTCACTGTTTCTAGCAAAAGTTAATGAATCTGACTGTAAAAGTCCGGGGCTCCGCCTCCTTTTCTAAAAAAAAATCTGACTGTAAAAGTTCTTTATGATTTGAAGTTAAAGTTTGTCAGATAAAAGAAGAATGTGGCAGGAGTATGTACAAAAATTATTCTCCTTACAACGGTACTGCAGCACATAGATCATTTTTTATCCATAGAGAAAATAAATCTTTCTATAGAGAAAAGAAATCAAATCTTCACTGGGTAGGAATAGAACATGGATACCTACTGTGTGCACAGGGCGTACAGGAAGGCATGGGAGGAAAGAAAAGAATCTCCGACATGGGCTCTGAGTGGTCCAGCCAGCACGGATCCAGAGGAGAGTGTGCGGAGAGGATTCCAGTTGCGCGCACAACCAGTTAGACATCGCCATATTCGCAATTTACACTTCCAGTAGTAGCACTCGTTTACATGAGCCACAAGCAAACCCCAGGAACCCGAATTAGTGAACGGCCGGCTGCAGCCGTGTGTAGGTTTAAACGGAAGCAAGTGCGTACGTACGTACAGCGCCGGCGATCACAGTGACCACCTTCCAACTAAAAAAAAGTATGACAACCAACGTAAAAATAGTACTCGTACATGGGTTTCCTATAACTTTTTTCCACAACAGATAATTCCCATGGAAACATTCTTCTTATCTGTCTTCCATCGAAACTTCCAATAGATATGTTCACCTCAACCAAATACACAAAAGGTAATGAGTGTTTGAAGTAAAAAGTAAAGAACGAGAGAGATGAATGAAACATGATTCATTAGTCTTTATTGATGATAGCAATGGGGTATTTATACCCGGACGGAAGTACACATGTTGCTTGGGAGTCAAGTAAACTTGAAGTTACTTAAGGGCCAAGTTATTACATAGTTTCCTTGAGAGTCAAGGAAGTGCATAGTTGCTTGAGGACTAAGTAACCTATCTAAAAATTAACTTAATCTATTCTTAACACTCCCACTTGTACAACGCCTCTTCTTTAGTATATGCATCATCTTGATAAATTCTTTGAATATTCTTGAAAGTCTCCTCCAAAAACCCTGTGGGAAAAATATGAGAAGAATTGTGCAGATATGTTGCTAAAACTCCCTTAAACCCAGTGAGAAAAATAATAAGGAGAAAATGATGCAACATATAATGATTATTGTCTCTTGATAACTCATAGGAGAAAAACCTTTGAAGAAGGAGAAAACTCATTGGTGAGTTTAGAAAACAATTAATATGTCTTGAGTACTTCCTTTAAAAACCCGAGTAGGGAAAATAGAAAGTATGACATGTGATCTTTGATAAGACACTGCCTCATTAAAAACCATTATGAGAAACTACGGGAGAAAACTCATAAGGGAAAAGAGTGCATCTGACATGCCATTGAAAACTCCTTTAAAACCCAGTGGGAAAAATATAAGGAGAAAATAATATGACATACACAAACACTTGTGTTTATATTGTCTCGTTAAAAACCTTTTATGAGAAACCATTAGGGAAAAACTCATCAAGGGGAAAAAGAGTACAATATATGCAATCTGATGATTGTTAATAGGTTATAGTTTGGGAGATTACTCCCCCTGAACTTTGCAAATATGGAGGATGTCTCATACCAATTTCATTGACATGAACATAAGATTGTGTATAATCTGTTGGATTTTCACATGATTTTGTTTGCAAATTATTTCCTCACTTTTCTATAATCCATGAGGATAAATAGTTTTCGGGCAATGTGATTTATGATATTGCTCTTCATATAACTTGTTGGTATTGAGTAACACAAGTGGAAGTATCTTGATAAATCAAGTTATGTGATTCTGATGAATCTCAACCACATGATTTTGAGTGTGGTTAATCATTCTGCCAAGTCATGCATATTTTGCAATGCTTTTAGATAAAGCAATTATGTCAGAATGATAAGTGGGAATAACCATTAAAGTCCATTTAGATGACTTCCATACGGAGGCTATTCCAGCAAATTCAGTCATTGATATGGCGTCATTGGGATCAAATAAAGAGCCAATATCATCATATCACATCATGGTCATATCTTGTATTTCCTGATGGAATTGTCCAATATTTATTGTGAGCTTAAGATATAAGATGATATTCCATATATCAAGCATGTAAATTTTGTTGGGGGTTGTACTCTGAACAAACATAGCAAATATGGTGTCAAGCCTGACATAGTTTGCAATCATATGAGTTCTTTGACATTAGTGAGATATAGAACTTCATGTCTTTATGTCACTTCACTATCAACCCTAGATATGTACCTTATCAAAGGTAGTATGACCATACATGTCTTTTGTTGTTATGGTATATCCACACTGAACTTCTCGTATATGTTATGGATATATGTAGACTGATATGTATTCTTGAGAGAATGCTCAAGTTGTAAGCTTAAGCTAAATTTGGTTGAATCCAAATTTCCCGTCTTGAGATGATTTTGTGTATGTTTATGTCTTGTAGAGACATTGATGATGAAATCATCGATATACGCTGAGGTGATGTAAGGAAATCAAATTTTGGGATTCCTTTATTAACACATAAAAATGATCATCCTTTGAGTAATCCTTTGAAGAAGGAACTCATTTAGTCGGTAGTACCATATGATTTCCGACTATTTCAAGCCATAGAGTGACTTCTAAAATTTTACATAAATATGTTGCGATTTATTTTGGATTCGGAATTGTAAGCCCTTCAGGGACTTCGTTATAAATTTTCAAAACGAGTGACCCATATAAGTATGTAGTCACTGCATCCATTAACTGCATGGATAATATTATTTGTACTGTCAATGATATTTATTATCGAAACTTAATTCCACTCATACCAAGAGGGTATGTTACATCATAATTTGATGTCGGGTCTCTGCGTGAACCCTTTTGCTACAAGCCTCGCTTTTTCACCACCTCATTGACTTTGTCTATGAATGAGAAGTTTTTAGTATTCCATATGGAAGATACTTATGAAGAGTAGGTATTACTATGGTAAATACCACTCTTTGATGAGCAAGTGTTATTCTTCATTACTTGCTTCCTTTTATGTGAACCAATATGAGTACAAGAGGCACTCTACCATGGATTTTGGTTCAGGGCCCAAAAGATTTTAGCAATCTTTAGAAGAAATATATGTCGACAAATGTAGACTTATGTTATATGATTCTAGAGGAATCGATGAAATTTGTGGAAATGTCTTTATTCCTTTTAACTCCTTGTGATGAAATTTGTGGAATCCAGTGAGGTGTCTTTCAACTTGATGTTGAATTACATTTACTGGTTAAGGATTTGATTTCCTCTGTTTCTGCGGAAGCATATTCAAGATTATATCTCATGTGGTCAGATTTCTCCCCCTCTTTCTCTCATTTGGGGAGAAGAGTGGTTTATCAGGTACCTCCACTCTTTCTGACACTTTACTGCAGGAATATAAATTTGAGTGACACCTTTGTCATCAGTAAATATAGGTGGCAGATTTGCAATGAGTTGTAAATATGTGATTCTAAACTTCTTGTTCAGATTCTTTGAGTACGTGGATATAAGGACTGAATGCCAATAACATGTCTAATTTATTTCTCGGCATTGTTTGTGGTACTAATCTCCCCCTAATGCCAGAAATGTCCTTATTGCTGATGCAATCAACATACAGGCTGTGAATAATTTTGATTGACGGATAAATTTTCTATTCCTCACATAGATCCCTAATTTTCTGTGAGAGCCCATTGATGTATGCTCGAGTGGTGATATTGGTATGTAACCAAATTATCGCAGATAGGAAATACTTTGTTGATTTCCACATAATTACTACAAGGGGAAAGTAGTATGCTATGCAGTTGGTATGATTTATATCATATTTACGGTGTGTAATGTCGTATTTTTCTAGCAAGAGGCTAGTAAATTGCAATTCTATAAGTTTGATCATGTTATTAATTTCACTACCTTTGATAAGATATTTAACTAAACCATTCTAGGTATGCACATAAAGTATTATGTATAATCAGACATTGCTTCTGAAATGAGTTCAAAGAAGTTGTCCATTCGAATGGATTTATCCCTTGTTTAGGATAACTTGCTCTTACTTTGAGAATTTGAGCAACTAATTTAGTTATATCATTCATGGTTTTGTGTGACAAGAGACACACTGGAAATCATTTTATAAATGTTTCCATGAGTACCATGAATTATCTATATAATACCACATAATGGTTGAGTAATCCACATATCTTCTGAATGTGTTCAAGGAAGAATGAGTGGCTCATTTGAATTTTTAAGGTGAGAGCCTTAAAACTTAATTTCCCTATCACACATGCAGTGCACATAAAATCTGTTGATTTGGGAAATATTATAACTTAAAAAGTTATGACCAATATAATTGCCAATTAATTTTCTAATCAACCCCAAACTAGGATTGTAAGGCTTAAATCCAAATATTTTGTAAGATTTAGAAAATTATTTTGTACGCAACAAAACTGAGTATGAATTGATTCATACATTCAAAATTTATCAAATATAATGTCCAAGAAATAGGATATTGGACATTACACTACATGTAGTAGTACAAGTATAGGCAAACAATATTTTGGAAATAATCATGAGATTACATGAGGTCTCCAATATTAGTGATTTTTTATATATATATGCAAACATATCTTGGGTGCAAAGGAATTGACCAACCTTTTCTTGCACTAGATTTTTGGTTCTCCTTCTGAGGAAGATTTGAGAACAATCATTTACCAAAATAGTTTCCAGTTTTTGAAATTTATCCCAACTACTTCTTTGCCTTTTTTAATAAATTTATGGTGTGGTTTGACGATATGTTTGACGGTTTGGTAATCATATGTATGATATTTATGTAACCACACATTTGACCAACTTGAGAGTTGTCTTTGTGATCATTTGAAAATGATCAATTACCAATTAAAAGGTAATTATGTCATTGGTTGTCTTTAGCCTCCACTTTACTTCGAATTCCTCATGGTTCTATTTTGTAACCACTGACTTGCATAGTATTCTTAATATTAGCAAATATTTGAAGCACCCGTTGGGTGAATATGATGATTTTAAGAAATAATATGTTTCTTTACCATGAAAATGGTAATACCATCATAAGATGATGTAAAAGTGTATTATGGGCTTTCCAATCGGATTCAAATACAAAAAATATCTGATCATAAAATCTCAACTTAAAGTTGATTTTATAACTACCAAAATTGTAAGTTGAAATAGACTTGAGGCCCTGAAAAATTATTGGGTGATCATTCCAAATGTGCTCATGGCAGCATGTTTCTCTTAAGAGAAATATTCAAGGTGAATAAATATTCGTCCATTATGTACTTAGTTTGAGAACTAAGTGAACTCGGTGACACATGAAATACATATGAATATACTTAGCTATTAAGAGAATAGCCATGACACATATTCCGAAGGTGGAGTTATAGTGGCAATAATACCACGGGTGGATACAACGACTGATGTCGTAAATCATCTTACAATAAATAATCTCACCTAAAATGTACTTACTGTATTTGGAAATGTTAGGCATGTGTTACTTGAAAATGCTAATGCATTTATTTAATTTACTTCTGGGAGTAAGTGGCATCTATGAATAAATGATTTGTTTGAGAACAATCATGGCCAAGGTGATCCTTGGTGAACCCGGGTGTATCCTTTAATATAACACATGTGATTAAATTATTGTTAATATTTTGGACTACATTCTTGAGGAAGTCTGTGACTTTAGATTCACTGCCAAAACGTATAGACTTGCATGCTTAACACTGGTTAGTCACTATGAAATTATAACCATGATGTCATGTGGAACTTGCGACATGTTGAGACACTTAATCATTGCCATAAGTTATGGGATCCATCTTGATGGATGGCTGACACTATAATTAGAAATAGTGACGTAGGCTCCACTGTCATCTATTTTTCAATGTAATAGAAGGTAATCATACGTATATGCAAATATTTCTGTAGTTCCCTATTACATATTGAAGCAAAGTGTGCAAGAACAATATTTACTATGAGAGTAAAATATTTTTAGTACACAACAACAATAAATGCTTTAGAGGAGCAAGTTTTTGTTTGGTTGATGCCTTATATGTGTAAACCTCAATTGATATAGAATAACAATTTGAAGATAATCACCAATATGGTGTAGATCTCGCAATAATAGAAAACATAGTCTGACTTTTGTCAGTAGATGTTCATAATTCTATTACCTTATGTTATGCTATTTTTAAGAAAATCACTTTGAAGGTAGTCATGTGTCAGAATGACATGATGTAGACCTTGCAGTAATAGTGGATAGTCTGCAAATTTTTGCAGTAGATGCCAGTATTACCTTATGATATCTTGAGATAGTCTCGTCTAATACTAAAATTTGGAAGAGCACCTTGAAGGTAGTCATTTTCTAAAAATGACAAGATATAGACCTCACAGTAGAGGTGGATAATCTGCAAATGATGGAGTAGATGCCACCAATATCTTATGATTCACAAATAAAATGTGGTGTAGTCATATTGGGTATGACACTCTATAACTCTTGTTTGAATTACATTAAGTTTTGCAAGAGATATAATTTTTATTGCAGAATTATAGTTGTTGCCCTCAAATCACATGTCATAGGGAATATTTGCAGTAAAGACATGATGATGTCTTAAAATCTGACGAAATGGAATCTCGAATGTAAGAAAACATTCTGTTGCAATAGTATTACTCAGGCAATGCATATGAATGAAATTTATAAAATGCATGGAGATATCGAGTAACCTCGTCGTCGCCGATGAGTCGGGGCTGCTACGCATCAGCCGTTGGCTGGAGAAAACTGCCACGCCACATGCCTGAAGGCGTCATTGTGCTTGTACTCGGAGATAGGCGCGCCATGGCTTATAAGCCCGTCGTCGCGTGTCGGTTGTTTGTTGCTGGTGTTGGACGCGGACATCGCTGCGCCGCATGCCTGAAGAAACCGCGCTGTGTGCCGCACACAGGAGCGATGTTGTACAAAAACGTCGAAGTCGCTTCGATCCTAAGAGTCGCGTTCTTCTTCTTGCCATGCTTGAAGCTATTACCGCTCATGGGATTGCACATCACCGTTTTATTTTATTTTATTCGGAATGCTTGCTGATTCAGGAAAAACACAATCGGTCAATGAATCAGTGATGCTAATCATAAATAGACAGTCAAGTTGGCTTTCTCCCGATGGATTTCTTGAATGCATGCGTCAATGCATGCTCGTCTTTCCCATGGATGGTGTGCTAGAGCAGGCCGATGGCCAGGAGCAGGCTGCGTGCCGATTGTGCATCAGGACATGGTAGAGGCCTAGAGGGCCACGCCTAGTTGTCTTGTCTGCCTCGGTTATCACGAGGGCGAGTGCGCCGCGCTGAAGGCTGCATCGTCGCGGTGGTTCGTGCCGAGGATGCTGCGGTGCGACGAAGATCGAAGCTGTGGGTCGCTGTTGCGCTGTCGTCGGGTGTGGAAGTCTGGCGTCGCTACCTCCGTTGCAAGAGATAATTCTCATATGGTCTTCTCTGTTTTAGCCTATATCTCTAATGGAGAGCAAAGTGCATGATAACGTGTTTGAAGTAAAAAATAAAGAACGAGAGAGATGAATGAAAGATGATTCATTAGTCTTTATTGATAATAGCAATGGGGTATTTATACCCGGGCGGAAGTACACATGTTGCTTGGGAGTCAAGTAAATTTGAAGTTACTGAAGGACCAAGTTATTACATAGTTTCCTTGAGAGTCAAGGAAGTGCATGGTTGCTTGAGGACTAAGTAACCTATCTAAGAATTAACTTAATCTATTATTAACAATGAGGAGGGCAGTGGTACACAGTACCGCCATGTCTCGACGCTTGTCCCTGCTGGTTAAAAATAAAAATAAAAATTAGAATAACAGGAAATTATGCATGTGGATACTTGTCCAAAACAATGACTTTGTTCCTTACGATTTTTCTGATTCTTCATATGTTTTTTCCAAGAGCTGCACTTTGTCTCGCATATCACGTATGCTGGAGGCCAACTGTTTAAATTGGCAGACCCTCTTTTCATCCTCAAATCTCTTCAAGTGTCCCATGTTGGGTCTTGCGCTAGAATGCTGGACATAGGTGAAACTATTAGCTACACATAAATTTTTGTTTCAAGTTGTAAGCCATCCCATCACAGACATAACATATCCACTTATCCCTAACCATGGCATTACATCATTTATATATAACTAGTAAATGTGTCCGTGCGTTGCTACGGGTGACGATGTAATTAAAAAATCGAACAAATGATGAAGTTAAATGGATGAGTTAGAATGCATGAATAGTATCATGAGGTGACACTAAGACCTGCAAATTTTATTCAACGGGAGAAAAAAAAACATTGCTCACCCCTAACCAATATATAAGTGTAGCTCAAGACCCATTTCCTAGGTCCACATTTTTCTATTTGAACACAAAAACCGTGTTGTCACTTATTATTATCCTCTTTTCGATCATTTTCAATGATGGCTACCGTGTTCACCTGAACATGGTGAGTCTCAAGGCGATGAAGTCGACCATGACCATACACATGTCACTGAGTCACACTAATGCAAGAAATAAAACTCTGAAAAACAATATCATCGAGCTAGAAGTGAGGCCCACCCTTCGCAGTTATCTCCTGCTTGAATGGAATGTAGGTATCAAAGAGTCAGTTGTTGATTGTGATGAGAACCTTTGTTGAGTTAAAATGGGGGACATCATTTACCAGGTGATAAACCGGGTACAGATCCATAATGTTGAAAGTATGTTCTTAGTCGAAACCAAAGTGAGGAAATGAACAAAAATACCTCATCCCTGTCAAAGTTATCTCCACTATGCGGATCAAAGAGCACATCTCCTGAGTCAAGTTCAAAGCATATGCATGCAAAGGACCACAGGTTGACAGATGTAGAATACTTGGAGCCCAGAAGGACCTCAGGACATCTATATTGCCTTGTTTGGATATCACTTGTGAACTGCTTGTACGTCCAACATGCATTTCCGAAGTCAACCAGCTTGCAGCCTAGTTCAGCTTCCATCGCCATCCTATTCCTAGTCCCATTGTTGCCCCGCCTATGCCCTCCTCCTCTCTTCTTGTCCCCATCCTGACTAGGACTGCCCTCATTTGTTGTACTCAGATCTCCCTTATCATCTGCTTCGTCTATGTCGGCGAATGCCACTGTCCCATTGCCTTCTGAAGTTGAAGCAACTACATGTTTGGCTTTCTTCCGGATCTTCTTCTGTTGGTTCATGGTGACGCCACTACTCGTTGATGGTCGAGCAGGAGCCCTTGGAGGTGGCTCGATGGCCCTTGCAGCAGGCGGCACCAGTGGCATACCTGACTTCCGGGGATCGTTTGAGGGGTCAATAGTGGACACGAGGAATATGTTTTCGGGCTTCATGTCAGTGTGGATAATGGAAAGCTCGCGGTGGAGGTAGTCAAGGCCAATGAGCACATGCTGGCATATCTCCTCAACCATTGGAAGCGGAATGCCACGATAGTCCGTGTACTTTATTAGGGTGAGCAAGTTATCATCAAGAAACTCAAACACCATGCAGACATGGCTCCCATTGGGGCTTGTGTGCTTGAAGTGGTCAAGAAGCTTAACAACACAACGGGAGTCTTCAAGGTCACCGTCAGCAATCTGCCTCAAGATCTTGATCTCATCCATGGCAACCTCCGAGTAGTGTTGTGCGCTCTTCTGCACCTTCAGGGCCACATACCTCTGCACAGATAACCAAAAGATTCAGAAACGCTGGACACGAGCAGACTGAGCCTCTAGGCAAGCGGCGTAAAACATCAAAATATCTCGTGCAGTGCGATAGGATTGACGGATAAAACAATAATAATGAGAAATTGATTTAGCAGTTCTACATATGAGCTCTGGGACAAAAGAGCGAATAGTTGGTGGGCAGACAAACAGCTGCATCCAGATCAATATTTTTTTCCTACATATCCTCGTCGCGAATCCTAGAGGCAGCGGGGTGATTTTAACAGGGTGTTTCACGGCAAGGCGAGGGGGTGGTGAGCACGTACGGAGTGGGCGGTGTCCCAGGCGAGCCAGGCGGTGGAGAAGTGGCCCCAACCGAGCTTGGACTGCATGACGTAGGCGCCCTGCTTCAAGTTGTCCCCATGGCGGACGACGTGGTAGCCGTCGCGGCCGTAGTTCTATGTGCCCTCGTCCTCAAAGGTGTAGATGTTGTTGTCCACGTCCCCGTCCCCGTCGGCGGCGGTCGCCGCTTTCGCCTCCTCCTCCGCGCGGTGCCGGCTCTCCGCCTCCTCCGCCCAGCGGCTCGCCCGCCGGAGCCTCGACCATCGCGCGGGGGAGGCCCGAATCTGGGCAGTGGCGCGCGGGGACGGAGGTGAGCATTGGAGGAGTTGGGGCCGACGGCACACGGCGCCGTGGCAGGGGGCGGTGGCGCTGGAGATGGGAGGTAAGGTCGTGGGTGGTCTGGTGTTTTTTTCTCCCGCACGTACCGATTCAGCTTCACTTATCAATTGGATTGCTGGTTAATTTTAGAAAGCACCAAGGACTTTTTTTAAAATCACCGCGGTGGGTTTTCCGACGAAAGCGATAGCCTCTTTATTATTAGGTAAAGATAAAGATTATATCATGTCAAGTTACCTCCTTGTGAACTTGCATTTTGCAATACGGTTTGTTGCACTAAGATTATTAGCAAATAAGGATATATATATAGAAATATCTTTAGCACCTACACTTGCAACAACACGTAGGTAGATCACACCTCCCACCAGTTGCTAGTTAGATTGCGGAGCCAGGATTTACAGTTTGCAAGGGTAAACACTTGCGGCGAACAAGTTGATAATGTGATACAATCATAGGATCATACAACTCCATTCAACGGAACTACTACTCAGTTTGGAACATATTCTGATTTTCAAAATTCATGTGAAATACAGTAGCTCCCAGAAACATAAAACACAACACGTTCATGTGAAATGTAAAATGTACTAACATGGACTATAAATCTTAAAGCAAATGAGAAAGGCAAATAGCCATTAAAATCACAGAAACATTTTGCAAGCTTTTAAAAAAAATACGCCTAGTTATATTTATGGTTTAGAAAGTGTTTCAGCTGATAATATATTCTGATGCGTGTGTGACGACATGATAATAAAATATTGCCACTTTGCCAGTTTGAACAAACTTGACAGTTAGCCCCCCAACTCAATAAATCGTGACTATTTATGCCAACCAAGAGCCAAGAGAAACCAATTCTCAAAGAATCGGAACTAGTGATTTGGTTTATATGCGTTGATCAGTAAGCATTTGTGTGCGGCGTCCGCTAGAGGCACCTGAATTAGGATTTGAGGCTTGGAGCAAGGCAGAAAAGCAGAGATTTTTTTTGGGCTGGGGAAGGTGTGTCCGTGTGTGTTGTAACTTAATGAGCAACTGACCGGAACTTGGAGGTCAGCAACGGCAGAAGGAAAGGATGGCAGGCGATCCGGGATGGCCGCCCTGGATTGCCCCTATGCTGGCGCCGCCACCCAAATTTCGAAGATGGACGAAGCCCTAGAAAAGGGAAGAGGGGATTACCTTGTTGGGTTCGATCCCCCCCCCCCCCCCCCCCCCCCGACACCATCGTAGAGGAAGGGACCTTGCGGGATCGATGGCCGAAGAACGGGGAAGGACTCTTGCGGGATCGATCGCCGGAGAACGCTACCTGCGGCGGATCTGAACAGCAATGAAGCCATACTTCTGAAAAGGGGATCGGGACCTTGTGTTGCTTGTTGGCGATGGGAAACGGCGTATAAAGAGGGGTTTCAACACAGAGCGACTCGATCTCCAAGCCACATCAAACCATAACTGCGAGAGGAGGCGGACGGTTTCGGGTGGTGGATGGTGACGAAGAGAAGGAAAAGGCCGGTGAGCTAGGTGGTGGATGATCGAGACGTCCATCGAACCGTCGGTTTCTCGGTGAATCTAGGTCGGGTTAAGCCCTTAGGCGGGCGCGTGCCCGGGCTTCACTTTATCCGTCTCATATTTGGGTTGTAAATAGGATACCAGTCAGCTCGAGCGTTTGAGACCGGTTTGAAAAGCTTTCTGAATCGTAATTTCGTGACCGGACGATCTATCTGAACGTTTAAAAGGAGTACGTACAACGTCGGCGATCACGCGGCACACACATGGCAACCGATCCGTAGCCGCGCCAAAGCATTGTTAAGTGACATCGGTGAGCTTGATTACCTGTATTACATTAATGACCTTGATTTTTTCTATGATATTGAAATTTTTTGTGAGCTCCTTCACCTCCGTTGCCTTTCTCCAATCTAGGGCATTTTCCGTCCAGGAACCAAAACGTCGGTGAAGTTCAGCAAGAGCTGAAGGAAGCCATCACAAAGAATGAGCCCTCGAGCAAAAAGACAAAAAAACGTCCAAACTGACGTCGCTGACCGCCGCACTCCAAGAAACGCGGAAGGAAGCACACAATCTTCAGAAGGAGGTCCATCACATCAAGCGGATCGCAGATGATAAGCGATATTTACTATAATGTATATTTGGTGGACGAAGATTTGCATTGCTTACTCGAACATGGAGTTCTTACGGTGCGAATGCAGATCATCCGAAGAGTGCATCAGACGCTGCTGAGAAGTACTATGCTTCTCAAGACGGCGTGACACAACAAAGGCTCTTCTGGGCATAATTCCAAAATCCGGAGCATTCTCAGCTAGTTTTCAATCAGTTAAAACAATTGATGGAGCTGCACAAGATGACCAAGCCGACGGTGAAAGACTTGTGCATCACTCTATGGCAAAAAAGTTTAATTCATTTAATTACTATAATTAGAACTCTATTAGTAATATATTTTTTCCGTACCAAAAACAGTTAACTATAATAACTAAATAAACTATTCCAATGAATATATTGAAAGTTTTTGGTAGCTGTAGAATTCTCGTACTTCTTCGACTCGAAGACCAAAAGGAAGAAAAATATATGATTAAGTGATTTAAATGATTATTAAGTGATTATAGTAGAGGCATATCCGACCGAGCCACTGTCCAGTAGCTACTTCGGCCTGGTGCAAAAGTTGATTGTTGTGTCGCCTCAAATCGATGTCATGAAGCGTTCGGTTTGCATAAAGGGAGCTCGAATGGCCTTTGCGAGGTTCTACCGCGCTGCGTATCCCGAAGTCCCTCGTTCTGATTGGGTCGAGCTTGGTATATGTCTTGTCTCACGGGAGTACGACTTCTGGATCCGTAAATGGATCTGGTTTGTCCTCCTTTAGACTAAATGGTCTGTCGCAGGTCGTATTGGTCTCCGGTTTGAACCGGTCCTTTCTCTTGTCCCATCCTTGAGGAGGACGGTTTAGTTGATCAAATTGTGCGAATCTGGGTGGCGCGGGCTCCAAGGCCTCATCTTCGAGTTCTAGCAACAAGCGCCGACGCGGGTAACTTTTGGTTTGCCCTTGTCGCCCCTGTGTGTACCCCTCTTCGGCGGCCAAGACATTTTTCCATCTTTCTTGATGGAGTCTTGTTCGGCTTTGAGCTGCTTCTGCTTTAGTTTAAGACTCCGAGCAGTGGCTATGAGTTGCCGGTTGGATTCTTCGTAATCCAGAGGGTCTTCGGGGACGATGAAATCCTCGTCCCCCAAGCTCTCCTCCTCCTCGATCGGAGGGACATAGTTGTTGTCTTCGGAATCACCGAGATCTTCAGGTTGGTTTGTATACATGTATCCTGGTAGGTCAAAGTCATATTCAGGGTCTGTAGGTTTCGGGGATTCAACTGAATTTTCTATATCCTCGGGGTTTAAATTATCCTCAGCGCATGCATTGCTTTCCTTGCCCTTACGAGCTTTAGGCATCTTGCGCTGGCAACAGTGCTTAACGGGCTCGTCGCCGCTGTCTTTTGTTGGGGTGTCATCATCACTTTTCTACGTTGCGCCCTCGTCCCTAGGGGTGTCAACCATTTAGGCATCATATGTGGAGGTGGTTGTCCATCCTCCCGTTACGGGAGGACCTGGTGATTGAATAGCCGTGTCCATATCTTCGGCTTTTTTAGAGGAGAAATCCAACAGATCAGTTAGATCTTCAATAGTGGCGATGAAGTGGGTGGTGGTGTTGGAAATGTGCCCTAGAGGCAATAATAAAGTGGTTATTATTATATTTCCTTGTTCATGATAATCGTTTATTATCCATGCTAGAATTGTATTGATCGAAAACTCACATACATAGACAAACAATATGTCCCTAGTGAGCTTCTAGTAGACTAGCTAGTTGATCAAAAGATGGTCCAGGTTTCCTAACCATAGACATGGGTTTTCATTTGATAACAGAGTCACGTCATTAGGAGAATGATGTGATGGACAAGACTCAATCGTAAGCATAGCATTTGATCGTGTCAGTTTATTGCTACAAATTTATCCATGTCAAATATCTGTTCCTACGACCGTGAGATCATGCAACTCACTGACACCAGAGGAATGCCTTGTGTGTATCAAACGTCACAACGTAACCGGGTGACTATGAAGATGAGATTGTGTTGTCGAAGATGTTGATGAAGATTGGTCCTCCCACGAAGGAGGAATCTTTGGTGATGATGATGGCTTCGATTTCCCCCTCTTGGAGGGAAGTTTCCCCGGCAGAATCACTCTACCCAAGAGCAAAAGGGCCTCTGCCTAGGTTTCTGTCTCTAGACGTCGACACTTCGTCCCGAAAGTAAATTCTTATTTTTTTTCTAGGTCAAAATCCGTCTTATAGCAGAAGAGGGAGGCTAGGGCACCTCGGAGGTGGTCCCAAGCCATCAGGGCGCGCCTTATTGGCTTGGCACCAACAGGTGGTCCCCCTCTTCTATAGTTTTGCTCCATAAATTCCACAAGAATTCTTTGTGAAGATTCAGGTCATTTGGAGTCCAGTGAATTTTCACCATTTTTCTTGGTTTTCAGGTCCAGAATTCGAGTATTCGACATTTTTCCTCTTTGTGATGTACCTTGTAAATTCAAAGAGCAAAGCATAGGAATTATATCATAATTTGACATAATGACAAATAATAACATAACTATCAATAGGAAATCATGATGCAAAATGGACGTATCATATAGGATCGAGGAACTAGTGGACGACATCTGTGGTGGAGTGGCGTTCCCTGTGACGCATCAATGTCTTGAACTCTCAGCGGCGAGGCATAACAAAGTCTCGACGACGGATGCGTGATGATGAATGCACGTAGGGAGGAGGCGTTCTCTGGCGCTGTGGGGGGCATCGACGACAGGCCTGCCAAGGTCGATGCATTGGTACCTTCTCTGAAGATGGATCGATGAAATACAGCGGCGATGACCTATGAGAGTGCGTCGGACCGGTTAGGGCCCATACCCGATATGTGGCTTGGTCGGGGCATCCGACTTCAGATGTTAGACTTTAATGCGATGCATATTTGATATTCGGCTCGGACATTCGGCATCCCTTTTATCAATAGATATGAGTAACAACAAATGTTGCCAAAATGACGATTTCGTACATGCAGATGTATTATTTTATAAGATATTTGTAAATAATTATTAAAATGACCGCTTGCATCTACCGGATACAGAGTCTGGGATCATCCTCCTTAAAAACACGTGGCGGTCATTTTGTTAATGTATGTCTTTTTTACTGGAAAAGTATTTGTTAGCTCGACATAGTGCTTAGAGATAGAACTGTATAAATGTACAATTCGTGTGTAAAATATCCATAAGTTGTGCGAGGCAAACGAGCGACATGTAGCCAGCATCTCGCACAAGCATGAACATCGAATACATCCAGATATCTCTACTATTAAAGGGGGATTTACCGTCTGTGGTGATGGTTCAACCTCGTTATCTCCCCCACCCCTTTGATTTACTAACTCCATCGTTCGCACGAAAAAAATCATTAGAAAAAATTCCACGTTACAGAAACGACTGCAGGTCTTCCATCGAAAGGAAAAAAACCGCAGTTCAGCACGTACTCCACCTTTGCCCAGTTGGGGAACGTCGCTTGGGAAACAAAAAATTTCCTACGCGCACGAAGACCTATCATGGTGATGTCCATCTACGAGAGGGGATGAGTGATCTACGTACCCTTGTAGATCGTACAGCAGAAGCGTTAGAGAACGCGGTTGATGTAGTGGAACGTCCTCACGTCCCTCGATCCGCCCCGCGAACAATCCCGCGATCAGTCCCACGATCTAGTACCGAACGGACGGCACCTCCGCGTTCAGCACACGTACACCTCGACGATGATCTCGGCCTTCTTGATCCAGCAAGAGAGACGAAGAGGTAGAAGATTTCTTCGGCAGCGTGACGGCGCTCCGGAGGTTGGTGATGATCTCGTCTCAGCAGGGCTCCGCAGAAACGCGATCTAGAGGAAAAACTATGGAGGTATGTGGTCGGGCAGCCGTGAGAAAGTCGTCTCAAATCTGCCCTAAAAGCCCCATATATATAGGAGGAGGGAGGGGGACCTTGCCTTAGGGTCCAAGGGACTCCCAAGGGGTCGGCCGAGCCAAGGGGGGGAGGACTCCCCCCCCCAAACCGAGTTGGACTTGGTTTGGTGGGAGGAGTCCCCCTCCCTTCCCACTTCTTCCCCCTTTTTTTTCTTTTCCTTTGATTTTCTTTCTCTTGGCGCATAGGCCCCTTTGGGGCTGTCCCACCAGCCCACTAAGGGCTGGTGTGTCTCCCGAAAGCCTATGGGCTTCCCCGGGGTGGGTTGCCCCCCCCGGTGAACTCCCGGAACCCATTCGTCATTCCCGGTACATTCCCGGTAACTCCGAAAACCTTCCGGTAATCAAATGAGGTCATCCTATATATCAATCTTCGTTTCCGGACCATTCCGGAAACCCTCGTGACGTCCGTGATCTCATCCGGGACTCCGAACA
This sequence comes from Hordeum vulgare subsp. vulgare, assembly GCF_904849725.1. Lineage (NCBI taxonomy): Eukaryota > Viridiplantae > Streptophyta > Magnoliopsida > Poales > Poaceae > Hordeum > Hordeum vulgare. Next base: position 527,533,266 of record NC_058523.1, read on the forward strand.
ACATTCGTTAACCAACCATATAACTCAAATACGCATAAAACAACGTCGAACCTTAAGTGTGCAGACCCTGCGGGTTCGAGAACTATGTAGACATGACCCGAGAGACTCCTCGGTCAATATCCAATAGCGGGACCTGGATGCCCATATTGGATCCTACATATTCTACGAAGATCTTTATCGTTTGAACCTCAGTGCCAAGGATTCGTATAATCCCGTATGTCATTCCCTTTGTCCTTCGGTATGTTACTTGCCCGAGATTCGATCGTCAGTATCCGTATACCTATTTCAATCTCGTTTACCGGCAAGTCTCTTTACTCGTTCCGTAATACAAGATCCCGCAACTTACACTAAGTTACATTGCTTGCAAGGCTTGTGTGTGATGTTGTATTACCGAGTGGGGCCCGAGATACCTCTCCGTCACACGGAGTGACAAATCCCAGTCTTGATCCATACTAAATCAACTAACACCTTCGGAGATACCTGTAGAGCATCTTTATAGTCACCCAGTTACGTTGCGACGTTTGATACACACAAAGCATTCCTCCGGTGTCAGTGAGTTATATGATCTCATGGTCATAGGAATAAATACTTGGCACGCAGAAAACAGTAGCAACAAAATGACACGATCAACATGCTACGTCTATTAGTTTGGGTCTAGTCCATCACGTGATTCTCCCAATGACGTGATCCAGTTATCAAGCAACAACACCTTGTTCATAATCAGAAGACACTGACTATCATCGATCAACTGGCTAGCCAACTAGAGGCATGCTAGGGACGGTGTTTTGTCTATGTATCCACACATGTAAATGAGTCTTCATTCAATACAATTATAGCATGGATAATAAACTATTATCTTGATACAGGAATTATAATAATAACTATATTTATTATTGCCTCTAGGGCATAATTCCAACATGCCCTTGGCCTGGAGTCCTCGCCTCCAAAACTCTCTCGAATCAAAACCACACGACGCCGCCGCCTCATCTCCCGCGACCACCCGTGTGCCTCAACACACTCCCGATCCAGACAGCATACAACCATATCCCTATTCCATATGCAACTGCGCCGCCCTACAAAATCGCTATGTCGCACCTTCATAATTGCGAGCCGTCGGCACACGGAAGAAGAATCCTCTTCTGATGTGGAGGTCTTACCGGAGGCTGGGGGTTTCCAAGTGTCCAACCACCGAGACGGCCGTTGGGGGTTTCCGCTTGCGGTTGATCCCTTTCATGAAAATTACGCAGCATCCACTGTTGCGGCTGGATCGAGGGCACAACAACCCAGTAAGTTATTTCTCTTCCTTCTCCTCTCTTAATTTTTGTACGGTTCTCTTATTGTTTTTATTTCTAATGTAAGGACACGACTTTGATCTTGATTTCTTGGTTATGGCCTGCACTAATATTGTTGATACAGATTCTTCCATTAACTTCTATTCAAGACGGGATATATAATAGTTATAATGTTCTTCTATTTCACGGCTTCATGTGATCTTTCAAACATGGTGCAGGAGCAGGATCATGTGCCTAGCACGTCCTAACAAAATCTCAGTTATCAAATAATTATGCTTTCCATGATAAAGAAAAGGTACGATCATGGGCTTCTATTATTTCTATGTACATTTGACATTTTGACAGTTTCTCAAAATAGAAAGTAAATAAGCATTGCTAAAATATAGGAAAAACTATATTTTCCAGGTCTGTAACTATTGCTAGAGTTTGCATGATTTGTCGCAGAAATTTGATAGCCTTGTTGTTCATGATATGATATTCATATTAAAAATAGTGAACGAACCTCAGGCCCCGCGTCTCCCCTCCCCGCGAGCGACCCGGGCGGCGACTCTAGATCCGACCGCGGGCGGCTTCTCCTCACCCCTCCCCTGCCTCCGTCGTTGGCCGGAGACGCTCGGGCAAAGCCCCTTGCGGTGGCTGGCGGCGGGGCACCCTCTCTCCTCGTCTCGTGGTGGTGGGCGCAGGGCAGCCGGCCGGGGCGGAGGCGTCGGGCATGAGCGGGGTCCGGCAGCGCGGCGGCGGGGTCTTTTGGCGACGATGTGCGTGGTGGTGGCGCTGCGGCAATGGGGCACCTGCTTGGCGCGCGGCGGCTGTGTCCAGTAGCTGCTGGCGGGGTTCGGATCTGGATCTCAGGCAACTGCGAGTGGTTCCCCTCCTGGAGGCGACGATCTATGGGCTTGTTCGGGGCGGGTGGCCTCTTGGTGGGCGTGTCTCCCTCTGCCTGGTTGAGCTCGTGACCTTGCCCGCTCGAGCTGGCGCTAGGGAGTGCGAGGCGGCGCGAGCTGTGCACGGTGTGGACCTGGGGCTGCTGCGTCTTCTTGGGCTGTTGCAGTTGCTGGTGAAGGGGGCGGCGTTGTTGGGTGTGACGGAGGGGGGTGCCGACGACCGGATTCAGTTTTATCGGCTCCGGCTCGCCGATGATTGTTGGCGATAAGGTTGGTGTCTCCTGCGTGGTGAAAACGTCGTCGTCTCGTATGAGGTGTGTGGGTCAGCGGGCTTGCGGACCGGTGGTGCTGCACCGCCGATTGCGTGGGGTTGCTCGGTAAGGTGGCTCCGGGCGAAAGCCTAGATGGCACGGCGTCTGTGGATGTCGTTTTCCACCTTGGGGGTCGTTGTGGACCCTCTCCTCGCCCAGCACCTTCGGACCATGGCCATCGGGCGAAATCCTAAGACTCCAAGGCGAGTCGGGTGACGACATCATTCCCACGCCGCTACCCCCTTGGGATAGTATTATGGTTGTGATGGATAGGCCGCAGGGAGCAGCCATTTGTGAAGAGCATGGTAGATGGATTGGAGAACCGACGAGGTCACACAGATGGCGATAGCAGCACATCAGAGTTAACTTCATATTCCTCGTTCACTTGCAGGCTTGGCTTCTTTCCCATCAGTTCAATACTTCCAATTGTTCGAGGGTAACTATATTCGAGACAAACATAATCCAGTGAGGTACGTACTTTGTTTCAATAATATATCTCAGATGTTGAAAGAAGATTAAATAAAAGAGGTAAGATAAATTGAAGAAAATAGGAGAGGCATGCACCTGTACTAATCAGTTTGAATTGGCTTTTGAGAATCTCTAAAAGTGTAAACCATGTTGTTGATATATCTGTGATTGATAGTTCATGCGGTGCTGCACAATGGTAAATATATATGTTCTTGTCAAGCACAAAATGTTCAGTAGTCAGACTTCAATAAAACAGTATGGCAATAATTTAGCATCTTTTCACTAATTTTCAATATATGCCAATATATGAGCATCTTTTTTTCACAAGTTTTAAAAGGAATGATTCAAAATCTGCAGATGATCACTATAGTGTCAAATCCAATTTCCTTTGCCACCTTATGGGTGAAGATGCATTGTAAAAAGTGAATCATATTAGCATTTCCCTAACCCTGAAATTGATGCTTGTTATAATGTGCAGACTTCCAAATTAGGACAATTTAGATCATGATATATTTGGAGAGTTGATGCATGATTGCAGATGACTACCAAAATGGAAAAAAAACAATCGTCACCAATATAGAGGTATTTCACATGTGCAGGTTTGATTCATGATTGCAGGTGCATGTAGGATTCAATTTATGCATGAAAAGTCTATATATGCATATCCAATAATGATTACTTCATTTTCAAATTCAAATGCGCACCTGTTGTGCGCATGACAAGTGCATGAATAAATTAGTATCATGTTGCGTGCACATTGTGCTTTTTTTGAATAATGTGTCATATTTCAATTTTTGTGTTTGAGTATTGATGTGTGTAGAACTACTTCCTGCAGTGAGTGAGCTAGACTGCATCAGGTGTTCTCATAGCCTACCACCGCCAGTCAAGTATCAAGCTGATTCTCGATCGTTATCGAGCTTGACGATTACTTCCTCTCTCGCTGCTTCGCCGATCCAGGCCCCATTTGCGTGGGAGCTACTTTTTTTTATAGATTGGAAAAAGAGATGCTTTGATAGAAGAAAAGGAACTGGAAGAGCATAACATGGAAATAGATCCAACGTCCATATCACAAGAAACTTTCAGTGAAATGTCACTACGTACATTTCCGGTGTTAGATATTGAGAACTTGAAGGATACACACACACCGTGGCAGGAAAAAGGTGAAGGGAAAGAAATGACAATGAGAAAAATATCGTTTTCTCTTCTTACGAAGAGAGAGTGGTTGAAGAGACACGACAATTGCCTATGCAGGAAGAAGCATGAGGGAATAAACGTATAGAGAATGAATTTTGTTGTTATAGATATCAAAATCACATGATGTCATGTTTGAAAGACATTTTTAAATTAAAATAATTATTTAATAACAATGTGTTTCGTTGCTCCGTGGCAACGCGCGGGCAGTCAACTAGTGTTTCATACATGCCAAAATACTACCTCCGATCAATTTTTTGAAAGATTTGGATTGCATTCCCCGTTCCAAAATAAATGACTTGAAAATTAATTAACTTTATACTAACTTTAGTACAAAGTAAAATCACTTTCGAGTCATTTATTTTAAAACAGAGGAAGTATTAATTAAGATAGATCATTACAATCCCACAGTTACCATAACTTTTAGGATTTGATTGAAGATGTAGTAACACCCGTCAATCTCAAGTCTCACATGTCCTCGGTCAGTTTTGAGGTCTCACATGCAACTTGATCTGAGTCAGTTTTGAGGGCGACGTGTTCTAGTTTAGCGTCCTTAATGTGCCGTGCTAGGACTAAGCCTTAGTTTTATTTTAACCGAATTTACTTCTCATGTAGCAGAGCATATAACTAATTCTCACAAGTTTGAATTTGCCGTGAAGTCTGCATAATGTTTACTCACGTGGTGTGGTATTTATATGAAGCATTGTACAGTATATAACAAGATACTTGACACGCAAGTAAGTGCTTTTCTATATATAGTACACTAGATGATGCAAGGTAAAAGTCTCTCCCTGATTTGAGAGATTGAACATCCAGCTTGCGAGGAAGATGGCTCCGGTTTCAGGTAAAATTTCTCTGGCGTCCTATTCCTCCCGTCTCAGTTTTCCATTCCCTCTCGCTGCTACTTTCTCTGTCTCTAAATATTTGTTATTAAGAAAAATTAGACTAGTTCTTTTCAACAACAATTGTTGTGATACGGAAGGAGTACATTTAATTAGTTCATCATTAGGGACACTTCATGCTTCATCATGTTCCCAGCAAACATTTTTTTAGAAAAAGTACAAATGTAAACACCCATACATATACGCATACATCCATATATATATAATTACGCGCCTATGCATCCTACCTCTGTGAGCACATAAAAGAGATTGAACCGGCGATGATGGAACTGCAATAAAATGAGTGCGCGGGCCATCTTTAAGAAACCCAACATTTTGCCTATTGGTTTTCAACAAAACTGCCGCCCCGCCCAATTTTGCTTAAGAGCCACCAGTGTGAGCCGGCACATTATACTGAAACTAACGAGGTCGTCATCGACACCTTTATAGTCGGCGGGTCCCAAAAAAAAGTCGGCGGGAACATCTTATTTTATTTACTGTACATATATTGCTGAAGTGCTTGAAGTAAATAAAGAAAATATAAACATCGGTGTCTAGGACTTTAATCCTGATGGACGGGTTGGGGATACCACTACCCTTCGAACAAACTAAAGTAAAGAATAACGATTCCAGCGCTCCATCATGAGCATGCATGGAGATTGGTATGAAGCAAAATCTCCTTGAAATCATGATGAATGGACGAGAGGTCCTGATTTTGAACTTTGCAAAGCTTTTCAATTTTTGTTTTTGGGGATGATGGTTTCGATATTAACTGCAAACAAGCTGAGATTTATCGAGGGTAACAAAGCCCTTGAGACGTTCTTCTTTCTCTTGTGCGTCTCTTCTTCAGACTGCTGCCTTGTCAAAAAGCAAAAGTAGTTTTTTAGTGAAAAAACTATTCCAAAATTATTAATTAAGTAGTGCTCTTTGTAAAGGTCACTCCCGCCTTCTAAGTTTGCGTGCCACTTGTTGTGCGAGTTTTTCTTTTTTTCATTGATTCATTTATTTAAAATATTTTATCTTTTAAACTGTGTGTTTAAATCTTGAACAGTTTTCACCATTGCATTTCTCACGATGAGATCTTGAAAATTAGATTTTATGTTGATAGGTTTTGATGATTTTTTTTTTACAAAAAACTATACTTCTCTCGAAAGGAAAAATAATAAATAAAACATGTTTTTGTTTTGTTTTTGAAAGGCATGTCGTGTCTCTCGAGGAAGTAAATTTGCGTCTCTTGTGGAAGCAAAACCATATCACTCACGAAAGAAAAACACATATTCTTTTTCTTCATTTTAAAGAGGCACAACCATGCCTCTCGCGAAAGCAAAACCGCATCTCTTACGAGAAAAAAAACACAATTTTTTTGTGTTTTAGAAAAGTACGACCGTGTCTCTTGCGAAAACAAATCCATGCCTCTTACAAAAGCAAAATCATGCCTCTTGCGGAAGGATACAAAAAAAACACATTTTTTTTTCAAAGAGGCACAGTCGTGCCTCTCGCGAAAGAAAAAAAATGTGTTTTTTTATTTCAAAGAGACACGACATCTCACAGAAGAAAATTCATGCCTCTTCACGGAAGCAAAACCGGGCTTTTGGCCGAAGGAAAAAAGAAAACGCATTTTCCATGTATTTGTTTTCTTCTGAAATTTACCTCCCCACACACACACACGCACACACACAAACACCCAAAAAAAGCTAAGAAAGACCGACAGAAAGCAAACAAAAAGAACCCATACAAAAAGCCAAAAATACGTGCGAGAAAAGAAAATAAAAATTGAGGCGAAGATCCAAAATACGACACATGATGGTAGCTGAGAAGTGGGTCAAGTAACACGCTCTTAGCCCACCTCAAATGATCCTTAGAAGGCCCACGACAAGTTTGGAAGGCTGTCCATTTACTGGGCCAAGTGGACAAGCGTGTCGAACAGCTAAGAGAGCCCAAGTTGACCTCTGCAGCACGGCCTAGCCCAGTAGCCCCTCCTCACAAAGTGGCCCAACCATGACGACCCCCCTCCTCCCGAACACAAATGGCCCAACCAAGACGGCCCCACACTGCAGCCTCACCGGCCTCCGCGAACGAGCCAACCCCCTCCACACCCCTCTTCTCCGGTTCAGGCCCTCCCCCTCCTCCCCTCTCCCCTCGCTCGCCAATCCCCTTATCCCCCGATGCCGCCATTGCCGCGCCCATAGCAGAACCCACCTCGCCGTCGACCGGCCGGGCGCCCCCCCCTCCCCTACGGAAGTCGCCCGCTCGTCTCGCGGCGCCGGCGTCTGATGGACGCCGCCTCCTGCTGTCGCGTAAGCGCGCCCCCCTTCCCTTGTACCGCCGAACCTCCTGGAGGCATTCCTCACGAGCCCCCGCTCTTCCGCAGGTCTTCTCGACGCAGAGATGCCGCTTCCCGCTGCGCAGGCTGGGGGCGGCGCCGGTGGCGGCGCGGCGGCCGTTCTCCACCGAGCTGAGCGACCTCTTCGCCCCGTCGTCGTCGGCCTCGAAGCGCCGGTCCCGGGGCCCCGTCATGGCCGCGAAGAAGGCCGCGGAGGGTGAGCCGTCTCTCGCTCCTGTCATTGAGGGGTTCAGGGTGGGGTTTTTGCTTTAGGGGGAATCGGCGACAGTCTGTTTGGTGTTGCAATGGGGCGTCAGCTTTTGAGGTGGATTGCTCGCGAATTGCACCCGGTGTTAGGCACTATATAGGGACACAAGCACTAGTAGGATTACACGAATCAATTTGAGTGCAGTTTCCTGAGCTTCGGATCGAGTGCTGATGAGGTTTTGAGTGAAATTTGCCCGTGGTCGTTGTTGGAACTGACGGGGTGTTCACTGCGTGTAACTCAAGCTTAATCTGGTCGGTTTAGCTTGATAGACGTTGCTCTTTGACAAACGTCATTCTTGTTCGGACTCATTATGCATGCTGGGTCATTTCATTGTAATTAGTAGATCATTAATTATACAATTTTCTATTTAATGTGTCTATGCCTTCATCACAATTTGTCACCATGTTTTCTTTTTGGTCGGTATAAGACTTCCATCAATATAAGCTTTCTACATCCGGTGTCTCGGTATCAAAGCAATCTTTGTTTTCATTTTGTGAATAACTAGAAGAACACAACGAGCTTATTTTAGATGTTGGATTATTGTGGAAGCAGTGCTCAGATGGTGGTGATTGTGCTTGTGATGACGCAAGCCTATTGAGATTATATGCTATATATACCTAGAATATGGGAATTTGATGATTTAATGAATAGTTTTGCTATTCTTAGAAGTTCAGAGTTGAAAGTTAGAAAAACTCTCCGTGTTTAATATACCTGAGTGCAGTCATGGGGAGAAAAGTACCTTCAATTGAGTCTCAATATGACATCTCATTACTAGCAGGTGTTTTAACCGAGCTACTGATCCTTAATGGTATAGATAGTCTTCTTTTTGCAGGAAACAGTATAAGTAGTCCGATTTGGCATTTTTCAAAATGAAAAGCTCGTAATGATATACGTGGTCTGATCTGGAACGTTTGAATTGAAATAAGCAGTTAATCGATGTTTGACAGGTTGAGTCTTGCTTTAGTCATTGGTCCTCCTTGGGGTGTTAGAACACAGAGGTACCTGGAACTGATAGCTTGTCGGTTTTTCCTAGGTGCGAAACAAGAAGATGGGAAATACAAGCACACGGTGGACCTCCCAAAGACGAGTTTCGGCTTGAGAGCAAACTCTGTTATGCGCGAGCCGGAGCTCCAGAAGTTGTGGGAGGAGAACCAGGTGCTGAAGAGGGTGTCCGAAAGGAATACCGGGGTGAGTTTACTTTTTCAGATAGAGCTATAAATGAAAACGAAACTATTCGTCTGACCTAGTTGGTTTTCTTGGTTGTTTGATTAGGCTACATTTACTCTTCATGATGGGCCGCCTTATGCTAATGGTGATCTTCACATGGGTCATGCGCTGAATAAAGTTCTCAAAGATATTATAAATCGCTACAAGGTATCAGCTCTCTGTGAATTTCATCTAGCTATACGCACATGTTTATTTGCAAACCATTGACATATTTCTTTTTTTTTGGGGAAATAATTTCTACGGATTCATATTCTGTCTCAGTTTGATTTCTGGCCCACCCCATATTTTGATGCATGTGCCATTATCTCCGAATGGTAAAGTCTGCATATTCAGCTGGCTGTTGACAGTTCAACGAATATTGAACATATGTAAATGCCATTGCTCATGCTAGAATGCTAGATAAGTCGGCTTAGGTTATACAAGACTAAGAGTAATTGTTTGTGTATGAGGTATAAGATTCCAGATGCGAATTTTTTCTTGTATAAAATCTTATAATATGCTAGCTCAGGGTCACCTAAGTTCTTTTTTCGAGATGGACACCTAATTGTAGTCCCTGTTCAAGAATTTGTCCGATTAACCAATTAACTTGCCGATTAATCCCTACTCGTAGGGTCACCAAGTAGCCGATAAACTGATAAATCATCTGATTAATTGATTAAATGGCCGATTAGCCTATTAATCCCCTACCCGCCAGCCAACCGAGCAGCTACCAGTTTATGATTTCCTCAACAATGATTGTAGTTGATTGTGTACGACATGATTATTTTTATAAAATTTTATTATGTTGTTTTGGCAACTCTCTTCTGTTGAAAGGTTTTGAACTCATTTTGTTCAATGATCAATGCTGATGGTGGTGGTATGATCTAAATCCTTATCAGTACACAAATATGAATTTGTAACATGGACCAAATGAAACCATAATTTACCATTCATTCAGCGTTTTGATCCTCTTTTCTTTTGCACAGCTGCTTCAGAACCACAAGGTTTCCTTTATTCCTGGGTGGGATTGCCATGGCCTTCCGATAGAATTAAAAGGTAAGTTCAACTCTATATGACCTATGGAGATGTTGTCATCTTCAAAAGTTTTATCGAATTGTGGTAATTTGGTTGTTGGGGTGGGTTCACTTGGAACATGCCTGCTTTGCATGTGTTAGATTAACCAAGTAACAGTTGATCATTTACTGCAGTTCTGAAGTCAATGGACAAAGCAACATTGGATGCTCTAACACCTATAAAATTAAGGCAAAAGGCTGCAAAATTTGCTAAAGCGACCGTTAATGCACAAATGAATTCTTTCAAGGTAATATTTTCTTCATTTTAAATTCTAGTGTCAATTTGGTCTCGTTAGCGAATCAGATACCCTTATTTAAGTTTTGTGGTCTACAGTTTTCTAAGGCAAGGCAGAGTCATTTAATGCCTGGCACATGTTCTTCTTGCTCACTGAAAACCTTCAAAAGGTTTTAGCTTTTAGTTCCTTACTTGTATAACAAATAACACTGTGCTTGCAGCGCATCGGGATATGGGCAGATTGGGACAACCCTTACCTAACTCTGTCGCCAGAATATGAAGCTGCTCAGGTTTTCACTCTGTTATTCCTACTATTTATATAAGAAGTCATGGAAATGCATCCCATCTACATGTATCTATTCTATGCACTCGAGTGAGAGCTTGACCTTGGAGGTTGGATCATTGGATGGCTTTGATTGGGTTGTCAGCATCTCTATCTTGCTTGCAAATTAAAGCACCTAATTTTTCCGTTCTTTTGACATGTTTACCATGCCAGTGTAATGACAATATGATGGGGTATAAATTTTATTTTATGTTGTGATAATTAATATCGACCGTTTTTTTCATCCTTATCAGGAGGCCTTACTGATAATTAAATTTTACCATGACAGTAACAATCTTTTGTTCTTTTGTGTTGATATGCTAGTTGGAAGTGTTTGGTCAAATGGTTATGAGAGGATATATCTATAGAGGACGAAAGCCTGTCCATTGGAGTCCATCCTCACGCACCGCTTTAGCAGAAGCTGAGTTAGAGGTATGCTTAGTCTTTCTACTTGATTGCATTAGTTTATTGTCAAAACACTTTGTTGCACAGTAATTTTTAGGTGAGTGTTAAATATGCAAATGAATAATCGCTAGTGCTGATTGCGTGATTGTTGAGCATGCAAGTAAACATTTGAAAATTCTGAATTATTTCAAAGTGGACTTGAATGCTGAATCATGCTTAAGTTTGTGTTCTCTTTGTGAAGTTGCTTGACGTAGTTTACTACTCCCTCTGTCCCAAAATAAGTGTTGTGAACTAAAGCCACGACACTTGTTTTGGGATGGAGGGAGTAGTTGTCTATCTAGTTTTTTGAGCAAAAGTTATCTATCCAGTTAATTCTATCCCTACAGTCTGCATGCCAACCTGTATAACTTTCGTTTATAAGTTATTTCGTGTTGAGATTAATGCCTATGTTTAATAACCAACCTAGTTTGTCTTTGCAAAACTTGTTACATAAAGTAGTCTTCCACTAAACCTATATGTGATACAGTGATAGTATCACATGAGTTATTGGCTATGGTGCTGCAACTTAAATTTATATGGTCAGTCTGGTAGACCTATTTGTGGATAATCTGAAAATCCTAGATTTTTTTATTTGTATTTTTTGAGCTGTGTTGGAACTTTTGGGCATACAGGTGCTTATATTTTCTTCTGTTGTTTATTTACCTGTTGATTTTGCCTTACGAATGCTTCTTTTACCTTATCCAGTATTCGGAAAATCACGTTTCCAAAAGCATATATGCTGCATTCAAGATTACCAGCCCGTCTAACTCTGGGTTGCTAGATGAATTTCTCCCTAATGTTTGCTTGGCCATATGGACCACTACTCCATGGACAATTCCTGCTAATGCTGGTGAGGTGATGCCTTGTTTGCTTTTAATTCAATGGGAACATCCAGCGAGTCACTCTTAACTGGGGTGTCATGATAGCCACCTTAAACTGTTCGAAAAATTTCAAATGGCGGGAGATGGATGACAGTAAAGTATTTGTCTGATTTCAAGCTGTATGCCTAACGAAAATCAACTTATGGAAAATAAATATTAAATTTCCATGTGGAGTTGTTTTTATAGCAATATGCTATGTAGTTCCTATAAGTAGTATGAAATGCCAATATCATATAATCAGCTAGCAGTATTTGAAGATAACTAATAATCAGGATAAATGAATATTAAGGCTATTAAATAACATGCTTGAGGACAAATCATAACACATTGATTGCTTCTGATAAAAAAGTCCCATTTATGGTTAGTATGAAAAATAAATCTCTTTTCATGCATTTGTGTGATGGACAATGGGACACTGCCACACTGGTAATGTATTGCAAATTTGAAGTTTTTTTATTCCACCACCTGACATTGACATTGTTTTAATTTCACTGGTACCACGGAATCAGAATATAGCATCGCTTCTTCTCTTACTCTTGCATGGTTGTTGCACATACCATGTACGAGTATGCTTCAAGCTGTTAGGAAGTATTAGAGTCTAGGAGTCCTTATTAGTCTATTAGTATTAGTCTAGGGGTCCTTATTAGTCTATGTTTACTTTCCTTGCACCTCAAGTCTTGTGTAATATATATATGCCCCTTGGGCCTTCAACAAACATAAGTTGCTTTCCTAACATGGTATTAGAGCTTAGGTTATTTTTTTCTCGCACGTCGCAACTCGTGCTCGTACAGATCCTCTCTTCTCGCGGACGTGTTCTCCTCGCGTCTTGCTGCTGCTAGCTTGGCTGCTAGCTTATCTTCTTCTCGCGGACGTGATCTTCAGTCGGATTCCGTCGTCGGCCGCCGTGGTCCCGCCGCTTCCGCCGCCGCACTCATCCTCGATCCGCTGCACTGGTCCCGCCGCCGCGAGTTCTGGAAGCAGAGCCGGTCGCTGGATCCCTCGCGAGATCAACAGATCAGGACAGGGATCCTGAAGTGGCAGCGGGGTGCAGCGGCCGAACCGTGGCTGGTTCCGATCCAGGCAGGGTCTGCTCCGGTGGCTGGCTCCTGATCCAGTCACGCGGAGGCTCCTGATCCAGATCGAGCAAGTCAAGGCATCTCCAGAACTTGCGATAGGTACAGGTCTGTCGGCTCCTGATCCAGATCGCGGCGGCTCCTGATCCAGATCGAGGCCTGTTGACGCGAATGCAGTTTCAGACGCGGACTCTGTGCGTTGACTGTGATTCCAAAAAAAAAAAAAAATAAAAAAAATGTCCGCTGCATTCGGCTACGTTGCTGTTCCTCGTTGTCCGGTGATCTTTGATGGCACTAACTACACCGAGTTCATTGGCTTCATGCGCATTCACATGCGTGGCATCCGTCTATGGGGTTTTCTTTCTGGCGAGGTCTGCTGTCCGCCATGTCCGGTTCCTCCCATGGCTCCTACTCCGCCGACCCCACCGGCTCTTCCTGCGGATGCTCCTCAGGCCACAAAGGATGTGGCTAAGCTTGCTGATGAGGCCGCTGTGAGTGCTTATGATGAGAAGGTCTTGGCTTATGAGGAGGCTCTTCAGGTGTATCACGGTGCTCTGTCCGCTTACACCCAGTGGCTTGATGATGATGCTCGTGCTGCAGCTGTTCTCACTGCTAGTGTTCTGCCTCAGTTTGCTTCTGAGTTTTTGGGCCTTCCTACTGCCTTTGAGATGTGGACTCGCCTTCGTCAGTGCTATGCGCCCTCTGGTGATGCCTTATACCTGTCCGTGGTTCGTCAGGAGCATGCTCTTCAGCAGGGTGACTCTACTGTTGATGACTTCTATGCACAGAGTTCTGCTATCTGGCGCCAGCTCGATTCTCTCCGCACTGCTGGTTGTCGTACTTGCCCCTGTTGCCAGGCTGTCCAGACCAACTTGGAGTTTCATCGCGTCTATGAGTTCCTGTCTCGGCTCCGTAAGGAGTTTGAGCCCCGGCGTGCTCAGTTGTTTGCTCGTGGCCGTATTTCTCTCATGGAGGCGCTTTCTGAGATTCGTGCTGAGGAGACTCGCTTACGTGGTGCTGGTTTGCTGGAGGTTCCCTCGGTGCTCGCTGCTCGGGCTACTTCTACGCCACCTGCTGCACCGACCCCTTCTCACTCGAGTGCTCCGCCGCTCTTGCCCACTCCTTCTGGAGGCTCAGGTCGCCCCCGTCCACATTGTGGCTACTGCAACAATGATGGTCATATTGAGTCCCACTGCTACACGAAGAAGAAACACTTGCGCCAGGCGCAATCATCATCTACAGAGACTTCGTCATCTACCTCAACAGCTTCAGCCATCGCTTTGACTGAGCAGGATATTCTGAGACTTAAGCGTCTGCTCGCTGCTTCAGGTTCTTCCTCGACGGGTACTGCTGGTATTGTGACTCAGGCTTCCCGCACTGAGCAACCACCTTCTACACAGTCAGGACCGTCTCACGCACACTCTGGTTGGAATTGGCCTTCGCCGCCATGATACATTTTTTCTCTTCCGCTGCCATCATCCCTAATCTAGTGTGTGTTTTCTAGTTTTCTTTGTTTTTCGCTGCGTCCACCAAATCCGTTGATATTTTGTGTTTTCTCATGCCATGCAGTCCACCATACCTTTGTCCGTCAGCCTTTTCTTTGGCCCTGATCTTTCTATGCAACTTTTGTGGCCTATTTGCCCTTGTTTTCTATAGGATTTTCTGGACTTCTTTTGCATTGTCGATCTACGTCCATCGTGCCTTATCCGCCGAGCTTCTTTCGCCGACGGTTGTCGTGGACTATGATTTTCTGCACAATGCTTTATTCTCTTGATGTGCCATCTTCTTTTGACAACCCATCTTCTTTTGATACTTATGTTGTATCTTCAACTGATGCGGTGTCTTCCTCTGATGTGCCATCTCTTCGGTGTCTTCCTCTTGATGTGCCATCTTCTTTTGACAACCCATCTTCTCTTGATACTTATCTTGTATCTTCAAGTGATGTGGTGTCTACCTCTGATCTGCCATCTCTTCGTTATCTCTTTCGGCGACTCGACAAGTTTTGAAGACTCTTCATGCTACGACGACACTCTCAAGACGCGGATTTGGATTATCATTTTTTTTAGTATTACACTTCTTCAAATGCAATGCTATTGCATACGCTTTGCATTTGAGAGAGGGGGGGGGGGTGTTAGGAAGTATTAGAGTCTAGGAGTCCTTATTAGTCTATTAGTATTAGTCTAGGAGTCCTTATTAGTCTATGTTTACTTTCTTTGCACCTCAAGTCTTGTGTAATATATATATGTCCCTTGGACCTTCAATAAACATAAGTTGCTTTCCTAACACAAGCACTCCTTATTTTTTGGAATTGTACTAACTTGTGTAAAAACCTTTTCTTGTAACAGCTGTTGCAGTGAACCCTGAGCTTAGTTATGCAGTAGTTGAGCTCCAGCCTGTACTGGAAAGTGAGTCAACATCCGGAGGAAAGCAACGAAAACTTGGGAGTATTTTCAGCTCTGGGAACGAGAAACCATTTATCATCGTGGCTTCTGATCTTGTCTCAGTTCTAGAGTCCAAATGGGGTGTGAAGCTTGTAATCCGGAAATCATTTCCTGGTTCAGTCTTGGAACACTGCAGGTATTTATTTTGCTCTTCTAACTTCATTATGGTTGTGCTTGTTTTTTTTTTCATGCTATGCTTGGTGCCTTCAGATACCTCCATCCTGTGAATGGCAATGAATGTTCTGTTGTCATTGGAGGAGATTACATAACAACTGAATCTGGAACTGGCCTTGTTCACACTGCCCCTGGCCATGGTCAGGAAGACTACCTAACAGGACTGAAATATGGTCTTCCTATTGTTTCTCCCGTGGATGATGAAGGGAACTTCACTGCTGAAGCTGGACAATTTAGTGGTTTATCTGTCCTGGGAGCTGGTAATGCTGCAGTTGTGAAGTATCTGGACGAACATGTTTCACTTATCTTAGAAGAGCCTTACAGTGAGTAACTTGACAATATGTATACAAAGTTTTTGGTATAAAAGCCATGCGCATATCGAGGACTTTATTTAGAACTTTGTCTGCCCATCGTGTTTTTCGCTTGTCAGAACACAAGTACCCCTATGACTGGAGATCTAAAGAACCAACCATATTCCGAGCAACTGAACAGTGGTTTGCCTCCGTGGATGGTTTTCGGGATGCTGCACTGGATGCAATCAAGCGAGTAACTTGGGTTCCTTCTCAGGTATTTAGCTGCTTTATTTCTTGAACTTATATTTCGAATCGGCAACCGTGTTTATGTTCCTTTGGTTTATTGTCTCACTGAACCTCTTTGAACTGTTAATCTGCTTAGTAGTGATAAAACTTAACTCTTGGCAACAGTGCTTGGGATGTTTGCTCAGTGCATATTTCTTATCTTAATAACTAGTGTACCTGCAGAAGAGCTTTAAGTTCCGTGCATATTTCTTGTCTTGATTTTTTTTTCCTTGGGCAATTGATTTCTTAGTTCCATATATCTGGTTTCATGCAACATTGTTGTGTTGCTTTGCAATCTATGTTTTTCATGCTAGCATACATTCACCTAATCATACTCTTGAATTGCTATTAGTGTTGTCTGACAAGTTAACCTTGTTTCTTGCCTGTGTTTCAACATCCTCAGGGTGAAAACAGGATTGTTAACATGATCTCTGGCCGTTCTGACTGGTGTATTTCCCGGCAGAGAACATGGGGAGTTCCCATTCCTGTTTTTTATCATGTAGACACACAAGAACCTCTTATAACTGAAGAAACGATTGAGCATATCAAGGGTATGCCGATGTTTATGATTTCTTGCACTTCTTTGTTAGGTTCCCTCTGCATTGCAACACCATCATTCTCAAGCAATTGCTAACCTAAATATCTTTGTTTCAAGTTGTCCCTCAAGTTTTTTCGATAATGCTCCTATATGTTAACTTCTGGCGCAAAATATGAACTGAACTATGTGCCATATCTTACAGTATTTTCATCTAAGACTGCTTGACATTGCGGCTGGTGGATTATAACAATCTAGCTTATCCAACCAGCTTTTGCCTATTTTGGTGCTTGTTTAACCAACTTATTTCTAGTTCTGTGACTATTTTCCACAGCAGATTATAAAATAAGCACATCGCATTGTCAATATAATAAATAAGCACAGCGCAGCACATTCAGCAACCCCAAACTGAGCCTAAATACGGCTGCTGTATCTGTACCAAGTCCAGTTTAGAATTTTTCAAAGACGTCTCTAAGATCCATTATGTGATCCTTTATGACATGAAGCTTTGATCCGTTTGTACTTGTACTTTCTGAATCATTATTAAATGACCTGATGCTTGCCATGCTTTCTCAGACATTTAATTCCATTTCGTCTTCTTTCCTTCTTACAGGAAAAATGGCTTTACTTCTGATTGGATTTAGAATCACATGAATGCCCGCTAATAATTTTTTTGTTATGCAGCTATAGTGTCAGAGAAAGGCAGTGATGCCTGGTGGTATATGCCAACTGAGCAACTTCTTCCAGAGAAATATCGTGACAAAGCATCTGAGTATCGCAAGGGCACTGATACAATGGATGTTTGGTTCGACTCTGGTAGGTTCCTGTCTTCATTTTCTGCTAATAACATATATTTTAGAAAGTTCTGTTGGTGATGGTTATCAGTTGTGACAATGCATAAATTAATGTTCACCATAGATCTCTGTGTGCGCGCGTGTGCCCGCACACTGTGAATCTTAACAGCTGCCATCATTTTAATCGCCAAGCCAGACAAGTCATGCGTTATTGGGCTTGTTTCGTGTATCCAGTCCTCCGACTTACCCCCTCCGTCCCACAATATAAGAGTGTTCTTCAAGCTATTGTGGGATGGAGGGAGTATTTGGTTTTCCATATCACCTTTTCTCCTGACGTTACATTAGTCCTTACCTCTCAAAGCACTCATATTTTAATAATATCTTGAGCTCAAGCATTGTTTAGAACACTTTTTATTTATTGATGATTCCACATCTTCTCTTGATTCAGGCTCCTCATGGGCTGCTGTTTCAGCAAAACGGGATGGCCTTAATTTCCCTGCAGATGTATACCTTGAAGGTTCAGACCAACATCGTGGATGGTTTCAGAGTTCGTTGTTAACCAGCATCGCTACTACAGGTAATTATTGGTAATATTTGTTGCAGTTCGTTCGGGTTTCACCAGAAACACTTTTTGTTGCTACCTTACTTTCTTAGGAACATATATTTCTTATATAAGATATAAGTTACTGCGTCACATTAAGAGTCTACACCGTTATTCATCAACAGTTGTTCATCCTACAAGATATCTTTAAAGGCATTTTCACTATATTTTCTGTAAACTCTATCATGTTTATATAAAAGAACGAAAAATTATCCATATGCAATGATGCATTTATGTTTTATTTCTTTATTATTATTATTATTATTATTATTATTATTATTATTATTATTATTATTATTTTGACCAAGGGAGACTGCAGGGCTTAGACCCCATATTTCTTTATTTTTTTCATGAGAACTTGGAAATTTGAACACTCATCGGTCTTTTCTCACAGTACTTTTGGCATCTGAAATCTGGGGACTGACATAATTGGTTCTTCATTCTCTATTTTTCCCATTAAACAAACAGGAAAGGCTCCATATTCCAGTGTTATTACCCATGGTTTCGTATTGGACGAAGACGGTTTCAAAATGAGCAAATCTGTCGGTAATGTGGTGGATCCTGAGAAAGTGATTGTTGGTGGGAAAAATTCTAAGGTATGTTCCTACAGAAACTCGTGTAACTTTCTAGTTTTGAGGAGTGAAATCTCTCTCAACCTTGTGCAGGAAGAGCCTCCTTATGGAGCAGATGTTCTCCGTCTATGGGTTTCTAGTGTTGATTACACTGGAGATGTGTTGATTGGTTCGCAAATCTTACGCCAGATGTCTGACATGTATAGGAAACTACGAGGCACAATGCGTTTTCTGTTAGCAAATCTCCATGATTGGAAAGTAAGTTCAGGTGGCCAAGTATATATTTTCATTTCATTTTCTCATAAGAGGGATGCCCCAGTGAACAACAGATATTCTTAACCATTTTAATGTACCTTTTGATAATTTGAACACATGCTCATTTTTACTGAACTTCTTCAGACTATACTTTTTCCTTTTTTCCTCAGTGCAAAACTTTGAATGAACTTTGGTTAAGTGAATGTAATGCTTGGAGTTGAGAATTGTTTCATTATATGTAGATAATAGGAAGGATGGCATGATATTTTTTATATATACTCCCCTAGCTAAATATACTGCACACTGTTAATATTTTGTAATTATTTCTCTAGTTTCCTTTTCTTATTTATTTTTACAACGTTCCTGTCAGTGCATGCTTCTTTTCTAATCCTATCTTTTTTTATGCCCCTCTCTGTAGCCGGAGAATTCTGTGCCCTACAGTGATCTGCCAAAAATTGACCAGTACGCACTTTTCCAACTGGAAAATGTCGTGGCTTCCATGAAGGATAGTTACGATCATTACCAATTCTATAAAATATACCAGGTGTGTAACATTTTTGCATGGTCACACTGATTCAGACTTCTCTTTGCTCTCCTTTCCAGTTCCTCCTTTTTTTTGCACTGTGCGTGTGTGTTCATGTGTTTCCATGCACGTGCATGCGTAAACTGTGGTTGGAACTTTGTTTATCCGGTTTGGTATATTCAGGTCATATTTCTGATGAACACAAAGCATGCCTAGTGTATATTCAGGTATATGGTTGACTGATTAGCAGTTAAGTTCGATTTGGATGATCAAAGTTCCTGGAAGTGGAATGATCTTGTTCAGTCACTCCTTTGTTTTCGTTCTGCATTCTGGAAGTTGTGTAATTTTCTTATCAGAATTTCAGATCACATGCGGTGCACGATTGCTATATTATATATTATGTGATGCCATATGCTCAGGATGGCCCACTTTAGATATTTCTAGTGCTTACGTTGTTGACATATGTTTCTCTCTACTTCAGACCCTTCAGAGATTCGCCATCGTTGGTTTGTCCAATTTCTATTTTGATGTTGCAAAAGACCGACTTTATGTTGGGTATGGCATTCATCCAATGTTCATTTCCGTCTGCATCTAGTTGTTAGAATTGAATCTAGCTAGTGTTGTTTGTTAATACAACTTATGTCATCTTATCTTATCAGTGGCCGGGTTAGTTACACAAGGAAAAGCTGCCAGACAGTCCTTGCTGCACATCTACTCTACCTTGTTAGGGCCATTGCTCCGATTATGCCACACTTAGCAGAGGATATTTGGCAGAACTTGCCCTTTCAACACACCTTGGAAGATGGATCTGTTGCCGAGTTTGCTTTCGATCTAAAATGGCCAGATAGGAATGAAGAATGGTGCTCAGTTCAAAAGGATGATGTTGATTTTCTGAGTGTTATCCTGGAGGTACACCACACTTCTGCATCACTTTAGAGGCATCCATTCATATACTGATAGTTGTGTTTCTTTGCCATGGTATATAGGTTCTAGGTAGGGATGCAAGTGTCGCCCTCCCTGTCCTGCAAAACTATGCAATTAGCATACTATGGCCACAAAATTAACACTAACGGGGGGATATGTGGCCCACTGCTTGCATTCCCTAGTTTTAGGTTGTGATTTGACCAATATATTCCTAGAGGCCAGCCATCTTTTCTTCAATAAATGTTTTATGAAACCAGTTCCTCCAACTTGGAACATTCCAGTTCAACACATCCAAGTTCCATCATATTGATCAGACACAGAAGAAACCACTTCTGATGTGTAATACGCTCATTTCTGTTAAATTGGTTAATTAATTGCCTACTACCTCTGTTCACTGATGTAAGACCTTTTGGCATGTTTACTAATGTAAGACGTTTTGGCAGTCTTGCATTACATTAGCGAACAGAGGGTGTAGATACTAGAACATGTGCAGCTCTTTTATTATCATTATTATTATTATTTTATGCTAATTATTTTAATATATTTTGTTGGCACACATGAGTTCCTATCTTCAGCACTAATTTCTTACAGAGATTTTGCATTTGCTTGTTAACCAGTTGAGATCAGAGGTGAACAAGATTTTGGAGAGCGCTAGAACAGGAAAGCTGATAGGCGCTAGTTTGGATGCAAAGGTTTATCTCCATGCTGAAAATCCTGATACGGTATCCAAACTGAAGGAGCTGGCTTCTGCAACCAATGATGCAGATGCTCTTCATCGCCTATTTATCACATCCCAGGTAGAACATTTGTCTTCTCTCAAAATCAGAGGCCCTCTTTCTGCATTCAATTTTGTTTTGACGTCTCCTCTTTTCTGTCTTTCTGCAGGTCGAGATTCTCCCATCCCTGAGTGAAGAAACCACATCAGGTGTGTCCTACACGGGAAAGTTCAGCAATCCACTAACGGGGGAGATCTGGATCGGTGTGACTCGTGCGGATGGCGTGAAATGCGAGCGCTGCTGGGTTTACACCAAGGACGTTGGGTTGTTCGTTGACCATCCTACGCTATGTTCGCGGTGCCACGGCGTCATTGATCTGCAACCGCAAACGTCTCCTGCCGCTGCCACCGCCGCTGTCGCTTGAAGAGCGGCGACCTGGATCTAACCTCCACTTCATTGTGAAGATTGTAGGTGGAATTCATCGACTTTTTGTTCCACAAAGAAAGCTTTGACCGTTATACTGAACAAAATAGAAGAGAAGATTTTTAGGGGCATCTGAAACCTGGTTTCGAACCCCATGTTCTTTGCATGTACAACTATACACAAGCTTTACCAATTTGTAGTAATTGGAGTTTCTGACCTTTTGTACATGTATTGAAGAACACAACTGTTATAGTAGGTGAAACAGTTTTGCGCATAAACTCCGATGGATATTGCTGATAAATAACAGGGCCACTGAAAATCCGGAGAACAATACAGCTTCAGAAAAAATGCACATATGAGATGAATTACAGGTTCCATTATCAAACACAGGAGATGCTGGGTGGAACCCCCAGGCAGCCTCAGTTAGAGCAACTCCAATATCTACAGTAAAAACTTTCGTAGCAAGGTGGCGGCCAATGATGTGACCGTCCTATTGCAACAGGTGGCACGGGGTGACGTGACATGTGAGGCGCGACGGTGGGCAATCATTAACTTGTAGGCGGTTTTTTACCCGCCAAATTATATATGAAGTGGGCTATGTTTCCATATTGTTGCAGGTCGTGACGCAAATTTTCGTTTGCGGGAGCTGTTGGGGAGATTTTTTTGCCCCAACTCCACTTAAACGGTACTTGATGGAGTAGTTCGGAAGCTATTGCAGCTGGAAAACTCTGAGAATTTACCGACTGATATGTTTCTCCTGTAAATTGTCTCCTCGGGGCGACACGTGAGTGGTTCCAACCACCACATCTATCCCAAAGTTTCAACCTTATTTTTTCTCCAGAGTTTTTCTTGTCCACATGTTACCCTTTCCATTTTCCCCCTTTCCTCTCATCGGATATGGAGACAGCTCTCAGCTACGACCATCACTTCCTTGCCACCGTGAATCGAGAGATGATTCCGTCGGATATGGATTGAAGCTTCGCCTTGGCTGCATACCAGCTCCCCCGTCATCATCGCCTGCTGCATATCATCTCCTCTGTCATCAACGCATGCTGCATTGCGAGCTTTCGTCATGGCCGCCGTGTGCTGCATTGCAACACCCGTCATTGCCGGCACTGCATCACAGCATTCGCCTGTCGTCGGCGAAGCATCACAACATCCGTCGTCGTCGCCCGTGCTGCATCGCAACAATCACTGCACCGTCGTCGCCGGCGCTGCATTGCAGTATCTGTCGTCGTCTCTGACGCTTCATCGCAGCTCCTGCCACCGCTACCGCGTGCTGCGGTGCAACACGGCATCAGAACAACCAATGCGTCACGTCGCAGCTTCCGTCGTCGTCCCCGTGCACTACTACATCGCAACACCAGCCATTGCCGCCCGGTGATGCAGCATCCGTCGCTGCCCGCTGCTCATAGGTGTTGCTACCGTCGGTAACCCAGGGGCGAACAGATGCCTGTGCTTGAAGGAAGCCATGGACTGACGCTCGGGAGAGGAAGAAAAGGATGAAGCAATGTTGACCTATCCAACGGCTTACACACGATTGATCGGATGGCTATCAACCCGACTGATTTCCTGGGGAATGATTTGTAGCAGCAGCTTCCCTTAAAATTCTAGGTTTACGGTGGAGCAGTTTTCTTCTTCTTCTAAGAGTACGGAAGCTATTGGAGACGAGGTGACGTCGCAAGACAGACTGCCCTCGCGGACGCGGCCTGTCTTCTTCCTCGGCAATCAAACCGGAGCCGAGCTCGCATCAATTCCACCCCCGCACAGGTCATCAATCACGCGGGGGCTGCAGCCTGAGCTTCTTCGCCCGCGACCGCCCCTGCGCTGCATCGGCGATGCCGCACGTCCCCGCCTCCGACTCCGAGGAGGACGCGCCGTGAGTCCGCCGCCCTAACCCTTCTAGCTCGATCCAGCAGCCTCTGGTCCCAATTCCGGTTCCGCGGCAATGGCGGTGGAATTTCGGCCCGCCTCGTGCCAGGTTCCGCGGTGTGGTTCGCGATTCAGCCGCAGCTGCAGGTTTTCGGCGCATTCGCTCGGGCTTTGGTATGCTCGTGCCGCATGCCTCATGATGGGGTCATAGTCCTCGGGTAGGGTCATAGGCCTGCCCTACATGTCCTACCCAAGGACTACCCCACACAAGGGACAGGACCTTAAGTATGCCCCGACTGAATTAAGGTGCCCCCATCATCCAGTCGGTAACAGGCCCAGAATCATCCAGTCGGAGACTAACATTCGGAGAGCACCGGGCCTACCGACTGGATACACTCGGTACGTCGTAACCTCTATGGAGGGAAACTGTTGTACGTTTCCGGATGCATTTACTAGCATTTAGAACATACGTTACCTGTAACGTATGCATTCAGTCGCCACTACTTCACCCTTGAATCAGAACCGTTGTGGAGGGCAGCACACTCTATATAAGCCGCCCTCCCCCACTGGTAAAGGGGTTATCAAATCTTTGTACTCCATATCACACTCGGTAACAAGCTCCGAGAGCACTGAGACGTATGGCTGTTACCTCCACCGCAGAGGAGCCTGAACTCATACAACCTCGCCGTAGCTAGGACTCTGCCCATCTCATTCGTACCCTACACATCTACTGTCAGGCTTATACCCACGACAGTTGGCGTCCACCTTGGCGCAGGCGTCTAAGCGACTTCCGGCGAGTTTGCGACTACTTCCTTTCATCATGTCGTCCGGTGGAGGTTCGAGCATGGGTCACCAGATCCTCTTCGGCGCTCTCTCCTTCGTCGTCGACGATTCGGCATGGCTTCGGGAGGCACCTCTCGACGTCGAGGCGCTTCCCCGTCACGGGGCCACACACTTCCGTGCCGGCGCTCGCGGCGTTCTTCTTCTCCAACAATCGGCTCCATTGACAGCTTGCACCTTCGTCACGCGTCGCAGCAAGCGATCTCGCAGTCCGCGTCTACAACGTTGGGTGCAACATGCCCGAGCGCGTCAGTTCGCGTCCTCTCAAGTGGCGGTTCTGGAGTCTGTTGTGGTTGTCCCGCGTCCCCAGTGCTCGGGCTCGGTTCCGACTGAGCTCCCTTCCGAGTACATGGGCCTCGGGCCTGCAGCAGAAGTTCACATGCCTAACACCCATGAAGATCCCCATCAGGCTGGCCGGAACGAGCGCGAAGCCGGTGAAGCATCCGGTGCATGCCGTCCGCCTCGCCATTCTGCCAGTCGGCACACCCGGCAAAGCAACGTAGAGTTGTTCCGCACACCTCTCCTCAACTTGGCTGCGGCAGCCAAGATCGTCAGTTCCGTCCAGCCGACTGATTCAGAGGCACGAAGAGGAATCGACCAGATCCGTGCTTTGTTGCACACGGCGTAGCAGCAGAATTCGGCAGTCTCCCAGTCGCACAATCGGATCCACAATAGTTCCGCCCATGCAAACACGCATCGGTCGGTTCACAGCCCCGGCTCCTATCAGCACCACAGGGGAGGCAGTCGTTCCATGGTCCGTGAAGATCGCCGCCGTTCGCGCACCCCTCCGCGGGGTGGGCCCTATGGGTCCCGACATCATGATGATCGGCGTTCAGTCGGCGACACTTACGACCCGAGACCCGACGCAAGAGGGCGAATCGCCCAGCGAAGAGTCGACAGGGGTCGAGCCCACCGCGATGGCCACGATCTGGATCGTCCGAGTGGCAGCAGGACCATCGTGTCCGGCCCCGAGTGTTTTAGTCGAGCCATCCGCTCGGCTGACATCCCACCCAACTTCCGATTGGCAGCGGGAATCGGTAAATTTACGGGGGAATCCAAGCCTGAAACATGGCTAGACGACTACCGAGTGGCAGTCCAGATCGGAGGAGGGGACGACTATGTCGCTCTGAAGCACCTCCCTCTGATGCTCGACGGCTCGGCGCGAGCTTGGCTGAACCAGTTAGCCCCCTCAAGCATTTACAGTTGGACAGATCTTGCCCGAGTGTTCATCAGGACCTTTGAAGGGACGTGCAAACGCCCTGCAGGCCTTGTGGAGCTTCAGCACTGTGTCCAGAAGCCGAATGAGCCCTTGCGCGACTTCATCCAGCGATGGACGACTCTTTACCACACGGTGGAGAGCGTCACCGAGCATCAAGCAGTCTGCGCGTTCAAGGTAGGCGTACGGTACAGAGAGCTGTACCTAAAGTTCGGCCGGACATGCGACATCTCCATGAGCAAGATGATGGAGATAGCTGCTTGTTATGCAAATGGCGAGGAAGAAGACCGCATCCAGAGCGGCAAACACAAGACAGTCGGCGATGCCGACGGAGGTAACACTCGGAAGCAGAAACAGAAAGTTCCACCCACACCGCAGGCAGAAGCTGCAGCTGTGACGAGTGCCAAGTTCAAGGGCAAAGGGAAAGCGCAGTCTGCCCCCAAGAAGAAGCCGTTCAACAATCCCATCCTGGATCAGCCTTGTCCGATACACACGAAGATGGACGAAGAAGGCAATCCCATATACGTGAATCATACCACTCGACAGTGTCGTCTCCTGATCCAGGGGTTCAGCGAAGGACAACCGAGTGAGAAGAATCCTGAACAAGATGAGGAGGATAAGGAGGATCCGTTCCCCCAAGTCCATGCAACCCTCATGATTTTTGCTGATGTCGAAAGCAAGAGTCGACTGAAGCTAGTGAACAGAGAGGTCAACATGGCCGTTCCGACTGCTCCCAAGTTCCTTAGATGGTCTCAGACTGCGATCACCTTTGATCAGTCGGACCATCCAACGCATGTCCCCACTCCAGGAAGACAGGCTCTGGTCGTTGACCCGGTAGTGGAAGGAGCCCGACTGCGCAAAGTCCTCATGGACGGCGGTAGCGGACTGAACATCATGTACGCCGACACCCTCAAGGGAATGGGCATTCCGATGTCCAGACTCAGCGAGAGCAATATGCAGTTCCACGGAGTCGTCCCCGGGCGGAAGGCCAAGTCACTCGGCCAGATCGCGCTGGACGTCACTTTCGGCTCCGACAAAAACTTTCGCAAGGAGAAGCTCACATTCGAGGTGGTGGATTTCCAGAACGCTTACCATGCAATTCTGGGCCGCCCGGCGTACGTGAGTTTCATGGCACGCCCGTGCTATGTGTACTTGAAGTTGATGATGCCAGGTCCAAAAGGCATTATCACCATCACCGGCAACCGTCAGCGAGCCGAGGAGTGTCTGCAAGAGGGATCAAGGATCGCCGACCAGCAGATGGCTGTACTCGAGCTCGAAGAGTACAAGAAGATAGTCGACCCTGCCGACTTAATGCGCTCAAAGAAGCCAGCTTCTGAGTCCGCGTTCCAGTCGGTGGGAGAGACTAAGAAGGTCAGCATCTACCCAATGGATGAGTCTGCCGCCCCGACGAACATCTCCACCACCCTCGATCCTAAATAGGAAGCCGAGCTCACCCAATTCCTCCGTGAGAACTGGGACATCTTCGCATGGAAGCCTTCTGACATGCCCGGTGTACCCAGGGAGTTGGCTGAGCACCGACTGCATGTGAATCCCGTCGCTCGGCCTGTCCGAGAGCGCCTGCGTCGGTCCGCCGCGCACAAGAGGAAGGCAATCGGAGAAGAGGTGGCCAAGCTGCTGGCTGCCAACTTCATTCGCGAGGTTCACCACTCCGAGTGGCTCGCCAATGTCGTCATGGTGCCCAAGAAGGACAAGTCACTCCGAATGTGCATTGATTTCAAGCACCTCAATAAGGTCTGCCCGAAAGACCATTTTCTGCTCCCCCGCATAGATCAAATTGTCGATTCGACTGCGGGATGCAAGTGTTTGTCATTCCTTGATGCCTACTCGGGTTATCATCAGATCCGTCTGTATGGTCCCGATGAG
Organism: Hordeum vulgare subsp. vulgare; assembly: GCF_904849725.1. NCBI lineage: Eukaryota > Viridiplantae > Streptophyta > Magnoliopsida > Poales > Poaceae > Hordeum > Hordeum vulgare. Next base: position 527,560,466 of record NC_058523.1, read on the forward strand.
TTGAAAACAGCCTTCATCACCCCGTTTGGGTGCTTCTGCTACATCACTATGCCTTTCGGTCTGAAGAATGCATGAGCTACCTTTATGCGCATGATCCAAAAATGTCTCCTCGACCAGATCGGTCGCAATGTGGAGGCATACATGGATGATATCGTAGTCAAGTCACGCAAAGGTTCCGACCTACTGACTGACTTGGCAGAAACATTCGCCAACCTTCGTAGGTACGATATCAAGCTAAATCCAGCCAAATGTTCATTCGGTGTTCCCAGCGGAAAGTTACTCGGTTTCTTCGTTTTCGAACGAGGGATCGATGTTAACCCCGAAAAGATCGGGACCATTGTCCGAATGGATAGGCCGGTTAGAATACACGATGTTCAACGGTTCACAGGTTGCCTAGCGGCTTTGAGCAGGTTCATCAGTCGACTCGGCGAAAAAGCACTTCCTCTGTACCGACTCATGAAGAAGTCAGATACCTTCGAGTGGACAGACGAATCCCAAGTCGCATTCGACGACCTCGAAGTCCTACTTTCCACCCAGCCGGTTCTTACTGCTCCGCTCAGTAAAGAGCCCCTTCTTCTATATATCGCGGCTACAAATCAAGTCGTCAGTACTGTTCTTACAGTCGAGCGAGAAGAAGAAGGCAAAGCATACAAAGTTCAGCGGCCAGTGTACTACGTCTCCGAAGTCCTGACCCCTTCCAAGCAGAGGTATCCCCATTATCAGAAGCTTATCTATGGGATCTATATGACTGCGAAGAAGGTGGCCCATTATTTCCAAGACCACTCGGTATCTGTCATTTCTGATGCTCCTTTGTCAGAAATTCTCCACAATCGAGACGCGTCAGGCCGAGTGGCGAAGTGGGCAATGGAGATGCTGTACTGTGACATCAAGTTCGAGGCCAAGAAAGCTATTAAGTCTCAAGCCCTGGCTGACTTTATAGCAGAATGGGTAGAACAACAGCAACCGACTCACATCTACTCGGCTCATTGGACAATGTTCTTCGATGGGTCTAAGATGTTGAATGGATCCGGCGCTGGTGTTGTGATCATATCACCCAAAGGCGACAAGCTCAAGTACGTGCTCCAGATACACTTTGATTCCTCCAACAACGAGGCGGAGTATGAAGCTCTCCTCTACGGATTGCGCATGGCCATCTCACTCGGCGTCCGTCGCCTGATGGTCTACGGCGATTCGGATTTGGTGGTCAATCAAGTGATGAAAGAGTGGGACGTAAGGAACCCCACCATGACAGTGTACTGCAATGCAGTGAGGAAGCTAGAGAAGAAGTTTGAAGGTCTAGAGCTCCATCATGTTCCGAGACTGAAGAACCAAGCAGCTGATGAGTTGGCGAAACTCGGATCCACTCGGAAACCAGTCCCGAGTGACGTCTGCCTCGAGCACCTCCATCTTCCCTCAGTCAAAGAAGATCCCTTCACTGAAGAACCAGTACAACCCAAAAGCGCAACAGATCCGACTGAAGTCGATGTGCCTGCTGTGGTTGATCTGGTCACAGAGATTCTGGTAGTCGTTCCCGATTGGACTGTGCCGATCATGGCATTTATCTTGAGACAAGAACTTCCAGAAGATGAAGTCCAAGCCCGGCAAATAGTTCGCAGGTCGAAGACATTCACTGTTATTGACGGTCAATTGTACAAGGAGAGTGTTTCAGGCGTCCTCCAACGTTGCATTTCCCCAGAGGAAGGACAGTTGATCCTAGAGGATATCCACTCGGGAACCTGCGGCCATCACGCTTCTTCGAGAGCAATCGTCGCCAAGGCGTTCAGAGCTGGATTCTTCTGGCTACAGGCTAACGAGATGGCCAAAGCTATGGTCGACCGATGTGAAGGTTGTCAGTTCTACTCCAACAAATCCCACAAGCCAACATCTGCACTAAAGACAATCCCACTTGTGTGGCCATTTGCAGTTTGGGGATTAGACACAGTCGGACCATTCAAGACAGGCCAAGGAAGCTACACACATCTGTTGGTGGCAGTCGACAAGTTTACCAAATGGATAGAAGCCAAGCCCATCAAGAAACTCGATGCCTCAACAGCTGTCAAGTTTGTCAGGGACATCATTTCCAGATTCGGGGTGCCTCACAGCATAATCACAGACAATGGGACAAACTTCGACTCGGACAGATTCAAAGGCTTCTGTGCGAGTCAGGGTATCCGAGTGGATTTTGCTTCCGTAGCACATCCTCAATCCAATGGGCAAGCTGAGAGGGCGAATGGGCCTATCCTTCAAGGTTTGAAGCCTCGACTCTTGCGAGAGGTAGGACATGCTGCTGGTGCGTGGGTTACCGAGTTACCTTCGGTGCTTTGGGGCCTCCGCACCACTCCGAATAGATCAACGGGGCGATCACCGTTCTTCCTCGTTTATGGAGCAGAAGCAGTCCTTCCGAGTGACCTGCTTCACAACGCCCCGAGAGTTGAACTCTTCTCTGAAGCCGAAGCATAACAAGCAAGGCAAGATGGAGTCGATCTTCTAGAGGAGGAGCGCGAGATGGCACTCACTCGTTCAACAATTTACCAACAAGATCTGCGACGCTTTCATGCACGTCATGTCAGGAGCCGCACGTTCCAAGCAGGCGATTTAGTGCTCCGAGTGGATCAGCAAAGACCCCACAAGTTGGCTCCGGCCTGGGAGGGGCCTTTCATCATTTCCAAGGTGCTGAATAACGGAGCATACATGCTCTACAATATTCAGAGGGAGACAGACGAGCCGCGTGCATGGAACGGGGATCTCCTCAAGCGTTTTTATACGTGATCGTCGACTGAAGCAGTGTAACGAACAAGTTTGAAGAAATAATATATTCAGCAGATTCAGAGTTCTCACACACACACAAAAAAACTTAGCTGCGGTCCTGCATCGCCTAAGTACTCACTTCCGCCGAGTGTGCACTATACGTCACACTCGGGGACTTAGCTGCGATCCTGAATCGCCTAAGTACTAACCTCCTCCGAGTGTGCACTATGCGTCGCACTCGGGGACTTAGCTGTGATCAAGAATCACCTAAGTACTACCTTCCTCCGAGTGTGCACTATACGTCGCACTCGGAGACTTAGCTGCGATCCTGCATCGCCTAAGTACTAACTTCTTCCGAGTGTGCACTTCACGTCACACTCGGGGACTTAGCTGTGATCAAGAATCACCTAAGTACTCACTTCCGCCGAGTGTGCACTATACGTCGCACTCGGGGACTTAGCTGCGATCCTGAATCGCCTAAGTACTAACCTCCTCCGAGTGTGCACTATGCGTCGCACTCGGGGACTTAGCTGTGATCAAGAATCACCTAAGTACTACCTTCCTCCGAGTGTGCACTATACGTCGCACTCGGAGACTTAGCTGCGATCTTGCATCGCCTAAGTACTAACTTCTTCCGAGTGTGCACTTCACGTCACACTCGGGGACTTAGCTGTGATCAAGAATCACCTAAGTACTACCTTCCTCCGAGTGTGCACTTCACGTCGCACTCGGGGACTTAGATGTGATCAAGAATCACCTAAGTACTAACCTCCTCCGAATGTGCACTATACGTCGCACTCGGGGACTTAGCTGTGATCAAGAATCACCTAAGTACTACCTTCCTCCGAGTGTGCACTTCACGTCGCACTCGGGGACTTAGATGTGATCAAGAATCACCTAAGTACTAACCTCCTCCGAGTGTGCACTATACGTCGCACTCGGAGACTTAGCTGCGATCCTGCATCGCCTAAGTACTAACTTCTTTCGAGTGTGCACTTCACGTCACACTCGGGGACTTAGCTGTGATCAAGAATCACCTAAGTAATAACTCACTCCGAGTGTGCACTATACGTCGCACTCGGAGACTTAGCTGCGATCCTGAATCGCCTAAGTATTAACCTCCTCCGAGTGTACACTATACGTCCCACTCGGAGACTTAGCTGTGATCAAGAGTCACCTAAGTAATAACTTCCTCCGAGTGTGAACTATACGTCACACTCGGAGACTTAGCTGCGATCCTGAATCGCCTAAGTCTTAATCTCCTCCGAGTGTGCACTACAAGTTGCACTCGGGGACTTAGACGTGACCACGAATCACCTAAGTCTTAATCTTCTCCGAGTACGCACTAAGTGTTGCACTCGAAACAGCATTCCAACAAAAGACTAAATGTTTTCATTCCGACAACATAAGTCCAAAAACGATAGCTGACTCAGTACGGATCAAGATTACCCGCACCGATTTAAAAGTATGACGGCCAACAGAAGTGGCCATAGTATCTTACAGGTAAACACTCGGCATACCGAGGATAAAGTTTGATCACGCGTCAGCTGGGCCGGCGTCAGGGCTGGAGGGCTCCACAAAAGTGTCCAAGTCGATTCCATCAGCGATGCGGGTAGCATTCTCAAGGAACGTCTCCATGAAGTCTTCGAATTGAAGCTTCTTCGTGTTGGCGACCTTCAATGCTTTCAGCTTATCTTCCCGCACCTCCTTGCAATGGACTCGGACCAAGGACAACGCAACGTCAGCACCGCAACGCGCTGCCGATTTCTTCCAGGATTGCACTCGGTCCGGAATCTCCTCCAGTCGCCCCCAACAGAGTCTCCATCTCCTGCCGCGACTCGTCTTCTGGCCAAAGCTCCTTCTCAATGCGGCCGATGACTTCTCTCAGTCGGCTGATAAAAGGACCCACTTTGCCTACGCGGATATGCGCCCGGAGCAGATCCCGGTTGGCGTCCTCGCCGAGTGGCACATTGTCCTTCATGGACCGCTCCACAGCCGCCGCTTCAGCTTCGGCGTCACCACAAAAATCTGCACCAAACGAGCAAACAGACAGTAAAAACCGAGTGTTCGTCACACGGTACAACCACTCGACAAAGCATAAGACTTACCAGCCAGACGAGTTATCATCTGGACAGCCCAGTCGTTGACATACTTCTCCTGAGTTGTCCATCGTTTGTTCCGAACAACCATTTGATTGTGCAGTTCAGTCCTCTGTTTCTTCAGTCTCTCCACCTCCGCCACCAACACCCTGTTTGCCTCCAGCGCCTCCTCCAAGGACTTCTCTCGAACTTCCAGCGCGTCCTTCATGCCGGCATGGCGAGCATTGCAGCTTCCAGTTCACCAGCATACTGGTTCCTCTCCGCTCTCACGGCTTCATAAGCAGTTCCCATTTCACAAGTTTTCTGCACCAAGAAACAAAGGGTAATCAGCAAGTTTATCAGGCTAAGTTCTTCAGACCCCTGCCGACGCAAGCAGTCGACAGTGGTCTCAGGGACTACACCCAGTGGGTTCACTAAGAGTGACCCCACTGGCATGCACCTCAGGCAGGCCCGTCCTATTGAGATGCATGTTTTCACCTACGCCTCAAGGGCTAATACTACTCCACCTGCGTGCAACTTACTCTCGGAGACTCTTGCCGCAAGGGCGCTCCGACTGCAATAAGTACTCGCACTCGGAAATCTTGTCTACGAACACAACCAAACTAAAGACCAAATGTATAAAGACAACTGTCGGTGCAAGCACTCGACAGAAGTCTCGAGGACTACACCCACTGGGTTCACTCGGAGTGAACCCATTGCAAACAGCAGACAACACCCAGTGGGTTACAGAAGAAAAGTAAGTACTTACTAGACTACTTACTCGGATGTCATCGCGCAGCTCCAAGCTCCGCTGGTACAAAGCCGCAACGGAGTCATAAGCCCTCTTGGCCTCTCCGGCCATCAGCTCCGCCTGGATCATGGCCCCCTTGGCCGCTCCCACCTGCTCCTCTGGGACACACCGAATGCTGAATTCAGCATTCGACGAACCGGGAATCGTGGGAAGTTCCTGGGGCATCCCAAGGTTCGCCCCAGTCGGTTCCTCACCCACTGGCACCGGTTCAGTCGATGGAGGCACTTCGATCGGTGGAGCGTCGGTGGCAGGGGCGGCAGCAGGAGGAGCAGCCTCAAGGACAGGCTCCACGACGGGGTCGGCTCTCCCCTGGTCGCCCTCGTCCAGGCAGATCGCCCCTGACAAGCCGAATAACATGGCGCCTCAGAAAAAGAAAAGGATGGCGCAGTCTACAGGAATAAAACACCCGACTCTCCCACAACATACCTGGCTGGGACGAAACGACGTTGTCCGTGTCCATGGGGTCGTCCCCTTGACGGGCCGGCGAGGTCGCAGAAGTGGCAACCCTGTCGAGTGAAGTCCATTCGACTTGTAAAGCAGGAGTTCACTCGGTCAACAGAAAGAGCCGAAAGTTAGATTCACTTACGTGGAGGTGACAGGGATGGCCATCCTCATCCGCGGCAGAGCCTTCCGAGGTTTGGGCCCACTCGGCTTGGGCGCCCTGGAGGACTGGCCTGCAAGTTCGGCGGTTGCGTCCCTGGTCCTCTTGGTGCCTCGAACACTCGGTACCGCCGGGGCAGCAGGTAGAGCACTCGACGACGCAGGAGGAGCTGAAGGGATGGCAGGCTCATGCCGACGCTTACTCCGATGCTCTGGCCGCGGAGGTGGCGAGTCTGGCTCTTCATCCTCTTCCTCTTCCTCGCTGTCTTCCTCCTCCGACTCCCCGCTGTCGAAGACGTATTCGGCGCTTTCCACGCTCCCCTCCTGGCTGTCTTCTTCCTCCTCCTCCTCCTCCGGATTCCCGTTCGAGACGGGGGAGGACCAGTTGGTCCACTCCTGCATGAGGTTCAATCAGAAACGTTAAGCATCACACGGAGATATAAATAAATGACTGGAATCAGGACAGTTCAATGCACTCGGCTAATGCTACTCACCTGATTCGGTGGAGGGTTGTCCGCGCTGTAAGGCGTCACACGGCGCGCTCCTTTGGGGTTCTCACAGGGACCCGTGATTTGGAGCACCCACGAGGTCACCTTCTCCTCGAGTATGCCCTCCACGTTGGTCCGAGTGGAATCCTCGGGCCCTGCGTAGTGCCACATAGCGTGGTGGCGGGCCTGCAGAGGCTGGATTCGCCGACCGATGAAGACTTCCAGCAGGTCAATACCGGTGACCCCCCTCCTGAAAACTTCCACGAGCGCCTCGACCAAAGGCTGGATGTCGTTCTTCTCGGCTTTCGAGAGGGCGAGTTGCTTGGGTGGAGCGGGACAGTCTAGACTAAACGGAGGCAGCCCAGTCGACGCATTCGGACAGGCTATGTCCTGGCAGTAGAACCACGTCGACTGCCAGTTCCTAACCGACTCGCTCAACTAGAGAGCAGGGTAGCTGCTCCGACTCTTCTTCTGAAACCCTAAACCCCCGCAGAGCTGGAGGAGATGCGTCTTGTCATCCGACTGACTAAGACGTTTGATGGTTTGAGAGCGGGCGGAGAAGATATGTTTGAATAAACCCCAATGGGGGGGCAACCGATAAAGCACTCGCACAAAACAATGAAGGCAGAAAGGTGGGCGATGGCATTCGGAGGGAAGTGATGGAGTTGAGCACCAAAATGATTCATGATGCCTTTGAAGAAGGGATGCGGGGGCAGAGAAAAACCTCTGTGAACATGGCTGAGGAGCAAGACGCGCTCCCCCTCCCGTGGCGCCGGCTCGACCTCGTCGTCCGCCGGCAGCCTCCAGGACTTATGCACGAGCAGGCCGTGCTCTACCAGCTCCAGCAGGTCCCCCTCCGTCACCGTGGAGGGGAGAAAGTCTCCCTGGATCCACCCCGCCGGCAATGGCCGCTGCCGCCGCTGAGCAGCCGCCGCCTTGTTCTTCTTCTTCCTCGCCTCCATCTTGCTGGTCTGACCTTTGGTCATGGCGGCGACGGCGAGCTCTCGAGAAGGAGGGGAAGAGAAGGGTGTATGAGCGCAGGAGGTGGCGAGGAAGACGGAGCAGGCAAGAGCAAAGGATTCGGCGAGCGTAACCGAAGGGTCTCGTCGCCCAGAGTTAAATAGAGCGCCGACTGGGTCGCTGGCGAGCGGGCCCGGAATCTTATCTGCCCAACCAGCCGCGGCGATATAGGTGGAGGAGTTGAAGGCGCGAGGATCGAGGAGTCAGGCGCTACTCGAGCGCGCTGACGTCGTCCCTGCTAAGCGCACGGAAACCGAAATTTGAGATCCCGGAAAATCCGCCGCTGTCAGTTGACCGGTCGCATCAAAAGATGCCGCGAAAGCACTCGGTTCCCGACAGTCTGTTTCGCAAAACACCTCCACTCGGATCATTGGTCAGGAGAGATAAAATGGATAGAGGCAAGCAACGCCCAAGCCGAACCTAGTCCAGTCGGATCTGAGCCTCGAGCACTGCTTCGACGTTTCAACCCCAATCCATTCGGGGACTAATGATGGGGTCATAGTCCTAGGGTAGGGTCATAGGCCTGCCCTACATGTCCTACCGAAGGACTACCCCACACAAGGGACAGGACCTTAAGTATGCCCCGACTGAATTAAGGTGCCCCCATCATCCAGTCGGTAACAGGCCCAGAATCATCCAGTCGGAGACTAACATTCGGAGAGCACCGGGCCTACCGACTGGATACACTCGGTACGTCGTAACCTCTGTGGAGGGAAACCGCTGTACGTTTCCGGGTGCATTTACTAGCATTTAGAACAGGTAACGTATGCATTCAATCGTCACTACTCCACCCTTGAATCAGAACCGTTGTGGAGGGCAGCACACTCTATATAAGCCGCCCTCCCCCACTGGTAAAGGGGTTAGCAAATCTTTGTACTCCATATCACACTCGGTAACAAGCTCCGAGAGCACTGAGACGTAGGGCTGTTACCTCCACCGCAGAGGGGCCTGAACTCATACAACCTCACCGTAGCTAGGACTCTGCCCATCTCATTCGTACCCTACACATCTACTGTCAGGCTTATACCCACGACACCCCAGCCATGGATAAGGATTAGGATTTTTTTTTTTTGCCTTCTACAGTATATTTGTGTCCTGTTTGTACTTTGTAGTCGAGAGTTTTGTGTAAGGCGTGCAAATTTGCAGAAGTAATACTCCTCTGAAAATAAGGCATTGGGGTTTAGCTTACTGAATCTGCACTTCTTACCCCATGCCGCTGTTTGGTGCCTGTGCGTAGGCTTCCTCCTCGACGATCTGAACCCGTTTGCCTGTCCGTGGGGCCAGTGATCGGTCGAGCGTCGAGTAGTCCGGCTACTTGCATTTCTTTTGGTCGCACTGCTGCAGGTTTAATCTTATTGCAGCTGTTATCTGAATTTTGCATGAACTCCACGAACACAATAGCGATCAGCACGACCAAGGGTGATGCAGAAACAGAGATAGTCAGCCGAGCCGTCTGAGCATTTACATCATCCTTGTATAGTCCATACTGCTTTAGTTTCTGACGGCCATAATGTTTTCTCAGGACATACAATCTCATGTAGGTTTGTCGATTCACCACGTGAAGCTCCCCTATCCGGTCATCGATCGCCGGTGTCTTATGTAAATGAAAATGCATGCCAGCTCTGCAAACAGGAAAAACTCACTTTTGAACCCCCGCCGATGCATTGCTTCCCCTGTGGTGCTCGGATAAAGCGAAATGCACCATACTACACTTGTGGCACTGGTGATACCCGCCACCTTTTCTGCGTTTCATGTTTCAGTCAGTCCCGTGGTTGCACCATTGAGGTTGAAGGACAGAATCTTTCCAAGGCCTGGTTTCAGAAAAAAAGAAATGATGAGGAAACTCAAGAAGGCGTAAGTTCCGTATTTCTATGCTGGTGGTTGTATGGCTGTAGTTTCGATTATATTTGTTTTTTACTAAATCTCTCTCTCTCTCTGAATGATGCATTCCGCAGTGGGTTAATTGTGAAACATGTGATTGCTGGCAGCATCAGATATGTGCTCTGTTTAATGACATAGACTATGATGCAAAACAAGCGTATACTTGCCCGTATTGCTATTGTGACGAAGTGAGGCGTGGGCTGCGTGTGCCTTCACCGCAGAGTGCTGTTCTTGGGGCAAGTGATCTGCCAAGAACTCTTCTTAGCGATCATATTGAAGAGCGGCTTTTTAAACGGCTTAAGCTGGAGAGACAGGCTCGGGCATCTCAGAAACGATGTAGTTTTGACGAGGTTAGTGAAACTTGTCGGTGAAAGTGCACGTGTACTTCATTTGCTTATGTTTCTCAGCAATACATTGGTCCTTGCTGCACTTTGGTAATATATTACCGTTTGTGACAAAAAAAATATGCTACCTGATAGTGTTTTTTAAGTGCCAAGCCAACACACCATGCAAATCCTTGTAAAAAATACCAACCAAATAATTGCAGCCTACTGTAATGATTGCCATGTCCATGTTTTTGAATACCGGATTTGAAAGGAGAAAAAACAGACCAAATGTGGGGCTTGTTTAGTTTTTCTTTCAGACACCATGGCAACTTTTTCCATCAACCAGGATGACCTAACAGTTTATCTAGCTGTATACTACCACCTGGCATGTAATGAGGTATACCATTTTGGAGAATTAACTAATAGTATGAATTACCCATTTATTGTTCGGAAGGGGTGCTCCAACCATATATATTAAAGGCTTATGTGAAAATATTCCAGATTGTATTATATTTAAAGTTTGCAATGCAGCATATAGTGCAAAATTGTTTCATCTGATTGTTTACGACCCAATGAAAAAACAAAACAACAGCAAATGGACTACAAAATGATGGATGGCTTGAAAACCAAGGAATGATCGTTTTGGCAGTTCAGAGACCTGAAGGCTGAAGCGTATATGAGCTTTGCTTATTACTTGTGCACTTGAAGTATGTTATATATCTTGATGCTTTATGCACTCTTTTTCTATGACGTCTTGTTGAGTTCTGATTATTATGTATTAGTATTAGAGACAGGGACTTCCTGTAATTTGAATCACATCAGACACCATTCATTTTGGCATCATTGTGAACTAGTATTTTGATAGAAATGTTCCCTCTATCGCTTTTAAAGTCTAATTGTTCCATATTTGTTAGGTTGCTGGAGCAGAGGGTCTTGTGGTCAGAGTTGTTTCATCAGTGGATAAGAAGGTTGAAGTTAAACCACGTTTTTTGGAAACTTATCAAGAAGATAATTACCCGTCGGAGTTCCCTTACAAGTCCAAGGTAGGAGCTTATGCCTAAAGTATAAATTATGCTGACAAAACAGAGAGTGATATCCATGATTCTATTCCTATGATTGTTGGCAGGCTGTCCTTTTGTTCCAGAAAATCGAAGGTGTAGACGTGTGCTTATTTGGAATGTATGTTCAAGAATTTGGTGCTGAATGCGCTTTGCCGAACCAACGTCGTGTTTACTTGTCATACCTGGATTCTGTGAAATACTTCAGACCTGGGATTATAGCAGCCACTGGAGAGGCCTTGCGTACATTCGTTTACCATGAAATTCTGGTAACTTGCTGTGTATGCTGAATTTTAATCACAGTTGTGAATGTATTTTCTGTTGCCAGGCTGGTCAGAAAAAAATTCTGTACGAAGCTACTAGATGTGACGCCTTCCTCTCTGAGCTAGCATTTTCCTGTAATCTTACACCAGTTCTCGCTGTGTACAGATAGGATATCTTGAATACTGCAAGCAGCGTGGATTCACAAGCTGTTATATATGGGCTCGCCCACCTTTGGAAGGTGAAGATAACATGTTTTATTGCCGTCCTAAGATTCAGAAGACAAAATCGGACAAACTGCGGGAGTGGTAAGGCCTTGGATTGACACACGTGTTACTCTGCTTACATTTAGCTCCTGGTTGCATGATTTCCAATGTGTTTCACACTCAGGTGCTTAGCCATGCTCCGAAAAGCTACGAAGGAGGAGATTGTTGTTGAGCTTACAAATCTGCATGACCAGTTCTTCATTACTACGGGAGAGTGCAAGGCCAAAGTTACCGCTTCTCGTTTGCCTTACTTCGTTGGATATTATTGGCCAGGAGCTGCCGAAGATATGATCAATCAACTGTGTCAAGAAGAAGATGACCGAAAGCTTCAGGAGAAGGGTGAGGCAAAGGAAATTATTAGAAAAAGAGCTCTTAGAGCTGCTGGCCACACTGAACTAAGTGGGATTGCTTCCAAGGACGTTATGCTGATGCAGAAGGTAAGCTTATTCTGTGATGCTCTTGCACTTGTTCTGTTAATTGTAATACTCCCTCCGATTATTGTCGCAGCTTTAGTACAACTTTGTATTGTCAAAAGTTGTACTGAAGTTGCGACAAATAATATGGATCGAAGGGAGTACTATCTCTCGGAACCCCCTCTTTCGCGTTTGTGAAAATGTACTTTGTTGGTCGTTTCAGTTCGACGACATCTTTACCATGAATTCGGTTTGATGTATGCAGCTTGGAGAAACCATTTATCCTTTGAAGGAAGATTTCATTATGGTCCATTTGCAGTATTCTTGTAGCCACTGTCGTAGCCTTATCTCGTCTGGAAAACGTTGGGCTTGCCATCAGTGCAGAAGTTTTTACATCTGTGACAAGTAAGTCAATTTCTTGAACCATATGACGCCTCTGCTATAGAGCCTGTTAGGAAAGCAACTTATCTGTATTGAAGGCCCAAGGGGCATATATATATTACACTTGACTTGAGGTGTAAGTAAAGTAAACATAGACTAATAATGACTCCTAGACTAATACTAACAGACTAATAAGGACTCATAGTCTAATACTAATACTTCCTAACACCCCCCCCCCCTCAAATGCAAAGCGTATGCAATAGCATTGCATTTGAAGAAGTGTAATACTAAAAAAATGATAATCCAAGTCCGCGTCTTGAGAGTATCATCGTAGCATGAAGAGTCTTCAAAACTTGTCGAGTCGCCGAAGGAGATAACGAAGAGATGGCACATCAGGGGTACACACTGCATCACTTGAAGATACAAGATAAGTATCAAGAGAAGAAAGGTTGTCAAAAGAAGATGTCACATCAAGAGAATAAAGCATTGTGCAGAAAATCATAGTCCACGACAACCGTCGGCTAAAGAAGCTCGGCGGATAAGACACGATGGACGTAGATCGACAATGCTAAAGAAGTCCAGAAAATTCTACAGAAAACAACAAGGGCAAATAGGCCACAAAAGTTGTATAGAAAGGATCAGAACCGGAGAAAGGCTGACGGACTAAGGTATGGTGGACTCGCATGGCATGAGAAAACACAAAATATGAACGCATTTGGTGGACCCAGCGGAATTATAGAAACTAAAAGAACTAGGAACAACGGGGACATGAGCACCATGTAGTAGCAGGGGACATCACCATGTATGAGCACCACGTAGTAGCAGAGAACATCACCACATAGTATAGGAGGAAGCAGCTAGCAGCAGCACGTAGTCAGGCCAGCTGGCGACAGTAGACGGAGCAGCATGCCTGCAGCAGCAAAACGCAACCAGCTGCTAGCAGTAGTTGAAGGAAGAGCCGCATGTGGGCCATCCCGATCTGGCTCGCAACAGTAGAGTCAGATCGGGAGTGGGGCGAGATCCAGCGAGGCAGCAGCCCGATCCAGCAAGGGCGTCGTCTAAGGTGGCCGACTGGCGGCGGGATCCGGCCTGGGACGATTGGTGGCGGCAGTGGACTGAAATCCGGCGAGGGCGGAAGACTGGCGGCGGGATCCGGCCTGGGACGAGGAGCACCGAGGCGGAGGCGTGCGGCGGCCTCCTCCGAGGCTGGGGCGAAGGCGAGCGTCAGGGACGGCACGGCGTCGTCCGGCCCGTCGAACTGGAGGAACCCGATCGAGGGGTCGAAGATCCCCGACATCCGGCGAGGGGCGGCCGCGTGCGCCACGGCGAAGAGCGGGGACGCGAGCCGGCGCTCCCAGGACGGGAGGAGATCGAGCGGTGAGGCCCGGTTGGAGATCGATCGGGGAGGGCAGCGCGAGACGGCCAGAGGACGATGGCGGCATCGCGAAATTGGATCTGCACGAGTTGCGCGTGCGAAAAAATAACCTAAGGCTCTAATACCATGTTAGGAAAGCAACTTATTTGTATTGAAGGCCCAATGAACATATATATATTACACATGACTTGAGGTGCAAGGAAATTAAACATAGACTAATAAGAACTCCTAGACTAATACTAATACTTCCTAACAGAGCCCACGTGTATACTTGATCTATATGTGATCACAATTGAAATTGAAAACATATGTATTTGCCAACAATTTTTTTATAAAGCAGCAGTTTATATATTTTTTCATAGAGATGGTATTCTTACACATTTTGTTGAAGCCATGTACGATCCCTGGTCTTTTTGTTGCAACAAATTGTATCCATATCAGCTGTATTGACGAGATTATGATGAAATTAAGTAGATGTGCTGGAAAATTGTGTATATAAGAGCTATCCTTGGGATGAACATACCGCTTGCCATGTTATTTTAGAAAAACCTTTAGCTCTTGTAAAGTTGTGTTTGTGAACATTCGTATCTTCGTGTTGCGTGCAGGTGCTACAGTGCAGAACAAGAGCTTGAAGAGAGGGAGAGGCACCCGAGCAATAGTAGAGACACACATGAGCTTCATCCGGTAACCAACCAACCAAGATTCTTTTCTCTCTTCTCTTTAGAAAAAGAAAAAAGGAAATCTAACCTGATGTTTTTCATTTAGGTTGACGTTGTGGGCGTTCCTGAAGAGACGAAGGATGGAGACGGTATCCTAGAAAGCAAGTTTTTCGACACCAGGCAGGCGTTTCTCAGTCTCTGTCAAGGGAACCATTACCAGTATGACACCCTTCGCCGAGCCAAGCATTCGTCGATGATGGTGTTGTACCACCTACATAATCCCACTGCCAAGTTTAATCGTTATTTGTAGTTACTCCCGTCCTTAGGGGTATATATAGGGGCATATGTATGCCAACTGACTGTTATACCGAATTCATTCATCTTTGCTCCGCGGAGAAAGCTTTGACTTTTTGTTATGCCGAATATCAACTGAACAAGATAGAAAGGGGTATCTGATACTTGTTTTTTTTGGGCAAAAATGATCTAGATCTAAACAATTCCCAACATAATTAAAGCTGTGCCGAGGTCTCTAGAAAGGGGGTATCTGATACTTGTTTTTTTTCCCTTACTTTTTCTCTGGTTTTTTGTATTTCTTTTTCCGTTTTTATTGGGCTCTTTCTTTTTTCTTTGTTTTTCTTCGGGTTTGTTTGCTTTTTCTTTCTCCTTTTGATCGGTTTCCTTTCTTTTCTTTCGGGTTTTGCTTTTTCCCATACACATTTTTGATATAAAACTAATTCATTTTTAACACATATTTAACATTTAATATACGTTTAAAAAAATTCAGATACCAGATTTTTTTAATACATGGTCAACGCATTTTCTATAAATGTTTCACATTTTTCAAATACTTTATTAAATAAATTCACATGCAAGTTTACCATTTTTAATACATGTTCAACATTTTTACTACACACATTTAGCATTTTTAATACAAGTTTAAATTGTTTTTGAATACACGGTCAACTTTTCTTACACACATGCAAGATGATCATTTTCCAAGATACCATTACTATCATTGTCATGCTAGTTGTTTTGTTTCTATCGTTATGTCTCGCTGCCTAGCACCTGTTAAATATCAATCTCCCAATATTGCCATGAAAACCTTCAACCTTTCTACAACCTAGCAAAATACTGAGTGACTATGTTACCGCTTGCTTAACCATGTGTTAGAGTTGGTAGTTGTAGGTGCAGTTGCTTCCATGTGTTAACATGGGTTCCTTGTTATACCATCATATTATTGCTAATTAATTTAATGCACCTATATACTTGATAAAAGATAGAAGGCTTGACCTTTCTAGCCTGGTGTTTTGTTCCACCTTTGCCGCCTTAGTTTCGGCTACCGATGTTATGTTTCATAAATGAGCGCTCCTAACATGCTTGGGGTTGTTATGGGGCCCCGTTGACTTTCGTTTTGGGATAAAGCTTGTCTGACAAGGCCCAACATTGGTACTATATTTGCCCAACATAATAGTTCTGTTAATACTCAAAAACATAGGACGTCATGAACCCGAGGAGTAATTCAACATAATACAGGGGGGCTAGTGCTGCTGGTGTTGGTCCCAAACAGAGCCACTTGCGGGGTCACCCGGGGCAACTCGGGGGATTTCTATCCGGCCACCGTACGTATTGCTCATCCATCGTGTCGTGAGAACGAGATACGCGACTCCTATCGGGATCGTCGACACGCGGGGCGGCCTTGCTGGACTTGTTTTACCTTTCTCGAGCGTCTTGTGCGAGGGATTCCGAGGATACTTTGGGTTATCTCGAGGTTGAGGTTTTCCAATAGAAACCCGAGGAGATCACAAGTTTCCCTGCTCGAGGTCATTTCGTCGCAGCGTGTGGTAGTTTGTGATGGACTAGTTGGAGCACCCCTGCAGGGTTAAATCTTTCGGAAATCCATGCCTGCAGTTATGTGGCAACGTGGAAACTTTGTTTAACATCCGGTTCTAGATAACTTGAAGTAAGCTTAACTAAAATATGCCAACTGAGTGCGTAACCGTGACTGTCTCTTTCGTGAGCTCCTTCCCCGATCGAGGACACGACAGGGTTATGTCTGACGTAAGCAGGTGTCCAGGATCATTCATTTGGTCATCAGTAGTTCACGTCCGCTATGTGTAGATCACCCCCTCTTGATTCTTGTACTCATAAGTTAGCCACCTTAAATAAATGCTTAATCGTTTGCTGCAGCCTCACCACTTAACCATACCTCACCCATTAAGCTTTGTTAGTCTTGATACCTTTGGTAATGAGATTGTCGAGTCCCTGTGGCTCACAGATTACTACAACACCAGTTGCAGGTACAAGTAAAGAGTTACTTTGACTTGAGCGCGCTGATTGTGCTATTTGGAGTTTCTTCTTCTTCTTCTTCTTCATCGATCTAGGATGGGTTCCAGCCGGCAGCATGGGATAGCAAGGATGGACGTCGTTCTTTTATCATTTGTTTTCGTACGTAGTTGGACCCTGCTCTTCTTCATGATGATCGTATATTATTGTATTGATGTGACTCTGGTGTAGCTTGTGGCGAGTGTAAGCCAACCCCTTATACTCATTTTTTCAGTACATGTACTTGTAACGATATCCATTCTTGCGAAACAACGAGATGCGCTTCTATCCCTGTTGAGGCCCTCGTGCCAAAATAAAGATAGGATCATATCTTGGGCGTGACGCGACACTTTTGAGTCTAGTAGCTTGGTGGAAGATACCCGATGGGCGCAGCGGTCGCGAGGCTTCTTCGTTTTTTGTTGATCCATAGTTGTCGGCATTTGTTTCTTTTGTCTTTCTTTTCATTTCTTTTGGGCGTGCATGTGCTGTTTTCATCCCAGCATCTATCGTTGGTTGTATCTATGATGGTTTGTTTCGTAATACAAAGGGGGGAACCCTATTTCACGAGTATAATACTCGTAGTGAATTTTAGTTACTGTCGTCCATAGGGATATATATAGGGGCATATGTATGCCTGGACCAGCCTTGACGTTCCACTTATGAAGCAGGCTGAGAAACGGTAGTGACTGTTATACTGAATACATCTATCTTTGCTCCACGGAGAAAGCTTTGATTGTTTGTTATGCCGAATATCAACTGAACAAGATATAAAGGGGGTATGTGAGACTTGTTATATTTTTGGCGAAAATGATCTAGATGTAAACAATTCCCAACATAAGCAAAGCTACACTGAGGTCTCTAGATCACTGAACGACCACTACCGTCATCAAAACGAGTGGTTGATGCGGCGCTGTTACCGCTTCCCCCCCGAAGCCGACTTGACCTTATCAATGACAACTAGGAAGTTGCACATGCCCTGAAGGACCAACACCTTGGAGCTATAGCAATCACCTTGAACCCTTGAGTCGATACAAAGCGCATGACATCATATGTCACCACTGTAAACGCAGGGTGACAAACCCTAACCTCGTTGCTCCAATAAGACGGCATGAATCTGCATCGGAACTCCATCAAATCCATTCTGATGGATAAACTCAAGGAGGATTAAAGATGGAAAGTCCAACTGGAAGGTAAGATTGTGCCGTCCACCTCAACTTCGTCCATGATAGAAAATAATATAGCATAAACTAACTAGTTGGAACCAATGGAATAGAGTTCACCTTCCTTTCATCGGCCGCCGGATTGACGGGTAGAGGGGAGAAGAATCCATGGGGTGGTTGGCATAGCCGGAAGAAATTAGATTTGTAGCCACTCTCGCTTGCATATATTTAACCTCATATTATTTTCACATGCAAGTGCAAGACACTATTTTTACCATCGCTATCAAAGTTTTTACCTTGTGTAAATGCATTGAAGAACCCTTGTATGGCACTAAGCCATGTGCATGTTGTTGATAAAAAAACTATGGCACTGAAAATTCCGAGCGATAAAATTGTCATAGTAGCTTCCATAAGCCGTAGGTGAACGAAACTGCGAAAGTGTCCTTCTTCTCCCGAGCTGAAATGAGCTTGGATGAACAATAAAACTAAAAAAAATCAAAATAAATTCAAAGAAATTTTATTTTTTTGTGTCAAAAGTTTTAAGTGCTTGCAAAACTTCGTTATGAAATCACATTCCTATAAGGTGTGGCAAAAAAAAATTCAATGCTCCAAAATGCTTTTAAAAGTAGCATTTTCAGATTACTGATTTTTTTGCCATGCCTTGTAGGAATGTGATGTTATGATGATTTTTTGCAAGCACTTAGAACCTTTGTCAATGTTTATCATAAAAATAATTTAGTCTTTTTGAATTTATTTTGTATTTTTTTTATTTTATTGTTCATACAAGCTCATTTGAGCTCGGGCTCAAGAACTATGCGTGTATAATTGAGATGAATTACATATTCCATTGAAATCAAAAAGCGTGAGATCATCTAATGGACGTTGTGCTATCACAAACTCCCCCTTCCATGTTTGTCTGGTGAGCTCGTGGATTCGCTTTCCTTTTGTGTGTCACTTCGACGACCGGTGGTGGAGAGGGGAATCTTAGTGGCTCTACTCTCGCTAGTAGTTTGGATTAGAGTTTTTTTAGTGCTCGCAAGTGCCAGACTTGGACGAATGATGACGTTTTCTATTTAAGTCTTTTGGATTTCTATTCTCCTCGAGTTCGTTCATCTAGACGTAGTCAACGGAGCTCCAACATAGATTTCTGCCGTCTCCTTGGAGCAACGAGGTTATGGTTTCTCGTCGTGCGTGCGCGACGGCGAGGTATGATGTCAGTTTCTTCATACTTACGGACGACGACCACGGTTTCAAGGCAATGCCCCTGTCAGGCACGTGCACGAAGACTTCTTAACTGACATCGATAATGTGAATCCAGCTCCGGTAAAGGAACGGTGACAACGACGCGTCGGTGGCTCGTTGTAACGGTAATGGCCATTCGGTGGTCTAGAGACATAGATGTTTTTGTACTTCTGATGGACTTTTACAACAGATCTAAATATATACATATTGTTTGAAAAAGGAAACGATGAGACGCTGCGGGGTGGGACCAAGGGCGGACCCAAGTTCAACTGAGTGGGGCCTAGACCCCCACTTAAAATTTTGAATTTCCTTTGTGTTTGTGCACATTTTGAAACAAAACACTTCAAAATGAGCAACTTTATAGAAGGTGTGCCCCCAGTCAAATATAGCGCCCCCAGTCAAAATTTTGTCTGGGTCCGCCCCTGGGTGGGACCCACGGGCAGCCTCACAAAGAGTACTACGAGGTGACGTCGCAAGAGGCAAGAGTGCCGAGAGCACGAGCCACTCGCACATTGTCTTGTTCCTCGGCGGGAGAGGGGGCTGACGTTACCCACCGCACAGATTATCAATCGATCCGGAGCGGGCTCGCGTCAATTCCTCCAGGCGCGTATTAATCGCTCGGGAGTCGCGGCCCGAGCTGCTCCGCCCGCGACCACCCCTCGGATCGATCCGGAGGCCGGAGGGGCGACTCCCCCGCTGCATCGGCGATGCCGCACGACCGGGGCGGCGCGGCGTCCGCCGTCCCCGCCTCCGAGGAGGACGCCCTGTGAGTCCGCCGCCCTAACCCCCCCCTCTAGGTCGGTCCAGTAGACGCTCCGTCTGTACGCCTTCGGTGGTCTCTCTCTGATCTCAGTTCCGCGGCAATGGCGGTGGAAATTCCGGCCCGTCTGGTGCCAGATGCGGCGTGGTCCGCGGAACCGCAGCAGGTCCCCGTGTGCTCGCCGGCGTGCGTTGAATGCGAGGGCAGAGATGGGAAGGGATGAGCAAGTCCGCACTCCTCGACGACCTGAACCCAGTCGCCTGTCCATGGGGTGGATTGAGTGTTGAGCCGATTGGCTGCTCGCAATGGCTTGAGAAGTTGCACTGCCTCAGTGCAATTGTCATCTGAATTCTGTATGAACTCCACGATAGCGATCATCACAGTCAGGGGTGGTGCAGAAACAGAGATAGTTAGCTGAGTTAGCATTTGCGTTATTACTGTATAGTCCTTATCTGTTATGTTTTTGGCAATCACGATGTTTCCTCAGTATTTATAATCCTTCTTTTACTTAGGTTTATCGATTTACTACATGAAGCTCCCCTGTCGGGTCACAGGGAGCCCAGGAGCATAGTTAGTGGCACCTTGTATTGTATATTATTGGTAAGGAGAAGTTTCTTAACACCGATTGCATTTATTCTTATCATGTATTATAAGAAGATTACCTTTGGATATAAGTTTATTTTGTAATTTATCCAAATGAACTAAAAAATTATGTTATTTTTTTTATTCTGTGGGACTGTCATTATTCAGCAAAAGATTGTTTCATTTTCTTTGTCCGCTTTTGTGATAGCTCTGCTTTCTTATTCTCTAGGTAGGTTATGCTGCTGTTTCCGTGTCAGCTCCATGGATATTTCTCCGTGTACCAGGCATGATCCCACCATTGCTATGCAGCTCCAATGTTATCCTTCTACTTCTTACAGGTTTTCTATCAGATCGGCTGGCTCATTCTTTCGTTTGTTCATCTCAAGTTATGTCTCTTCACTTGATTTGTTTACTTAATGTTCACGCGAAATTCAACGCAGGCATTTTTCAACAATATTGGGTCCATCAGGTTAGGAAAGTGAGGTTGCAGGTACGGCCAATCAAAAAGATACTTTACTTTGGTTTGTTATATGTTTCTTAATAGTTCATGTAATAGTGGTGATATGTTTGTTGGAGTAACCAATTAGATGGACACTTCATAAGTTTCATGAATATATGCTCCCCAGTGGAAAACCTTTTCAATTATTCTCCTCAATAGGATTCAATGTTTTGTTTGAATATCAATATGATCAGCTTTTATGCTCTCTTATCATTCTGTTCCCTTCTTATCCTATAGTTACATTATTGTTACCTTCCCTTAACAAAAATGAACTTCTAACCATTGTACTCAAGGTCCCTAATTTCATTGTTCCGCAACTTCCTTTTATTGTACTTTAACATGCTGCGTCTCTTTGTTTTGTTTTGCATATTAACCAGTGCATTTCTGCTTTTGACATGCAGGGCTATTACGATTTCAGCCAGAAACTGAAGCACATTGCTCGACTTCCATTTGCCACTGTTGCTTATGGTGAGGAGTACCAAACAAATTTGCACAACGCTCTAAAACCAGCATTTATCATTACTTTATAAATTATAACTAGCATTGGCCACTTAGTGAGCTGCTGCTTCATTACGTGATCACATTTCACCTTCTTGG
Source organism: Hordeum vulgare subsp. vulgare (assembly GCF_904849725.1). Taxonomy (NCBI): domain Eukaryota; kingdom Viridiplantae; phylum Streptophyta; class Magnoliopsida; order Poales; family Poaceae; genus Hordeum; species Hordeum vulgare. Next base: position 527,581,993 of record NC_058523.1, read on the forward strand.
TGACATCTCTTGAGAGTGTGTGTATAGCTTTTGGTTATGATTTTTATCTTCCTAGTCCTGATTTAATAATCTATCAACACAATGAATTAAGGTCTAGGTGATTCATGAATTCTAAAGTTTCGCAGTCAAACTGACTCATTGTTATTGTGTATTGCTTCTGCAGGCACTGCTTTAATGCTCTTAATCATAGTTTGGCAGCCTTATGTACAAATACTATCAATTTCACTGTTGCTAAGGTACACCTTTGCCGCTGTATTTAGCCTCTGTAAAATTGTGAGATCTTTCTTGACTCATGATTATTTAGTGGAAGTTGAGGATGCCTAAGCTTATCTGGGATGATTTTCTGCAACCTGGCAAGAAAAGCATTATTCCCTTTAACTTGATCTATACAAGTGTACTACAAAGCAAAATACATGGGCATGTTCTCAAGCAAAATGGCAAGAGAAGGCAATGCATGGACGTATACGGCATGTTTCCGTTGTTTCAGTCTAAAGTTTCGGTTGGTTACTTATGTTGTCACAATGTTGTTGTGTTTAAACTCACATGCTAATATTCTGTTCTGTTGACATAAGTTCAGCTGTCAGTTCACCCAAAAATTAGAGTTCCTGGGCTGAAGTTTTAAGATGTTTATGGTTTTTCGCTTTGGGGAGCCTGTTTCTAACTTGATAGTATAGTGTGCCAAACTAAACTGAGCTTACAAGTCCAGTTGCCATAATACAGGATTGCTATCGTGGTTGAAGCAACATTTGCCGGATGCTTTATGAGCTTATACATATGTGAGTCATAAATTGTTGTTTGTTAGATAGCTAGAATCATGTCAATCTGTGCCCTCTTGTGCAATTTATGATTTGTGGAACACTTACTAAAATTTCTGTTAAATCTTTATTTTTACAACCACAATTAGGTTAATTTCTTCTGGAATTGTATTAACCAAGCAACACTGCCATTTCTTGAATGGTATTCCACATGTTTCTCATGGTTTTTTCAGTTCATCTACCTAATGAAATACATCTGCCTTGAGTCCCCCCCCCCCCCCCCCCCCCTTAGAAATGCATGTTTGGTACCATTAGATGGTCTTAAGATGCAATGCCTGACGGTTCCTTTTACAGGGTATATCCATAAGTACAATTCTTTGGATGGGCGGCCTGATATATTGCGGTCATTATATTCTGCACTTCAACCATCTACAACGACTTTGGAAGATCGAAGGTACCCAAGTAGTAATAACAGGGCACTGCCGATATGCTAGACTTTTCTATGTTAATTGATATGTATCTTATATTTCATATTTGAAAATTCGCTGGTTACTATTGTCTCTGCACATCAAGGTTCAAAATATTGGACATTGGGTTCATATTGGTTTGGCTTGAAAGGATTGTTATGATTGAAATATCGACTGATATAACCAAAATATTGATCGATACTCAGCATCGGCAGCCAGCTGACACAAAAGATATTATGAACTGCACATACAACATCTGTCTTCTTCACACAGTTTGCACCACTGCAGGCTTAGGTGTGTGTGTGCATGTGAGTTTACTGTTTCGGACAGGATTGTTTAACTCATATCTACAGAAAAAGAATTCAAACTTATCTACTGAACTCACGTCTAGCAGCAAGCGACTTCAAAGAGTTAAAACTATGTCACCGGACATGGTACTGCTAGTAGAGCTAGGCGTACTGATGCATTTATTTTCCACCAGATATTATGATGGCCGTCTTTCTGACCAGCAGATGGCATTACTTCAATACCAAAGGGAGAATATTCATTACCTGAGTGAGGAGGTACGTAGAAAATGAAAACAACTGTGATGCTGAATAATCAAGACCCATCTTACTAAATCTATTCTCGTTTGTATACTTAGACCCTTTGTAACAGTTTTAGAGAAGGTAACATGTAACACAACTATGTGCGTTTTTTAAATCTTATTGCCTTATGTAACATTTTTAGAGGAGGTAACATGTAACACAACTATGAAAACAACTGTGATTGCCATTGTTTTATTTATATCTTTATGCAACATAAGCAGCTGAACTTTTATTCATACTATTTCCTGAAAGGAGGAATGAGCTGGACCTTTCTAATTCTTTGCTGCCTTGCTCAGGCAGATCACTACTTTGCACTGAAAAATTGGATTACCTTTCTGGTCAAATTAACACGGATTATAATACTAAATTAGTTGCACTTTTAGAACTTTGGTTGTTGACCAGCCGTTTCCTTTTTCTTTTCTTGAAAGGTGCTGCGCTTGCAAGAATGCTTGAGCAAATATCAGAGAACTGATGTTGGGAACACTCCTCAGGTCTGCACTACACTGACTGCCCTGCATTAGTTTTCTTCAACTGGCACTTGCAGAGGCTCAAAATCAGAGAATAAACTTCTTAGATGTTATATGAAGTGGTGGATTGCCTGAAGTTATTCCCTTTTCTAATTCGGCAGGTTGATCTTGTCCATCTTTTAGCATCTCGTGACCAAGAACTTCGCGCACTCTCCGCCGAGGTAATAATCTCTACTATCTTAAGCCAGGCCATTTTTCATGAGCTTGCAAGGCATGTGCCCAAGGTGAAATCACCTGTCTCGGGCCACTTAAGGGAAATGCTTACATAAACTTATTGCATGTATGTCTACTGTGCAAACTAGTTGACTGTTTGTGTTAATTGTCTAGTCTTTTAATTTGAAATCATACTATAATTTAGAAAATCTGTGAATACTGATATGAGAACCATTTACTTGAGTCATTCATCTTTAACACCGTTAGTGAACCTTCCATCGTGAAGTATCCCGTACTAATTAAATGTTCAGATGAACCAAGTGCACTCAGAGCTTCAGCTTGCTCGTGGCCTAATTGATGAAAAGGACTCGGAGATCCAGCGTATTCGTTTGAGCAATAATCAGGTATGTTTTAGCAAATACCATTCTTCCATAGCGTGATGATCAACGCAGTGCTTTCTACGCCTGCTTGCAAAGCATTCTTACTTGATTATGAACATGCTGGGTGCAGTATGTTGAAGAAAATGATAGACTCAGAGCTATTCTTGGAGAATGGAGTTCTCGAGCAGCAAAGGTACTCTGGATAATTGAAGTGCTATTGTTTGACCTGTGGCATTTTCATACTCTTCCCCATCATAATTTTTTGGATGCGCTCAACAGCTTGAACGGGCACTGGAGGCAGAGCGACTGTCAAACATTGAACTGCGGAAGAGCATTGCGAAATTCCGAGGCCAATTGCATAAGGAGCAACACGCCTGATTCCCCTGTTCTAGGAATAGAATAGATTCATCTGGTGGTGTGTGTTAGCTGGTTAACGACTCTTCAGCTGCTGAAGGTTTCGCCCAGGACAACTGATCAAAGATGATCATCTCATGTGAGGTATTAGAACTACAAACCCGAAACCCCTGACTGTTGGCAGTTCAGGAGCATCAACAGTTTCACTAAAAATTATAACATAGTACAAGATCAGTATGCTGCCTGATTTGCATCAGAAGGAAGGAATATGCATATGCGGCAGCTCTTGTGAATGCACAGTTTGTGTATAAATCTGAAAAGAGTTGGTTAATGCCTTAATGGAGTATTGGGGGATGTAGCATTGGCTTGGTTGGATCTTGAGCCTTTCTATTTGATGCTTCTGCAGTGACATCTCGGCATGTAAAAAGTGGTGTGTTATTTTCTGACAGATTACAAAATGGAAGGTGGTCAACTTTTTTTTTTTACGACAGTAAAGGCGGTGAACTGTTGACCTTGAAAAAAACACATCATCTATGTATGTCTATGTGGAGAAGCATGAGCCTGTGAGCTTTCAGGTTCAGGAGCTAAAATTCTAAATAAAGTCGACCCGCATAAGCTGTCATGTCACTCTTGTACCACAATACTTGTAGCTGGGGGATCTTGTACTAGTTTCTCCAACACAAGTATTTAGGTACAGAGGGAGTATATTGCAATAGACATATCACTCTTGGAAGATATCAAACGGAACATTTTTTTTAACAAAGTTTAGCAGAATGAGGAACTGGGTTCATCTGGGGAAAACTAAGCACATGAGATTCTTTTGATTCTTCTGAGGGAAAATGCTCCTGGTTTGTACTGAAACACACTGAGTGTCCCTTTTAGCTGATACTCCAATTATATGGTATGTTTTGCTTAAAAATATATTTTGCTCAAAAGTCAAAACTAAAAGAATGTTGATTTTAAGAAGGGAAGCAATCAACAGACCACGGGGAATACAAAGATGCAAACTTGATACATTAAGTAACCAACATTTTTGTTGTTGTTGCAGGTATGAAACTTGTATTAATCAAGGAACATCCGGGTTACGGTCTTTCATACATAAATTCACTACCCCGGACGGGCCAGCGGCCAACCAAACAACTGTTCTACCTGGGCTTATGTTCATATTATTCATGATAAATATTTAAGTCTTCTCTGAACACTAATATGATTCTTATGTGCATGATTATGACAGCTTCATAATTCTCTTTGATCTGTTGATATAGATTGGACAACTAGATTGATATTTCTTTGGTGAGAGAGGTGCGTTGTAGTAGGTTCAACCTGACGAATTTTTATATCCCAGTGACAGAACGAGACAAGATGCGTTTTTGTGTTGCTGCTACTAAGGATAACACAATGGGGTTTATTCAAATTGCTTGAGTTTACGAGTTTATTTTGTCTACATCATGTCATCATTCTCCATGCATTACTCTGTTTTACTTAATACTCTAGATGCATGTTAGCTAGCGGTCAATGAGTGGAATAATAGTAATATGTACAGGAAGGAGTCGGTCTATTTGTTTGTGGACGTGATGCCTATATACACATGATCATTACCGTGAATATCACATAACTATCTTTTTTTTTCTATCAACTGCCCAATAGTAATTTGTTTACCCAGTGCATGCTGTTTTCATGAGAGATGTCATTAGGGAAAACTATGACCTCGGGGTTTATTGATCATATATTTACAAAACCTTCAATACCTTGCTTCCCTTTACTTGTTTTTATTTTATTTTGCAATTTACAATTATCTACACACCCCACTTGATTGCAAATAACAATATCAAGGGGAATGACAACCCTCTTGCCAATGTTGGGTGCAAGTTATTTTCTTTTTTGTGTGTAGCCGCTGAAGACTGTCGTGGTTGATATTCCTATTGGTTCGATAAACCTTGGTTTGATAACTGAGGTAAATACTTACCCATATTATGCTGCGATAACCCGTTCCTCTTCACGAAAAACCCAACGCATATCACAAGTATAAGAAGGATTTCTGGCGCCGTTGCGAGGGAATATCATCACCACATACCAAGTAACTTCACATAAATTGCACTAGCCCTTTCCATCAGTACAGACTTTTGGTTGTGTTGATGATATTCCCTCGCAACGCACCGTCGATCGCCCGCACCGTCTCATCGCCGTCGGCACCACCTTGGTGAGCCCCTTGTTCTTATCCTTTTTATAAAAACTATCTTATTTGTATGATTTAGATAGTTACTTGTATAATTTTCTTACTTGTATGATTTTTTGTTATACATAGTGCCATGGTTTTGATATCCGTGCCCATCGGTCCTCGTTCGGTTTACGATCCGTATCTGGTATATTCTCTTTTTTACTATTTGTTGCATTTCGTGTTTATGACAATTATGCCCATGAAGTTGACATAGATATTTTTATCTAGGAGGTAGTTGAACCAGAAATTCCAATGGACTCTATTGTCGAGAAGTTAAATTTAGTTGAAAAAGAAAACGAGGATTTGAAAGGAAAATTGAAAAGAGTTGAAGAAGAGAAGATGATATTGGAGTTGTACGTTGTCGATGTCGTCGATGATCACAAGATCAAGATGGATGCAATGCGCTTGAAGATTAGAAGGATTAGAAAATATGCCCTTAATAAAGAGGCTTGGACTATGCTGTTCGATCAATTGTTACCTTAGTTGCGATCTTGGTCGCATTTGCTGTTGCATTTAAATGCTTTAGCTAGAAACTCTTCTATGTTGTTTTATGAGAATAAGTGTGTATGAACCTTATGTGTGAACTTGTATTAATTTGGTCTTCTCGATCTTGTGTAATGAAGATGAACCGGCAATGGATGTACGATGACCGACGCTCTCCCCAATTCATTAATGGCTTGCAGAGTTTTCTGCATACGGCCGAGGCAAACCAGCGGGATGGTTTTATGTGTTGTCCATGTGCTGTATGTAAGAATGATAAAACTTACTCTAAGTCAAGGGTCATTCACATCCACCTGTTTACGTCCGGTTTCATGTCCAGCTATAACTGTTGGACCAAAAACGGAGAAAGAGTGGTTATAATGGAAGAGAATGAAGAAGATGGTGATGACGGCTATCCTTCATTCCCTGAATACGATGGTACTACAATGGAGGAAGAAGCTGAAGTAGAGGCACCAGATGAGCCCGCTGATGATCTTGGTCGGGCCATTGCTGATGCAAAGAGAAACCACGCAAGTGAAAATGAGAAGCTGAAGTTGCAGCACATGTTAGAGGGTCACAAGAAATTGTTGTACCCAAATTGCTAAGATGACAAGAAGAATGTGGGTACCACACCGGAATTGCTGCAATGGAAGGCAGAGAATGGTGTATGTGACAAGGGTTTTGAAAAGTTGATGAAATTGTTAAAGAAGATGCTTCCAAAGGACAACGAGTTGCCCGACAGTACGTACGAAGCAAAGAAGACTATATGCCCGCTAGGATTAGAGGTGCAGAAGATACATGCATGCCTTAATGACTGCATCCTGTACCGCGATGAGGAGTACGAGAATTTGAATGCATGCCCGGTATGTGGTGTTGAGCGCTATAAGATCGGCCGCGATGACCCTGGTGAGGATGTTGAGGTCCAGTGCCCCAGGAAGAGGATTCCTGCCAAGGTGATGTGGTATGCTCCTATAATACCACAGTTGAAACGTTTGTTCCAAAACAAAGAGCATGCCAAGTTGATGCGATGACACAATGACGAGTGTAAGAAAGGCGGGAAGTTGAGAGTACCCATAGATGGGTCGCAGTGGAGGAAAATCGAGAGAGAGTGGTCGGACTTTGCAGATGACCCAAGGAACTGTTGGTTTGGTTTAAGTGTAGATGGCATTAATCCTTTTGGGGAGCAGAGCAACAATCATAACACCTGGCCCGTGACTCTATGTATCTATAACCTTCCTCCTTGGTTGTGCATGAAGCGGAAGTTCATTATGATGCGAGTGCTCATCCAAGGCCCCAAGCAACCTGGCAATGACATTGATGTGTACCTGAGGCCATTAGTTGAAGAACTTTTATAGTCGTGGGATATCAAAGGTGTACGTGTGTGGAATGAGCACAAACAACAGGAATTTGACCTACGAGCGTTGTTGTTTGTAACCATCAATGATTGGCATGCTCTTAGTAACCTTTCAGGACACACAAACAAGGGATACCACACATGCACGTACTTTTTAGATGATACCGAAAGTATATACTTGGATAAATGTAAGAAGAATGTGTACCTAGGACATCGCCGATTTCTTCCGATCAAGCATCTCTTAAGAAAAGAAGGCAAGCATTTCAAAGGTGAGGCAGATCACCGGAAGAAGCCTGACAACCGTACTGGTGATCATATAGGCCATATGTGTTGGAAAAATGCCCTAGAGGCAATAATAAATTAGTTATTATTATATTTCTTTGTTCATGATAATCGTTTATTATCCATGCTATAATTGTATTGATTGGAAAACAAATACATGTGTGGATACATAGACAAAACACTGTCCCTAGTAAGCCTCTAGTTGACTAGCTCGTTGATCAAAGGTGGTCGAGGTTTCCTGACCATAGACAAGTGTTGTCACTTGATAACGAGATCACATCATTAGGAGAATCATGTGATGGACAAGACCCAAACTATGAACGTAGCATGTGATCGTGTCATTTTATTGGTATTGTTTTCTGCGTGTCAAGTATACATTCCTATGACCATGAGATCATGTAACTCACTGACAACGGAGGAATACCTTGTGTGTATCAAACGTCACAACGTAACTGGGTGACTATAAAGGTGCACTACAGGTATCTCCGAAGGTGTCCGTTGAGTTAGCATGGATCAAGACTGCGATTTGTCACTCCGTGTGACGGAGGGGTATTTCGGCGCCCACTCGGTAATACAACATCACACACAAGCCTTGCAAGCAATGTGACTCAAGTGTGAGTCACGGGATCTTGTATTACGGAACGAGTAAAGAGACTTGCCCGTAACGAGATTGAAATAGGTATAGGGATACCGACGGTCAAATCTCGGGCAAGTAACATACCAAAGGACAAAGGGAATGATATACGGGATTATATGAATCCTTTGCACAGAGGTTCAACCGATAAGATCTTCGTAGAATATGTAGGATCCAATATGGGCATCCAGGTCCCGCTATTGGATATTGACTGAGGAGTGTCTCGGGTCATGTCTACATAGTTCTGGAACCCGCAGGGTCTGCACACTTAAGGTTCGATGATGTTTTAGTATAGTTGAGTTATATGTGTTAGTGACCGAATGTTGTTCGGAGTCCTGGATGAGATTACGGACGTCACGAGGGTTTCCGGAATGGTCCGGAAATGAAGATTGATATATAGGAAGTTGGTGTTTGGATTCCGGAAAGTTTTCGGGCATTACCGGGAGTGTACCGGGAGTGACGAATGGGTTCCGGGGGCCCACTTGGTGCGCCCACCACGCCCAAGGGGTCCACATGGGTTTATTGGATGCACAATAAGGTATAATGGGCTGACAAAGTCATCCAAGGAAATCCCATGAGTAAAAAGTGGGAAATCCAAAAGAAATGGGAAAATAAGGAAGGAGTCCTAATCCAAGTGGGATTGGAGTGGGACTCCTCCCTCCCACTTCGTCCGACCCAAGGAAGGCCTCCTTTGGTCGGCGCCTGCTATTTCTCAAACAACAAGGCCAAAATTTGACACGTTGACAAAGACTTGCTTGCGTTGGTTTTTCCCTTGAAGAGGACAGGGTGATGCAGCACAGGAGCAGTAAGTATTTCCCTCAGTTTGAGAACCAAGGTATCAATCCAGTAGGAGAATCTCGTCAAGTCCAGAGTACCTGCGCAAACACAAAAGAGCTTGCACCCAACGCTATAAAGGGGTTGTCAATCCCTTCAAGATTGATTGCAAAGTGAGATCTGAAGGCGGAAAGTGCAACGAAGTAAAAGAGTAAGGCTGAAAATATGGTGTGGAGTAGACCCGGGGGCCATAGTGTTCACTAGAGGCTTCTCTCAAAATAGCAAATATCACGGTGGGTGAACAAATTACTGTCGAGCAATTGATAGAACCGCGCAAAGTCATGACGATATCTAAGGCAATGATCATACATATAGGCATCACGTCCGAGACAAGTAGACCGATACTTTCTGCATCTACTACTATTACTCCACACATCGACCGCTATCCAGCATGCATCTAGTGTATTGAGTTCATGACGAACAGAGTAACGCCTTAAGCAAGATGACATGATGTAGAGGGATAATATCAAACCAATGATGAAAACCCCATCTTTTTACCCTTGATGGCAACAACATGATGCATGCCTCGCTACCCCTTCTGTCACTGGGTGAGGTCACCGCACGGTATGAACCCAAAACCAAGCACTTCTCCCATTGCAAGAATCATAGATCTAGTTGGCCAAACAAAACCAACAACTCAAAGAGAATTACAAGGATATGAAATCATGCATAAGAGAGATCAGAAGAAACTCAAATAAGATTCATAGATAATCTGATCATAAATCCACAATTCATCGGATCTCGACAAACACACTGGAAAAGAAGATTAAATTGGATAGATCTCCATGAAGATCATGGAGAACTTTGTATTGAAGATCCAAGAGAGAGAAGAAGCCATCTAGCTACTAGCTATGGACCCGTAGGTCTATGGTGAACTACTCACGCATCATCGGAGAGGTCATGGTGTTGATGAAGAAGCCCTCCGTATCCGAATCGCCCCTCCGGCAGGGCACCAGAATGTGCCCCAGATGGGATCTTGCGGAGAGAGAGGCTTGAGGCGGCGGAAAAGTACTTTCGATGATCTCCTGATTTTTTCTGGAATTTATAGGAATTTATAGGCGAAAGACCTAGGGCATAGGTGGCCCAGGGAGCCCACAAGCCTGGGAGGCGCGGGCCCCCTGGTCGTGGCTAGGGGGCTTGTGGGGTCCCTGGTGGCCCCTTGCCTTGGTTCTCAAGCTTCCTGATCTTCTTCTGTTTCGGAAAAATCTTTTCGGAAGTTTTATTCCGTTTGGACTCCGTTTAAAATCCTCCTCTGAAAAGGGTCAAAAACACGGAAAAAACAGGAACTGGCACTTGGCACTGAGTTAATAGGTTAGTCCCAAAAAAGATATAAAAGGCATACAAAACATCCAAAGTTTGACAGGATAATAGCATGAAACCATAAAAAAATATAGATACGTTGGAGACGTATCAGCGCCCTAGGGCTTTGCCCCACCCCTTGGCTCCTCCTATATATACTAGAGGTTTAGGGTTGTTTGAGACACAACTTTTCCACGTGCAACTCAAACCTACACCTCGTAGTTCTTCCTCTAGATTAGATTTCTGCGGAGCTCGGGCGGAGCCCTGCAGGAATAGATCATCACCAACACCGGCGCGTCGTCACGCTGCCGGAGAACTCATCTACTTCCCCGTCTCTCTTGCTGGATCAAGAAGGCCGAGATCGGCATCGATATGTACGTGTGTTGAACGCGGAGGTGCCGTCCGTTCGGCGCTAGATAGGGACAGATCGTGGGACGGATCGCGAGACGGTTCGTGGGACGGTTCGAGGGACGGATCGTGAAGACGTACCACTACATCAACCGCGTTTATTAACACTTCCGCTTAGAGATCTACAAGGGTATGTGGATCCGATCTTCCTCTCGTAGATGAACATCACCATGATAGGTCTTCGTGTGCGTAGGAAATTTTTTGTTTCCCATGCAACGTTACCCAACAATATGGTCAAGGATTTAAAAGTAATTTTTGGAAAGGGACCTGGCGGACAATCGGTTCCGAATGACGTTGACGGGCACGCACCCATGTGGAAGAATAAATCTATATTTTGGGACCTACCTTACTGGAAAGTCCTAAAGGTCCGCTCTACAATAGACGTGATGCACGTGACGAAGAATCTTTGCATGAACCTTCTAGGATTCTTGGCCGTGTATGGGAAGACAAAAGATACACCGGAGGCACGTGAGGACCAACAACGTATGCACGAAGAAGACGGTATTGCATCCAAAGCAGTATGAAGGTCCTGCAAGCTACGCTCTTACCAAAGAAGAGAAGGAAATCTTCTTTGAATGTCTGCTCAGTATGAAGGTCCCGTCTGGCTACTCATCGAATATAAAGGGAATAATAAATATGGCAGAGAAAAAATTTCAGAACCTAAAGTCTCATGACTGCCACGTGATTATGAAGCAATTGCTTCCGGTTGCATTGAGGGGGCTTCTACCGGAAAACGTCCGATCATCCATTGTGAAGCTATGTGCATTCCTCAATGCAATCACTGAGAAGGTAATCGATCTAGAAATCCTACCAAGGTTACAGAATGATTTGGTGCAATGTCTTGTCAGTTTCGAGTTGGTGTTCCCACCATCCTTCTTCAATATCATGACGCATGTCCTAGTTCACCTAGTCAAAGAGATTGCCATTCTGGGCCTTGTATTTCTACATAATATGTTCCCCTCCGAGAGGTTCATGGGAGTCTTAAAAAATATGTTCACAACCGTGCTAGGCCAAAAGGAAGCATCTCCAAGGGCCATGAAACATAGGAGGTCATTGAGTTTTGTGTTGACTTTATTCCTGATATTAAGTCGATTGGTCTTCCTGAATCGCGACATGAGGGCAGACTGGGTGGAAAAGGCATGCTAGGAAAGGATTCAGTAATATGTACGGACGAGCATTCTTGGGCGGAAGCACACTACACAGTTCTATAAAATTCCACCTTGGTGGCTCCGTATATCGAGGAACATATGGATATTGTACGCTCTAAGAACCCGAAGCAGTCTGATCCCTGGGTCAAACGTACACACATGTCTTTATTCGACGGTTGGTTGCAAACACGTCTCATGCATGACCCTGAAGTTGGGGATGACCTGTACTTGTTGGCCAAGTCACCATCTTCGACTATATCGACTTTCAAAGGGTACGAGATAAATGGGAATACATTTCACCAAAATAGTGGTGTCTGCTTTGATGCAGCAGACACCAATAATAGGCCAAATGACACATATTATGGTTACATAGAGGAGATATGGGAAATTGACTATGGAAAAAATTTGAAGGTCCCTTTGTTTCGGTGCAAATGGGTCAATCTGAAAGGAGGCGGGGTAAAGGAAGACCCGTGGTACGGAATGACAACAGTGGATCTCAACAATATTGGGTACACAGATGAATCATTTGTCCTAGCCAATGATGTGGCGCAGGTTTTCTATGTGAAGGACATGTCTACCAAGCCGAGAAAAAGAAAAGGTAAGAAAGCGAATACATCATACGATGAGCCAAAGCGACACATAGTTCTTTCAGGGAAAGAAACATCATGGGAGTGGAGGACAAGATAGACAAGTCACAAGATTATGAAAAGTTTCATGAAATTCCTTCCTTTAGAGTAAAGACTGGCCCAAGCATCCTGTTAAATGATGAAGATTGTCCATGGTTACGACGCAAATGGACACACGCGAAGAAAAAGTTTTATACCCCAACATCCCAATCTCGGATGTGACCGGCTTTCACTGTCATCACTTTCTTCTTAGTGAGTTTCCGGGTATATATGTGTGTGTTTTGGTATCTAAAACGCGAAGAAACATTATGTAGCTAATTGGACTATATATCTCTTTCGAAGTATCAGTGTTCCGGACGAATACTCATCTCTTACAAAGGCAATTCATTTAAAACTTGGCATGGTATCATCATTTTGTCCAAATGGCATGTGCTAAAAAGTTGGGAGGGTTATGACAAAAATAGGATGCAATTCGTTTACAAATTGGACTATCTCTTTCGAAGTATGAAGGTTCCAAACGAATACTCATCTCTTACAAAGGCATTTCAATTTTTTATTCTTATTTCAACACCAAACTTTTTGTGCCCTTAATATGCATCATTCAAACCACCTCATAAATTTTCAACCCTTTCTCACCTCATTTGCTATTTTCCATGCAGTAAATGATTTATTTGAGCTAAATGACCCTTAAATTGAAAAGCGCTACAAATGAACTCTGAAAATGCTGAAACTTGGCATGGTACCATCATTTCGCCCACATGGCATGTGCTAAAAAGTTGGGAGCGTTACGGCAAAAACAGGATGCACTTCGTGTACAAAGTGGACTATCTCTTCCGAAGTATCACGGTTCCGGACGAATACTCATCTCTTACAAAGGCATATCATTTTTAATCTTATTTCAACTTCAGACTTTTTTTTGCCCTCAATATGCATCATTCAAGCCACCTCATAAATTTTCAACCCTTTCTCACTTCATTTGCTATTTTCCAAGCATTAAATGATTTATTTGAGCTAAATGACCCTTAAATTGAAAAGCTCTACAAATGAACTCTGAAAAGGCTGAAACTTGGCACGGTATCATCATTTCACCCACATGGCATGTGCTAAAAAGTTGGGAGGGTTACGGCAAAAACAGGATGCACTTCGTGTACAAACTGGACTATCTCTTCCGAAGTATCAGGGTTCCGGACAAATACTCATCTCTTACAAAGGCATTTCATTTTTTTAATCTTATTTAAACTCCAGACTTTTTCTGCCCTCAATGTGCATCATTCAAAGCCACCTCATAAATTTTCAACCCCTTCTCACCTCATTTGAAATTTTCCATGCATTAAATGATTTATTTGAGCTAAATGACCCTTAAATTGAAAAGCGCTACAAATGAACTCTGAAAAGGCTGAAACTTGGCATGGTATCATCATTTAACCCACATGACATTTGCTAAAAAGTTGGGAGGGTTACAGCAAAAACAGGATGCACTTTGTGTACAAACTGGACTATCTCTTCTGAAGTATCACGGTTCTAGACGAATACTCATGTCTTACTGTTGGAAATATGCCCTAGAGGCAATAATAAAATGGTTATTATCATATTTCTTTGTTCATGATAATTGTCTATTGTTCATGCTATAATTGTATTAACAGGTAATACATGTGTGAATAAATAGATCACAATGTGTCCCTAGCAAGCCTCTAGTTGGTTAGCTCGTTGATCAATAGATGATCATGGTTTCCTGATCATGGACATTAGATGTCATTGATAACGAGATCACATCATTGGGAGAATTATGTGATGGACAAGACCCAATCCTAAGCTTTTCTAATGTCAAGTGTCTTTTCCTTCTACCGTGAGATTGTGCAACTCCCGGATACCGTAGGAGTGCTTTGGGTGTATCAAACGTCACAACGTAACTGGGTGACTATAAAGATGCACTACGGGTATCTCCGAAAGTGTCTGTTGGGTTGGTACAAATCGAGATCGGGATTTGTCACTCCGTGTGACGGAGAGGTATCTACGGGCCCACTCGGTAGAACATCATCATGACCTCAATGTCTCGAAGGAGTTAGTCACAGGATGACGTGCTAAGGAACGAGTAAAGAGACTTACCGGTAACGAGACTGAACAAGGTATAGGTATACCGACGATCGAATCTCGGGCAAATTCTATACCGACAGACAAAGAGAATTGTATACGGGATTGATTGAATCCTTGACATCGTGGTTCATCCGATGAGATCATCGTGGAACATGTGGGAGCCACCATGGGTATCCAGACCCCGCTGATGGTTATTGGCCGGAGAGATGTCTCGGTCATGTCTGCATGCCTCCGGAACCCGTAGGGTCTACACACTTAAGGTCTGATGACGCTAGGGTTATAGGGAATTGTTATACGAGATTATCGATGGTTGTTCGGAGTCCCGGACGTCACGAGGAGCTCTGGAATGGTCTGGAGGTAAAGATTGATATATAGGATGGATGGGTTTGGACGCCGGAAATGTTTCGGGTACCACCGGCAAAGTACCAGGACCACCGGAAGGGTTCTGGAGGCCCACCTGGAGGGGCCAAAGCCCCAGGAGGCTACATGGGCCAAGTGTGAGAGGGAACTAGCCCCTGGGTGGGCTGGTGCGCCCCCCACACCCAGCCCAAGGTGCCTAGAGAGGGAAAGGGGGGAAACCCTAAGTCAGGTGGGCCTAAGGACCACCAGGGGTGCGCCACCCCCTCTCCCCCTCGTGGCCGCCACCTCTAGCCCCATCTCGGGCTTCCGCACCCCTTTAGGGTGAGAAACCCTAAAGGGGGTGCCACCCTCCCTTCCCCCTATATATAGCGGGGTTTTTTGCCATTGGAGACACGGTTTTCCATCTCTCTCTCGGCGCAGCCCTGCTCTTCTTCTTCCTCCTCTCCCACGGTGCTTGGCGAAGCCCTGCCGGGAGACCTCGTCTCTCCATCGACACCACGCCATCGTGCTGCCGGAGATATTCTCCAACCTCTCCCTCCTCCTTGCTGGATCAAGGTGTGGGAGACATCACCGGGCTGCTCGTGTGTTGAACACGGAGGTGCTGTGGTTCGACACTAGGTCGGAATCACACCGCGATCTAAATTGCCGCGAGTACGACTCCATCAATAGTGTTCTAGTAACGCTTCCGCTTAGCGATCTTCAAAGGTATGAAGATGCACTCTCCCCTCTCTCGTTGTTGATCTCTCCATAGGAAGATCTGGATATGACGTAGGAAAATTTTAAATTTATGCTACGTTACCCCAACACTTACAAAGGCATGCCATTTTTTAATCTTATTTCAACTCCACACTTTTTTTGCCCTCAATACGCATCATTCAAAGCCACCTCATCAATTTTCAACCCTTTCTCACCTCATTTGCTATTTTCCATGCATTAAATGATTTATTTGAGCTAAATGACCCTTAAATTGAAAAGCGCTACAAAAGAACTCTGAAAAGGCTGAAACTTGGCATGTTATCATCATTTCATCCACATGGCATGTGCTACAAAGTTGGGAGGGTTACAACAAAAATAGGATGCACTTCGTGTACAAACTGGACTATCTCTTTCGAAGTATCACGGTTTCGGATGAATACTCATCTCTTGCAAAGGTAATTAATTTTTTTAATAACCTAAAAATTATCAAATTTAATATAATGATAAAACACACTAATATTAAACATCAGAAAAAAGAATGACTAAAAAATCTATTTTTAAAGTAAAGTTATTCACAAACTAGTGATTCACACAAATTTCAAAAAAATTCAAATTTAAACTATGTAAATTTGAAAATTAGTAGCACTAATAGAAATTTTGTAGATTTTTTGACCCAAATCAAAAAGATTCATTCAAAAACTATAAATAGTCTAACAGTTATTTTAAATTTAAAAACATAAATTGTCCTCTTTAGAAAAACAAAAACAAGAAAAAAGAGAAAATTGACCTTTAGTCCCGGCTGAAGCCACCAACCGGGACTAAAGGTCCCTTCTCGCGCGGAATTTAGGCCGCCGAAAGTAGACCTTTAGTCCCAGTTGGTGGCTATAACCAGGACTAAAGTTGTTTGCGAGTAGGCTAGGCGCCCAACCTTTAGTCCTGGTTGGTGCCACCAACCGGGACTAAAGACCCTTTAGTCCCGGTTCGTAGAGCCAACCGGGACTAAAGGTTCCTATATATAAAATGCCGCGCCCGTTCGGCCCCAATCTCTCCCATTCGATCGATCTCCCCGCGTGCACCCTCAACGTCGTCGTCCGACCGCTCTGCTCCCAAGCGCTGCTCGAACCCGTGCCGCCGCCGCCACTCCTCCGCGGGCGCCCGCCTCGATCCTCCAAGTGCCACCGCGGCCCGAGCCCGCACCGGTGCTGCTCCTCCCCGCCTCCGTCTCCAGCGACCATCCCTGCTGGTGAGCCTCTCCTCTCCTCTGCGACTACTTGTCGTTTCTTCTTCACATGATAAACCTGCAAGGAAGAACATTTTAGTAGATGAGTTCATGTTTCAAACGGCATTTGGACTACTTTAGCAATAAGAACATGTGTTGGACCGAAAACAGAATATAGAAAAATCCGAAATTTAGCTCTTGGTAGGGGTGAGTGCTATGTCAATTTGTTGGATAGTGCTCCTTCTCTAGCTTATAGCTGGCTAATTATTGATGATTTTCTTTACCAATTTGTCACATTTGGTGGTTTCTTTAATAAAGATTGACGAAAACTTGATGTAGTGTAGTCCTGGTGGTTGCACGCTTGCTATTTTCCGCGAGCGTATAGTTGATAATTCTAGACGATTTTAATGTTGCATTGTCATGTCAAATTACATGCAGCAAATCAAGTTCATAAATTTTCACTTCTTTTACAACAGTAGGCATTCCATGGAATTTCTTACACAAGTACTTGTACCTGTTGTGGAAAATTGTCAATATCTCCTTTCTTGATCTTAATCAACTAATACGTGAATTTATTTTATATAGTTATTACGAGATGCATACTTTCTAGATAACATCTTGTAAATAAGAACACAAACATATGGTACAATTATTGCACATAAATAGTTGTAAAAGTTTATTAAAGTTTATTAAATAGTAGGAATTTAAATAGTTGTAGAATTGGTTCTCGGCGTCGACGATGCCTATCCCGCATTCTCGTCATCGACTCGGTAGCGACCACCTGCTTGAGAGGCGCCAGCATGTCCGGGACTGGGCTCCGCTAGGCTGGCACTCGGAGGAGCTACCTTTTGAGGTGCGCAGCTTGGTGAGGAACCGGGCTCCCGTCATCGACCCGAAGCTTCTTTGGTGGCGGTCACGTGGGCCACTTTCGGTGCCGAGGCGGTCGGCCCCCTAGGAGGAGGTACGTCGCCGTGTCAGGGAGGAGGACAAGCACGCCCGTCGCTACATGGAGGCGTTGGACGCCAGGTTCTCCAATACCTGGCAGATTCTTCAAGGATCTCACCCGAGCTCTGATCTGGTGATGGTTCCTTCTCTTTGGGTGTCCACCGCCCGCGACTCAGTACATCGGCAACTCTTTGTTGGTTGATCAGTTAGATATTATTCGAAAGATGTATTAGTGATGTATTCAAGATTATATATTCGATAATATTAAGTGGATTATTTGACGATGCATTAATTAAGTGGATTATTTGATGTATTAGTGATATTATATATAATGATGATCTTGCTAGCTAAAGTGAATACTAAATTGTTTATCTTTTTCTCGGTTAGTTAAGCTATGGACGGTAGAGACAAAGACCATGATCAAGAGCATGTCTTGTACGACACTATACGCTCTAGAAATGAAGAGAATGAAGAAGAAGATGATTGCTCACAATACCTTAACCCATCCGGTGAGGGAATTGAGGAAGAACAACCAAGAGACGAAGGGGAACGAGACGATGATGCTGAAAATAAAATTCTCAAATTATCAAAGTCCGGTGAGGTATATATTTGGCCTATGGCGATCATTAGATGTGTATTAATTGATTTGTATATATATATTAACGAATCTCCTCTTTTAGCCATCCGGATCAAGAAAATCTTCTACGAGCAGGGAAATACGAGGCCCGGCAAAAAAGTTGCCCGAGGGCACGAGGTACAACATTGACGAGATAACATTAGGTGGAGAACCAACTGATCCCAAAAAGAATGCATCCAAATTTGTACGTCAATGTGGAGTTATTGTGAGGGACCAAATCCCTATCTCCATTGAAGAATGGCATAAGCCAAAGCAAGATCGAGAAGTTAGCTTTATGGACGAAAGAGAAAAAAAATCTGCTTTGGGATACACTCATGACACATTTCACCCTACCACAACATTTCTCAGATAAACAATGTGAGAAAGTCAATAAGTTTGCTATTAAGAAGATGGCCACCCAATTCTGCAACTAGAAGAAAAGGTTATGGGCCGACTTCGGCAAACAAGGTAAGGCTTCAGAATTCACTGGACAATACAAGAAGATAAAAGATCACTGGGACTTATTTGTGCAGTTCAAGCAAACAGAAATAGCTAAGGAGCGGACGAGGATAAACAAGGAAAATGCTCAGAAAAAAGAGCATCACCATTCTCTGGGCCAGGTGGCTATAAGAGTGGCATTCCTAAGTGGTATGAATTCGAGCACAAGATGATTGATGCAGGGGTCATTCCGCAAATATCCACTTGGCGTGAAAGGTGCAAGAATTGGTTTTATAGGCATGGGGGAAAGTTGGACCCAAAGACAGGGTTTCTTGTGGAGCAGGCAAGTCTTAAAAATGTCTCTCAAGCTATACTTGCTGCAATAGAAGATGCTCGAACGGGGGTGTTCCAGCCCGAGAGAGAGAACGACGAGCTTACACACGCCCTCAAGAATCCTTAACACTCGAGAAGAACACGAGGCAAAGGCGTTATTCCGTGGATTGAGGGGTTTAAGGACTCGAGCGACTCTTACAAAAGACGCTCGAGAAAGAAGAATCAGGAGGCAGTCAAGAAGAAGCAGGATGCTGACCGGCTTGCGGATTTGGAACGCATATTCTTGCGGCAGCACGAGTAGATCGACACACTTAGCCACCAAAGGACGCCTCAGCTGCCAGAGCAACCACCAGATCCAGCATTGGATAGTACCGTCCCATCGATGTCGAAAAGTAGTGTGGGTTCCATGGGGGTCCTTGCCGATGATGCACTGATGGCTTGCTACCCCATGGATGAAATCAAAGAGACGAAAAGTTGCGAGCTACACATGAAACTCAAGAACGTATCCATGAAGGCAGCGGTCGGCTATGCTTTAACAAATCTCCCTGATGCAACCTTCCATTCCACTCCGATTCCACCTGGCTATGCTCATGCCGGGGTGGATGAAGTGATGCCGGGATATGAGTCACTAGAGCTCGACATTCCTCGAGGTGAAGGGCACCACACACTTCAAGAAGTCTTACGTGATCTCTGCTTATGGAGAAAGGACTGCATCGTCTTTCCAAGGCCACCGACTACTCCTCCAAGTCCGCCGCGTCAGCCGACTCTATTCCACCAGCCCGACGCGGAGCGCAGCATTAGTTCGCCACCGCGTCAGCCGACTCCATCCCACCCCAGCATGGAGCCCGGCGCTTGTCCGCCACCACGTTAGCCGACTCCATCCCACCCCAGCATGGAGCCCAGCACGAGTCCGCCACCGCGTCAGCCGACTCGACCCCGCCAACCCGCCACCGGGAGGCCATTTCATTTTTGATGAATAACTATAGTCTAAAGCGGAATAAGCCAAGGAAGAAACGCACCCCTCCCCCCCCCCAAAGTTGGCTTACGAGAAGACCGCGGACGAAATACACGAGACAATGGATGCTGAGTTGCGAGCCCATTTTGCCAAGAGAAAGCCCCCGCCAGAGGAGATAATACCTCTCGAAACCGTCAAGCGCGTTCTGGCCAATCTTTCGGACCCGTCGCGTGCGAAGAGAACTAAATCATACTATGACTGATCTGTTATCAAGTCACATTAAAAAGGGCAAACGAGGGGGAAGATCCTTACTAAAAGAAGCAGGAAAACCATTCTCCAGCTCGGAGAACAGTCGGTGCAATCGATCTCGCCACTCAAGGTGGGTACCGATGATCAAGTCAATCCCGATGTTGCTAAAGAGATGGCTACAGAGGCCGGTCTCACTGTTGCACAACTCCTAGGCAACGGGGACATTCCCACGATGGAAGGGGATAACCAACTAGTATGGACATTTCAACACAAGAAACCTCTCGTCGGGCCTGAGGTTGTCAAGCAGCTATCAACGCAAATGTACAGACTCCATACCTGGTACATGAAGGAAGCAGAACTCGGGCATACGTCCCTCATGGTGAAATTCAAGGAAGAGCATTTCTTCAATGCAAAAGATTTTTGGATTGACAATCCAAAATTATGGCAGTTATACAATCAAGACGCACTCGACAAATCTATCGCCAGTTGCTATTGTCTGTAAGTGATTTCTTTCTGTAATTCAAGTCCCTAGCTCTTGGCTCGTTCATTTGCCTCTAATTATCCTCATTATATTCTTTCGTGTGTGGTGTTATGCGGAATGAAGATGTTTGAAATGAAAAAAGATGGAGCATATGACATTGGCTTCATTGACCCAAATTGCATTTATGAGAAGGCGGTAATAGAATTCCCAAAAGATACAGAGGAGAACTAGTTCAGGTTATTGGAGATACTAAGTCACAATGAAAAAATATTATTTCCTTACAACTTCAGATGAGCGTTACTGTCTTGTATTATAAATTCTATTTTGCTTACCCGATCGATGTTAAGTTTACGTATAGTGCTTGATGAGTTGCATGCATGCCCGCTTATACAACGCAGATTCCACTCGATCCTGCTAGTCATTACGGTTGACGAGGGAACCGTTCACGTACTGGACTCACTAAGAAAAGACGAGGACGAGTACATGTCCCTCAAGTTCATTCTCGACTGGTAATTCCAATCATTATCACACTATGTCGGCCTCATTAATTCATTTCCTGATATCAATTAATCAATGACTCATTTTATTCTTTTTCTTTGCCAGGCAGGGTTTGGAGTCGGTTCATCAAGAATGTTCACGGTGAATGGAAACCAAAGCTGCGATGGACAACGTCCACGGTAATTAAGTAGTACTAGCTACGTCTGTGCATCTCCTTTGTTCTAGTTCAGTACCATTATAATGCTTGATTATTATCTGACTGAATTTTATTCTCGTAAAGCATTGCATGCGGCAGCAACCGGGGAATAATTTATGTGCATACTATGTTTGCGAGAACATTCACTTTATAATCGAACGACGGATAAAAATCGAGGAAATCTTGAGGTACGTAAAAAGTATTCACAATTTTTATATCATGGTCTAATATATATACGCATGTATAAAATATTTATATTGGTCTCCTTCTTTAAAAGAGATTGGAGAAGCGGGAGAAACTCCTCCGAACGGAACGCATACGAGCACTTCAAGAGGAAATTTCCGGATTTTTGCTCGAGCAGGTCATAGATCCCAAAGGAGAATACCACTTCACCAATTAATGCATGCATGTAATTGATCCGCAGGTTGTATGAGAAATTGTATATACGGAATTGTATATATAGATATATGTTATATAATATGAGCATGCATTTGGTCCCTCTCAAAATTCTATGATATATGATTGGTCCTACGAGAAATCCTATTATATATGCATAACGTTTCCGGTATGTACTAGCGTAAGATATATTCTAAATGAAAAAAATTAAATGGAAAACGGAAATGAAAAGTAAAAAATAAACAAAACCCCAAAACCCTAAAACCCAAAATCACCAAAGCGTGTAGTTCCGGTTGGTGTTATCAACCGGGACTAAAGATTCGGCCACATGCTGCGAGCCACGTGGAAATGTATTAGTCCCGGTTCGTAGCAAACCGGAACTAAATGGGGAGGGGGGGGGAGGGGGTCTTTTGTCTCAAGTTAATAGTCCCGGCAACCGAAACTATAGCCCCGTTTTCTACTAGTGGAGGAGGGCGAGATAAAAAATCTACTTCCTCCATTACTAAATGTAAGACTTTTTAAATATTTTTATTATAAACTACGTCCAGATGTATATAAACATATTTTAAAGTATATATTTACTCATTTTACTCTTTGTAATAAAATCTTTAAAATGTTTTATATTTAGAAACGAAGAGAGTACTAGCAGTAAATATCTAAAAACATTGTAGGCGAGCGAGATGCATGCATGCATGCATCGTGCTTAATGATTTTCAAATAATGGAGCAATTCATTTCAAAGGGACAAAGAGAGGCGACCCCAGATTCTAGTGCTGGTCGGCAAAGTATCGTAATACTGTTGATGTGACAGCCTGCCTTGGCGTGCAGACTGGGGCTGCACCAACAAATACTAGTAATAGTAATCATTAATCTTCTTTTTTGCGAATATACTAAACATTAATCAGTACGTAGCAGTAAGCACTAGTTGCGAGTACAGGAAAAGTCTCCGCATCAGCTATAGATATACAGGGATAGTTGCTAGTAATGTGTGCCAACTTGATAAGCATGACATAAATCAAATACGGTAAGTGGAGTACGGCTGACGAGCTCAGTGCAGAAAACAAACGCATCTACTACTATTTCCTATCTCTATCTCCCACACGTTTAAGCTAATATAATCTCTCCCTCTCTCTCTCTTTCTCTCTCTCCCATGTCGACCTTCACCTTCCCTTGTGTAGTTGCGTGCGTGTGTGCATACACACACCCACACACACACTGAGACCTCGATGGTTACAGAAACCCCAATAGCTCCCATAATCAAGTAGAAGTAGTAGTAGAAGATCGACCTAATCTGCAACTCATGGGAGGCGCAAGATGGTGCCTTGGTGCTGAACTCTGGACGCCCAAGGTCAAGGTACACTCCTCGGCCTCCTGTTCGTCGCAGCACCGGCTACTCCGACAAGACACGCCGTCCGCCGGTGCCCCTCCAGCCGAGGCGGCGGCCGTCCAAGTAGAAGTAGTCAAAGAGCAAGACGAAGGGGAAGAGCACAGGAGCCAGCAGAGGGAGGTGTTCACCATCTGGATGAAGTCGCTGGTGCTCAACGGGAGCGGCTGCACGGTCTTCGACTCCCGCGGGCGCATCGTGTACCGCGTGGACAACTACGGCTCCCACCGGTCCGTGGACGTGTGCCTCATGGACATCACGGGGAGCGTGGTGCTCCAGGTCCTCAAGAAGTTCAGGAGGTGGGAGGGGTACAGGTGCGGCGGGTGGGAGGCCGAGCCGCCCGAGCGCGCCCGCGCCGCCGACACGCCGCGGCGGCGGCCGTGGTTCACGGTGGTGAGCAACAAGTGGGGCAGCGGCCCGCGCTGCGAGTTCAGGAGCGACGGCCACGCGGTGCGCTACAAGATGGACGGAGGCAGGCGGCGGCAGCAGGCGGCGCGCGCCTCCTGGATCGTGGACGACGCCACCGGGCTGGCCGTGGCGGAGGTGAAGAGGAAGCTGACGGCGACGGGGGTTTCCCTCGGCGAGGACGTGCTCACGCTGGTGGTCGAGCCCAACGTGGACCACTCGCTCATCATGGGGCTCCTTGTCGTGCATGGCCTCATAAACCACTCCATGTGAGCATTCGATCGCATCGTACGAGCTAGCAGGGACAGGGTGTGATTTTCTTGTGAGATGCATGCATGCTCAGATTCATCCTGCTGCTGCAGAGTGTAATTTCTTTTTCTTGCATTGTTGTTGTTTCTTTCTTCTTTCTTTGGAAACCTTGTGGCGTGATTTGCTTAGGCGTGATCGATTTAAGGTTAGAAAGAATAAGTTTATGTTCCATCGATCATGTCCCGTACGGCCGTACGTATGGAAGGGAGGAAGGAAGGAGAAGGAGGCCACCGTTCCATCCACGGAGGCAGGCGGTTAGGCCTGGGGGCTACGCGAGGAAGAAGACGCTGGAGATTGTAGATGAACAGTTCCTTGATCTATTTTCAACTGTTGGTTGCTAATCTGCGTGAAACTCACCGAAATGGTTGTCTTCTTCTTTTGGGCCGAAAATGCACCTGACCTGGCATGAGAGGAAGACTTGCGAGCTGCTTCATGCAGCCAGCAGCCATGGCAGAATCGTGTTGGCGAAAAAAAAGGGGCAAAAAAGCCGTTACAAACACGCCCATAAGACTACCATCGTCGAACATGACAGCATACGACTTGGTTACCAATGAGAAGAGAGCATTGGCCACGGTTCTCCACAAGTGTCGTCGTCATTGCTCATCGTCTTGTATCCAGCTACTTCAACTTTACAATAGACATTTATAGAAATGAGTGTATGTACGTGTTTGTAAGCGTCGACATCTGCATTATTGTGTTTTAATTTCAAGAAAAAAAATAGGAGAAACACAACGTCGTATTCTTCGGTCCATGATTATATGAGACGTGCAGATCCATCCACTTGAATGATCTCATCCACTTGATCATCTACATAAATGTCAGCATGTCCGGAAAAAAAAATCTCATTTTTAAGATTTTTTTTCTTTTGCAAAGACTCGGAAAATCAGTGGACAGAGAAAAGATACTGCACGTGTCCCCCGGTGTATGAAAATATTTTACAAAAGATGATAGTAACACACAATGAATCATCATAAAAGTTATGCAAGCCGATTTGGATGAAACGGCCAAACTTAAATGTATGGTTTTCTTTTGACAAACTGAAGAAATGAAAATTTATTTCATGCCCACAATCCAAAGTGAATTATCAAAACAAAATGAATCCTACATAAACTGAAAGTCCAAGAATATACACTAAGAATTGTTTACTGGCGCTAGAAAGAAAATGGAAGAACTCTCTTGGATTAAAGTTTTCAAGGAAAGCTCCGAGTTGAAGATCCACCATTAGAAATCAGAAATTTTCAAAAGAAAAAAATAAAAAAAAATCCGCTAGCACCTGCAGAGTTCTGGTTCATACAATTCTCCTGGTAGCGTGATTACACACGCAGGCAGGGTCGAAAGGAAACAAGCACCTCCAATAATGGCAGATATTGAATCGTCAAAAACGATTACGACACCAAGTATGGAAATGCACTAGTCCTACATTACTCTTGACCCAGTAGCGTGATCCTGCACGCAGGCACCAGTACGCGCAAAATAAAACAATCACCTCCAGTACTGACAAAAAGGAAAAAATCTGGCCAGGGCAAGGCTCAAAACATCAAAGATGATCATGAGACCAAGTTGTAAATTATTCTGGTTATAATAAGATAAAATGAATATTTCCTTAACTGACAACAATAATAAGTTAATTGACCTGACCTGATGCTCATTCATACTGTACACTTGATCAGGCTCTACAACTCGCGATCCAAACCAAGGTTTTAAATTGCCGGCTATTGGATTTAACGCGTGACTTTTCCATTGAGCTATTTGGGGCTATAGCTGGGCTATTTAAGGCTATAGCGAGCTATAGCGGTAAGATTATGAAGGAAAGCAAAATAGCTGGACACTGCAGAAAGAGCAATACTGATAATAGCCGGCAATTTAAAACCCTGATCCAAACCAAGATTCTCAATAATAACAGGCCGAAAACGACTGACAGCCTGACCCGAGCCAAGCATGATGGAGCTACAAATAAAAATCTATCTCATTTGGATGGTGATGTGCCTGGAGCAGGCCATGTCAGCTGTGCTGTTGTTGAGCTACCACAAGCATCAAGGCATCAACCAGATTTGCATCCCTCCGTTGCTGTTGCTCTCAGTATGACGGTCCCTTATTTTCATCTGATGAATACTAGCAGCAGATGCCTACACTTCTTTGTACTGTAGCCCCCCTCCAATAGCAGCCATTGCTCATGTATGTACATGCTTTCAACATCGCTACATAAAGTAGCTTAGCATTGTCTTTTTCCTCAACCCACCTTCTCCATACAGATCATTCCATTGAACAAGCTCATTCATATTCGTTGAATCGGAAGATACACTTGCACAAACCTACAAGCAAGTGACATACAAGGTCAGGAGATTCGTGTATCAGGCAACGTAATTTCTTGCTATCAGGGTTCAAAAATCCCAGCCACACCACTTCTACAGGGATTATCTTCATTACATGTTGTTCCGGTTAGAAACTAAATATGGATCAGTTTATGTGTTCGTACATACTCCTCCGTTCATAAATATAAGTATTCTAAGAGATTACACTATAAACTACATACAGATTTATATATACATATTTTATAGTATAGATTCACTCATTTTGCTCCGTATATAGTACGAATTGAAATCTTTACAAAAATCAAACAGGACAACAACACACACAGGCAACCGAGAGAGAGAGGAGGACTCCTTGTATCGCTCCCTCGAGGGCGATCACGGAGCCAACCCCAGCGCCCCGGCCGCCGCCCTTCCCCCCATCTCATCCACCTCGTCGTCCCTAGAGACGTGCGCCGGCTAAGCCCGGGTGCCGCCGGTGATGGGGACGACGGGGATCTAGCCTGCAGCCCTACGGTCTGGAGGGACCGGCGGCGCGAGATCACCCTTTCGTCTTCGTCTTTCCCGGCGGTTTGGCGCTGCTCCGGCGACTTTGTGGGGAGGACGGATCAGGAGGGATGTGGCCATAGTTGACTAGTCGACAACGCCACCGGTCAGATCTGGTATGGCAGGTGCCGCTGGCGGAGTCCAATGAAAAACTGCTTTGAGTCTAGTTATATATCAGAGAGTGAGATTTTTTTTTTCCTCTTCTATGCTCTGATGAGGAATCTTGACGTAATAATTTTAATTCTACTCATCTTCTCACTCAAAAAATATTTATGATCACACAGATATTTTTGAAATCTATATGATGTCGATGTGACGGAGTTCTGACTTGGTGCCTCCTACTGTGTTGATTTTATTCTAGGGAGTTGAGCTCCAGGGGATTCTTGAGCACATCGTTATCATTCAGATTTCTTTGTATCTTGGGACGGAAGATGTTCGAAATTGCTTCAATACTAGTAGTGGCGAGATAAGCTCGGCATCCCCAGTACTGGTGCAGAGAGTTCGGGGGTACCGCCATACTTAGTATCATTGTGATTACGAGGGTCTGAGATAGATGAGTTTCCGATATCTCTGGTTATGTGTTGACGGATGTGATACACTAGACGGGTAGTGTTATTGATAGGAGTTGAGTGATGGATTTTACTCCTTCTATCCGTGGACCCAATTGCATGACAAAAAAAAAATCAGAAGTTTTTAGGTGAGAATTCAAGTAGTTACTTGTAGGATAATCTTCCAAAAAATGCATGATGTGAGGTTGGGGTTCGACATCTAGTAGATTCGTTTGTTCACGGTCGTCTTACAGCGGTTCTCGTTGTGTCTTAAAGAGTCCTAGTAACTTGCTACGACTCGGGGACGCTTCGTATGTCGTGTGCACTGTCTTGTACATGGTGGCTACTCTAGGATAGAGACCGTGCGATCCTATCCACGAAAATATCGAGTGAAATCTCTGTCATAAATTTGTTCCAACTTGTGTCGTAAGCCTCATCATTTGTTTTTGTTGGGTATGGTAATTCGAGTTGCTTCGATGTCAAGTGGTGAATTCATATCTTTCCGTGAGGTGTTCTCATATTTTATGGGAATGCAAATTCTTTTGCTCATTCAAGTTGTCATATCAATTCTTTTCAACCAGAATCATCATGTCAATTATTTTCATCCGGTGTGCTTCTCTTCAAGTCAATTCAATCCTCTCCATTTTTGCAAGATCATTCTCTCATTTCTTTCCGGATTTCATTTCATCTGTCCCAAGTTGTCTTTGTTTTTCCCCGCCCTCCCGCCCTTTTCTGCAATGATTAGATTATCATCCTAGTGCCTTCCTTTTCAGTGTTTCTTCCGCTATCTTATCTTCTGTGTTGTTTCCGGTGATTCTTGGTGAAGATTCTCGGGAGTTTTTAGTTCATTTTTTTCATTCTTGTTCTCTTTTTCGGTGAATTCAATTCAAGATCACTGTGTTCATCATATCTTTTTCATCCTTTAAATTCTTTCCCATGTTGAAAATTCTTATTCAAGTATTTCTTGTTGTCATCTCTCTCTATTCGATCCGGTGTGTTGAAGATTCTCAGAAGTTCCTTGTTTTCAATCCTTTCAATTATTTCGAGGTTCTCTCCTCATCAAGTTTTCTTTATACTGGTGCAATATCTCTCTTCCTAAGCAATTATTTCAACGGTGTTTTCTTTGAGTGGGCCCATAACCCACAGGATTTTCCCATGATCTTACCTGACTCTTCTAATCTTTTCCGGAGATCTCTTAATCTTTTCAAGTGTAACGTAAGAATGATTTCATCAGTGATATTCCTTCTCCAAGATTGCTTCAAAATTAATTCACGTCTTTGGCTCAACCTTTCATTCTTCGTTATTCCAGAGTGTCTCGCTATTCTTGGTGGTGTTCTCCTCATCATTTTCAGCTTGGAAGACCGAAGGAGTGTTTCTCTCAAATCTTGGTCCATTTTCCTGAAGATTCATCATTTCAGCTTTGTGTTATCATCTTGAATTGTTTCCAATCATGAGTAATCCCTTTCTTGCTATCCGGTGCATTTCGGATTTGTTTTCAATCTCGATCCTCAGAAGGCCATCATTTCAGAAAATTTCTTCGTTCTTAGCTTTCAACTTTCATTCTCAAATTCTTCTCAATTGTTGTCTCTTTGTTCGTCTCTCAATTATTCCGGTGCCTTGTTTAAGTTTTCTGTTAGGCGGCTCAAGATCTCTTCATTCTCAAGGTGTTCTTCAAGATTCTTGTGGGAGAACTTCAAGTATTCTTTCTTGCATTTCAAAGTGCAATTCTTCCTCCTTTATCCTTTGAGGTGGTGTTAATAGCATTCTTGTTGTTAGTGGAGGAGTCTCTAAGCGAAGTTGTTTCAAGAATGAAATATGTAATCCCACCAAATCCTTTGCTCATGAAATATTTTTAACCCATGGTTTTTTTCATGGAGTTATCTGGATTTAGATATCACCTAAAACTTTTCCTAAGGATTGTTGCTATTATGGTGATTATCATTGATCCAAGTCCTCTATGTATCCTCTTGGTGATAGAAGCTTGCCTCTCTTGTTACTCCCAAGTAATCAATTGTTTTCCAATTGTGGTTGGTTGTCTCCTCATTTTGAGATGGTTTCGTAAGCCCACTACAAGCTTGTTCATTTCGTTGTTGGTTTTCCAATAACTCCGCTCAATCCTTATTGCAAGGCTACTTGTAAAATTCAATTGTGATAGTAGTTATCATTCTCTTCTTCATTCTTTCTTTCCAATGATCTAGTTTCGATTCTATTGTTCCGGAGTTGTTGTTTCGATTCTTTTATCTATTTTGTCAAGATTGTGTTCTTTCCTTTCTTATTCATTTAACAGGAGTGTTGTGTCTTCTTTCGTGTTTTCCCTTGCTTATCAATTAGTTGGTTTATTGTGAATCTTGTCAAGATCTTTCCATCTTATCAAATTTTGCCCTCATTCCTACCGAAGTGCTGCAAAAAATTTGTGTGAATTCTTGCTTGTTTCACATATCATTCTTCATCTCTTTGCAACCTTCATGGATCTTGGTTTCACTCGTTTGTCAAAGAAGCGACTAAATTTTACCTCTTGCTATTTCTCGTTCTCTTCCCCCTTTCATTCTTAGATCTCGGGGCAAGATCTCTTGTTAGTGTAGGAGACTTGTGACAGCCCGAGACCGACGCTCCAAAAGATTCCCCTTTTGCTTCGTTGTCGTCGTGTGATTTAATTGTTTGTCGCACTCATCATCGCATCATCCGCATTGCATCGGCACTCCGTTGTCGTCTGTTTTCAACATCCGTTATTAGTTGTTGGTTCTCTCCGTTTTTGTCGTTGACCGTTTTAAGACCAACCACACAGGCACGCGCCCGCGGCATCGATAATATCTTGTTTTTAAAAGTGCATACAAAATATTCTCGGATTGGGTTGAAACTTGGCGTACGGTCTTATTTTAGTGTAGGTAGGCCGCCTGCCAAATTTCGTCGCAATAGGAGTCCGTTTGATATCCGAACAGTCGACCGTAGCGGCACCGTCATCGGTGTATCGTCACACGTTTTTCGGTGCTTAAAATTCTCGTTGCCGGGCCGCAACTTCCCTCTCTTCCCCACATAGACTATTCTACACAGCCACAAAGCCCACCTAACCATCCCCACGTACGGAGCCGTCCGATCAAGATCGTACGGTTCAAAAACGGGTTAAATTAGCTAACCCTAGCTACCCCTGCTATATATAGCCACCCCCCATGTCTCGGGATCCGCGCCCCTTAACCCTAATAGCCAACACCCAGCCCCCCTCTCTCTCCTCTCAGCCGCCGGCCCATCGGACCGAGATCCGTCCCACCCAGGCCGATCCGGGCCGAGCACAGCTCCAGCTCGCCCTCCTCCTCTCGGGCAGGAGCAGCAGCCATGCTGCTCTTCTCCGCGTCGAGCACAACCGTCGGCAGCTCCCCGCGCCATCGCGTCAGCCGGCCACCGGAGCTGCAGCAGACCCGTCCCCAGCTCACCGACCAGGACGCCGCCCTACGCCGCCCCTCTCCTTCCTTCTCTTCCTCCTCTCTCTCTTTTCTACAAGAGGAGCCCGCAGCTGCAGAAGCCCCGCCGCCATGGCTCGCCGCCGGCCACGAGAGCCCGAGCCCGCTAGATCTGGTCGGGTTCGAGACCCTCCCTCGGTGCCGGTCTGCTATACCTCGCCTGATCACACCCGTCGGCCTCCTGCGACGGTTGTGTGGGACGAGGCCGAGCATCCGCTCGCCATCCATGTTCGCCCTCCTGTCGCCCGCGTGGGCCGAGGCCCAGCCTCGCGCCAGGCCTGCTTCGCAGCGCCGGCCCAGCAGCGCTCCAGCCGGCTTGCTAGCCCCGATCCATCCCAATCGGCCCGAGGTGAGAACCCCCCTATGCCTACCTTATGTTGCGCAGTGGGCGCTAGATAGTCATGTTGCGCCTGCAGATTCGGCCCGTTAAATTTTTTTAGGTTTTGCGAAGTTAGTATTTTCAGAAAAACGCATATTTTTAAAACGCCTGTAGTTTTTAAACCGTGCATCGGATCGTGACAAATTATATTTGTAAAGTGTTTAGAATTTCGCGTAGAATAATATTTTCCAACTCTTATGCATATGTAAAACTGTTTAGCGTGTTGTTTGCATTGGTTTGCGTGTCGACGTGATAAAAATGGTTTTGTTCGTAGTTAATTAACCGTAGCTCCGTTGGAGATGAGTCATATATATAAATGGCTAGAACGACGAGTAGAATCACTTGAACCACTTTGTTTGCCGTTTAACAAACCTAAAATGAGATTAGGACAAATCTGGATAGATTTAGAAAGTAACGCATGGGGTGGGTTCGGAGATGTTATATATCGTTTCTGGCCTCATTTAAAATGTCTAGATAGGTAGTTTATTTGCGCTTCACCCCTTGCCATGTTTAACAACATTTAATATTGACGTATGCCTAAACTGGAGTGAACTAAATAATTTGTATGTGGAGTTTCGTCAATATGCAACTCGTTGCATATTGAGCTTCACTTAATGTGTAGTGTTTGATTGTTGTGATTGACATGCCGTGCCTTGCATAATTTAAGCGAGCATGCATCATATGTGTTGTGCATCATGTCGTGTGTTTGTCGTGGTGAATATCGTGTGTTGATTCTTGTTTCTGTTTTGCTTTGTCTCGATAGAGTCCGAACCGCTTCGGAGTGTGAGGATCCGTGCGACTATGTCGGTTCGTCTGCTTCACGGAGTTCGTTCTTCTTCCAAGCGGGATCTTAGGCAAGATGATCATTTCCCTAGATACCATTACTATCATTCCATGCTAGTCGTCTCGTTTCTTTCGTTATGTCTCGTTGCCTACCACCTGTTAAATGTTAGCCTCTCAACACTGACATGAAACCTTCAACCTTTCTACAACCTAGCAAACCACTGATTGGCTATGCTACCGCTTGCTCAGTCTTTTGATAGCGTTGCTAGTTGCAGGTGCAGTTGCTTCCATGTGAAAACATGGGTTCCTTGTTATATCACCATATTATTGTTAATTAATTTAATGCACATATATACTTGGTAAAAGGTGGAAGGCTCGGCTTTCTAGCATGTTGTTTTGTTCCACCTTTGTCGTCTTAGTATCGGCTCCCTTTGTTATATTTCATAATTGAGCACTCCTAACACGATCGGGGTTGTTATAGGGACCCCTTGATAGTCCGTCTTAAATTAAAACTGGTCTGGCAAGGCCCAACTTTGGTATTATGTTTGCCTAATTAACTAATGAACCGCATAGGGTTTGATCGCCCTGTGGATAATTAATCAACCCCGGGCCAGTGCTCCGCATGAGTGTTGGTCCAAACTGGCAAACTACAGGGCCACCGCGGGGCAACCCGAGGTTTGGTTTTACTCCTAGTGTGACCCATCCGTCGTGTCCTGAGAACGAGATACGCGGCTCCTATCAGGTTCGTCGACATGTTGGGCGGCCTTGCTGGATTAGTTTTACCTTTGACGAAATATCTTATGCATCGGGATTCCGGTGATGCTTTGGGCTATCTCAAAGTTGAGGTTTTTCACTAAGAAATCCGGGGATTTCTATGCGGCTTGTGGTAATTTGTGATGGACTAGTTAGAGCATCCCTGCAGGGTTAAATCTTTCGAAAAGTCGTGCAC
Source organism: Hordeum vulgare subsp. vulgare (assembly GCF_904849725.1). Taxonomy (NCBI): domain Eukaryota; kingdom Viridiplantae; phylum Streptophyta; class Magnoliopsida; order Poales; family Poaceae; genus Hordeum; species Hordeum vulgare. The sequence continues at coordinate 527,615,041 of NC_058523.1, forward strand.
GCGATCATGTGGCAACGTGGAAACTTTGTTTAACATCCGGTTCTAGATGACCTGAACTAAAACTTGCCAACTGAGTGCGTAACCGTGATCGTCTCTTTCGTGAGCTCCTTCTCCGATCGAGGACACGATGGGGTTATGCATGACATAAGTAGATGTTCAGGATCATTTATTTGATCATCAGTAGCTCATGGCCGCTATGTGTAGATCTTTCCCCTCTTTTATTCTTGTATTCGTAAGTTAGCCACCTCAAATAAATGCTTAATCGTATGTTACAGCCTCACCACTTAATCATACCTCACCCATTAAGCTTTGTTAGTCTTGATATCTTTGGAAATGAGATTGTTGAGTCCATGTGACTCACATATTACTACAACACCAGTTGCAGGTACGGGTAAAGAGTTACTTTGACGTGAGCGCGCTGATTGTGCTATTTGGAGTTTCTTCTTCTTCGTCGTCGATCTAGGATGGGGTCCGGGCCGGCAGCCTAGGATAGCAAGGATGGACGTCGTTATTTTATCGTTTGTTTTCATCCGTAGACTGACCCTACTCTTCTTCATGGTGACTGGATATGCTGAATTGATGCGATTTTAATGTAGCTTGTGGCGAGTGTAAGCCAACTTCTTATACTCATCTTTTCAGTATATGTACTTGTAACGACGAGATGTGTTTCTATCCCTGTCAAGGTTCTCGCGCCAAAATAAGGATAGGACCGTATCTTAGCCGGACGAAGAACACTTACCGGACTTGTGTGTACAGGATGACACACAACCCATTATACCAAGAGAGACTTGTGACAACATGGAAGGAAAAGATGTGAAGGAGGACCCGGCTGTGACGAGGGTATGCACGTACAGCGCTGAAGATGCAGATATGTGTGACAAGCAGCATGCTCGCCCAGGTACACCGATGCAAACTGCGCCGGCCATGGCAGGCTCGGAATATGAGCAGAGGGCTCACTTGGTCAAGCCGGCTTCACCATCTTCATGTGATCAGGTTCAGGTTCAGACCTAGTTGGAGTTTGTGCATGAGCAGGAGGCTCCTCTGGCTAGACCAACAACGCAATCGCAGGTTTCACCAGCTTCTAAACGTCATGCTGCTGAAACACCACAGCGTAAATGAACCTGCAAGGGGGTTGCACAAGCAGAGATACAGAAGAAGGAGGATGGTACAGGTGGGAGTATGACAGATGGTCAAATCCCAACAGGTATCACCATGAAGGAGATCATCACATTCGGTGGCATTCCAGATCCCAACACTGGTGACAGGCGTGTGAGTCACCGTATTCAGGGATAGGCGGATACCGATGACTTGCAGATTGGCCGTGTTATGGGAGCCGCCAAACTTCGAAATGTCGAAGCAACTACAGGTCATCTACGGAGTTACAACTTGAATCTATATGTGATCCTTACTCATCCATGTGAAGTCCAGAGAGTTTTTGGTTACTGGATACAGTCGGTGAGAGATGGCAGCAAAGGCTATCTACAACCGATATGGATGACAATACACTAATAGATCATCGTAGTCTATTTTTATCTGGACGAATGGGCCATGTAATCTTCCCTTTTTTTCGAGCTCTTAAGCTCTAGCTGGATAATGCACTTGTTTGGAACTTCTTATTTTAATAAATGGCTGCATGCATCATCATGGTGCAGAGGCCGGGGATAATCCTCCTTTTAAGAAAAAAAGAAGTGGGGCACATCAGCCTCCTATTTTGACCAGAATAGGCATCGATAGCGAAGAATGTGTGGGAAATCCGTTGGGCACCACCCATTGCCCAGTCTTCACGGATGCGGGCTCCAAAAAAATTAAGCGGATGAACAGGAGAAGAAAATATGGTTGATGCCTTCTGCAACCTCGCAGATAGGACATTGTCCATCACATGGTCCAGGCCGCTTCAACACTTATCACCAAAGGGCAAAAGACCATGCATAATCTACCAAAGAAAACAAATATCCTCCTCCATGGTCACCATTTGGGGTTTGGCCATGATCTCCCATTACAAGGAGTGATGTATCTTCTCATTGTGTCAATTACATCCCACATGAGCAAAACTGAGGCTAATTTAACAATCAGAACTTAGGATGACATAAGATAATGTCTCCTGCAAACAACCTGACCTCCAGGATTTGATTGTACTGCTCCAACTTCTGGATCATTGGGATAGAGTCAACACCGAATATATCTTGCAGGTATGCCAACCTCGGTTGTGCAGTCTAGAGAATATGAAATACAATATTGCTGGTTGATAAGAAAATAAATACAACTTACCAATCTAGAAAGGATAAACAAAGCAAAGGCACCGATCACTATAGTTTGAAAATGCAGGGCAAGTTCAAACATGCCATTCAGACATCATAATACCTCGTAAATCATAATTTAAACGTACTATCAAGTTGATGCCAACTGAATGAGTAGCATTATTAAAAGGTTACATGTTGTTGGTAACATTGTACATAGACATATAATCGGAAAATAGCAAAAATGTAGTGCCTTATTTCATCACACGGACAGCAAACGAGGAAAGGACACACAGACCATAATTGAACACTAGTGAACCACACCGGAACACAAACGGAAGACGGATAGGTAGGCTTCCCGCATGCCACGACATTCAAACAGTACGGCAACCTAGCGCGAAGTAATATGACTTATAAATCTGACCTGCTTTCCAAAACAAGAAACAAGAAACAGACAACAGAATAAGATATCCATCTATGCATTGTATAGGATAATTTCAATAAATCAATAAGTGATCGATTTGCAGTTACCCATGATCAGCAGCCGGTATCTGATCCTCCGACTTTCGGGGAACATAAAAGGCGTATACATTCGTCAACTCTGCATCTGCTCCACGGGTATTACCATTTGTAAGAAGGATCCTTCTAAGATGGTAATCCCCGATCCCACGGTGGGCCATGAGCAGCCAGGCGAATGTGATTAGCTCCCCGCCTTCACTCAGCTGCGCCGCGTGCATCTCCGCCTTCGACTTGCCAGCAGTGTAGAGGAGTAACCTCACCCACAGGCGTGCTACCTCCTCCAGTGTTTCTTTGGTTGCCTCCAATTCAAAGTCCTCCATGAGCTTTGTGACATGTTTAAGTCGTTCAGGTTCCTGGAAGTGATCCAGGGTAGCTGTGGCGCTGATAGACAGCGGCAGCATGGAAGGGTTGGTGACCAAAAGGTACATCATGTAGTTAGAGAGTTTCCGCCATACCTCCACCAGACCAGAAGGTACATCTGCCCCTGTAGCATTTGCCTCCATGTCCTCGCTAGGGGAAGCAGGTTTTTCTAAGAGTGTCTCCGTGACGTAGTGCATGAAGACGATGCCATAACCAAAGTCTCGAATAATTCCATCTTGCGCATTGCCAAACAGTGGGCTAATGTTTGGCCATTCTTGTCGTGCTTGACCATCGTCAAATTCATGTAGTAGCAGACTAAGCCCTTTTGCTACACATTTCACAATCATTTCATCCACATCCGTGTACTTGGTGTCCAATAGATTGCTTATCCAAAACATTTTCTTCTCGTTAACACTGAGCAAACCCACAAACAGCTTTCTGAAGACGACCATTATTTGCCGATTACATGTACTTCGATGCACGTCGCTGTCAGTCAACCAGCCATGGAAGTTGTACTGCCCAATCAAATTCGGCCACCGTTGTTTCATCCTCGGGTATCCGATGTCAGGGCAAAACACAAACCATGACAACCTGGCAAGTATATCACACTTTTGAACCTTCAACCATGCCCATGTCCATGGCGACGTCATGGAAATAAACATTGAGCAGACTTCCAAGAAAAAGCACCCGACGAATAGTGCATAGGTGATTGCAATGTCAGCTTTGCTATACCTCTGTTTGTCGTCTGGATGGAAGAGCGCAAAAGCAGCAATAACCGAGGCCTGGGAGATGCATCTAAGTATAACTCCACCCCAAGTCCTGAGCACAAGAGCCTTAGTGTAGAGGTCGTCGTATATTATGCCAGGCTGAAACCTCACCGTCTTAATCATTTCGTCGGAATCAACTTCTGTCTTTACCAATTCGTCTGACGATGGATCAATCATGCTGCGCTCCAATAAGACATCAAGGGCGCGTGGCATGGAATTGAGAGCGGCGCCAACAAAGCCAGCGTCGCCGGTGATTCCTTCGGGCAATTGTTTTCTGCTCTGTTGCCCAATTGAGCTCTCCAGACTTTTAAGACGGGCACACTTGAGAGACCATATTCTTTCTCCATACTTGATAATTCCGGCAATAAACGCAAAGATGCCTGAAAGTAAAAGATTGGCACTGTGTCTTCCAATGGACTTCCGGAATACATATAAAGCTAGTGCGATTTGGGTCAGCAGATTCAAGAGATGCCTCAACCACAAGTTGTTATCCTCCATGGCGAAAGCAGTAATGGTGTCCTGCCCACCAAGATGGACGAGGAGAAATGGTGCCCAGAAGAAAGCCAGCTGTTCGGTTCTTCTTAGCCTTTCAATGTTGTTATCCTGATGACGTGACAGGTAGCCGAGTGCATAAACTGCTGCCAGGTCTGCCCCCAAGTAAGCAGCCCAAAGGGAGAGCCGTAGGAGCCTGTTGCCGCTACACCGCCGGAGCCTGCCAGCGAAGAAGAGGAACAACTGCAGTGTGAAGCTAAGGAGCACGAGTAGCTGTATTTCCCACTCATTATATAGTCTGATCAAATGCTCCAGCGCATGTATGCTCGATTTCCTGGTGGATACATTATATGTAAAATAATTCAGTGTGTTTTGTCCAAAAAATAGCAAAAGATCCTTAGCTTTCAAATAGAATTCGTCTCCACTTTAGGCATGTTCAACGAAAAAGTATTCAGTGCCTGGTTTGTGACATCATTTTGCCCCTGGCTAGCTAGGCCCTATATTAGCAGTAAACCATACATACAAAAATGTAGTAGTTTTTCTGGAAGTTCTATCAAAACGAGACGGAATTATATTACAAGGAATCTGTTTTGCATTGAGCCCACTCATGTAGAGTGAATTTGTGGATTGGCTGACGGCTAGAGTGAATGAGAGTGGATTTTTAGCTCCCGGGTGCCTAGGCACCCTCTATGAACAGTAAAATCAAAAGAAATAGAAAACAAAATAAGAAAAATCTGAAACTTTGCAGCATCAAAGATGATGAAATTTTGTATGTGTTTACAAGTTTTCATGCCAAAAAACTATTCGAGGAGCTCTACACACGAAAAATATTTCAATGCTTGAAGTTTTGAGCACTTTTAGCACTGTAATCTGAAACTTGTTTGTACATCTTTCTCTACATGATATTTTGACATGAAAACTTGTAGGAACCTACAAAGTTTGATCATCGTTGATGCTGCAAAGTTTCAGATATTTTTGATTTTTTTTTCTATTTTTTTTTACTGTTCATAGAGGGTGCCTTTTGTTTTCGTGGATTGGCTGACGGCTAGAGTGAATTTGTTGCCGGCAGCGCCAGCTTCGAGCAGAATGCCGGCAGTGACAACCGGGCGAAGGGTCTCTGCAAGATAGACCAGAGCACTGTGGTTCTCCACACAAGCCAAACGATGCCCGCCATCATGGGGACCAAAGCTTCCGAGCCTGAGAGGCTGAGAACCACGCTGACGAGAATGGCGCAGACATCTATGAGCTTCACAGTGCCAAAGCTATGTCTAGAGCGCCCAGCCACGAGCTCAAGCCATTCTAGAGTGCCTAATTAATTCGTGCATATTGCAGGGGGGAATTGGCATATAAGATAACCCAGTTTGCGTATTCGGGTTAAAAAAGAAACAAGGAAATTTGAAAATCCTTATAAGCTCTGTTTTGGGAGCTTATCTTCCTCAAGACATCTTGAGTCTAGAGGAGCTGCAGGGTAGATATATTTTTAAGCTTACATACAAATTGGAAGAAAAGATGGACTATCAAAGATCCTTCTCCAATAGCACCAACAAAGAGGGCTTGAAGAAAGCGATTGTCTAATCTCTACTTGGGCAGAAATCCAATCTAGAAAAACCAAAGTTGAACAAATTTAGAATACATAGGGGGAAAAGGATGGAGATTTGAACTCCAGTTAAGTCAAACAAACCTTCACAAACAAACTTGGAGTTCTATTGCAAGGTTGCTGTCTCTAATTTTCAAACTAGATATATGCACACACTATTACAGATAGGTACTACATAGACAAGAAAGGAAGGTGTCATACCTCAAGCAGATTGTGGCTGTGCTCAACTGCCAGAGAAGCGATGGTGTAGCTGAATACAGGATCAGGCAACAACGTTATCTTGAAGACTCCAAGGGCATGATGTTTATGAAGAACTCCTGTGTTGATCTCGGGTTTGCAGCTGTGTTTAATTACACTGGTCGGTTAAGGACCAGCTCATTGATTAAACGACTCGACCATTAGTTGCAGAAGATAAGTTTGTCAACTCAAATGAAGTATATGGACCAAGTGGCGAGTGATCAAAACTTGATACGAACCCCAAAAAACAATGTGTATGGGGGCGCCCCTCGATGTAAATGATTAACATAAACAATTCATTAGACATGTGACAGCGCCATAGTTACCGCTAACCACATGTGTGTGCAATTGTACATACCGAATTTGTATGTCCTTTGGTTGCAGCTCGCTGCCATGCATCGGGCTCCCAGTGCAAGACTGACCTGGATAGTTCTAAAGAGAGTTGGTCTCGTACGTTTCTGGTTCCACAAAGGAAAAGATCAAATGTGTAAGCCAGTGCCAAAGTGAACACGAACAACTAACAAAACCAAGGAAATGTGCAATAAGAACATTCCCATCATTTCGTGCAGTGAAGGAAGCAAGCGCTCAGTAACACCCTTGTCTACCTGATACGTATATAATTTGACGGGTAATTCTGTGGACATTAAATGGGAGGAAAAAATAGCTCATCACACAGCAAGATCAAAATGGAACTGAACAGATGAGATACCGTGTCGAGATCTTTAACATTAGAAGAAGGGTATGGAAATGACTTGTTGAACTGCTCTGGGTACCAAGTCCTTTAACATGCTATGATTAATCAAGGAAGAAAACTCATGTCTCAAAGATGTGCCATCACTGGACTCACCGAACTGAGCTGTAGAGGAAACAACGACTTAAGAACCATCAAGCAATTTCGGAGAATGTTATTCATTCGCTGCACCTCACAATCAGTAAGAGACTCAAGATTCACATAAAGTGTGGCCCATTTGGAATATTCATGCCCCGGTGGAAATTTTGAAATAAAATTCGACCAATAAAATTTTAACATAGATCAAATCAGAAACACAAAATCAGTAAGAGACTCAAGATTCACATAAAGTGTGGCCCATTTGGAATATCCATGCCCAGGTGGAAATTTTGTCACAAAATTCGACCAATAAAATTTTAACATAGATCAAATCAGAAACACAAAAGTTCTATTTTGGAGGAAATCTGGTAGGTGGACATCTGAATTGCAGACTTTCACAACATGGCACACAGAGCGCACCAATCAGTCCCGAAAGGTGGTGTGTTTTGTTCGTGATTTTCATCACTGTCCATCCAAATTCAAAACAATGCATACAAGAAAATATAGATAGTAAACAACAGAATCAAGAACAAAAACAAGAGCGGACGAGATATCTAAAGAAGTTTGAAGGTATTCGCAAAAATTACACACTTAAGAAAAGAGGATGCAAAAATGACAATCAAAAGCTGTTCAATGTTTAATTTGGCCTTAGAATTGCAGAATGACAGCATGGGCGCACAGCGACCAATCAGTTCCCAAAGATGGTATGATTATTAGGTTTTTCATCACCGGAAAAACATAAACAGAGATATAGATACACAAACATCCAGGTTGCTACAGAATTGTAGATTTGGCAGCATGGCACACGAAGCACACCAATCAGTCTTGAAAGATGTGTGTTTTGTTCGCGTGTTTCATCATTGTCCAACCAAGTAACTAAACAATATGGAGGAAAAACATACTCGCTCCGTCCGAAATTACTTGACGCAAAAGTAAATAAAAAAATATATTAGAACTAAAAAACATTTAGATACATCAATTCCTTGGACAAGTATTTCCGGACAGAGGGAGTAGTAACAAGAGCTTCAAGAACAAAAAGAAAAGGCAGACAATAAACAACGAAAGACAGAAGAGGGAAGACACTAAACAGTGAGCTCCTCATATAGACATCCATGCATGACAAGGGAGGCTCTTTTCTCCCTTTATTACTTTTCTTTCTTTAAACTAACCCTCTCAGTCGATCTCCCTAATCTAGCTATCCTCAGTCAGTGCCTGTGCGGTGCATGCCTCCACACAAATCACAAAGCTACGTAGGCGACAGGCAACCACCTAATCATGAATCATCCCGGGAGCAAAGCACAAGCAACACATATGCGCACAAGGATCAAGCCTGGCAGGGCGAAAGCTCACATGCGGCAACTGCGAATGTTTTGATAAACAAGCCTTAAATTAGTCATCACCCGGGGCATGCATTGAATTAAAACCAAATACAACAAAAGGAAATGTATGTCCAGCATTGCATCAGACATCCAAGGAAGGATCTGAGGTATATGCTCTTGGGCGCAACTGCATATGTTTTAAGAAACGTTCCTTGATTTTATCATCATTTGCAATGCAGCAGCATAACTAACATACTGGAGTATATTTAAAGTGCTGAAACTCATTCAGAAACACAACATCGACCAGGAGAAATAACAAGAACCGGACATCTAAGGCTAACTGCAAATGTTTCAAGAAAACAAACAAAAAAAAGTAGTCATAAAATTACCAAGTCGGCACTGGCATCAGGACAGAACAAAGTAAACAGATCACTTCCGAATATGGTGTGGGACTCAAAGCACTCAAAATGAGCCTAATATTATGGAAATCTGAAAGTTTGGAAATAAGCCCTATAAACCCAAAAAGAGAAGTAGAAGAAAACGAATGATTAACACTCACTCTTCCACGCATAGAGAAAATGGTAGTGCCCAAAAGCTCCAGATGATTTAGAATAATATATTACTTAGACGTGACAACACTGATGTTCCACGAACGTTTACTCGCACGGCATAACCCCGACCACTCAAGACAAAACAATAACCACCACAACCAAGTCTCAGATAACGATAGGACACGACATAATAACTAAGCAGCAGGCTTTGCCTGCCTCTGCAACAGAATCGACTTGTTTAGTCAACCTCCTCAATCTTGGGGCCAGCGCCGCCAGAAGCAGCCGGGGTGTCGTCGTCCATGCCGCCCTCCATGTCGGCACCAGCACCCTGGTACATCTTAGCAATGATGGGGTTGCACAGGGCCTCCAGCTCCTTCATCTTGTCCTCAAACTCGTCCGCCTCAGCAAGCTGGTTCGCGTCCAGCCACTGAATGGCAGCATCGATGGCCTCCTCGATCTTCTTCTTGTCGTCGGCCGGCAGCTTGGAGGCGATCTTCTCATCCTTGATTGTGTTGCGCATGTTGTAAGAGTAGTTCTCCAGGGCGTTCTTGGACTCCACCTTCTTCTTGTGCTCCTCGTCCTCAGATTTGTACTTCTCAGCCTCCTGGACCATCTTCTCAATCTCCTCCTTGCTCAGCCTGCCCTTGTCATTGGTGATGGTGATCTTGTTCTTCTGCCCGGTGGTCTTGTCCTCAGCAGACACGTTCAGGATGCCATTGGCATCAATGTCAAAGCAGACCGTGATCTGGGGAACTCCCCTCGGTGCAGGAGGGATGCCGGACAGCTCGAACTTGCCTAGGAGGTTGTTGTCACGGGTCCTGGTCCTCTCACCCTCGTACACCTGGATGAGCACACCAGGCTGGTTGTCCGAGTAGGTGGAGAAGACCTGCTCCTTCTTGGTGGGGATGGTGGTGTTCCTTGGGATCAAGACCGTCATCACACCCCCGGCTGTCTCCAGACCAAGGGAAAGAGGAGTGACATCCAACAGCAGCAGGTCCTGGACCTTCTCGTTGCCCTCTCCGCTCAAGATGGCAGCCTGGACAGCAGCTCCGTAGGCAACAGCCTCATCAGGGTTGATGCTCTTGCAGAGCTCCTTGCCGTTGAAGAAGTCCTGCAGAAGCTGCTGCACTCTAGGAATCCTAGTGGAACCTCCAACAAGGACAACATCATGCACGGTGCTCTTGTCCATCTTTGCATCCCTCAGACACTTCTCCACAGGCTCCATACACTTCCTGAAGAGATCCATGTTCATCTCCTCAAACCTGGCACGGGTGATGGTGGAGTAGAAGTCTATGCCCTCAAACAGCGAGTCAATCTCGATGGTGGTCTGGGCAGTGGAGGAGAGAGTTCTTTTTGCCCTCTCACAGGATGTCCTCAGCCTCCGAAGAGCTCTTGGGTTGCCACTGATGTCCTTCTTGTTCTTCCTCTTAAACTCCTGGACAAAGTGGTTGACCATCCTGTTGTCAAAGTCCTCACCACCAAGATGAGTGTCACCAGCTGTGGCCTTGACCTCAAAGATACCCTCCTCAATGGTGAGAAGAGACACATCAAAGGTACCACCTCCAAGGTCAAAGATGAGGACATTCTTCTCACCAACACTGGAAGCCTTCTTGTCAAGACCATAAGCAATGGCAGCAGCTGTTGGCTCGTTGATGATACGGAGGACATTGATGCCAGCAATGACACCAGCATCCTTGGTAGCCTGCCTCTGAGAATCATTGAAGTATGCAGGTACAGTGACAACAGCATTCTTCACAGTGGTGCCAAGGAAAGCTTCTGCAATCTCACGCATCTTAATGAGGACCATAGAAGAGATCTCCTCAGCTGCAAACTGCTTCTCCTCACCCTTGTACTGGACATTGATCATGGGTTTGTCACCAGGTCCAGCAACAACCTTGAATGGCCACAGCTTAATATCACTCTGGACAGTAGAATCGGTGAATCTCCGGCCAATGAGACGCTTGGCATCTGCACAAAAGTTAGTGTCAGAAATTGCATAAACACCAAACAAAAAAGTTAACAACAACCATTACATGAATAGCTCAATCTCATACTACTTACTTAAACTGAGGCAAAGCAGACAACAAATGATTAAGGGAGAAAACATGCCACACATATTTAGGCTAAAATAAAAGCAGATGTATTAAGAGGACCCTATCCAATAATAATCCATCATAAGCAAAGTTATGTAAATGGGTATATAGTAACTAGAAGCTCATTACGAGCAGCCAGTGTCGCAAAGTTCCATTCCCCCTCATTTTCTGCCATGTTTTGAGACACAGAATCACAAAAATTGACCAGGTGTCAGATACCAAATGGCATTTAGTAATGGACAATGCATTAAACAAAGCAAAAAAAAAAAAAACTGGCATGCAATAACAGCCGAAAGATGGTGATCTTGTTTATAATAATCACAGTGATTCAGCAAATGGGATTGTTTGCATCACAGATTGCAAGGCAACAAAACAGGTTCATCACTGAATTCAAAAATTGTGATCACATGAAACAAATCAACTATACAAAAAGCAATTGGAGATCAGATGGTAGTGCATGTTGTAAATTGATCATCACAGTGAATGCAGAAATGTGGTATGGTTATGATATCATCACTTCTCCAACCAAGTCATATATGACAAACAAACACCAGACAACAAGGATAATCTGCTATGAACCATCCAACAAGTACCAAAAAAAATGGAAGATTGAGCCGCAGATTGTTCAGATTGAAAACCATGAAAGCTATGCGCACATTTAGCTTGCTGCCCAATTTTGTCACATCTACAATTAAAGGGGCAAAAAAGGAGCAAATCAAAGGAATTCGCCCCAATTCCGCTTCACAAAACTTGGTAGCAAGCTTGTAGGCCCAAAGCCATCCATCATAAATTCAGCAGAGAAGCGCTTGGATATTATTTCATCATCAATCTGCTAGCTCCAAAATAAAATAGGAACGCCAACAGAACCTAATTCAAAAGATGATGCCACACAAATTGGCAGAGAGCAACATGCAGTTTAGAAGAATGATAATCAATGGAGTGTGCACTGCACAGTGAACAACAAGCATATCAACAACTAATTGGGATCTCATAAACAATAGTTGCAATCCACAGTCCCCTAGTAGTACTTCCCAACATAATAATTAATTCAATACTACATTGTGTTAAAATGTACCGCAACTACTATGAACTAAGAGGACGTAAGGCATAACTCGAAACAGCAAGGGACAAAACAGCATGAACAATGTAGATTCATGCTAAACCAATTGCGCTTGGCAAGACAAAGCAATCAAGCTCTATAACAACATTAATAATATAGATCTAACATGTACCAACTGAGTCACATGTCAATGAAGTGTTAAACAACTCATAGTCCAGATCAACTATAAACAAATGGATCCAAGTGGGACCAAACAATTAACAAGATCCAACTGCAGACAGTCATATATACTAATACCGACAGATCTGACACCTCAATACCAACCAGCTGACAGGACAGCAGCCACCTCTAGTAACTAACCGATGCCAGCACAAAAATCTCTACGGCTACGAGCACGGATCTAAGCGGCCAGGACCAATGATATATCAAACACACTAGAACAGATCTGAGCGTGCGAGGAATGCAGAAGCAATGAGGTGGGCGCTCACCGAAGACCGTGTTGATGGGGTTCATCGCCACCTGGTTCTTGGCGGCGTCGCCGATGAGGCGCTCCGAGTCGGTGAAGGCGACGTACGACGGCGTGGTGCGGTTGCCCTGGTCATTGGCGATGATCTCGACCCTGTCGTGCTGCCACACGCCGACGCACGAGTAGGTCGTGCCGAGGTCGATGCCGATGGCCGGCCCGTCGCCCTTCGCCGCCATCTCTCTCGCGCGCTCCGGGGAAGCTCGAAGCTATCTGGCTAGGGTTTTTCTTCCGGTGGAGGGCGGAGCGGCGGCGGGCTGAGGAGCGGGGTGGGGAAGAGGACTAGGGTTTGAAGAGGGGGGAATTTTGGAGGGGGAACCGGGGATTTTATGGTGCGGCGGAAGAGGGCTCGTGAAGCTCTAGAAGGTTCCTGGGCTGCGGGTCGGGATCGTTGAGGCGTCCAGATCTGATCCTGCGGATGATGGCGCACCGGGCGGATGCCCTTTTGGTTTGGGATGTTTATTATTTTCTTACTTAGGCCCTGTTTGGAACCATCCAGATTATATAATCTGGTTTTTATAATTTATTGTATTTTCAAACAGGACAGTTTATATTGTAGATTTTATAAACTAGATGACCAGATTATTATAATCTCATAATCTACTCTATCCCAGCTAAAATGAGATTATGGATTACAAATGACGTGTTATCCTTGTAAACTTTAAGAGAATTACGCAGTGCCACCGCCACTTTCCTATTTTTTCTTGTAAGCAGAGAGCAAACATGTCATTGTACAATTTAAAAGTTGATTTACATTTTATATAATCTGGCCTCCAAACATGCCCACCTGGATTATTTTTATAAACCAGATTATATAATCTATGTTCATAATCCAGATTATCATAATCTATTATGGTTCCAAACAGGGCCTTATTAGGGCAATTCATTAAAGGCGAGTGCTACGGATCAGTCGGATGATTTAATCCGGTTTTAAGCCGTCCGTTCAGATGCTCTGCAACCGTATGATCAGGAAGCTTCCAGCCTCCTATGGCGCAGCACCATGCAATAGCTATATGGCGCACCGTGCAACATCGACGGCACCCAGTGGCGCTCCTTTGCAACTCCGACGGCGCTTCATTATAGCTTCGGCGGAGCTTCAACAACGGCGATGATACTCCACTGCAGCACTTGATGGTCTCGACGAACCTCATCGCAACACCGGCGGTCCTCCGACGAAGCTCCAATGCAGCAATGAAAGGCCCCGACAAAGCTCCATCGCAGCACCGGCCATCCCTCGAAGAAACTTCATTGTATCACTAGACTTCCCTTGCAAAGTTCCATCGCAGCAGTGGCTTGCGGACGCCGGAGCTACGATGCAGTGGCTGTCGACTCCGCCGAAGCTGGGATGTAGCGGTCATCCGCCGTGGTCGGCCCCGTGGAGCAGCTCGTACGGCTAGCAGCACGCGAGCCACTGCCTTGTAGTGCCCGCGGCGAGCGCTCCTTACCACTTGCCGCTCGCCGGCGTATGGCTGGGAATCTCCCCCGGCGCCCTCCATTCACACAGCTCGTCCTGCTACCTCAGTGGAAGAGGTGAGGATGAGACGATGTGAAGAAAGGAGGAAGAAGACTCCAGAGAAGAAGGGATAAGATTTTTGAAGTGGGGAACGGCAAGACCTGTGATAAGGCATGCAAAGTGGTGAGGCTCACGTGGGACACGTGTCAGAAAAAGGAGGCGGTTTACGTGAGATGAAAATCAGCCAGCTTAAACTAAACATTTTCCTTCATTAAAATGGACACACCGAATCACCGGTTAGGAGAGACGGTTCCAACTATAGGGTGTCGTAATTGAGAGCGAGTCAGCGTCCCAGTGCACCAAGGAGCACCACATTCCGATATCGTACCCGAACGTGACCCTCCCGCACCACTAGCATCTGGATCCAGAGAGGATCCAAGTGTCGGCCATGCGGGGGTTGGCGCAGGCTCGCATGGAGGAGGTTAGTTGCCGGCAGCGGCAACTCACGTCGGAGCAGCGACACAACCCTATCTACGCAGGCGACTCTCCTGACTAGGAGGTTTGGTTCGCGCTCGAGCACGAGGACCATCGTCGGCGCGGCGTGCGCGACGTGCAGCCAGGCCTCCGCCGCCTGATACGTCTCCATCGTATCTACTTTTCCAAACTCTTTTGCCCTTGTTTTGGACTCTAATTTGTATGTTTTGAATGGAACTAACCCGGACTGACGTTGTTTTCAGCAGAATTGCCATGGTGTTGTTTTTGTGCAGAAATGAAAGTTCTCGGAACGTCCTGAAAAATTACGGAGAATATTTCTGGAAAATATGAAAAATACCTGCGCAAAGATCCACCGGAGGGGACGGGCCAGTGGGCCACAAGCCCTGTAGCCGCAGCCTCCCCCCTGGCCGCGGCTACCAAGCTTGTGGGGCCCACGTGGCTCTGTCGCCCCCAATTCCAGCGCTATTTATTCCCTTTCGTCCCGGAAAAAATCAAGAGAGAAGATTTCATCGCGTTTCACGATCGAGAGGCGCCGCCACATCCCGTTCTTACCCTGGAGGGCAGATCTGGAGTCCGTTTTGGGCTCCGGATCAAGGAGATCGTCGCCATCATCATCATCAACCTTCTTCCCTCTCCAATTTCATGAAGCTCTTCATCGTTCGTGAGTAATCTATTCGTAGGCTCGCTGGACGGTGATGAGTAGGATGAGATTTATCATGTAATCGAGTTAGTTTTGACGGGGATTGATCCCTAGTATCCACTATGTTCTGAGATTGATGTTGCTACTACTTTGCCATGCTTAATGCTTGTCACTAGGGCCCGAGTGCCATGATTTCAGATATGAAATTATTATGTTGTCACCAATATATGTTTGTTTTAGATCCGATCTTGCAAGTTGTAGTTACCTACTATGTGTTATGATCCGGCAACCCCGGAGTGACAATAACCGGAACCACTCCCGGTGATAACCATAGTTTGAGGAGTTCATGTGTTCACCAAGTGCTAATGCGTTTGTCCCGTTCTTTATTAAAAGGAGAACCTTAATATCCCGTAGTATCCATTTGGACCCCGCTGCCACAGGAGGGATGGACAATAGATGTCATGCAAGTTCGTTTCCCTAAGCACGTATGACTACACACATAATGCATGCCTACATCACATTGACGAACTGGAGCTAGCCACATATCTCTCCGTGTTATAAATGTTGCATGATGAATGTCATCCAACAAATCACTGATCCATTGCCTACGAGTTTGTCCCACTATTACCGTTGCTTGCTTTGCTCTACTGTTGCTCCTACTGTTACTTGTTGCTACTGTTACTTGCTTTGTCCTGCTGCTGCTGCCACTACTGTTGCTACTACTGTTACTTGCTGTTGATGTTACTTGCTACTGTTGCTACTTGCTACTGCTGTCACTACTGTTGTTCCTTGCCACTGCTGTTACTCGTTACACTGCTACTACCTGCTACAATACTTTTCTGGCGCCATTGATACTTCAGTTGGAAATAATCTGCCTTGTCAACAGATCGATTCTGGCACCGTTGCTATCATACTACCTTTGTTGCTTATATCCTGCTTGCAGATACTAATCTTTCAGGTATGGTTGAACCGACGACTCAACTGCTAATACTGGAGAATATCCTTTCACTCCCATCGTGTCGAACCAACAAATTTGGGTTGAATACTCTATCCTCGAAAACTACCGCGATCCCACACGTTGGTGGGCCATTGCAAGACAATTGCTAATTGTTGAGCAACTGGAAGCAGTTCTTTTCTGGTGTCATTGCCGGGGACTGCTAGCAGCTCTTTTCTGGCGCCGTTGCCGGTGAGGGAATAGCTATATTCTCTAAGTCACTTGGAATTTATATCTGCTGATCAATATGAAGAATCTGAAAGATCCAAGAACCAAAGTCTTGCCCTCAACTACGAGGGGAGGTAAGGAATTGCCATCTAGCTCTGCACTTGATTCACCTTCAGTTATGAGTAGGTTTGCGACACCACCTCCTGCTAGAAATCTTGATATGTCGCATGTGCTTGATGATGCTTATGATGCTACTATGCTTGATGATACTATGCCTGATACTGCTAGAGATACTATGTCTGATACTGCTAGAGATGTTGTGCATGATACTGCTAGAGATGATATGCCTGATACTGCTATCCATGATGCTATGCTTGACACTGCTTTTCCTGATGATGCTAGAGATGCTATTTTGCGTGGTGATGCTATGCTTGATACCGCTAGAGATACTACTTTGCCTAATATACCACTAGGGGTATTCCTTGATGCCCATATTGCTAGAGTTACTGCCAATGCTCGTAATGCTTCTGAAACTGCCGATACTATTGAGATAGAACCTTCTTTTGCTCCTGCTAGATCTATCTCTCCTAGATATGAATTGCCTGATATACCTGAGGGTTATGTTATGGAGGGAGAGATAGTTGAGGATTTTCTTGCGTGTAAGGATGACTATGACGTTGAGAAATTACTTTTCAAGTGGAAGGAAAAAATCTCTGAAAGCTAGGATGAAATACGACCCGAAGTTTGCCACTTCACCTATCTTTATCACCGATGAGGATTATGAATTCCCTGTCAACCCTGAGATAATCTCTCTAGTCGAATCTGATCCTTTCCACGATTATGAGTCTGAGACGGTCGTAGCCCATCTTACCAAACTACACGATATAGCCACCCTTTTCACTAGTGAGGAGAAGATCCGCTACTACTATATCCTTAAGCGGTTTCCTTTTTCTCTAAAGGATGATGCTAAAGCCTGGTTCACTTCTCTTACTACTGGATGTGTGAGTAGTCCCCAGGATATGGTCTATTACTTCTGTGAGAAATATTTCCCTGCCCATAAGAAGCAAGCTGCCTTACAGGAAATATACAACTTTGCTCAACTCAAAGAAGAGAGTCTCCCACAAGCTTGGGGGAGGCTCATCCAGCTACAGAATGCCTTGCCTGATCACCCTCTTAAGAAGAACGAGATACTTGATATCTTCTATAACGGACTTACCGATGCTTCTAAAGACCACCTAGATAGTTGTGTCGGTTGTGTTTTTAGGGAACGAACTGTAGAACAAGCTGAGATCCTACTGAATAACATCTTGATCAACGATAATGCTTGGACTATCCCCGAACCACCTCCTAAGCCAACTCCTAAGAAAAGAGGTATTATATTCCTCAGTCCCGAAGATATGCAAGAAGCCAAGAAATCTATGCAAGAGAAAGGCATTAAAGAGATCCATGGTCTCGATAACCCGATACAAATAGTAGAGGTGAATTCTCTACGTAGATTCAATGAGAGTGATATTCCTTTTAACAAACATGCTAGCCTATGCTTTGATGAATTTGACAACTTTGTTGCCAAACAAGAGAGTTTCAATGATTATGTTAGCAGACAATTGGAACAAAGTACTTGTATGCTTAGTCATTTAAGTGCTTGTGTAGACAGAAATGTCAATGATCTAAAGCTTCTGAGTAAACATGCCTCTATGATTACTACTCAGGTAGAACAAGTACCTAAAGCTCAAAATGACTTGCTCAATGAATTAAATGACAACTCTGTCAGAGTCATTACTAGAGGAGACAAAATGACTCAGGAAACTTTGTATCCTGAAGGCCATCCTAAGAGAATTGATCAAGATTCTCAAGGAATTAATGCTGATACACCCAGTCATCCTAAGAAGAAGAAGGATTATAGAAACCTACATGTCAGTTCACCAAATATTGTCACACTTGAAGAACCAAATGATATTCCTACGTATGATGCAGAAACACAATCTAGTGATGAACATGAACCTGGTGACAATATGGACATCGATGTTCATAATAATGCTCAACCTAGCAATGATGAGGATGTGGAGATTGAACCTACGGTTAATCCTGATAACCCACAACCTAAGAGATACGATAAGAATGACTTCACTGCTAGGAAGCATGGTAAAGAAAGGGAGCCATGGGTTCAGAGACCCATGCCCTTTCCTCCTAAGCTATCCAAGAAAAAGGATGATGAGGATTTTGAGCGCTTTATTGAAATGTTGAGACCCATCTTTCTGCAGATGCGGTTAATTGATATGCTCAAAATGTCTCCATATGCCAAGTACATGAAAGATATTGTGACTAATAAACGGAAGATACCAGATCTTGAGATCTCCACGATGCTTGCCAATTACACTTTCGAAGGTGGAACTCCTAAGAAACTTGGTGATCCCGGAGTGCCCACTATACCTTGCTCCATTAAAGGAAACTACGTAAGAATTGCCTTATGCGACCTTGGAGCCGGTGCTAGTGTTATGCCTCTCTCTCTTTATCGTAGACTTGAACTGGATAAGTTGACACCCACTGAAATTTCTCTGCAAATGGCCGACAAATCAACTGCTTTCCCTGTCGGCATTTGCGAGGATGTGCCTGTTTTGGTTGCTAACGTTACTATCTTAATGGACTTTGTTATCTTGGATATTCCTGAGGATGATGCCATGACGATCATTCTTGGAAGACCGTTCTTAAACACTGCAAGGGCTATTATAGATTGCAGCAAAGGCAATGTCACCTTCCATGTCAACGGTAATGAGCATACAGTGCACTTTCCGAAGAAACGATATCAAGTACATTGCATCAATGCTATCGAAAAAACTTCATCGATTCTTATTGGGAGCTTTGAATGCCCTATTCCTCGTGTTAAGATGAAGTATGATTTGCTTGTTGGGGAGATTCATATCCCCATTGAGGTTACTTAGTGGCTATTCGACAATTCTCCGTTTCCTTTTGCGATTCGAAAAAGTTTTGTCATGAGGATTTGATCAACCCGATTGACGGATTTCTTTCGATGACCATGAAATGGATGAATCAAGGAGTCACATACCTCTGTTTTAAGCTTTCACTTTTTGTTGCTTAGAAGGAAAATGATAGATTTAGTTTAGTTTTTCCTGTTTTATGTTTTAGCGTCCCGGAGAAAAGTACCCCAAAAATAAAAGTTCTCCGATGGTCCTGAAAATCAAATATGATTTTTTCTGGATTTTTTTGAAAAATACTGGGACTGAGAGCTGGCCTGGGGGCCACACCAGTGGGCCACAAGCCCTGTAGCCGCAGCCTCCCCCCTGGTCGCGGCTAGCAAGCTTGTGGGGCCCACAGGGACCCCCTCCACTCATTCTAGCTCCCATCCTCTTCTTCTACCTCCAGAAAAAATCGTGTCGTAGCTCAAACCCGTGTTCTTGCTCATTTGGCTGTGATTTTCGATCTCCTTGCTCAAAGCACCATTCTCCGAACCGTTTTGGGGAAATTACTCCTTGGTAAGTGACTCCTCCATTGGTCCAATTAGTTTCTACTCTAGTGCTTTATCCTTCACGTATTCTTGCTACCTTGGTGACCCTGTTCTTGAGCTTGAAATGTTGATTTTAGCTGGTCCCAAGTAGTTTTAGCGCGTGATACGATCTTTAGGCACTAGTAGGAGTAGTTGCTATGAGCTGGGTAATCCTTACTCACCTTTCTTTCGAAGTCTCTAAAAATTTCAGAATTTTTCAGAGTTAGAAAAGGGGAAAGATGAGGAGGTTCTTGAGAGGCTCTTCAAGCCGTAACCCCAAGGAGGATGAGAAGAACTACCCCAAGTACGTGGTTCCTCGAGTCACAGAAGTTTGAGCGTGCGAGTGGCCAAGTGATGAATTTTTGCGCGCCGCTGGGCTTTATGAAGACTTTTATTACTTGGTGGAGAACGTAGGTCTTACCGCGTTCGTTGAAGATAAGTGCCCACAATACCTCCTTCTCACCAATATTTTCGTTCAAAGCTTCAACTTTTATCCGAGGAAGAATCCTCCTATGGTTGAGTTCATGTTATACGATATCCCCTAGCGCATGACACTACATGATTTTTGCAATGTGTGCAAATTACCTTATGTTGGGGATATTCATGATCCTCGTCCACGGGACTTGGAGGCTTTCATAAATACTATTGTTGTTGGAGAGGAGAGAGGAGTGTCTCGCGCTAGAATTTCTAGCATACATTTTCCTGTGCTTCGGTACTTCTCATTATTTGTGGGAAAATGTTTGATTGGCCGTGGGAAGGCTGGATCACTTAGCTCTCCAGACCTTGCGGTTTTGCGCAGAGGCCTTTATAACAATAAGACTTATAGCCTAGGTGATATAGTAGCTCGGCGGTTGAACAAAAACCGTTTCAAAGGTGTCGTCTATGGAGGTATCTATGCTAATCGTCTTGCGAGACACTTTGAGATACCCGTTAGACCGGGGGAGGAACAAGAGATGCTTCTTCTTGAGAAATATCTGGATTATGACAGCATGGTTCGCCATGATTTTCTGGATAGAGATGCTAGTAGACGGATGATTTATAACCTGGTATTTAGTCAGGGTACTCGAGAGACTATTACTTTGCCTGCTCCTTCTTTGTTCGATCTTCATGCAGACAGGTACACTATTATGCCCTCGGACATCTACGCATATTGGGGCTTGGCCCAACCACAGGTGCCCTTGCCTGAGCCGCCAGTCGAGTACCAGACGCGAGATTATCACTGGGAGCCAGAGGAGCTTGATACGTCTCAAACGTATATATAATTTTTGATGGTTTCATGCTGTTATCTTGTCATCTTTGGATGTTTTATGTACCTTTTATATCTTTTTTGGGACTAACTTATTAATTCAGTGCCAAGTGCCAGTTCCTGTTTTTTCTGTGTTTTTGGCTCTTTTCAGATCTGATTTTGGAACGGAATCCAAACGAAATAAAATCCCCGAAATAAATTTTTCCCGAACGGAAGAAGATCAGGGGGCTTGAGGGCCAAGCCAGGAGGGCTACAGGGGCCCCACAAGCCCCCTATCCGCCACTAGGGGGCGGCGGCCATCAGGCTTGTGGCCTCCCTGGCGCCCCCCTGACCTAGCTCCTTCGCCTATATATTCCCTAAAATACATAAAAAATCAAGAGATCCACGAAAATACTTTTCCGCCGCCGCAAGCTTCCGTTTCCGTGAGATCTCATCTGGAGACCCTTCCCGGTGCCCTGCCGGAGGGGACTTTGGAGTTGGAGGGCTTCTACATCAACATCATCGCCCCTCCAATGACTTGTGAGTAGTTCACTTCAGACCTACGGGTCCGTAGTTAGTACCTAGATGGTTTCTTCTCTCTCTTGGATCTTCAATACAAAGTTCTCCATGATCTTCATGGAGATCTATCCGATGTAATCCTCTTTGGCGGTGTGTTTGTCGAGATCCGATGAATTGCGGATTTGTGATCAGATTATCTATGATATATACTTGAGTCTTTGCTGATTTCTTATGCATGATTTGATATCCTTGTAAGTCTCTTTGAGTCTTGGGTTTTGTTTGGCCAACTAGATCTATGATTCTTGCAATGGGAGAAGTGCTTGGTTTTGGGTTCTTACCGTGTGGTGACCTTTCCCAGTGACACTAGGGGCAGCAAGGCACACATCGTGTAGTTGCCATCAAGGGTAACAAGGTGGGCTTTGTCGTAGATATGAGATTGTCCATCTACATCATGTCATCTTGCTTAAGGCGTTACTCTGTTCTTTGGACTTAATACACTAGATGTATGCTGGATTGCGGTCGATGTGTGGAGTAATAGTAGTAGATGCAGAAAGTATCGGTCTACTTGTTTTGGACACGATGCCTATAGATATAATCATTGCCATAGATGACGTCACGACTTTGCGCGGTTCTATCAATTGCTCGACAGTAATTATTCACCTACCGTCTACTTGCTTTCATGAGAGAAGCCACTAGTAAACACTACGGCCCCCGGGTCTATTCACACCTATCGTTTCCACTTTCACTTTTACTTTGCTCTGTTACTTTGTTGCTTTCAGTTTTCACTTGGCGAACAATCTATAAGGGATTGACAACCCCTTCATAGCGTTGGGAGCAAGCTTTTTGTGTTTGTGCAGGCACTTGTGATACTCCTTCACTGGATCGATACCTTGGTTCTCAAAACTGAGGGAAATATTTACCACCGCTGCGCTACATCACCCTTTCCGCTTCGAGGGAACACCAACGCAAGGCTCCAAGGCCGCGGGGAAATCCTTTGCATATTTGCCTAGGAAGTACCTAAAGGCGTAGCCGTAGCAGAAGGGTTCCTGGTGCCGTTGCTGAGGAGAATCAAGACGTCTCCCGTGAGCACGTATTTCTGGCGCCGTTGGAAGGTCTTTTGTTGCAGTAGCAGAGCTCACACAGCAGTGGCATCCACAGTCCGCTCCGGAGTATCCCGGAGCTGGTTATTTCCCTCCTTGGGAGTAGACCAAGCTAGGTCAAAAGCCTAAGCTTGGGGGAGTACGTGTTTGCACCAACTCTACGTTCATGCTTATGCTTTCACTTTGTTAGTCGGTGTTTACACTTTGCCACTGTATTATCCATGCTAGTTTATTTCATTTTCTTGTTTTCTAGTTTTGTGTCCTTTTGAGAAAACCCAAAAAGATTTTCCTTTCTTCTTTTGCTTGTTGGGAGCTTTCCCGTGTAAATAGTTTTCTTTTTCTTTGAGTCGAGGTAGAAGACCATGGTTACAATGTTTAGTGGATCTCGCATTCATACATGTTCATTTGTTAAAGAGCCATATTACTTTGTCCTCTCCTTTCTGTTTGCGTGCAGATTCAGGTTAGTCCAATGCACGAGTGATACGTCTCAAACGTATCTATAATTTTTTAAGGTTTCACGCTGTTATCTTGTCAACTTTGGATGTTTTATATACCTTTTATATCGTTTTTGGGACTAACTTATTAATTCAGTGCCAAGTGCGAGTTCCTGTTTTTTCTGTGTTTTTGACTCTTTTCAGATCTTATTTTGGAACGGAGTCCAAACGGAATAAAATCTCTGAAATAATTTTTTTCAGAACAGAAGAAGATCGGAAGGCTTGAGGGCCAAGGCACGGGGCCCACACGGAGCCCACAAGCCTTGTTGCTGCGGTGAGGGGGGCCCGCGGCAACCAGGCTTGTGGCCTCCGTGGTGCTCCCCTGCCCTAGCTCTTTGGCCTATAAATTCCCTAAAATCACAAAAAATGAGGGCATCCACGAAAACACTTTTCCGCCGCCGCAAGCTTCCGTTTCCGCGAGATCTCATTTGGAGACCCTTCCCGGTGCCCTGCCGGAGGGGACTTTGGAGTTGGAGGGCTTCTACATCAACATCATCGCGCTCTCCAATGACTTGTGAGTAGTCCACTTCAGACCTACGGGTCCGTAGTTAGTAGCTAGATGGCTTCTTCTCTCTCTTGGATCTTCAATATAAAGTTCTCCATGATCTTCATGGAGATCTATCCGATGTAATCCTCTTTGGCGGTGTGTTTGTCGAGATCCGATGAATTATGGATTTGTGATCAGATTATCTATGAATTATATTTGAGTCTTTGCTGATTTCTTATATGCATGATTTGATATCCTTGTAAGTCTCTTCGAGCCTTGGGTTTTGTTTGGCCAACTATATCTATGATTCTTGCAATGGGAGAAGTGCTTGGTTTGGGGTTCGTACCATGTGGTGACCTTTCCCAGTGACAGAAGGGGCAGCAAGGCACGCATCGTGTTGTTACCATCAAGGGTAACAAGATGGGCTTTCATCATAGATTTGAGATTGTCCATCTACATCATGTCATCTTGCTTAAGGCGTTACTCTGTTCTTTTGGACTTAATAGACCAGATGCATGCTGGATAGCGGTCGACGTGTGGAGTAATAGTAGTAGATGCAGAAAGTATCGGTCTACTTGTTTTGGACATGATGCCTATAGATACAATCATTGCCTTAGATAACGTCACGACTTTGCGTGGTTCTATCAATTGCTCGATAGTAATTCGTTCACCTACCGTCTACTTGCTTTCATGAGAGAAGCCACTAGTGAACACTACGGCGAGATCTATCCAAGTAGGTGTCACAAACTCATCTCTTGCATTTACCTTTTTTGCCCGTTGCCTCTCGTTTTCCTCTCCCCCACTTCACATTTGCCGTTTTCATTTGCCTTTTTTGCCGTTTTCTTTTGCCCTTTGACGTTTTCCTTTGCCAGTTTTCTTGCTTGCTTGTGTTCTTGTTGGTTTGTTGAAGTCATCATGGCTGAAAACACGAAACTTTGCGACTTCTCGAGTACCAATAATAATGATTTTATTATCCGATTGCTCCCGCCACTAGTGCGGAATCGTATGAAATCAACGTAGCCTTGCTGAATCTTGTTATGAAAGAGAAATTCTCTGGCCTTCCTAGTGAAGATGTCGCATCCCATCTCAATACCTTCATTGAGCTTTGCGATATGCAAAAGAAAAGAGATGTGGATAATGACGTGATTAAGTTGAAGCTTTTTCCTTTCTCGTTGCGAGATCGCGCAAAAACTTGGTTTTCTTCTTTGCCTATTTTATCGATTCTTGGGATAAGTGCAAAGATGCTTACATATCCAAGTATTTTCCGCCGGCTAAGATTATATCTCTATGTAACAATATCATGAATTTCAAGCAACTTGATCATGAACACGTTGCACAATCTTGGGAGAGGATGAAGTTAGTGATTAGAAATTGTCCCGCTCATGGCTTGAGTTTGTGGATGATTATACAAATCTATTACGCTGGTTTGAATTTTGCTTCTCGCAATATCTTGGACTCCGCCTCAGGTGGAACGTTCATGGAAATCATGTTAGGAGACGCTACAAAACTCCTAGACAATATCATGACCAACTACTCTCAGTGGCACACTGAAAGGTCGCCTGCTAGCAAAAAGCTACACGCTATAGAAGAAATT
Source organism: Hordeum vulgare subsp. vulgare (assembly GCF_904849725.1). NCBI lineage: Eukaryota > Viridiplantae > Streptophyta > Magnoliopsida > Poales > Poaceae > Hordeum > Hordeum vulgare. The sequence goes on from NC_058523.1 coordinate 527,640,296, forward strand.
AACTCGCTTAGTGCTAAGATGGATGACTTGATGAATTTGGTTGCTAGTAGAAATGCCCCTTTAGATCCTAATGACATACCACTATCTTCCTTGATTGAGAGTAGCAACGCTAGTTTGGACATTAATTTTTTTGGTAGGAACAATTTTGGCAAGAACAATGCTTTTAGAGGAAACTATGTTCCTAGGCCTTTTCCTAGTAACTCCTCTAACAATTATGTCAATTCATACAACAACACTTATCACTTATGGAAATCATAACAAATTACCCTCTGATTTAGAGAGTAATATCAAAGAGTTCATCAACTCTCAAAAGATTTTCAACGCGTCCATAGAGGAAAAACTACTCAAAATAGACGATTTGGCTAAGAGCGTTGATAGGATGTCTTGTGATATTGATGCTTTGAAAGTTAGATGTGCTCCTCCCAAGGTCAACTTGGATGAAACTTTAAAAGCTATGCGTGTCTCCATGAATGAGAGCAAAGAAAGAACCACCCAAATTCACGCTAGGCATGAATGGTTTAAAATGGTGCGTTCTAGTGATGCAAATCACGGAGATCTTAAAGTGCTTGGTGTGACTCCTCTTGAATCTTTGTTTTCGCCTGTCAAACCTATTGATGAAGGGGCTGGATATGAATCCACTTTGGTTGAAAAACGCCCAAATGATTCGGAGTCCACCTATCTTGATGATAAAGGTGTGGAGAGTGGAGTAGAAGAAATCAAAATTTTGGGTAGTAATGAAACTCCCACTTTGGATTTCAAGGACTCAATTATGATAGTTGCTCCTTGTTTGAATGCATTTCCTTGATGCAATACATTGCAAACTCTCCACATGCTTATAGCCAAAGCAATCTTTATGATGTATTGCTGTCCTATGTGTGATCATGATGCCCTCATGTCCGTATTATGTTTTATCGACACCTTCGTCCCCAAACATGTGGACATGTTTATGGAACTTGGTTTTCGCTTGAGGACAAGCGAGGTCTAAGCTTGGGGGAGTTGATACGTCCATTTTGCATCATGTTTTCATGTTGATATTTATTGCTTCTTGGGCTATTATATTACTTGTGGTATCATATTTATGCCTTTTCTCTCTTATTTTGCAAGGATTATTTGAAGAGGGAGAATTCAGGCAGCTGGAATTCTGGACTCGAAAAGGAGCAAATCCTAGTTCACTATTCTGCACATATCCAAATGCCCTGAAAATTTACGTGGATTTTTTCTGGAATATATTAAAAATACTAGGCGAAAGAACTACCGGAGGGGGTCCACTAGGGCCCCACAAGCTTGCCCGCCGCCACCACCACCCCTAGTGGCGCAGGGCAGGCTTGTGGGCAGCCCACTGGCCCACTAGCCCCCCTCTTTTGCTATATGATGCGTCCTGACCTGGAAAAAATCATACGGGAGCTTTTTCGTGGTTTCGTCGCCGCCAAGGGGCGGAACTTGAGCAGATCCAATCTAGAGCTCCGGCAGGACGATCCTGCCAGGGAAATTTCCCTCCCGGAGGGGGGAATCGTCGCCATCGTCATCACCAACACTCCTCTCTTCGGAGGGGAGGCATCTTCATCAACATCTTCATCAGCACCATCTCCTCTCCAATCCCTAGTTCATCTCTTGTAACCAATCTTCGTCTCGCAACTCCGATTGGTACTTGTAAGGTTGCTAGTAGTGTTGATTACTCTTTGTAGTTGATGCTAGTTGGATTACTTGGTGGAAGAGTTTATGTTCAGATCCTTGATGTTATTCATTACACCTCTGGTCATGATTATGATTATGTCTTGTGAGTAGTTACTTTTCTTCCTGAGGACATGGGATAAGTCATGTTAATAATAGTCATGTGAATTTGATATTCGTTCGGTATTTTGATATGTTGTATGTTGTTTTTCCTCTAGTGGTGTTATGTGAACATCGACTACATAACACTTCACCATATTTGGGCCTAGAGGAAGTCATTGGGAAGTAGTAAGTAGATGATGGGTTGCTGGAGTGACAGAAGCTTAAACCCCAGTTTATGCGCTGCTTCGTGAGGGGCTGATTTGGATCCACTAGTTTAATGCTATGGTTAGACTTTGTCTTAATTCTTCTTTTGTAGTTGCGGATGCTTGAGAGAGAGGTTAATCATAAGTGGGATGATTGTCCAAGTAAGGGCAGTACCCAAGCGCCGGTCCACCCACATATTAGACTATCAAAGTAACGAACGCGAATCATATGAACATGATGAAACTAGCATGACAGAAATTCCCGTGTGTCCTCGGGAGCGTTTTTCCTCCTATAAGACTTTGTTCAGGCTTGTCCCTTGCTACAAAAGGGATTGGGCCACTTGTTGCACCGTTGCTACTACTTGTTACTTGTTACTCTTTGCTTGCTACGTTTCACCTCGCTACACAATCACTTGTTACCGCTACTTTCAGTGCTTGCAGTTATTACCTTGCTGAAATCCGTTTATCAGAGCCTTCTGCTCCTCGTTGGGTTCGACACTCTTACTTATCGAAAGGACTATGATTGATCCCCTATACTTGTGGGTCATCAAGACTCTTTTCTGGCGCCGTTGCTGGGGAGTGAAGCGCCTTTGGTAAGTGGAAATTGGTAAGGAAACATTTATATACTGTGCTGAAATTTATTGTCATTTGTCACTATGGAAACTCTTCCTTTGAGGAGTTTGTTCGGGGTATCTTCACCACGAACGGAAGCACGAGGAGTTGCTCCTCAACCTGAGGTACCTACTGAAAATATCTTTTATGAAATTCCTTTGGGTATGCTTGAGAAACTACTGGCTAATCCTTTTACAGGAGATGGATCTTCACATCCAGACTTTCATCTAATCTATGTAGATGAAGTTTGTGGTTTATTTAAGCTTGCAGGTTTGCCCGAGGATGAGGTAAAGAAGAAAGTCTTTCCTTTAACTTTGAAGGATAAGGCGTTGACATGGTACAGGCTATGTGATGATACTGGATCATGGAGCTACAATCGGTTGAAATTGGAATTTCATCAAAAGTTCTATCCCATGCATTTAGTACATCGTGATCGGAACTTTATTTATAACTTTTGGCCTCGTGACAGGGAAAGCATAGCTCAAGCTTGGGGGAGGCTTAAATCAATGCTATATTCATGCCCCAATCATGAGCTCTTGAGAGAAATCATCACTCAAAAATTTTATGCTCGGCTTTCTCATGAAGATCGTACCATGCTTGACACTTCTTGTGTCGGTTCTTTTATGAAGAAGGATATTGAGCACAAATGGAATTTATTGGAGATAATCAAACGCAACTCTGAAGATTGGGAGCTGGAGGAAGGTAAGGAGTCAGGTATGAATTTCCAGTTTGATTGTGTTAAATCTTTTGTTGAGACAAACACTTCTAGAGATTTTAGCGCTAAGTATGGACTTGACTCTGAGATAGTAGCTTCTCTATATGAATCTTTTGCTGCTCATGTTGAACTTCCCAAAGAGAAGTGGTTTAAATATCATCCTCCTATAGAAAGCAACATAGCCAAAACCAATCTAGTTGAGGAGAAAATCATAGCTTTTAGTGATCCTATTGTTCCTTGTGCTTACACTCAGAAACCACCATACCCTGCTAGAATGAAGGATTATTCTAAAGTTCCAACTGTGATGCGTAGGGGTTACATTAGACCACTTGCACCCCCTGAGGAGATTAGAGTTGAACCTAGTGTTGCTATTATCAAAGATCTCTTAGCCGAAGACATAGATGGGCATGTTATCAAATTCTGTGAGGGCTCTGCTAGAATTGCTAAACCTCACGCGAAAGACAAGCACGGACCTGTAGTTGGCCTGCCCGTTATTTCTGTTAAGATAGGAGATCACTGTTACCATGGTTTATGTGATATGGGAGCTAGTGTTAGTGCAATACACCGTTCTCTATATGATGAAATCAAAGATGAGATTGCACCTGCTGAGATAGAACCCATTGATGTCACTATCACGCTAGCTAATAGAGACCCTATCTGCCCTTTGGGAATAGTGAGAGACGTAGAAGTCCTGTGTGGTAAGACGAAGTATCCTACTGATTTCCTCGTCCTTGGTACTGCACAAGGTAGCTTTTGTCCCATCATATTCGGTAGACCCTTTCTCAACACTGTCAATGCTCACATTGATTGCATTAAACAGACTGTCACAATAAGTTTCGAGGGTGTGTCTCATGAATTTAACTTCTCCAAGTTTGGAAGACAACCCCATGAAAGAGAGTCGTCTGGTAGAGATGAAATCATTGCTCTTGCCTCTATTGCCGTACCTCCTATGGATCCTTTAGAGCAATATCTGCTTGAGCATGAAAATGATATGCATATGGAGGAGAGAGATGAGATAGATAGAATTGTCTTAGAACAATGTCCTATTCTCAAGAATAATCTGCCTGTTGAACTGCTTGGGGATCCTCCCCCACCGAAGGGTAATCCTATGTTCGAGCTTAAACAGTTGCCTGATACTCTTAAGTATGCCTATCTTGATGAGAAGGAGATATATCCTGTCATTATTAGTGCTCTCCTCTCAGAGCGTGAAGAGAAGAAGTTACTAAAAAATCTGAGGAAGCACCGCACTGCTATTGGATATACTCTTGATGATCTTAAGGGTATTAGTCCTACTCTATGTCAGCACAAAATTAAAACCGATCCTGACTTCAAACCAGTTGCTGATCATCAAAGGAGATTAAATCCTAAGATGAAAGAGGTCGTTAGAAAACAAATATTAAAGCTTCTAGAAGCATGAATCATTTATCCGGTTGCTCATAGTGATTGGGTAAGTCCAGTACATTGCGTACCTAAGAAGGGAGGTATCACCGTCGTTCCTAATGATAAGGATGAACTAATCCCACAAAGGATTATTACCGGCTATAGAATGGTGATAGACTTCCGGAAACTGAACAAGGCAACCAGGAAAGATCATTATCCTTTGCCGTTCATCGACCAAATGCTAGAAAGGCTATCAAAGCACACACACTTTTGCTTTTTAGAAGGTTATTCAGGTTTCTCGCAAATACCTGTTGCACAATCTGATCAAGAGAAAACCACTTTCACCTGCCCTTTCGGTACCTTTGCCTATAGACGTATGCCTTTTGGCTTATGTAATGCACCCGCCACCTTCCAAAGATGTATGATGGCTATATTCTTTGACTTTTGTGAAAAGATTGTCGAGGTTTTCATGGATGACTTCTCTATTTACGGGTCTTCCTTTGATGATTGCCTCAGCAACCTTGATCGAGTCTTACAGAGATGCGAAGAAACCAACCTCGTCTTGAATTGGGAAAGTGACACTTTATGGTTAATGAAGGTATCGTCTTAGGACACAAAATCTCTGAAAGAGGCATTGAAGTTGATAAGGCTAAGGTTGATGCAATTGAGAAAATGCCTTGCCGAACAGAGATCAGAGGTATACGAAGTTTCCTAGGTCATGCTGGTTTATATAGAAGGTTCATTAAAGACTTCTATAAGATTTCCAGGCCTCTTACCAACCTCTTGCAGAAGGATGTTCCTTTTGTTTTTGATGAGGATTGTGAGGAAGCTTTCGAAATACTTAAGAAGGCTTTGATAACCGCACCTATTGTTCAACCACCTGACTGGAACTTGCCCTTTGAAATCATGTGCGACGCTAGTGATTATGTTGTTGGTGTTGTTCTAGGACAAAGAGTTGACAAGAAGTTGAATGTCATTCACTATGCTAGTAAAACTCTAGACAGTGCCCAAAGAAACTATGCCACTACGGAGAAGGAATTTTTAGCAGTCGTGTTTGCATGTGAAAAGTTCAGATCTTACATAGTTGTCTCCAAAGTCACTATTCACTCTGATCATGCTGCTATTAAGTACCTCATGGAGAAGAAGGACGCTAAGCCTAGGCTGATCAGATGGGTTCTCCTGCTACAGGAATTTGATTTGCACGTCGTTGACCGAAAGGTTGCTGATAACCCTGTAGCAGATAACTTGTCTAGGTTAGAGAATGTCCTTGATGACCCACTACCTATTGATGACAGCTTTCCTGATGAGCAATTAAATGTCATCTGCACTTCACTTAGTGCACCGTGGTATGCCGATTATGCAAACTATATCGTAGCCAAATACATAGAAACCCAGTTTCACCTATCAGCAAAAGAAGAAATTCTTATTTGATTTGAGACACTACTTTTGGGATGATCCTCACCTTTATAAGGAAGGAGTAGATGGTGTTATTAGACGTTGTGTGCCTGAACATGAACAGGGACAGATCCTGCAGAAGTGTCATTCCGAAGCCTACGGAGGACACCACGCTGGAGATAGAACTGCCCATAAGGTATTGCAATCAGGTTTCTATTGGCCCACTCTCTTCAAGGATGCTCGTAAGTTTGTCTTGTCTTGTGACGAATGCCAAAGGATAGGGAACATCAGTAAGCGTCAAGAGATGCCTATGAACTATTCACTTGTCATTGAACCATTTGATGTCTGGGGCTTTGATTATATGGGACCCTTCCCGAGTTCCAATGGGTACACTCACATCTTAGTTGATGTGGATTACGTTACTAAGTGGGTAGAAGCTATCCCCACTAAAAATGTTGATCACCACACCTCTATTAAGATGCTTAAAGAAGTCATATTCCCAAGATTTGGAGTCCCTAGATACTTGATGACTGATGGCGGTTCACACTTCATTCATGGTGTTTTCCGCAAGATGCTAGCTAAGTATGATGTCAACCATAGAGTTGCATCTCCTTATCATCCTCAGTCTAGTGGTCAAGTGGAGTTGAGTAATAGGGAGATCAAGTTGATCCTACAAAAGACCGTCAATAGGTCTCGAAAGAACTGGTCTTGCAAACTTGACGATGCACTATGGGCTTATAGGACTGCTTATAAGAATCCCATGGGCATGTCACCGTATAAAATGGTTTACGGTAAGGCATGTCATTTACCTCTTGAGCTGGAACACAAAGCTTATTGGGTAATCAAAGAGCTCAACTTTGATTTCAAACTTGCCGGTGAGAAGCGGTTGTTTGATATCAGCTCGTTGGATGAATGGAGAGCCCAGGCATATGAGAATGCCAGGTTGTTTAAGGAAAATGTTAAGAGATGGCACGACAAACGAATATAGAAACGAGAGTTCAATGTAGGTGATTATGTCTTGCTATACAATTCTCGTTTGAGATTCTTTGTAGGCAAGCTTCTCTTTAAATGGGAAGGTCCCTATGTTGTCGAGGAAGTATATCGTTCCGGTGCCATCAAAATCAATAACACGGAAGGAAAATTTCCTAGAGTGGTAAATGGGCAAAGAATCAAGCATTACATCTCTAGTACTCCCATAAATGTTGAGACCAATATCATCAATGTCATAACTCCAGAGGAGCACATAAGGGATGTTTATTAGCCTGTTTCAGACCCTGAAAACGAAGATGTATCTGTTTCGGCAAGAAATTGGACTCCGATACTTTTCCATTAGGAAATTTCCTCAGTTTTGGAATTTTTGGAAAATTAGAAAAATAAAAAGCAGTTCAGAGAGCAAACGAGGAAGCCACAAGGGCCCACACCGCCACCAGCCCCCTGGTGGCGTTGGGCAAGCTTGTGGGCACCTCGTGTGCCTTCCGGACTCCGTTTTCTTGCGAAAGACTCCTTCTGGCCCAGAAAAAATCAATATATAGTTGCCCGAAGATTTTGACCTCTGTATCGCGTAGTTTTCCTCTGTTTTCGTTTCGAGCTTGTTGTCTGCCGCAGATTTAGAACAAAGATGTCTCAGGAATCTGTTGGGGAGAATGATCTTCACCAAGTTCATGAGGAAGTAGATGCTGATCTGAAAAGAGTAGAAGTTACGGAAGCCAGGGACCAAGCTAAGGAGAAAACCCAAGCTAGGGAGGAAGTCCAACCTATGTTCGACGTTGAAGACGTTGAAGGAATAGACTTTCTCCAACACTTCCTCCACATGCTGTCTCCATCCTTGATAGAAGTCTTGAGGTTTTGCGAAACAACTCGTGCTCGCAATATTTCTCTTTCTCGTGAAGTTGCTTTGCTGGAAAACCATGTCACATATCTCAGAGGTATAAATCAAAGGTTGATAACTCTCTTGGAATCAAAGGCAACAACAACACCACCATCACCACCAAAGGAAGACAACTAAGTATTGGTATGGGCAATCCCCTTGGCTTATGCCAAGCTTGGGGGAGTTGCCCTGGTATCGTATCACCTTTATATCTTTTGCTTTTACCTTTGTTTTAGTTCTTTCCTTTTCAGTTTTGTTTCTTCTTTTAGAGGAATAAGTCTTTAGTTTTTATTTTGAGTCTTTTTCTTTTGTCTCTCCCCCGATGTATTCGAGCTTGTGAGCTATATAATAAAGAGTGTCTTAGTCAAGGGCTTTGCTTTGTGCCATGATAAAAAAAGTATGAAAAGAACGATAGCATGAAAGATCATGAGATGATCTTATGGAATGTGATAACTTCACATATGACAAGTATGATGATTGAAACTTGTTGAGAATAAATTAACATAGACCTCAGTCATTGTTGCAATTAATAAGAAGTAATAAGGAAAGAGAGGTTCACATATAGATATATCATCTTAGACACTTTTTGCAATTGTGAGCACTCATCAAACTATTACATGCCTAGGAGTAGATGTTGGACAAGGAAGACAACATAATGAATTGTGTTTGCTTGGTTCCAAAGAATGTTATATGATTAGAGATCCCTTAGCATGTGACGATTGCTTACACCTCATATTATCCAAAACTCTCGCACCAAGTAGAGATACTACTTCTGCATCCATAAACCCTCAAACCAGTTTTGCCATGAGAGTCCACCATACCTACCTATGGATTGAATAAGATCCTTCAAGTAAGTTTTCATTGGTGCAAGCAATAAAAATTGCTCTCTAATATGTATGATCTATTAGTGTGTGGAAAATAAGCTTTGTACGAACCTGTGATGAGGAAGACATAAAAGCGACAGACTGCATAATAAAGTTCTTTATCACAGGAGGCAATATAAAGTGACGTTCCTCCGCACTAAGAGGATACACATTCAAACCTCAAAAGCGCATGACAACCTCTGCTTCCCTCTGCGAAGGGCCTATCTTGTACCTTTACTTTTTACCCTTGTAAGAGTCATGGTGATCATCACCAATTCCCTTTTTGCCTTTGTCTTGGCTACCGTCACATGCTTGGCAAAGATCTATATTAATATATCAACTTGGAGTTGAGTACTTATGCTTTATTGTTGTTGACTTTACCCTTGAGGTAAACTGTTGGGAGGCAAAACTATAAGCCCCTATCTTCCTCTGTGTCCAGGTGAAACTTTGACACCATGAGTACCACGTGAGTTGTAACAATTGTGGAAAACAAAAGAGATGATTGAGTATGTGGGTTTGCGTTACAAGCTCTTATTTGACTCTTCATGATGTTGTGATAAATTGCAATTGCTTCAATGACTATGGACTATTGTTGGTTACTTCTCGGTAAGGTTTTTGCTTCATGTTTTGCTTTGTGAAGGAATTGTTACTTTCCCATAAGAATCTTTATGATGTATTGCTGCCCTATGTGTGATCATGATGCCCTGATGTCCGTATTATTTTTTATCGACACCTTCGCCCCAAACATGTGGACATGCTTATGGAACTTGGTTTTCGCTTGAGGACAAGCGAAGTCTAAGCTTGGGGGAGTTGATACGTCCATTTTGCATCATGTTTTCATGTTGATATTTATTGCTTCTTGGGCTGTTATATTACTTGTGGTAGCATATTTATGCCTTTTCTCTCTTATTTTGCAAGGATTATTTGAAGAGGGAGAATTCACGCAGCTGGAATTCTGTTGGGTTACGTAGCATAAATTCAAAAGTTTCCTACGCATATTCAGATCTTCCTATGGAGAGACGAGCAACGAGAGAGGGGTGAGTGCATCTTCATACCTTTGAAGATCGCTAAGCGGAAGCGTTGCTAGAACGCGGTTGATGGAGTCGTACTCACAGCGATTCCGATCTAGTGCCGAACTACGACACCTCCGCATTCAACACACGTGCAGCCCGGTGACGTCTCCCGCACCTTGATCCAGCAAGGAGGAGGGAGAGGTTGGGGAAGAACTCCAGCAGCACGACGGCGTGGTGTCGATGGAGAGACGAGCTCTCCCGGCAGGGCTTCGCCAAGCACCGGCAGAGAGGAGGAGGAAGAAGGGCAGGGCTGCGCCGAGGGAGAGGGAGAAGTCTGTCTCCCAAGGGCCAAAACCCCTCTCTATTTATAGGAGGAGGGGGAGGGGGGTGTGCCACCCCTAGGGTTCCCCTTTAGGTGGTGCGGCAGCCACCAGATGGGAAAGGGGGCGGCGGCTAGGGTGGGAGGGGGTGGCGCACCACCTGGTGGGCCTAAGGCCCACCTGTGCCTAGGGTTTGCCCCCCTTGCCTCTCCCCTGCGCATTGGGCTGAGTGGGGAGGCGCACCAGCCCACCTAGGGGCTGGTTCCCTCCCCCACTTGGCCCACCTTACCTCCCGGGGTCGTTTCCCCCCTTCGGTGGACCCCCGGGGCCACCTCCGGTGGTCCCGGTGATGCCTGAAACACTTCCGGTGTCCGAAACCATCCGTCCTATATATCAAACTTTACCTCCGGACCATTCCGGAGCTCCTCGTGACGTCTGGTATCTCATCCGGGACTCCGAACAACTTTCGGTAACCTCATATAACAATTCCCTATAACCCTAGCGTCACCGAACCTTAAGTGTGTAGACCCTACGGGTTTGGGAGACAGGCACACATGACCGAGACACCTCTCTGGCCAATAACCATCATCGGGGTCTGGATACCCATGGTGGCTCCCACTTGCTCCACGATGATCTCATCGGATGAACCACGATGTCAAGGATTCAATCAATCCCGTATACAATTCCCTTTGTCTGTCGGTATAGAACTTGCCCGAGATTCGATCGTCGGTATACCAATACCTTGTTCAATCTCGTTACCGGTAAGTCTCTTTACTCGTTCCGTAGCATGTCATCGTGTGACTAACTCCTTAGTCACATTGAGCTCATGATGATGTTCTACCGAGTGGGCCCAGAGATACCTCTCCGTCACACGGAGTGACAAATCCCGATCTCGATTCGTACCAACCTAACAGACACTTTCGGAGGTACCCGCAGTACACCTTTATAGTCACCCAGTTACGTTGTGACGTTTGATACACCCAAAGCACTCCTACGGTATCCGGGAGTTGCACAATCTCATGATCGAAGGAAAAGATACTTGACATTAGAAAAGCTTTAGCATACGAACAATACGATCTAGTGCTATGCTTAGGATTGGGTCTTGTCCATCACATCATTCTCCCAATGATGTGATCCCGTTATCAATGACATCTAATGCCCATGATCAGGAAACCATGATCATCTATTGACTAACGAGCTAGCCAACTAGAGGCTTGCTAGGGACACTTTGTGATCTATTTATTCACACATGTATTATTGATTGCTGTTAATACAATTATAACATGAACAATAGACGATTATCATGAACAAGGAAATATGATAATAACCATTTTATTATTGCCTCTAGGGCATATTTCCAACAAATTCTGGACTCCAAAAGGAGCAAATCCTAGTCCACTATTCTGCACATCTCCAAATGCCCTGAAAATTTATGTGGAGAATATATTAAAAATACTGGGTGAAAGAACTACCGGAGGGGGGCCACCAGGTCCCCACAATCTTGCCCGCCCCCACCCCCCTGGTGGCGCACGGCAGGCTTGTGGGCAGCCCACTGGCCCACTAGCCCCCCTCTTTTGATATATGATGCGTCTTGACCTGGAAAAAAATTAATACGAGAGCTTTTTCGTGGTTTCGCCGTCGCCACGGGGCGGAACTTGAGCAGATCCAATCTAGAGCTCCGGCAGGACGATCCTGCCGGGGAAATTTCCCTCCTGGAGGGGGGAATCGTCGCCATCGTCATCACCAACACTCCTCTCGTCGGAGGGGAGGCATCTTCATCAACATCTTCATCAGCACCATCTCCTCTCCAATCCCTAGTTCATCTCTTGTAACCAATCTTCATCTCGCAACTCCGATTGGTACTTGTAAGGTTGCTAGTAGTGTTGATTACTCCTTGTAGTTGATGCTAGTTGGATTACTTGGTGGAAGAGTTTATGTTCAGATCCTTGATGCTATTCATTACACCTCTGGTCATGATTATGATTATGTCTTGTGAGTAGTTACTTTTCTTCCTGAGGACATGGGATAAGTCATATTAATAATAGTCATGTGAATTTGATATTCGTTCGGTATTTTGATATGTTGTATGTTGTTTTTCCTCTAGTGGTGTTATGTGAACGTCGACTACATAACACTTCACCATATTTGGGCCTAGAGGAAGGCATTGGGAAGTAGTAAGTAGATGATGGGTTGCTGGAGTGACAGAAGCTTAAACCCCAGTTTATGAGCTGCTTCGTGAGGGGCTGATTTGGATCCACTAGTTTAATGCTATGGTTAGACTTTGTCTTAATTCTTCTTTTGTAGTTGCGCATGCTTGCGAGAGAGGTTAATCATAAGTGGGATGCTTGTACAAGTAAGGGCAGTACCCAAGCGCCGGTCTTCCCACATATCAGACTATCAAAGTAACGAACGCGAATCATATGAACATGATGAAACTAGCATGACAGAAATTCCCGTGTGTCCTCGGGAGCGTTTTTCCTCCTATAAGACTTTGTTCGGTCTTGTCCCTTGCTACAAAAGGGATTGGGCCACTTGCTGCACCATTGCTACTAGTTGTTACTGTTGGGTAACGTAGCATAAATTCAAAATTTTCCTACGCATATTCAGATCTTCCTATGGAGAGACCAGCAACGAGAGAGGGGTAAGAGCATCTTCATACCTTTGAAGATCGCTAAGCGGAAGCGTTGCTAGAACACGGTTGATGGAGTCGTACTCGTAGCGCTTCCGATCTAGTGCCGAACTATGGCACCTCCGCGTTCAACACACGTGCAGCCCGGTGACGTCTCCCGCACCTTGATCCAGCAAGGAGGAGAGAGAGGTTGGGGAAGAACTCCAGCAGCACGACGACGTGGTGTCGATGGAGAGACGAGGTCTCCCGGCAGGGCTTCGCCAAGCACCGGTAGAGAGGAGGAGGAAGAAGGGCAGGGCTGCGCCGAGGGTGAGGGAGAAGTCTGTCTCCCGATGGCCAAAAGTGCCCGCTATATATGGGGGAAGGGAGGGGCTGTGCCCCCTTGAGGGTTTCCCCCTCCTGGGGGGCGGCATCCCTAGATTGGGGCTAGTGCGGCGGCCAAGGGGGGGAGGAGGGGTGTGGCGCTCCCCTGGTGGGCCTTAGGCCCACCTGGCTTAGGGTTTGCCCCCCTTTTCTCTCCCGTGCGCATTGGGCTGAGTGGGGAGGCGCACCAGCCCACCTAGGGGCTGGTTCCCTCCCCTACTTGGCCCATCTTACCTCCTGGGGTTGTTGCCCCCCTTCGGTGGACCCCTGGGGCCACCTTCGGTGGTTCCGGTGGTCCCGGTACGTTACCGGTGATGCCCGAAACACTTTCGGTGTCCGAAACCATCCGTCCTATATATCAATCTTTACCTCCGGACCATTCCGGAGCTCCTCGTGACGTCCGGGATCTTATCCGGTGAAGTCCATAGTTTCTTCTCATAGATGGACCCTATCTCGGATTTCATAGCCTCAAGCCATTTGTTGGAATCCGGGCCCGCCATCGCTTCTTCATAGTTCGAAGGTTCACCGTTGTCTAACAACATGATTTCCATCACAGGGTTGCCGTACCACTCTGGTGCGGAGCGTGCCCTTGTGGACCTTCGCGGTTCAGTAGTAACTTGATCCGAAGCTTCATGATCATCACCATTAACTTCCTCTTCAGTTGGTGTAGGCGCCACAGGAACAACTTCCCGCGTTGCGCTACTATCCTGTTCGAGAGGGGGTGTAATTACCTCATCAAGTTCTACCTTCCTCCCACTTACTTCTTTCGAGAGAAACTCTTTCTCTAGAAAGGATTCGTTCTTGGCAACAAAGGTTTTACCTTCGGATCTAAGATAGAAGGTATACCCAATAGTTTCCTTAGGGTATCCTATGAATACGCATTTCTCCGCTTTGGGTTCGAGCTTTTCTGGTTGAAGTTTCTTCACATAAGCATCGCAGCCCCAAACTTTAAGAAACGGCAACTTAGGTTTCTTGCCAAACCATAGTTCATACTGTGTCGTCTCAACGGATTTAGACGGTGCCCTATTTAAAGTGAATGTTGTAGTTTCTAATGCGTATCCCCAAAATGATAGCGGTAAGTCGGTAAGAGACATCATAGATCGTACCATATCTAATAAAGTGCGATTACGACGTTCAGACACTCCGTTGCGTTGCGGTGTGCCAGGCGGCGTTAGTTGTGAAACGATTCCACACTTCCTTAGGTGTGTGCCAAACTTGTGACTCAAATATTCTCCTCCACGATCAGATCGTAGACATTTAATTTTTCTATCACATTGATTCTCAACCTCACTCTGAAATTCCTTGAACTTTTCAAACGTCTCAGATTTGTGCTTCATCAAGTAGATATACCCATACCTACTCAAATCATCGGTGAGAGTGAGAACATAACGATAGCCACCGCGAGCTTCAACGTTCATCGGACCACACACATCAGTATGTATTATTTCCAATAAGTCGGTTGCTCTCTCCATTAGTCCTGAGAATGGAGTCTTAGTCATCTTGCCCATGAGGCACGGTTCGCATGTGTCAAATGATTCAAAATCAAGAGACTCTAATAGTCCATCAGTATGGAGCTTCTTCATGCGCTTAACGCCGATATGACCAAGGCGGCAGTGCCACAAGTATGTGGGACTATCATTATCAACTTTACATCTTTTGGTACTCATACTATGAATATGCGTAACATCACGATCGAGATTCATCAAGAATAAACCATTCACCAGCGGAGCATGACCATAAAACATATCACTCATATAAATAGAACAACCATTATTCTCTGACTTAAATGAGTAGCCGTCTATCATTAAGCAAGACCCTGATACAATGTTCATGCTTAAAGCTGGTACTAAATAACAATTATTAAGGTTTAAGACTAATCCCGACGGTAGATGTAGAGGTAGCGTGCCGACGGCGATCACATCGACCTTTGAACCATTCCCGACGCGCATCGTCACCTCGTCCTTGGCCAGTCTCCGCTTATTCCGCAGTTCCTGCTTTGAGTTGCAAATGTGAGCAACATCACCGGTATCAAATACCCAGGAGCTACTATGAGCGTTGGTAAGGTACACATCAATAACATGTTTATCACATATACCTTTAACGTTGCCGGCCTTCTTGTCCGCTAAGTATTTGGGGCAGTTCCACTTCCACTGACCCTTTCCCTTGCAATAGAAGCACTCAGTCTCAGGCTTGGGTCCATTCTTTTTCTTCTTCCCGGCATTTGGCTTACCGGGCGTGGCAACAGCTTTGCCGTCTTTCTTGAAGTTCTTCTTACCCTTGCCTTTCTTGAAACTAGTGGTCTTGTTGACCATCAACACTTGATGCTCTTTCTTGATTTCTACTTCTGCAGACTTGAGCATCGAGTACAACTCGGGAATGGTCTTTTCCATCCCTTGCATGTTGTAGTTAAGCACAAAGCCTTTGTAGCTTGGTGGGAGAGACTGGAGGATTCTGTCAATTATAGCATCATACGGAAGTTCGACTCCAAGTGAAGTCAGACGACCGTGTAACCCAGACATTTTGAGTATGTGCTCACTGATAGAACTGTTCTCCTCCATCTTACAGCTAAAGAACTTGTCGGAGACTTCATATCTCTCGACACGGGCATGAGCTTGAAAAACTAGCTTCAGTTCCTGGAATATCTCATATGCTCCGTGTTTCTCAAAACGCCTTTGGAGCCCCGTTTCTAAACTGTATAACATGCCACACCTAACCAGAGAGTAGTCATCACTCCGCGTTTGCCAGACGTTCAGAATGTCCTGGGCTGTTGCGGGAGCGGGAGGGTCACCTAGCGGCACATCAAGGACATAAGCCTTTTTAGCTGCTTGAAGGATGAGCTTCAAGTTGCGAACCTAGTCCGCATAGTTGCTACCATCATCTTTCAGCTTGTTTTTCTCTAGGAATGCGTTGAAATTGAGGTTGACGTTGGCCATCTACAATATTTATAAAGACAACTTTTAGACTAAGTTCATGAAAATTCAGTTCATTTAATCAAATTAAGTATGAACTCCCACTTAAATCGACATCCCTCTAGTCATCTAAGTGATACATGATCCATGTTGACTAACCCGTGTCCGATCATCACGTGAGACGGACTAGTCACCATGGTGAGCAACTTCATGCTGATCGTATTCAACCATACGACTCATGTTCGACCTTTCGGTCTCTTGTATTTGAGGTCATGTCTCTACATGCTAAGCTCGTCGAGTCAACCTAGGTGTTTCGCGTGTGTAAATATGGCTTACACCCGTTGTATGCGAACGTTAGAATCTATCACACCCGATCATCACGTGGTGCTTCGAGATAACGAACCTTCGCAATGGTGCACACTTAGGGGAATACGTTCTCGAAATTTTAAGAGGGATCATCTTATTATGCTACCGTCGTTCTAAGCAATAAGATGTAAAACATGATAAACATCAGAATGCAATCATATAGTGACATGATATGGCCATTATCATCTTTGCTCTTTCGATCTCCATCTTCAGGCATCGCATGATCATCATCGTCACCGGCGTGACACCATGGTCTCCATCATCGTCTCTCCGTGAAGTCGTCACGCCAACTACTACTATCACTACTACTATAGCTAACCGTTAGCAATGAAGTAAAATTAGTAAGCACATGGCGTTGCATCTCATAAAATAAATTAAGACAACTCCTATGGCTCCTGCCGGTTGTCATACTCATCGACATGCAAGTCGTGAAACCTATTACAATAACATGATCATCTCATACATCATACATGCAACATCACAACTTTGGCCATATCACATCACATGTCAAACCCTGCAAAAACAAGTTAGACGACCTCTAATTGTCGTTGCAAGTTTTACGTGGCTGATTTGGGTTTCTAGCAAGAACGCCTTCTTACCTACGTGGCAGCCACAACGATGATATGCCAAAGCTATTTACCCTTCATAAGGACCCTTTTCATCAAATCCAATCCGACTAGAGTAGGAGAGACACACACCCGCTAGCCACCTTTATGCACGGTGTGCATGTCTGTCGATGGAACGAGTCTCACGTAAGCGTACGTGTAAAGTTGGTCCGGGCCGCTTCATCCGACAATACCGCCGGAAAAGAATAAGACTAGTAGCGGCAAGCAAATTGACAAATCATCGCCCACAACTTTTGTGTTCTACTCGTGCATAGAATCAACGCATAGAAAACCTGGCTCTGATACCACTGTTGGGTAACGTAGCATAAATTCAAAATTTTCCTACGCATATTCAGATCTTCCTATGGAGAGACCAACAACGAGAGAGGGGTAAGAGCATCTTCATACCTTTGAAGATCGCTAAGCGAAAGCGTTGCTAGAACGCGGTTGATGGAGTCGTACTAGCAGCTATTCCGATCTAGTGCCGAACTACGGCACCTCCGCATTCAACACACGTGCAGCCCGGTGACGTCTCCTGCAGCTTGATCCAGCAAGGAGGAGGGAGAGGTTGGGGAAGAAATCCAGCAGCATGACGGCGTGGTCTCGATGGAGAGACGAGGTCTCCTGGCAGGGTGTGACAGCCCGAGAACGACGTTCCAGAAGATTCCGCCCTTTATTCCGTTTTCGTCGTGTGTTTAGTTTTTATTCGTTGCATCGTCATGTAGTTGCATCATCGCATCATGCATGGCATCATGTCATCTGTGTTTTATCGGTGTTGTTTGTGGCTTCGTGTTGTTGGGTGTTAGTGTTTCGTGAGTGGCGTCATTTGTTGGCGCGATGAGAGAGGGAGCGTGAGAGCCGCCGTTAAACCCCGTTGCACCGCCGACCTAAACCTTCTCCCCTCTTCTCCACTCCTAAGTTGTTTTGTGGTTTTGCTAAAGATTTCTAACTTTACCCCTCTTCCAAAATATTCGTCTTCTTTTTAAAAGTCCTTTTATTAAACGTAGGGGCAACCCTTATGTTTTATTTTAACTCTCCGTTTGTCTTATTTTAAAACCCTCCCATTTTATTTTCTCTTTTAAAAGGCTTTTGTTTATTCTTTGAATAAAGAGGTTTTAATTAATTCTTTCGAAAAGGGGTTATTTTTATCTTCTTGTTAAAAGAGCTTTATTTTAATTCTTTTAAAAGGAGTTTGATTTTAATCTTTTGTAAAAGGGGTTGATTTTATTCTTTAATAAGGAAAGGGCTTCGATTTTTAATTCTTTTTAAAAAAAAGGGTGTCATCTTATTTCTTTTGAAAATGCCCAAGCTACTTTAGAGTTGGGGTAAAATTTTCAAAAGGGGTAAAACATTTATTATTATTCTTTTTCTTTGTTTTGTTTTGTTAAAAAGTCTTTCTGTATTTATTTAGTTCTGTTTTCAAAAAAAGTAAAAAAAAAAACTTTTAGAGGAGGACCCCAGGCCCAGCAGGCCACCGGGCCAACCCTAGCGGCAGGGGCCTCCTCCCGTTCCCCCTCGCGTCCGCCTCCTCTGAGCGCCGTCGCCTTCTCCCTCCTAGCGCGCCTCCTCCCTCACCTCCTCTTCCCCGCGTCGCGCCGCCGCCTCCTCCTCCCGCGCAGCCGCCGCCATGGCCTCCTGGTCTCCTCCTCCCGCATGCGCGCGCCGTCGCCCGCCTGCAGGAGGCCCGCCGCCCGTGCCTCGATCCCGCAGCTCCCTCGCCCGCGCCGACGTGCTCTGTCCCTGCAGCTGCTGGCCGCCGCGCCCGTCTCCCGCGCGAGCCCCTGTCGGCGCCCGCCGCCGCGGCCTCCCCGCAAAGGAGCTCGCCGGCCCGAGCCACCGCAGCTCCGCTGCCGGAGTGTGCTCGCGCCAAGCTCGCCTTCCTCGACCTCGTCCGGCTCTCTCTCGCAGCTGCCTTGCTCCGGCCGCCTCCACCTCGTCGAGCCGGCCCCGCCGCCCTCGCCTGCGGACCTGCGCCGCCCCGTGGACGCCTCCTCCTCCTCGGGCCTCGCCCCGCGCGCCATGCTGGTCGCTCCTCGACCCGAGCGCGCTGCCGCCGCCGTCTGCTGCGAGGATAGCTCCTCCCTTCGTCCCTGCTTCCCCAGGCCCGAGATCGTCGCCCCGTCGGCCTCGCCCCTGGTCGTCCTCGCTCATTCCCGGTCGCCGCCCCGTCGAGCTCGCCGGACCGCCGTTCCTTTGCCGACGCCGAGGTAGCTTGCCGCTGTGCCTCGGCCTCTCGTTTTGTTGTCGCGCGCGTTGCTTGCTGCCCTGCTTGCCTGCAGCCGCTGATGCTGATTGCTGTTGCTGCTCGCCGGCGCCGCGATAGCTGTTGTTGGCTTGCTGTTACTGTCGCGTGAGGTAGTGTTGCTGCTGTGCCCGCGGTAGTTGTCGTTGCCTGCCCTGCTGTGTAGTCGCTGTAGCTAGCTGCTGCATGATGCGTGCTGCATCACTGCTGCTTTGCTAGGTGCCGCCAGCTAGCTGGTGTTGTTGCCGAGATGTTGCTGCTGCCCTTGCCGATAGCTGTCGTAGCCAGTGCTGTTGTGTTGTCCTGTGTCGCTGGAGCTTTGCTTTTGCTGTCATAGCTGCTGTAGCTGCCGGCCGAGGCATGGTGCTGCTGTAGCCGCTTGCGTGCGTGCTTCCTGAAGCTTTGCTAAGTTGTTGTGCGTTTTGCTGCTAGCTAGTCGTGCCATAGCTTGCTGCCGTCGCTGTCGTAGCTCCTGTAGTCGTGTCGCCGCTGTCGCTGGTTGCCGTCGCTGCGTGCATGATCACCGTCTTCGTGGGTCCTCGACAAGTTCGCCGCGAGTACCACGACGCCCCGACGACCCCGGACATCCACGGATTCGTGAACGACTACCGACGCCGAAGACCGTCTGCCGACGCCGAGAGTACGACTACCGTCGACGAGCCCGTGTACCACTACTTCAACAACCGGCGCGTGAACGTCTACTTCCACGACGACCACGACGTCCGCTTCGACCGAACCCCTCCGACTCGCACGCGTCGAAGGTATACCGATGGGGCATGTCGAGTACCGTGTGCTAGTGATGTACGGATGTATGTGTTGTACAAGTTGAATGCATGTATGCACCGTATTTATGCACCGTTTAATTGCCGTGTACGTCGTCTTCCTTTTCGTCGAGCCCTCGACACATGGGAACCCGAGATACGGGATCACCCCACCTTTATGTACCGTTTCCGCACGCGCTCCCTATTCGTTGTCACCGATATCTCGTTGAGTATCGGGATAGGAACGTTGCCGTGGCATCGTTTCCGATTTGCCGCCATGGCTTCCTCTCGCTCGCCATGACGACAACATGCTTATTTCCCTCCTTGTCGTGATGTGTTGAACTCTCATGCATGACGCATTCATGGCATATGTTCTTGTGTTGCTTGTCTCTCGTGCCGTAGCTCCGTTCTATGCTCCGCGTGTTAACCGACTAGGATGACATGTAGAATCACCGCTTCACCCCTTGCCATGTTAACAACATTTAATATTGCCGTGATAATTAACGGGAGTTAATTAAATATTTAAACGTGGAGTTTCGTCGATATGCAACCCGTTGCATATCGAGCTTCACTTAATGTGTAGAGTTTGCGTGAGATGAATTGCCATGCCATCCCTTGCATCTTTGACCTGTTCATGCATCATATTAGGGTTGCATCATGTCTTGCTTGTGGTGGTGAATACTTGTGTTGATGGTTGTTTCCGGTTTCCTCCGTCTCGATAGAGTTCCGCAAGCGTGTCGGAATGTGAGGATTGTTCGACTACGTCGGTTCGCTGACTTCACCGAGTTGTTCTTCTTCCAAGCGGGATCTCAGGCAAGATGATCATTTCCCCAGATACCATTACTATCATTGCCATGCTAGTTTATCGCTTCTATCATTTATGTCTCGTTGCCTACCACCTGTTAAATTCAGCCTCTCAACAATGTCATGAAAACATTCAACCTGTTCAACCTAGCAAACCACTGATTGGCTATGTTACTGCTTGCTTAACCTTGTTGATAGCGTTGCTAGTTGCAGGTGCAGATGCCTCCATGTGAAAGCATGGGTTCCTTGATATATCACCATATTGAATGCTATCTAATTTAATGCACCTATATACTTGGTAAAAGGTGGAAGGCTCGGCCTTCCTAGTCTGGTGTTTTGTTCCACCTTTGCCCCCTTAGTTTCGGCTACCGGTGTTATGTTCCATAAATGAGCGCTCCTAACACGATCGGGGTTGTTATGGGGACCCCCTTGATAATTCGTTTTAGATTAAAGCTGGTCTGGCAAGGCCCAACATTGGTACTAAATTTGCCTAATCACCTTATAAAATTGCATAGGGACTTCCCGGGCCCCGAGGATAATTTAATCAAACCCCGGGCCAGTGCTCCTCATGAGTGTTGGTCCAAAACAGAGCAGCTTATTAACGCTACCCGGGGCAACTCGGCGTTTGGCATGGTAACCATCGCTCATCCGTCGTGTCCTGAGAACGAGGTACGCGACTCCTATCGGGATCGTCGACACGTCGGGCGGCCTTGCTGGATTAGTTTTACCTTTGACGAGATATCTTGTGCATCGGGACTCCGGTGATGCTTTGGGTAATCTCAGAGTTGAGGTTTTCCACTAGGGAATCCGACGAGATCGCGAGCTTCGTGATTGAGGATTTCTATGCGGCTTGTGGTAATTTGTGATGGACTAGTTGGAGCACCCCTGCAGGGTTAAATCTTTCGGAAAGCCGTGCCCGCGGTTATGTGGCAACGTGGAAGCTTTGTTTAACACTGGTTCTAGATAACTTGAAGTTAACTTAATTAAAATATGCCCACCGTGTGCGTAACCGTGACTGTCTCTTTCGTGAGTTCTTTCTCCGATCGAGAACACGGTGGGGTTATGTCTGACGTAGGTAGGTGTTCAGGATCATTCTTTTGATCATCAGTAGTTCACGTCCGCTATGCGTAGATCTTCCCCCTCTTATTTCTGGTTCTCGTGAGTTAGCCACCATATATATGCTTAGCCGCTGCTGCAACCTCACCACTTAACCATACCTCACCCATTAAGCTTTGCTAGTCTTGATACCTCTGGAAATGAGATTGCTGAGTCCCCCGTGGCTCACAGATTACTACAACACCAGTTGCAGGTACAGGTAAAGGTTACTTGACGCGAGCGCGTTGATTGTTCATTTGGGAGTTGCTTCTTCTTCTTCTTCTTCTTCTTCTTCATTGATCTAGGATGGGTTCCAGGCCGGCAGCCTGGGATAGCAAGGATGGACGTCGTTCTTATTTTTCTCGTTTGTTTTCGTCCGTAGTCGGACCCTGCTCTTACTCTTGATGATTATGTAATGTACTGATGTGACTCTGATGTAGCTTGTGGCGAGTGTAAGCCAACTCTTTATATCTCTCTTCTTTTCAGTACATGTACTTGTAACGATATCCGTTCTTGCGACACGACGAGATGCGCTTGTATCCCTGACGAGGCCCTCGTGCCAAATTGAGGATAGGGTCGCATCTTGGGCGTGACACAGGGCTTCGCCAAGCACCGGCAGAGAGGAGGAGGAACAAGGGCAGGGCTGCGCCGAGGGAGAGGGAGAAGTCTGTCTCCCAATGGCCAAAAGTGCTCGCTATATATAGGGGAAGGGAGGGGCTGCGCCCCCTTGAGGGTTTCCCCTCCTGGGGGGCGGGAGACCTAGATGGGTGCTGGTGCGGCGGCCAAGGGGGGAGGAGGGGTGTGGCGCACCCCTAGTGGGCCTTAGGCCCACCTGGCTTAGGGTTTGCCCCCCCCTTTTCTCTCCCCCGCGCATTGGGCTGAGTGGGGAGGCGCACCAGCCCACCTAGGGGCTCGTTCCCTCCTCTGCTTGGCCCATCTTACCTCCCGGGGTCGTTGCCCCCCTTCGGTGGACCCCCGGGGCCACCTCCGGTGGTCCTGGTACGTTACCGGTGATGCCCGAAACACTTCCGGTGTGCGAAACCATCCGTCCTATACATCAATCTTTACCTCCGGACCATTGTGGAGCTCCTCGTGACGTCCGGGATCTCATCCGGGACTCCGAACAACTTTCGGTAACCTCGTATAACAATTCCCTATAACCCTAGCGTCACCGAACCTTAAGTGTGTAGACCCTATGGGTTCGGGAGACACGCAGACATGACCGAGACACCTCTCTGGACAATAACCATCAGCGGGGTCTGGATACCCATGGTGGCTCCCACTTGCTCCACGATGATCTCATCGGATGAACCATGATGTCAAGGATTTAATCAATCCCGTATACAATTCCCTTTGTCTGTCGGTATAGAACTTGCCCGAGATTCGATCGTCGGTATACCAATACCTTGTTCAATCTCGGCAAGTCTCTTTACTCGTTCCGTAGCACGTCATCGTGTGACTAACTCCTTAGTCACATTGAGCTCATGATGATGTTCTACCAAGTGGGCCCAGAGATACCTCTGCGTCACACAGAGTGACAAATCCCGATCTCGATTCGTACCAACCCAACAGACACTTTCGGAGGTACACGTAGTGCACCTTTATAGTCACCCAGTTACGTTGTGACGTTTGATACACCCAAAGCACTCCTACGGTATCCGGGAGTTGTACAATCTCATGGTCGAAGGAAAAGATACTTGACATTAGAAAAGCTTTAGCATACGAACAATACGATCTAGTGCTATGCTTAGGATTGGGTCTCGTCCATCACAACATTCTCCCAATGATGTGATCCCGTTATCAATGACATCTAATGCCCATGATCAGGAAACCATGATCATCTATTGACTAACGAGCTAGCCAACTAGAGGCTTGCTAGGGACACTTTGTGATCTATTTATTCACACATGTATTACTGTTTCCTGTTAATACAATTATAGCATGAACAATAGACGATTATCATGAACAAGGAAATATGATAATAACCATTTTATTATTGCCTCTAGGGCATATTTCCAACAGTTACTTGTTACTCTTTGTTTGCTACGTTTCACCTCGCTACACAATCACTTGTTACCGCTACTTTTAGTGCTTGCAGTTATTACCTTGATGAAATCCGTTTATCAGAGCCTTCTGCTCCTTGTTGGGTTCGACACTCTTACTTATCGAAAGGACTACGATTGATCCCCTATACTTGTGGGTCATCAGGTAATATTGAAGTTATACTAGTAAGGTGTTGTGGATCTAGACATACTTGTGTTGAAGTTAGTGATTCCCGTAGCATGCACGTATGGTGAACCGCTATGTGATGAAGTCTGAGCATGATTAGTCTATTGAGTGTCATCCTTTGTGTGCCGGTCGGGATCGCGCGATGGTTTATACCTACCAACCCTTCCCCTAGGAGTATGCGTTGAATGCTTTGTTTCGATTACTACTAAAACTTTTGCAACAAGTATATGAGTTCTTCATGACTAATGTTGAGTCCATGGTTTATATGCACTTTCACCTTCCACCATCACTATCTTCTTTAATGTCGTGCAACTTTCGCCGGTGCACAAAACCCACCATATAGCCTCCCTCAAAACAGCCACCATACCTACCTACTATGGATTTTTCAAAGCTATTCCGAGATATATTGCCATACAACTACCACCATGACATGTGCCACCACTTCTACATTGCCATTGCATGATCATAAGATAGCTAGCATGATGTTTCCATTGATGTCTATGCCATGCTAGATCATTGTCACGGTACACTACCGAAGGCATTCCATATAGAGTCATCATTGCTCTAAGTTTTGAGTTGTAAGTGCGATGATCATCATTGGTGGAGCATTGTCCCATGTGAGGAAATAAAAGAGGCCAAAGATGCCCACCAAAAAAATAATAATAAAAAGAGGCCAAAGAGCCCACCAAAAAAATGAGAGAAAAAGAGAGAAGGGACAATGCTACCACCTTCCACACTTGTGCATATTAAGCACCATGATTTTCATGATTGAGAGTCTCTCGTTTTGTCACCACCATATAGCTAGTGGGAAATTTTCATTATATAACTTGGCTTGTATATTCCAATGATAGGCTTCCTCAAAATTGCCTTAGGTCTTTGTGAGCAAGCAAGTTGGATGCACACCCACTAGTTTTCTTTAAGAGCTTTCACATACTCTTAGCTCTAGTGCATCAATTGTATGGCAATCCCTACTCATTCACGTTGATATATATTGATGAGCATCTCCATAGCTCATTGATATGCCTAGTCAATGTGACCTTCTTCTCCTTGTTTGCCTTGCAACCTCCACCACACTCCACACCACTTATAGTGCTAAAACCATGGCTCACGCTCATGTATTGCATGAGAGTTGAAAAGGTTTGAGAAAGTAAAGGTGTGAAAACAATTACTTGGCCTATACCGAGGTTGTGCATGATTTAAATTCGTTGTGCAAGGATGATAGAGCATAGCCATACTATATCATTTGGTAGGGGTAACTTTCTTTTGGCCTTGTTATTTTGAAAGTTCATGATTACCTTGCTAGTTTGCTTGAATTATTATTGTCTCCACGTCAATAGCAAACTATTGTTTTGAATCTAATGGATCTGAACATTCACGTCACATAAGAGGAGTTACAAAGGAGATCTATGTTAGGTAGCATGAAAGCATCAAAAATTCATTCTTTATCACTTCCCTACTCGAGGACGAGCAAGAGTTAAGCTTGGGGATGCTTGATACGTCTCAAACGTATCTATAATTTTTGATGGTTTCACGCAGTTATCTTGTCAACTTTGGATGTTTTATATTACCTTTTATATCTTTTTGGGACTAACTTATTAATTCAGTGCCAAGTGCCAGTTCCTATTTTTTGTGTTTTTGACTCTTTTCAGATCTGATTTTGGAACGGATTCCAAACGGAATAAAATCCTCGAAATAAATTTTTCCAGAACAGAAGAAGATCGGGAGGCTTGAGGGCCAAGGCAGGGGGCCCACAGGGAGCCCACAAGCCCTGTTGCCGTGGCCAGGGGTGCTCGCGGCAACCAGGCTTGTGGCCTCCCTGGCGCTCCCCTGCCCTAGCTCTTTGGCCTATAAATTCCCTAAAATCGCAGAAAAAAGGAGGGCATCCACGAAAACACTTTTCCGCCGCCGCAAGCTTCCGTTTCTGCGAGATCTCATCTGGAGACCCTTCCCAGTGCCCTGCCGGAGGGGACTTTGGAGTTGGAGGGCTTCTACATCAACATCACCGTCTCTCCAATGACTCGTGAGTAGTGCACTTCAGACCTACGGGTCCGTAGTTAGTAGCTAGATGGCTTCTTCTCTCTCTTGGATCTTCAATACAAAGTTCTCCATGATCTTCATGGAGATCTATCCGATGTAATCCTCTTTGGCGGTGTGTTTGTCGAGATCCGATGAATTGTGGATTCGTGATCAGATTATCTATGAATTATATTTGAGTCTTTGCTGATTTCTTATATGCATGATTTGATATCCTTGTAAGTCTCTCCAAGTCTTGGGTTTCGTTTGGCCAACTAGATCTATGATTCTTGCAATGGGAGAAGTGCTTGGTTTTGGGTTCATACCGTGTGGTGACCTTTCCCAGTGACAGAAGGGGCAGCAAGGCATGCATCGTGTTGTTGCCATCAAGGGTAACAAGATGGGCTTTCATTATAGATTTGAGATTGTCGATCTATGTCATGTCATCTTGCTTAAGGCGTTACTCTGTTCTTTTGGACTTAATACACTAGATGCATGCTGGATAGCGGTCGACGTGTGGAGTAATAGTAGTAGATGCAGAAAGTACCGGTCTACTTGTTTTGGACGTGATGCCTATAGATACAATCATTGCCTTAGATAACGTCACGACTTTGCGCGGTTCTATCAATTGCTCGACAGTAATTCGTTCACCCACCGTCGACTTGCTTTCATGAGAGAAGCCACTAGTGAACACTACGGCCCCCGGGTCTATTCACAACTATCGTCTCCACTTATACTTTTACTTTGCTTTGTTTACTTTTTTGCTTCCAGTTCTCACTTTGCAAACAATCTATAAGGGATTGACAACCCCTTCATAGCGTTGGGTGCAAGCTCTTTGTGTTTGTGCAGGTACTTGTGACTTGAACGCTCCTCCTACTGGATTGATACCTTAGTTCTCAAACTGAGGGAAATACTTACCGCCGCTGTGCTACATCACCCTTTCATTTTCAAGGGAACACCAACGCAAGGCTCCAAAGCCGCGGGGAAATCATTTGCATATTTGCCAAGGAAGTCCCTATAGGCGTAGCCGTAGCAGCAGGATTCTTGGCGTCGTTGCCAGGGAAGGTCAGTTGTCGCAGTAGCAACGAGCACTCTTATTATTGTTCACATCGTTCGATCGTGCAAGTGAAAGGCAATAATGATGATATATGATGAAGTGACTGAGACTGGGAAAGCTCGTATGAACTCTATCTTTTTTGATTTTGTAAATATGACTACCTTGTCGTCCCAGATTTAGCTTTATTGAGAGAGAACCATGTTTGCAATGACAACTTAGAGATCATAGTTTCTGATGCCATGCTTAATTAGCTAGGAGCTTATAATGGTTTGTCTGGAATGCCAGCATAGATTTTGAGATGACTATGATGTAGTATGATAGGATGGTATTCTCCTTTGAATGATTCAAGTGGCTTGACTTGGCGCATGTTCATGCATGTAGTTGAAACAAAATCAACATAGCCTCTATGATGTTCGTGTTCATGGTGATTTATATCCTGCTCATGCTTGCACTCAATGTTAGTCAAACTCATTGCATCTTGATGACTGTTGTCGCTCTCTAGTTGGTCGCTTCCCAGTCTTTTGCTAGCCTTCACTTGTACTAAGCGGAATACTGCTTGTGCATCCAATTCCATAAACCCAAGAATTTTTCCATGAGGGTCCACCATACCTACCTACTTGCGGTATCTACCTACCGTTCCAAGTAAATTTGCATGTGCCATTCTCTAAACCTTCAAGAAATAATTTGTTTTGCATGCCCGAATAGCTCATGTGGTGACAGGGGGCTATTGGTATCTTCCATGTTAGGCGTGTTATCCTCGACATGTGTTTATTCACTGTCATTCATGATAAAGGGGCCGGTAGTTGGAATGCCCAGTTCGACGCTTAAATCGAAAACATAACTGTAAAACAAGACTCCCCCCGGATTGATGTTAGTATGGACGGTACCCGAGGATTCGACTAGCCGTGGAGTGTGATTGATTGGTGGTGGGGGAGTTAAAACTTTACTTTTCTGTTTGGGAACCGCCTATAGCATGAGTAGCATGGAAGATAATTAGAACTCTTGGTCATTGCGTTGACAATGAAAGCATGCCACCCAAAATTATTATCTCTGTTTTCAAAGCTTGAGCTCTGGTACCTCTGCAAATCAATGCTTCCCTCTGCGAAGGGCCTGTCTATTTATTTTCCTGTTGAGTCATCCTCTTCTTATATAAGCACCAATTAGATAGCAACTCTGTCATTTTTATGCTTTGCTTTTGATTGATATTGAGTATGACTATGACTGGATCTTCGTTGCTATGAATTACAATGTTTAGTCAGCCCTTGATCTTTGAAAGTGCTCTGCATTTATGTTTTGCGGTCTCAGAAAGAGCTAGCGAGATACCACCTATTCATATTGCTTCATGCTTGTTTTGATTGAATTGTTGGTATCTGAAACTCATTATTATTTGCTTGCTAGTTGTTTATGCCATTGATATTAGTTTACCGTGAGACCTATGTGTCACTTGCTTATGTGGTTAACTTGTGATCTTGCTGAAATTCTGGTTATGAGTTAGACATAGTTGCAACAACAAGATCAAACAGAGTTTGTCAAAGTTTTTCTTTTTCTTTCAGTTTGTCAACTGAGTTTCTTGAGGACAAGCAAGGTTTTAAGCTTGGGGGAGTTGATACGTCTACATCGTATCTACTTTTCCAAACTCTTTTGCCCTTGTTTTGGACTCTAATTTGTATGTTTTGAATGGAACTAACCCGGACTGATGCTGTTTTCAGCAGAATTGCCATGGTGTTGTTTTTGTGCAGAAATGAAAGTTCTCGGAACGTCCTGAAAATATACGGAGAATATTTCTGGAAAATATGAAAAATACCTGCGCAAAGATCCACCGGAGGGGACGGGCCAGTGGGCCACAAGCCCTGTAGCCGCGGCCTCCCCCCTGGCCGCGGCTACCAAGCTTGTGGGGCCCATGTGGCTCTGCCGCCCCCAATTCCAGAGCTATTTATTCCCTTTCGTCCCGGAAAAAATCAAGAGAGAAGATTTCATCGCATTTCACGATCCAGAGGCGCCACCACATCCCATTCTTGCCCTGGAGGGCAGATCTGGAGTCCGTTTTGGGCTCCGGATCAAGGAGATCGTCGCCATTGTCATCATCAACCTTCTTCCCTCTCCAAATCCATGAAGTTCTTCATCGTTCGTGAGTAATCTATTCGTAGGCTCGCTGGGCGGTGATGAGTAGGATGAGATCTATCATGTAATCGAGTTAGTTTTGACGGGGATTGATCCCTAGTATCCACTATGTTCTGAGATTGATGTTGCTACTACTTTGCCATGCTTAATGCTTGTCAATAGGGCCCGAGTGCCATGATTTCAGAATTGAAATTATTATGTTGTCACCAATATATGTGTGTTTTAGATCCGATCTTGCAAGTTGTAGTTACCTACTATGTGTTATGATTCGGCAACCCCGGAGTGACAATAACCGGAACCACTCCCGGTGATAACCATAGTTTGAGGAGTTCATGTGTTCACCAAGTGCTAATGCGTTGGTATGGTTCTTTATTAAAAGGAGAACCTTAATATCCTGTAGTATCCATTTGGACCCCGCTGCCACGGGAGGGATGGACAATAGATGTCATGCAAGTTCTTTTCCCTAAGCACGTATGACTATACACGGAATGCATGCCTACATCACATTGACGAATGGGAGCTAGCCACATATCTCTCCGTGTTATAACTGTTGCATGATGAATGTCATCCAACAAATCACCGATCCATTGCCTACGAGTTTGTCCCACTGTTACTGTTACTTGCTTTGCTCTGCTGCTGTTACTACTGTTGCTGCTACTGTTCCTTGCTGCCACTGTTACTTGCTTTGTCCTGCTGCTGCTGCGACTACCGTTGTTACTACTGTTACTTGCTGTTGCTGTTACTTGCTACTGTTGTTACTTGCTACTGCTGTCACTACTGTTGTTCCTTGCCACTGCTGTTACTCGTTACACTGCTACTACCTGCTACAATACTTTTCTGGCGCCATTGATACTTCAGTTGGGAATAATCTGCCTTGTCAACAGATCATTCCTGGCACCGTTGCTATCATACTACCTTTGCTGCTTATATCCTGCTTGCAGATACTAATCTTTCAGGTGTTGTTGAACCGACGACTCAACTGCTAATACTGGAGAATATCCTTTCACTCCCATCGTGTCGAACCAACAAATTTGGGTTGAATACTCTACCCTCGAAAATTGCCACGATCCCACACGCTGGTGGGCCATTGCAAGACAATTGCTAATTGTTGAGCAACTGGAAGCAGTTCTTTTCTGGTGTCATTGCCGGGGACTGCTAGCACCGCCCCCGCTCGTTGTTCGTGACTAGGACCAGGAAGCGGAGGCCGCCTAATGATACCCACAAGTATGGGGGATCTATCGTAATCCTTTCAATAAGTAAGAGTGTCGAACCCAATGAGGAGCAGAAGGAAATGACAAGCAGTTCTCAGTAAGGTATTCTCTACAAGCACTGAAATTGTCGGTAACAGATAGTTTTGTGATAATGTAATTTGTAACGGGTAACAAGTAACAAGTGTAATAACGGTGCAGCAAGGTGGCTCAATCCTTTTTGTAGCAAAGGGCAAGCCTGGACAAACTCTTATATAAAGCAAAGTGCTCCCGAGGACACATGGGAATTATTGTCAAGCTAGTTTTCATCATGTTCATATGATTCTCGTTCGTTACTTTGATAATTTGATATGTGGGTGGACCTGCGCTTGGGTGCTGCCCTTACTTGGACAAACCTCACACTTATGATTAACCTGTCTCGAAAGCATCCGCAGCTACGAAAGAAGAATTAAGATAAATCTAACCATAGCATGAAACATATGGATCCAAATCAGCCCCTTACGAAGCAACGCATAAACTAGGGTTTAAGCTTCTGTCACTCTAGCAACCCATCATATACTTATTACTTCCCAATGCCTTCCTCTAGGCCCATATAATGGTGAAGTGTCATGTAATCGACGTTCACATGACACCACTACAGGGAGACAACATACATCTCATCAAAATATCGAACGAATACCAAATTCACATGATTACTTATAACGAGACTTATCCCATGTCCTCGGGAACCAATGTAACTACTCACAAAGCATATTCATGTTCATAATCAGAGGAGTATTTATAATAATTAAGGATCTGAACATATAATCTTCCACCAAGTAAACCAACTAGCATCAACTATAAGGAGTAATCAACACTACACTACAGGAATCAGACTCTTTGTCGTCTGCCATAGCAGACGGCAAAGAAGTGTTCCACAGACGGCAAAGGTCTTTGCCGTCCTATCGGCAAAGTTTCTATGATAGCTTTCGACGGCAAAGTACCTTCTTTGTCGTGTGCCTGCACTAAGCAGACGACAAAGGCCTTTGTCGTCCACCATTGGTAGAGAGCACACGACAAAGACCTTTAGACGGCAGCCGACAGGCAACTCCTGCGTTAGGTGGCTAACGGAGTATTTGTCGTCTGCCTCTCTCAGGCTCTTTGTCGTCTGCCTCCCTCAGACTCTTTGTCGTCTGCCATAGCAGGGTAGCAGACGGCAACGAGCCCATATGGGTCAGTTATCTGCTGCCTCAGGTTGCACAACTGGCTTCTCTTTGTCGTCTGCCTCCCTCAAGCTCTTTGACGTCTGCCTCCCTCACGCTCTTTGTCGTCTGCCATAGCAGGGTAGCAGACGGCAAAGACCCTATATGGGCCAGCTTCGTGCTGCCCCAGGTTGTACATCTGGCTGCCACGTGGCACCTTTTCCGTCTGCTGCCTGATGGCAAAGGCCTTTTCCATCAGCTGGCAGACGGCAAAGAGCCCATATTGTCACTGTTTTGTTTATTTTATGTTATTTCACATCACATATATATATATAATTCATAGCACATATATGATATATACTTCACAACACATATATATAGTTCATAGCACATATATGATATACATATAAAGTTCATCAATGTCATTTGTTCATCAATGTACATCCCATATATCGAAAGAACCAACATACAAAGTTTCATCCATATATACATATACATATAGTTCCACATATACTTTTCATCCATATATACATATGCACATAGTTCCAGATTGTTCATCAACTCAAATGAAAACAAGAACTAAGACACTCCATCAATGCGAGCTTCCATGTAGTACATCTAATCTCCAAAATGGGAATAAGAAATTTAGAAGAAGAACAACAACAATGTATGGAATTTTTTAGCTTATTATGTCATCTTGGAGGAAAATAAGCTAAGTATATGACCTTTTTGAGCTAACCAAGGTTCTTATGCCATTTTTGCTTCAACCAAGCTAATTATGTCAATTTGGATGAAAATAAGCTAACTATCTGACATTTATGAGCTAGCAAAGGTTCTTATGCCATTTTTGACCTAAATAAGTTAATTACGTCATTTTAGAGGAAAACAAGCTAAATATATAATATTCATGAGCTAACCAAGGTTCTTATGTCATTTAAGAGGAAGATACACTAAGTTATGAGCTAACCAAGGTTCTTGTGATGTTTTTACCTAACTAAGCTAATTATGTCATTCTGAAGCTAAATTAGCTAATTATTTCATTTTGAAGGATAATTAGCTAAGTATGTCATTTTTAGGATAATTAGCTAAGTTATGAGCTAACCAATGTTCTTGTGATGTTTTTTTACCTAACTAAGCTAATTATGTCATTCTGGAGCTAAACTAGCTAATTATGTCATTTTGGAGGATAATTAGCTAAGTATGTCTTTGTTGAGGAAAATAATCTAAGGAGAAGATGAAAGAGGAGAAGAAAGAGGAGGAGAAGAAGGAGGAGGAGGAGGAGTAGGAGGAGAAGGACGAGGAGGAGAAGAGGAAGAAGAAGGAGAGGAAGAGGAAGATGATGATTACACAATACTTTTCTAATTTTGAGCTTATTATGTCATTTAGGAGGAATATACGCTAAGTTATGAGCTAACCAAGGTTCTTGAAGAACGACTTCGCGGCCTCAAAGGAATTGGTATTCAACTCAAGCAGCTTCTGAAGCACCGCCAACTCTCTCTATTGATGGAGGTCCTCGTCGTACTCGGAACGGAGCTCAACATCCTTCGCCAGAAGCTCCGCATCCTTCTTGAGGAGGAGCCCCTCTATTAGGCGTCGCGCATCCTTCGCGAGGAGCTCCACATCCTTCACCGGGTGCTCGCCCATAGAATGGGGAAACCAAGCACGCAATGTGAGGGGTGGGGTGGGGACGGTGTGCAATACTGGATGGGAGGGGGCGAATGCGGGGTGGAGTGATGTGGGTGGGGCAAAGAGCGGTGGATTTTCTTTTGTCTCTTCTGTGAAGATGTAGTGATAAACAATAAACCGCGTCTCCCTTGGCTCTATAAGCGCCTAATGACTAACCGCTTCTTCGTGTGACGTAGTGGGAGTGGAATGGGAGAAAGCGGGTTTTAATGGTGGAATCATCACACGGTGCTTGGTGGGGCCGTGCAGTCAAAGATTCGTTTTCCATGCAAGTCACGCCAACTTAATACCCGTCTTCAAGTTCCTTTAGTAGAAGGCAAATTTACTCGTCTGCAACAACATACAACAAGGCGACACATCCAGGTGGTACGCCTTCTGATCTAGCATCTTCAGCTGCGCTGTGCATACGCCAAATGAGTACGCGCGACAACAGCTCAGGTAAACACGTCGTAATAAACAACGTTACAACTAAACACCTGAAAACACTAAACAATATGGCATGTTAGTCTCCTACGCCGATCGGGCCGGCGTGTTCTGTAATTGCCACGCTGGCAGCCGGTCATCAACGACGGTCAAAAGCGCTAAGGTGGAAGACGTGCATACGTGTACATTATACGCTGGACTGTCAAGCGCAATAGGAGGGGGTAGATGATGGAATAAGTATTTTTTTTTGGGGAGGGGGGGGTCAGTGCGCGATATAAAATTGTCCAAGGGCCATTTAGTAAAAATAATACTGCACACAAAAAATATGGACATGCAACACCTCCCTTGACATGGCTACTCGAGCACTGTTCAGTCAATTCATCTTTGTCTCCATCAAAAAGGTGCCTAGGACCATTCCTATTCTCTTTTGCACGGTCAAATGATAGTCATCACACGTGTAAAACAGCTGCCTAATAAACACGC
Organism: Hordeum vulgare subsp. vulgare; assembly: GCF_904849725.1. NCBI lineage: Eukaryota > Viridiplantae > Streptophyta > Magnoliopsida > Poales > Poaceae > Hordeum > Hordeum vulgare. The sequence continues at coordinate 527,674,609 of NC_058523.1, forward strand.
GCATGCAAATAGCATGTTCATGTCTATTCCTCAACATGAATCTTAATGTCTCTCGATGCGTAGGATAACAGGGTGTTGGGGCACCCGGGTGCTATAGCACCTTTTTGTTGTGGATACTAGGACCGGATTTGAGGGATGTGGACTCTCAGCCCGATTCGGCGGTGGCTAATGGCACAAGGATAGCTCGAAGCTGGGCGGTGCAGGCAAGATGGATTAAGATGGCAAAGAGCCGGTGGCACACCATACCCATGCTAGGCGTGCGTGCCGGCGCCGGGTAGCAGCCCCTCCTCAACGGACCCAGTCAACACCATCCATGCCGGCAGAGTGAAACAATGGGATTGGGGAAGAATGTGCTGGCCTCACACGAGTAGCAGAGTTATGACTGGGCCAAACCAAGCCATGGCCCATCCAGCCAAATAAAATTTCACTATGGTGTGGTGCTAAATTGAGGCCCTCGGAGCAATTTCATACATTTAGAACAGTAAAACTAAACCACTTTCGAGCCTTCTCACGTCATGTGTGTTTTCTTCCGTTGATTTTTGTTTCCGGTCGTCGTTGGCCGTTAGATCTGCTGTTCATTTTCGGCTGGGCAACGTACAGATTCATGGACCAGATGTCCTAAAGGGTAGTGATACGTCTCCAACGTATCTATAATTTTTATGGTTTCATGCTATTATCTTGTCAAACCTTGAATGTTTTGTATGTCTTTTATATATTTTTTGGGACTAACTTATTAACTCAGTGCCAAGTGCCAGTTCATGTTTTTCCATGTTTTTGACCCCTTGCAGAGGAGGATTTTGAACGGAGTCCAAACAAAATGAAACTGTCAAAAAGATTTTTTCCGAAACAGAAAAAGATCGGGAAGCCACAGAATCAAGGCAGGGGGCCTGCAGGGACCCCACATGCCCTCATGGCGCGGCCCCACTTTCGAGCCTTCTCACGTCATGTGTGTTTTCTTCCGTTGATTTTCGTTTCCGGTCGTCGTTGGCCGTTAGATCTACTGTTCATTTTCGGCTGGGCAACGTACAGATTCATGGACCAGATGTCCTAAAGGGTAGTGATACGTCTCCAACGTATCTATAATTTTTGATGGTTTCATGCAATTATTTTGTCAAACATTGAATGTTTTATATGCCTTTTATATATTTTTTGGGACTAACTTATTAACTCAGTGCCAAGTGCCAGTTCATGTTTTTGCCATGTTTTTGACCCCTTCCAGAGGAGGATTTTGAACGGAGTCCAAACAAAATGAAACTGCCAAAAAGATTTTTTCTGAAATAGAAAAAGATCGGTGAGCCACAGAATCAGGGCAGGGGGCCTGCAGGGACCCCACAAGCCCCCTGGCCGCGCCTCCCTGGCTTGTGGGCTCCCTGAGCCTCCTCTGCCCTAGGTTTTGCGCCTATATATTCCCTAAAATCCCAGAAAAAATCAGGAGATCATCAAAAGTACTTTTCCGCCGCCGCAAGCTTCTGTCTCCGCAAGATCCCATCTGGGGCACGTTCTGGTGCCCTGTCGGAGGGGGGATTCGGATATGGAGGGCTTATTCATCAACACCATGACCTCTTCGATGATGCGTGAGTAGTTCACCATAGACCTACAGATCCATAGCTAGTAACTAGATGGCTTCTTCTCTCTCTTGGATCTTCAATACAAAGTACTCCATGATCTTCATGGAGATCTATCCGATGTAATCTTCTTTTGCAGTGTGATTGTCGAGATCCGATGAATTGTGGATTTATGATCAGATTATCTATGAATCTTATTTGAGTTTTTTCTGATCTCTCTTATGCTGTTGGGGAACGTCGCATGGGAAACAAAAATTTTCCTACGCGCACGAAGACCTATCATGGTGATGTCCATCTACGAGAGGGGATGAGTGATCTACGTACCCTTCTAGATCGTTCAGCATAAGCGTTAGAGAACGCAGTTGATGTAGTGGAACGTCCTCACGTCCCTCGATCCGCCCCGCGAACAATCCCGCGATCAGTCCCACGATCTAGTACCGAACGGACGGCACCTCCGCGTTCAGCACACGTACAGCTCGACGATGATCTCGGCCTTCTTGATCCAGCAAGAGAGACGGAGAGGTAGAAGAGTTCTCCGGCAGCGTGACGGCGCTCCGGAGGTTGGTGATGATCTTGTCTCAGCAGGGCTCCGCCCGAGCTCCGCAGAAACGCGATCTAGAGGAAAAACTATGGAGGTATGTGGTCGGGCAGCCGTGAGAAAGTCGTCTCAAATCAGCCCTAATTGCTCCATATATATAGGAGGAGGGAGGGGGGCCTTGCCTTGGGGTCCAAGGACCCCCCAAGGAGTCGGCCGAGCCAAGGGGGGTGGGAAGACTCCCCCCAAACCGAGTTGGACTTGGTTTGGTGGGAGGAGTCCCCCTCCCTTCCTCCCTCTTTTTTTTTTCTTTTCCTTTGATTTCTTTTTCTTGGCGCATAGGCCCCCTTGGGGCTGTCCCACCAGCCCACTAAGGGATGATGTGTCTCCCCAAAGCCTATGGGCTTCCCCGGGGTGGGTTGCCCCCCCCGGTGAACTCCCGGAACCCATTCGTCATTCCCGGTACATTCCCGGTAACTCCGAAAACCTTCCGGTAATCAAATGAGGTCATCCTATATATCAATCTTCGTTTCCGGACCATTCCGGAAACCCTCGTGACGTCCGTGATCTCATCCGGGACTCCGAACAACATTCGGTAACCAACCATATAACTCAAATACGCATAAAACAACGTCGAACCTTAAGTGTGCAGACCCTGCGGGTTCGAGAACTATGTAGACATGACTCGAGAGACTCCTCGGTCAATATCCAATAGCGGGACCTGGATGCCCATATTGGATCCTACATATTCTACGAAGATCTTATCGTTTGAACCTCAGTGCCAAGGATTTGTATAATCCCGTATGTCATTCCCTTTGTCCTTCGGTATGTTACTTGCCCGAGATTCGATCGTCAGTATCCGCATACCTATTTCAATCTCGTTTACCGGCAAGTCTCTTTACTCGTTCCGTAATACAAGATCCCGCAACTTACACTAAGTTACATTGCTTGCAAGGCTTGTGTGTGATGTTGTATTACCGAGTGGGCCCCGAGATACCTCTCCGTCACACGGAGTGACAAATCCCAGTCTTGATCCATACTAACTCAACTAACACCTTCGGAGATACCTGTAGAGCATATTTATAGTCACCCAGTTACGCTGCGACGTTTGATACACACAAAGTATTCCTCCGGTGTCAGTGAGTTATATGATCTCATGGTCATAGGAATAAATACTTGACACGCAGAAAACAGTAGCAACAAAATGACACGATCAACATGCTACGTCTATTAGTTTGGGTCTAGTCCATCAGGTGATTCTCCCAATGACGTGATCCAGTTATCAAGCAACAACACCTTGTTCATAATCAAAAGACACTGACTATCATCGATCAACTGGCTAGCCAACTAGAGGCATGCTAGGGACGGTGTTTTGTCTATGTATCCACACATGTAAATGAGTCTTCATTCAATACAATTATAGCTTGGATAATAAACTATTATCTTGATACAGGAATTATAATAATAATTATACATTTATTATTGCCTCTAGGGCATAATTCCAACAGTCTCCCACTTGCACTAGAGTCAATAATCTAGCTTTCACATCACCATGTGAATTACATTGTAATAAATCTAACACCCATACAGTTCTGGTGTCGATCATGTTTTGGCCGTGGAAGAGGTTTAGTCAGCGGGTCTGCTACATTTAGATCCGTGTGCACCTTGCATATATTTACGTCCTCCTCCTCGACGTAGTCGCGGATGAGGTTGAAGCGTCGTTTGATGTGTCTGGTCTTCTTGTGAAACCTTGGTTCCTTTGCCAGGGCAATGGCACCAGTGTTGTCACAGAACAAGGTTATTGGATACAGTGCACTTGGCACCACTCCAAGATCCGTCATGAACTGCTTCATCCAGACACCCTCCTTAGCCGCCTCCGAGGCAGCCATGTACTCTGCTTCACATGTAGAATCTGCTACGACGCTTTGCTTGGAACTGCACCAGCTTACTGCACCCCCATTAAGAATAAATACGTATCCGGTTTGCGACTTAGAGTCGTCCGGATCTGTGTCAAAGCTTGCATCGACGTAACCTTTTACGGCGAGCTCTTCGTCACCTCCATACACGAGAAACATCTCCTTAGTCCTTTTCAGGTACTTCAGGATATTCTTGACCGCTGTCCAGTGATCCACTCCTGGATTACTCTGGAACCTACCTGCCATACTTATGGCCAGGCTAACATCCGGTCTAGTGCACAGCATCGCATACATGATAGAACCTATGGCTGAAGCATAGGGGACGGAGCGCATATGCTCTCTATCTTCATCAGTTGCTGGGCACTGAGTCTTACTCAATCTCGTACCTTGTAAAAATGACAAGAACCCTTTCTTGGACTGTTCCATTTTGAACCTCTTCAAAACTTTATCAAGGTATGTGCTTTGTGAAAGTCCTATCAGGCGTTTTGATCTATCCCTATAGATCTTAATGCCTAGAATGTAAGCAGCTTCTCCTAGGTCCTTCATAGAGAAACTTTTATTCAAGTAACCTTTTATGCTCTCCAAAAGCTCTACGTTGTTTCCAATCAGTAATATGTCATCCACATATAATATTAGAAACGCCACAGAGCTCCCACTAACTTTCTTGTAAATACAAGATTCTCCAACCACTTGTATAAACCCAAATGCTTTGATCACCTCATCAAAGCGTTTGTTCCAACTCCGAGATGCTTGCACCAGTCCATAAATGGACCGCTGGAGCTTGCACACCTTGTCAGCATTTTTAGGATCGACAAAACATTCGGGTTGCATCATATACAACTCTTCCTTAAGGAAACCGTTAAGGAACACAGTTTTGACATCCATCTGCCAGATTTCATAATCGAAAAATGCAGCTATTGCTAACATGATTCTGACGGACTTAAGCATCGCTACGGGTGAGAAGGTCTCATCGTAGTCAACTCCTGGAACTTGTGAAAAACCCTTTGCCACAAGTCGAGCTTTATAAACGGTCACATTACCGTCAGCGTCCGTCTTCTTCTTAAAGATCCATTTGTTCAGAATAGCCTTGCGGCCCTCAGGTAGTATCTCCAAAGTCCACACTTTGTTCTCATACATGGATCCTATCTCGGATTTCATGGCTTCTAGCCATTTGTTGGAATCTGGGCCCACCATTGCTTCTTCATAATTTGCCGGTTCGTTGTTGTCTAACAACATGATTGACAAGACGGGATTACCGTACCACTCTGGAGCAGCGCGTGATCTCGTCGACCTGCGTGGTTCAACAGAAACTTGAACTGGAGTTTCATGATCATCATCATTAACTTCCTCCTCAACCGGCGTCGCAACGACAGAGGTTTCCCCTTGCCCTGCGCCACCATCCAGAGGGATGAGAGGTTCGACAACCTCGTCAAGTTCTATCTTCCTCCCACTCAATTCTCTCGAGAGAAACTCCTTCTCGAGGAAAGTTCCGTTCTTAGCAACAAACACTTTGCCCTCGGATTTGAGATAGAAGGTGTACCCAACTGTCTCTTTTGGGTAACCTATGAAGACACATTTTTCCGCTTTGGGTTCTAGCTTTTCAGGCTGAAGCTTTTTGACATAAGCATCACATCCCCAAACTTTAAGAAACGACAACTTTGGCCTTTTGCCATACCACAGTTCGTATGGTGTCGTCTCAACGGATTTTGATGGTGCCCTATTTAAAGTGAATGCAGCTGTTTCTAATGCATAACCCCAAAATGATAATGGCAAGTCAGTAAGAGACATCATAGATCGCACCATCTCTAAGAAAGTACGATTACGACGTTCGGACACACCATTACGCTGTGGTGTTCCAGGCGGTGTTAACTGCGAAACAATTCCACATTGTCTTAAGTGAGCACCAAACTCGAAACTCAGATATTCACCCCCACGATCAGACCGTAGGAACTTGATCTTCTTGTTACGATGATTTTCCACTTCACTCTGAAATTGCTTGAACTTTTCAAATGTTTCAGACTTGTGCTTCATCAAGTAGACATAACCATATCTACTTAAATCGTCAGTGAAGGTGAGGAAATAACGATATCCGCCGCGTGCCTCCACGCTCATTGGACCACACACATCGGTATGTATGATTTCCAACAAGTCACTTGCACGCTCCATTGTTCTGGAGAACGGAGTCTTAGTCATCTTGCCCATGAGGCATGGTTCACACGTGTCAAGTGAATCAAAGTCAAGTGACTCCAAAAGTCCATCAGCATGGAGTTTCTTCATGCGCTTTACACCAATATGACCCAAGCGGCAGTGCCACAAAAATATGGCGCTATCATTGTTTACTCTAACTCTTTTGGTCTCAATGTTATGTATATGCGTATCGCTATCAAGATTCAATATGAACAATCCTCTCATATTCGGTGCATGACCATAAAAGATGTTACTCATAGAAATAGAACAACCATTATTCTCAGACTTAAAAGAGTAACCGTCTCGCAATAAACAAGATCTAGATATAATGTTCATGCTCAACGCAGGCACTAAATAACAATGATTTAAGTTCATCACTAATCCCGATGGTAGCTGAAGTGACACTGTGCCGACGGCGATTGCATCAACCTTGGAACCATTTCCTACGCGCATCGTCACTTCGTCTTTCGCCAGCCTTTGTCTATTCCGTAGTTCCTGTTTCGAGTTGCAAATGTGAGCAACAGAACCGGTATCGAATACCCAGGCACTACTACGAGAGCCGGTTAAGTACACATCAATAACATGTATATCAAATATACCTGATTTTTCTTTGCCCGCCTTCTTATCTGCCAGATACTTGGGGCAATTGCGCTTCCAGTGACCCATACCCTTGCAATAGAAGCACTCTGTTTCAGGCTTAGGTCCACCCTTGGGTTTCTTCGGCGGATTGGCAACAGGCTTGCCGCTCTTCTTCGAATTGCCCTTCTTGCCTTTGCCGTTTCTCTTGAAACTAGTGGTCTTGCTCACCATCAACACTTGATGCTCTTTACGGAGTTCAGACTCTGCGACTTTCAGCATCGCAAACAACTCGCCGGGAGACTTGTTCATCCCTTGCATGTTGTAGTTCAACACAAAGCCTTTATAGCTTGGCGGCAGTGATTGAAGGATTCTGTCAGTGATAGCCTCTTGCGGGAGTTCAATCCCCAGCTCAGCCAGACGGTTTGAGTACCCAGACATTTTGAGCACATGTTCACTGATAGACGAGTTTTCCTCCATCTTGCAAGCATAGAATTTATCGGAGGTCTCATACCTCTCGATACGGGCGTTCTTCTGAAAGATAAACTTCAACTCCTGGAACATCTCAAATGCTCCATGACGCTCAAAGCGACGTTGAAGTCCCGGTTCTAAGCCATACAAGACTGCACATTGAACTATTGAGTAGTCCTCCTTACGCGCTAACAAAGCGTTCTTAACATCCTGATCAGCCGTAGCGGGTGGTTCATCTCCTAGCGTAGCATTAAGGACATAATCCTTCTTCCCAGCTTGTAAGATTAGCTTAAGATTACGAGCCCAGTCTACAAAGTTGCTTCCATCATCTTTGAACTTAGCTTTCTCTAGGAACGTATTAAAATTCAGGATGACACTCGCGTGAGCCATGATCTACAACACAAATATATTCAAAGTGGACTTAGACTATGTTCAAGATAATTAGAGTTTAACTTAATCAAATTATATGCTAAACTCCCACTCAAAAAGTACATCTCTCTAGTCATTTGAGTGGTTCATGATCCACTTACACTATCCCAAGTCCGATCATCACGTGAGTTGAGTATAGTTTCAGTGGTAAGCATCCCTATGCTAATCATATCAACTATATGATTCATGATCGACCTTTCGGTCTCATGTGTTCCGAGGCCATGTCTGCACATGCTAGGCTCGTCAAGCTTAACCCGAGTGTTCCGCGTGCGCAACTGTTTTGCACCCGTTGTATGTGAACGTTGAGTCTATCACACCCGATCATCACGTGGTGTCTCGAAACGACGAACTGTAGCAACGGTGCACAGTCGGGGAGAACACAATTTCGTCTTGAAATTTTAGTGAGAGATCACCTCATAATGCTACCGTCGTTCTAAGCAAAATAAGGTGCATAAAAGAATTAACATCACATGCAATTCATAAGTGACATGATATGGCCATCATTACGTGCTTCTTGATCTCCATCACCAAAGCACCGGCACGATCTTCTTGTCACCGGCGCCACACCATGATCATCCATCAACGTGTTGCCATCGGGGTTGTCGTGCTACTTATGCTATTACTACTAAAGCTACATCCTAGCAAAATAGTAAACGCATCTGCAAGCACATATGTTAGTATAAAGACAACCCTATGGCTCCTGCCGGTTGCCGTACCATCGACGTGCAAGTCGATATTTCTATTACAACATGATCATCTCATACATCCAATATATCACATCACATCGTTGGCCATATCATGTCACAATCATACCCTGCAAAAACAAGTTAGACGTCCTCTAATTTTGTTGTTGCATGTTTTACGTGGTGACCAAGGGTATCTAGTAGGATCGCATCTTACTTACGCAAACACCACAACGGAGATATATGAGTTGCTATTTAACCTCATCCAAGGACCTCCTCGGTCAAATCCGATTCAACTAAAGTTGGAGAAACCGACACTTGCCAGTCATCTTTGAGCAAAGGGGGTTACTCGTAACGATGAAACCAGTCTCTCGTAAGCGTACGAGTAATGTCGGTCCAAGCCGCTTCAATCCAACAATACCGCTGAATCAAGAAAAGACTAAGGAGGGCAGAAAAACGCACATCACCGCCCACAAAAACTTTTGTGTTCTACTCGAGAAGACATCTACGCATGAACCTAGCTCATGATGCCACTGTTGGGGAACGTCGCATGGGAAACAAAAATTTTCCTACACGCACGAAGACCTATCATGGTGATGTCCATCTACGAGAGGGGATGAGTGATCTACGTACCCTTGTAGATCGTACAGCAGAAGCGTTAGAGAACGCGGTTGATGTAGTGGAACGTCCTCACGTCCCTCGATCCGCCCCGCGAACAATCCCGCGATCAGTCCCACGATCTAGTACCGAACGGACGGCACCTCCGCGTTCAGCACACGTACAGCTCGACGATGATCTTGGCCTTCTTGATCCAGCAAGAGAGACGGAGAGGTAGAAGAGTTCTCCGGCAGCGTGACAGCGCTCCGGAGGTTGGTGATGATCTTGTCTCAGCAGGGCTCCGCCCGAGCTCCGCAGAAACGCGATCTAGAGGAAAAACTATGGAGGTATGTGGTCGGGCAGCCGTGAGAAAGTCGTCTCAAATCAGCCCTAATTGCTCCATATATATAGGAGGAGGGAGGGGGGCCTTGCCTTGGGGTCCAAGGACCCCCCAAGGAGTCGGCCGAGCCAAGGGGGGGGGGGGAAGACTCCCCCCCAAACCGAGTTGGACTTGGTTTGGTGGGAGGAGTCCCCCTCCCTTCCTCCCTCTTTTTTTTTTCTTTTCCTTTGATTTCTTTTTCTTGGCGCATAGGCCCCCTTGGGGCTGTCCCACCAGCCCACTAAGGGCTGATGTGTCTCCCCAAAGCCTATGGGCTTCCCTGGGGTGGGTTGCCCCCCCCCCCCGGTGAACTCCCGGAACCCATTCGTCATTCCCGGTACATTCCCGGTAACTCCGAAAACCTTCCGGTAATCAAATGAGGTCATCCTATATATCAATCTTCGTTTCCGGACCATTCCGGAAACCCTCGTGACGTCCGTGATCTCATCCGGGACTCCGAACAACATTCAGTAACCAACCATATAACTCAAATACGCATAAAACAACGTCGAACCTTAAGTGTGCAGACCCTGCGGGTTCGAGAACTATGTAGACATGACTCGAGAGACTCCTCGGTCAATATCCAATAGCGGGACCTGGATGCCCATATTGGATCCTACATATTCTACGAAGATCTTATCGTTTGAACCTCGGTGCCAAGGATTTGTATAATCCCGTATGTCATTCCCTTTGTCCTTCGGTATGTTACTTGCCCGAGATTCGATCGTCAGTATCCGCATACCTATTTCAATCTCGTTTACCGACAAGTCTCTTTACTCGTTCCGTAATACAAGATCCCGCAACTTACACTAAGTTACATTGCTTGCAAGGCTTGTGTGTGATGTTGTATTACCGAGTGGGCCCCGAGATACCTCTCCGTCACACGGAGTGACAAATCCCAGTCTTGATCCATACTAACTCAACTAACACCTTCAGAGATACCTGTAGAGCATATTTATAGTCACCCAGTTACGCTGCGACGTTTGATACACACAAAGTATTCCTCCGGTGTCAGTGAGTTATATGATCTCATGGTCATAGGAATAAATACTTGACACGCAGAAAACAGTAGCAACAAAATGACACGATCAACATGCTACGTCTATTAGTTTGGGTCTAGTCCATCACATGATTCTCCCAATGACGTGATCCAGTTATCAAGCAACAACACCTTGTTCATAATCAAAAGACACTGACTATCATCGATCAACTGGCTAGCCAACTAGAGGCATGCTAGGGATGGTGTTTTGTCTATGTATCCACACATGTAAATGAGTCTTCATTCAATACAATTATAGCATGGATAATAAACTATTATCTTGATACATGAATTATAATAATAACTATACATTTATTATTGCCTCTAGGGCATAATTCCAACATATGCATGATTTCGTATCCTTGTAATTCTCTTCGAGTTGTGGGTTTTGTTTGGCCAACTAGATCTATGATTTTTGCAATGGGAGAAGTGCTTGGTTTTGGGTTCATACCGTGCGGTGACCTCACCCAGTGACAGAAGGGATAGCGAGGCACGCATCGTGTTGTTGCCATCAATGGTAAAACGATGGGGTTTTCATCATTGATTTGAGATTATCCCTCTACATCCTGTCATCTTGCTTAAAGCGTTACTCTATTCGTCATGAACTCAATACACTAGATGCATGGTGGATAGCGGTCGATGTGTGGAGTAATAGTAGTAGGTCATAAAGTATCGGTCTACTTGTCTCGGATGTGATGCCTATATGTATGATCATTGCCTTAGATATCGTCATGACTTTGCACGGTTCTATAAATTGCTCGGTAGTAATTTGTTCACCCACCGTAATACTTGCTATTTTGAGAGAAGCCTCTAGTGAACACTATGGCCCCCGGGTCTACTCCACACCATATTTTCAGCCTTACACCTTTTACTTCGTTGCACTTTCCGCCTTCAGATCTCACTTTGCAATCAATCTTGAAGGGATTGACAACCCCTTTAAAGCGTTGGGTGCAAGCTCTTTTGTGTTTGCGCAGGTATTCTGGACTTGACGAGACCCTCCTACTGGATTGATACCTTGGTTCTCAAACTGAGGGAAATACTTACTGCTCCTGTGCTGCATCACCCTTTCCTATTCAAGGGAAAAACCAACGCAAGCCCAGTCTCCGTCAACGTGTCAATCTCTGGCGCTGTTGTGTATTGCCGTAGCACGTAGCTACTCCCGAAGAAAAATCGGAGCCCGCTGGTTAATTGGGCCGCAACAAGCCCATTTAGCCCCCTCGGTATCTGGCGTAGAGTCAGCAACATCGACAAAAATGTTTTAAAAAATGAAAAGAAAAGAAGGAAACGCAAAAAGAGTTCTCCTCTCTCAGGATGGCGATCGGCGAACGTTGCCGCCACTGCTAGCAGTCCACGGCAACGACACTAGAGAAATGTTGTTGACGTGTTCCTGACTCGATGCCTCCATGGCAACAGAGCCAAAACTGCTTCGAGTTGCTCAACAATTAGCAATTATCTTGCAATAGCCCACCAGCGCGTGGGTTCGCGGCAATTTTCGAGGGTAGAGTATTCAACCCAAATTTGTTGGTTCGCCCGTCAGGAAGTGAAAGGATAATCTCAAGTATTAGCAGCTGAATGTATCAGATTCAACCGCACCTGAAAGTTTAGTATCTGCAAGCAAAGTATCGGTAGCAAAGTAGTATGATAACAACGGTGCCAGAAACGATCTATTGACGGCAGAATATTCCTAATTGTTGTATCAATGGCGCCAGAAGTTACCCGCGGACAGGAAATATTCTTTCCCGTCAACGTCGAGAGAAAAAGTATTATAACAGGTAGCAGCAGTGTAACGAGTAACAACAGTGGCAAGGAACAGCAGTAGTGACAACAGTAGCAAGTAGCAACAGTAGCAAGTAACAGTAGTAGCAAGTAGCAGCAGAGCAAAGCAAGACAAGTAACATCAGCAGAGTAAAACAAGTAACAACAGTAACATCAGTAGTAGGACAAACTCGTACGCAATGGGTCGGTGATTTGTTTGGATGATATTCATCATGCAACAGCTATAACACGGAGAGATATGTGGCTAGCTCCCGTTCGTCAATGTGATGTAGGCATGCATTCCGTGTGTCGTCATACGTGCTTAGGGAAAAGAACTTGCATGACATCTATTGTCCATCCCTCCCGTGGCAGCGAGGTCCAAAAAGAAACTACGGGATATTAAGTTTCTCCTCAAACTATGGTCATCATCGGGAGTGGTTCCGGTTATTGTCACTCCGGGGTTGCCGGATCATAACACATAGTAGGTAACTACAACTTGCAAGATCGGATCTAAAACACACATATATTGGTGACAACATAATAATTTCATATCTGAAATCATGACACTCGGGCCCTAGTGACAAGCATTAAGCATGGCAAAGTAGTAGCAACATCAATCTCAGAACATAGTGGATACTAGGGATCAATCCCCGTCAAAACTAACTCGATTACATGATAGATCTCATCCTACTCATCACCGCCAGCGAGCCTACGAATAGATTATTCACGAACGATGAAGAGCTTCATGGAATTGGAGAGGGAAGAAGGTTGATGATGACGATGGCGATGATTTCCCCTCTCCGGAGCCCAAAACGGACTCCAGATCTGCCCTCCAGATGAAGAACAGGATGTGGCGGCGCCTCCGTATCGCAAACGCGACGAAATCTTCTCTCTTGATTTTTTTCGGGACGAAAGTGAATTTATGGAGCTGAGTTTGGGGGCGGCAGAGCCACGTGGGCCCCACAAGCTTGGTAGCCGCCACCAGGGGGGCTACAGGGCTTGTGGCCCACTGGCCCATCCCCTCCGGTGGATCTTTGTGCACGTATTTTTCATATTTTCCAGAAATATTCTCCGTAAATTTTCAGGATGTTCCGAGAATTTTTCATTTATGCACAAAAACAACACCAAGGCAATTCTGCTGAAAACAACGTGAGTCCAGGTTAGTTCCATTCAAATCATGCAAATTAGAGTCCAAAACAAGGGCAAAAGAGTTTGGAAAAGTTGATACGATGGAGACGTATCAGCCACCAACTCCTTGTTTCATCCGCTTCCCTCTATGCCGGTTGGATCGATCCCGTGTCTCTCCATGACCCAGTGTCCACCACTGACTTTGATTCTGCACCCCGGTCCCTCCTGACCTTGGCCTAGGGCGAGATCTGGTGCGCCGCCTATGTAGTCGCCGTTGCAGAGAGGGGGAGAGAGAGGGGGAGGAGAGGGAGAGGGAGGAGGTGGCACGAACGGGACAACCCCCATGTATGTGTGCCTGGCGCGAGCGATGTTTGTGGTCTCGCCGGGGGGTGTGGCCTGTTAGACAAAATATCTCTTTGTATTATACGTGACTTGTATAACACGTATTGGTTAGGATCTCTTTCTATCTCCTTGTGTTTAAACTGTAGATAAGATAGATTGATCTTAAACCTCTTCTCATGTATATCTCTTCGGCTTATGCCTATGTAAACATGCACGCGTCCCTACTAAGAGCATACGCTTCCAGCCTTTCTCACATGGTATAAGAGCCACCTCTTCCATCGACATGTCATCTTCCTCCTCAAGCTCCACCATGGCTGCCTCCCTCGCTGCGCTAGGTCACACAATAACCGAAAAGCTAGCTAGGGACAATTTTTGGTGTGGAAGGCGCAGGTCCTCCCACATGTGCGCGCCGCCGGACTCATGGGCTACCTTGATGGCACCGTGGCCGAGCCGCCCGCCGTTTTGACCACCGATACTGATGTTGCAGGGAAGAAGGAGATCTCTTCGACTCCCAATCCTGCCCATGTCCTCTGGTACACGCAGGATCAGCAGGTCCTCACTTTTCTTCTTGCCTCCCTATCTTGCGATGTTCTCCTTCAGGTGCACTCCTTGGCTTCTGCAACCGGTGTCTGGACGGTGATCCAGCAGATGTTCGCCTCCCACTCCAGGGCGCGCCACATCCAACTCCGGGGGCAGCTCGGCAACACCAAGAAGGGGGACTCTCCTGTCGCCATCTACTTCACCAAGATGAAGGGATTTGCAGATGAGATGGCGGCAGCACGCAAACCTATTGACGACGACGAGTTGGTGTCCTATATCCTGCAAGGATTGGACTCTGACTACAACCCGTACGTTGTCGTCCTCTCATCTCGTCCCGAGGCTGATCAGAAGATCGGTCTCACCGAGCTTTTCTCCTTGCTAAACACGGCGGAGGCCCGCATCCACGCACAAAACGGCAGCAACACCAACTCCTTCTCCATCAACCTCGCCTCTAAGGGGGGCTCCCGCAACAACACCGACACTCGCCCCTCTGGTCCTGGCGGCGGCAATCCTGCTGCCTACCGTGGTGCTGGCGGAGGGTTCTTCCCCAACACTGCTGCTGCCCCTCCTTCCTCTGGCGGGCGGGATGAGACGTGCCAGATTTGCAAGCGGCAGGGCCACGCTGCCTGGCGCTCCTTCAAGCGCTACGACAAAAACTTCAATCCTCCTCCCAAGCGTCAAGGTGGTGGTGGCGGCAACAACAGCAGCGGCGGCAACACCAAGTCTGCAAACACCGTCTCTGCTGCCTACGGCGTCGATACCAACTGGTATCTTGACACCGGTGCTACGGACCATGTCACCGGCGAGTTGGAGAAGCTTGTCGTGCATGATCGATATACTAGACCAGAGCAAATCCACACTGCAAGTGGTCAAGGTATGGAGATTAAACATGTTGGTCATTCGCTGCTTCCTACTCCACATAAACCATTACACCTAAACAATATTCTTCATGTTCCCAAATCCAAAAATCTCCTCTCTGGTTCCCAACTTACAAAAGATAATGATGCCTACCTTGTTGTTTACCCTGAGTTCTTTTCTATTCACAATCAGGAAACGGGGGGCACAATCCTTCACGGTCCGAGTAAGAATGGGTTGTACCCCATTGCTGCTGGGCAACCAGGTGCTCATGGGCGTCACATGCTTGGAGCCATCAAACCATCTACTTCTAGGTGGCATAGACGCCTAGGTCATCCGTCCTTCCCAGTGGTGCAGCAGATTCTACGCAACCACAGTCTCCGAGTGTCAAATAAAGTAGATAATCACCTTGTGTGTGATGCTTGTCAAATGGCTAAAAGCCATCAATTACCCTACTATCGGTCAACTAGTGTGTCTCAAGCTCCTTCAGAGCTCATTTATTCTGATGTTTGGGGCCCTGGCCCTCTTTCAGTTGGTAGACAAAAATATTATGTTAGCTTCATTGATGATTTCAGCAAATTTATTTGGATTTATCTTATCAAACACAAATCAGATGTCTTCCAAAAATTTCATATCTTTCAAGCCCTTGTTGAATGTTTGTTTGCCCACAAAATTATTGCTATGCAAACCGATTGGGGGGCTGAGTATCAAAAGTTAAAGCAATTTTTTCAGAAACTTGGCATTACGCATCATGTGTCATGCCCTCATGCTCACCAACAAAATGGTTCTGCTGAACGTAAGCATCGCCATATTGTCGAGGTTGGTCTTTCCCTCCTCGCTCATGCCTCCATGCCTCTCAAATTCTGGGATGAGGCCTTCTCTACGGCTGTTTATCTTATTAATCGTGTTCCTAGCCGTGTCATTCACAACCAAACTCCCTTGGAACGTCTTTTTGGTCTCACACCTAACTACACCTTTCTTCGTATTTTTGGTTGTGCTGTTTGGCCTAATCTCCGCCCCTTCAACAAACATAAACTTGAGTACCGCTCAAAACAATGTGTGTTCATTGGTTACAGTGATCTACACAAAGGATATAAATGCCTTGATGTCTCCACCGGGCGGGTCTATGTGTCTCGGGATGTTATTTTTGATGAACATATTTTCCCCTTTGCATCTTTACATCCCAATGCCGGCGCTCAACTTCGTGCTGAACTTGTTCTTCTCCCACCCACCCTTCTCAATTTATCTAGCCCCCTTACACCTTCCGCAGCACCAAATGACCCAATGGCAACCTCTACTACTTTTGCACCCACCTCTGCTAACAGTGTGCAGGACTCCGCAAGTATTTCTCATGATTTTATGCAGCCTAATGTTTCTACAGATTCGGTGGCCACAGAAAATCCAGGGCTGCATGCCTTGGAATCAGCACCTCCAGCACCTAGGGCAGGCGATCCTCTCCTCCAGGCCTCGGGATCGGCCGCCGCAGCCCCTGGATCTTCTCCGGATTTTGTGCACCAACCCTCTGCGTCGGTTGGCCGGTCCCCTGCATCCACCTCGGATCCGGTGCGCCAACCAGACGCGTCTGCCGCTCGGGCCCCCGCCTCGGACCTGGTGCGCCCAACAACGGCTGCGACCGCGGTGTCCCCCACCTCGGACTTGGTGCGCCCCCCCAGGAGATTCGCCTGCAGCGGCGCGCTTCCCCAACCGCGCCTTGGATCGGCCGCGGTCTCTCCCGTGTGGTGGGCCCGCCCTGTGTCCTGCCGTGGACACGGGAGACTCCCCTCGACGTGGCGACCCGCTACAGGCTCCTGCGTCGCCGTCCCATGCAACGTCGGTGGCATCCCATGCAACGTCCGCCTCGCCTGCTGTTTCTTCTGGTGTGTCATCTAATCCGGTATTTTCTGATTCTGCGCTGCCCCATCGTGTCCAGCAAAATATGCAACCCATGCAACAAGCACCTCCACCCCCTCGGGCTCATACTAGGTCACAAAGTGGTATTCTTAAACCCAAAGTTCACACCGATGGTTGTATTCGTTGGGGCTCTTTTTGTGCTACAGGTGAACCAGAAAATCTCAAGGAGGCTATTGCTGATCCTAAGTGGAAAGCTGCTATGGACGAAGAATTTGGTGCACTTTTGTCCAATAACACATGGCATTTGGTACCCCCGTGTCCTGTACAAAATATCATTGACTGCAAATGGGTCTATAAGGTAAAACGACACTCTGATGGTACCATTGATAGATATAAGGCTCGTCTTGTTGCCAAAGGATTTAAGCAACGTTATGGTATTGATTATGAGGATACGTTTAGCCCAGTTGTCAAAGCTGCAACCATTCGTTTAATCCTGTCTATTGTTGTGTCCCGTAATTGGTCTATGCGCCAACTTGATGTAAAGAACGCGTTTCTACACGGTGTTCTGGAAGAGGATGTTTTTATGAGACAACCACCTGGGTATAAAAGTTTACAGTCACCTACATTTGTTTGCAAGCTTGACAAAGCAATCTATGGCCTAAAACAAGCACCTCGGGCATGGTATTCTCGTTTGTCCTCTAAACTTCAGTCTCTTGGATTTCATCCTTCACAGGCAGATACCTCCCTATTTTTCTATTCAAGACATGGAGTCACAATTTTCATGCTTATTTATGTTGATGATATTATTGTCACTAGTTCCTCTGCTCATGCGGTTGATGCTCTTTTAAAAGATCTTCGTATGGACTTTGCCCTCAAAGATCTTGGCACACTCCACTACTTTCTGGGCATTGAGGTAAAACCTACTCGTGATGGTATTGTTCTCTCTCAAGGCAAGTATTTGGTGGATCTTCTCACACGTATGAACATGAAAGGTTGCAAACCTGTTTCCACTCCTCTCCCAACCGCAGCAAAACTATCCCTTTATGATGGTGAGCCGCTTTGTGATGAGGACTCCACAAAGTACAGAAGCATTGTTGGTGCCTTGCAATATGTGACTTTAACTCGTCCAGACATCTCGCTTTCTGTCAACAAAGTTTGCCAATTCTTACATGCTCCTACCACTGTTCATTGGTCCTTGGTTAAGTGCATTATTCGGTATTTACAAGGAACCATGCATCATGGTCTCCGTATTAGTAAGACAGGTTCTATGCTGGTTAGTGCCTTTTCAGATGCAGACTAGGCTGGTTGTCCTGATGATCGTCGCTCCACAGGAGGTTTTGCAGTTTTTCTTGGGAGTAATATTGTCTCTTGGATTGCTCGCAAACAACCCACTGTCTCTTATTCCAGTACCGAAGCTGAGTATAAGGCACTGGCAAATGCTACTGCTGAAGTTATTTGGGTACAAACTCTGTTGACAGAACTTGGTGTGCCTCATCCTCGAGCAACTTCTCTTTGGTGTGATAATTTGGGTGCTACTTACTTGTCTGCTAATCCTATCTTTCATGCTCGCACCAAGCACATTGAGGTTGATTATCACTTTGTTCGTGAAAGGGTTGCCAACAAGTTGTTGAATATCAGGTTTATTCCTACTGGTGATCAAGTGGCGGATGGGTTCACTAAACCATTGACAGCTCAGCAACTTGGTGTTTTTCGTCGCAATCTCAACTTAGGCAGTTTTGATTGAGGGGGGATGTTAGACGAAATATCTCTTTGTATTATACGTGACTTGTATAACACGTATTGGTTAGGATCTCTTTCTATCTCCTTGTGTTAAAACTGTAGATAAGATAGATTGATCTTAAACCTCTTCTCATGTATATCTCTTCGGCTTATGCCTATATAAACATGCATGCGTCCCTGCTAAGAGCATACGCTTCCAGCCTTTCTCACACGGCCAAGCTCAACCCCGCGGTGGAGTTGTTCTTTCTTCTACCCCCAATGCTTTTTCCGATCTTCAGGTTAGGCCCATGCACAGTTCCCTGTTCCATTATATTGTTGTGTCCTTATTCTGTGGCTCCTACTTTTGAATTATTGACTCATGCTTTGTTAGTTTCTTATGGTTGTAGATTCCAGATAATTTAATATACTACTCAGGAATTAACTATGTAAATCATTTGAATCATTGCTGAGAAAATTACCAATCCAGCATATATGAATTGCCACCAAATATTTAGCTCGAGTGGTGTACTTATGTTAAGTTCAACATGGTTTAAATTCCCCAAACTGCACGTAGTTCTCACCATCAACATCACATGGGACAAGTATAATGCAATCTGAAGTCGATAATGTTATTTATTGTTGGGTTAGTTTGCTGACTGCTGATGATCGTATTTACTTAGTACGTTCTTGTACCTTCAGATTAGAATATCTTTCTTGTGAAGACTATTTGCTCCAGCTTGTCACTTAGTTGTTGTAGGTATGGGGTAGAAAAATCAAACACGTGTTCGACTCCATCTAGAACCTCAAAGAGCTGTATGACGGTGGTGCAGACCGTCCCTTGCAGCGGAATAAAAATGTGGCACAACAACCCCCCTCTACGGCGATGGGATCATGCCTCTAACCTTGACTGAATCGTAGAAGGGCGTTGGTGGCACCCCTGCCCCTCACTTATGCTTCAGGATCTCGCCACTTACCACTGCTCTACGGAGACTCAACAACAATGAACAGGTAGCAGGTCCTG
This sequence comes from Hordeum vulgare subsp. vulgare, assembly GCF_904849725.1. NCBI lineage: Eukaryota > Viridiplantae > Streptophyta > Magnoliopsida > Poales > Poaceae > Hordeum > Hordeum vulgare. The sequence continues at coordinate 527,694,197 of NC_058523.1, forward strand.
GGATTCACCAAATCCACAATGTGCGTGGTTGTATGGTCATCTATGCACAGATAGAATCTATGGACCTCGAGCGCAAGAAATGCATCACCATCCAATCGAATGCTACCTTCTGTACCTAGAATGGATACGAGGTCCATTTCTCTCCTTTTTTCACTCATTTGCAATTAATCCATTTAGCTCTCTTTGGTTGGTTGTTAATGAAAATAATGGGAACTTGGGTTATCATACAATGACATGATACATTTGATGTGAGAGAATGATCTATTACCTCATGCCTTTCCACTGTTTTGGAGCTAACTGTAACTCGGTTTCGTTAATCAGTGTGACAATATAGCATTCTTTTGGGTGCTTCTTTCACAAATTAGTAGCACATATGGTTTCTTTCGTAGAAGCTTAATTGGTCGATGGGTGTTGGGGAACGTCGCATGGGAAACAAAAATTTTCCTACGCGCACGAAGACCTATCATGGTGATGTCCATCTACGAGAGGGGATTTCCGATATACGTACCCTTGTAGATCGCACAGCAGAAGCGTTAAGAAACGCGGTTGATGTAGTGGAACGTCCTCACGTCCCTCGATCCGCCCCGCGAACCGTCCCACGATCCGCTCCGATCTAGTGCCGAACCGACGACACCTCCGCGTTCAGCACACGTACAGCTCGACGATGATCTCGGCCTTCTTGATCCAGCAAGAGAGACGGAGAGGTAGATGAGTTCTCCGGCAGCGCGACGGTGCTCCGGAGGTTGGTGGTGATCTAATCTCAGCAGGGCTCCGCTCGAGCTCCGCAGAAACGCGATCTAGAGGTAAAACCGTGGAGGTATGTGGTCGGGCTGCCGTGGCAAAAGTTGTCTCAAATCAACCCTAATAGCTCCATATATATAGGAGGAGGGGAGGGGAGGCTTGCCTTGAGGCTCAAGGAGCCCCAAGGGTTGCGCCACCAAGGGGAGGAGGAGTCCTCCTCCAATCCTAGTCCAACTAGGATTGGAAGGTGGAGTCCTTCTCTTCCTTCCCACCTCCTTTTTTTCTCTTTGATTTTTTATCTATGGCGCATAGGGCCTTCTTGGGCTGTCCCACCAGCCCACCAAGGGCTGGTGCGCCACCCCCAAGGCCTATGGGCTTCCCCGGGGTGGGCTTCCCCCCCGGTGAACATCCGGAACCCATTCGTCATTCCCGGTACATTCCCGGTAACTCCGAAAACCTTCCGGTAATCAAATTAGGTCATCCTATATATCAATCTTCGTTTCTGGACCATTCCGCAAACCCTCGTGACGTCCGTGATCTCATCCGGGACTCCGAACAACATTCGGTAACCAACTATATAACTCAAATATGCATAAAACAGCGTCGAACCTTAAGTGTGCAGACCCTGCGGGTTCGAGAACTATGTAGACATGACCCGAGTGACTCCTTGGTCAATATCCAATAGCGGGACCTGGATGCCCATATTGGATCCTACATATTCTACGAAGATCTTATCGTTTGAACCTCAGTGCCAAGGATTCATATAATCCCGTATGTCATTCCTTTGTCCTTCGGTATGTTACTTGCCCGAGATTCGATCGTCAGTATTCGCATACCTATTTCAATCTCATTTACCGGCAAGTCTCTTTACTCGTTCCGTAATACAAGATCCCGCAACTTACACTAAGTCACATTGCTTGCAAGGCTTGTGTGTGATGTTGTATTACCGAGTGGGCCCCGAGATACCTCTCCGTCAGAGGGAGTGACAAATCCCAGTGTCGATCCATACTAACTCAACGAACACCTTCGTAGATACATGTAGAGCATCTTTATAGTCACCCAGTTACGTTGTGACATTTGATACACACAAAGCATTCCTCCGGTGTCAGTGAGTTATATGATCTCATGGTCATAGGAACAAATACTTGACACGCAGAAAACAGTAGCAACAAAATGACACGATCAACATGCTACGTCTATTAGTTTTGGGTCTAGTCCATCACATGATTCTCCTAATTATGTGATCTCGTTATCAAGTAACAACACTTGCCTATGGCCAGGAAACCTTGACCATCTTTGATCAACGAGCTAGTCAACTAGAGGCTTACTAGGGACAGTGTTTTGTCTATGTATCCACACAAGTATTGTGTTTCCAATCAATACAATTATAGCATGGATAATAAACGGTTATCATGAACTAAGAAATATAATAATAACTAATTTATTATTGCCTCTAGGGCATATTTCCAACAATGGGTGCATCAACTGCCTTTACTAAATCCCAAAAAACAACCTTGAAAAAATTATAAGAGATCCAACCTTATTTGTAACCAACTAGCAAAGTTTATGTTCTCGTGGATATATTAGCTTTAACTAATAAATAGTCTGTAAGTACGTCTAAGTGTTATATATTCACCGGGAGTTTAAATACTAAAACTAAGTTGATTGATAATATTTATCACAGGACAATAGTTTGTTGTCGTACTTATTATTTATTATCCGCAAGAGTCCTTACTGAACCTTTCAATTTTGTGTTCCACTCGGTACTGAAAGTTTGTTCAATGTTGCATTGAGATATTGAATCAGACCTTTTGTTTAGAGTATTGCAGTCGTATATTGATATCTGTAGCTTTTGGTGCCTACACCTCACCAAGATGCTTGTGCCAGCGGCCCGGGGGTGACACACATGAATGGTAGGTGTAGCCGTGTTTCGTCATCTTCTTCCCATGCTAGCTCAAACCTTAAGTGTGCTGAGATCCATACCCTGCCCCCGCTGGTTGTTACATTGGTATTCTTCATTGGCCTCTCAGGAGCTTGATTTGTGACTTTCCTGATCAAAGAATGTAGTAAAGCCTTTTATATGGAAGAGCTAACCTTCTCAACACGTACTCAATCAAGATTCACACCCACATATTACTTTTACGTATCTTAACTTTACCTTATATTTGTGGATGGCATTTTTCTCCAATAGGTTTCACTGGTAAGAAAACATTTCTTGATTTATCACCGATGTTGTTTGTTTGTTCGCAAGGGAGAAGTGCTGGCCTCCCACTTCACTACATGTCCGTTACTTCTTATGTTCTTGGTATCATAAAATTGTTAAATTCATGAATTATAAATTTTTAGGTACCCACACGGCCACCGTCATGGTTCAAGCTTAGTTAATATGGAACTTGGTTGTGTTGATTTTGTAAGGAAAGATGACTCTAAAACAGAGGTGTATGGGTTGGTGAGAAGACCCGTATCAAGTATATGGTTTTGTATCAAGGGCTCATAGCCTCATACCTACCATAAGTTGTGATCAGCTCTACATACCTGCAATGTTATCTCGTGACATTTTTGTGGCAAGAAGGTCAAGACAACACATATGTTTGAAAGTTGAATGTTGATCCTAAATAAAAATATCAGGAAAATTCTTGTACTACAAATGTATACAATATATTGTTTTCATGATTTATGCCCAGCGAGTGTTAAGATTCTACAAGTCATGACATGCATTTTTTCACCATATCTTTATTATTTGATACTAAGTTTGCTATGGTTATGTGCTTGACAATAATCTTATATAATGTATGAGTAAAATATAGAGTTTATAGTCAGTTAATAAGGATAAGCATTTTCTTGGTTAATGCATAAAAATTAGTTTCCAGGCTGAGTATGGAAGCAATCTATGGAAGCAATCTATGTTAAGCATGATTGTTATTGTAAGAGTCAAGTCTACTTTAAACCTCTCCTCGTGCTCTGAGTTGAACCTCCAAGTTCATTACTAATAACACCCCCTTTGCAGATCAAATGAAATTTACCACTCATTTTGATCATCACTGTTCTCCATTTTTGCAAACTGACCAAAGTTGGAAAAGTTTTCAACTCGATTATTAACAAAATATGGCTCAGTTTACACACTTTCGACATACCTATCATTCTAAGTAAAAATGGACGGGCGTAGCAACGCGCGTCATTAGTGAACTAGTATTTCTAAAGCTAGCTGCTTTGGGCCCACCCAATGAAGCGTGTGTAGCTCCGCCACTGCTCACACATTCCTCCAAAAACAAAGTCAGTATATGTAGTAGCGGCCAGGAGCTGGTCAAGGTGAGCATAGAAAAGAGAAAAAAAATTCGCTTGTACATGATTTTTTTTATGTATTAGGCATGGTTGAATGACAAGTAGGTTTTGTGTTTTGCTTGATCGACCTATTTTCCTTGTAGGATTCCATTTCCTATTTTCCAAACTAAAAGTTTGCAATTTTTCCCATGTTCTTCAAGCATGTGCTTTACACATGGTTTTCTTTCTTATTTCTCTATTTTTTCTATTCCCTTATGTTGCATATCTACCATACGTTTTAATTGAGAGTTCGTAAATTTACCATACACCTTTTTTTCGCTGAACAATTCAGATCACCACCATATTGTTACTGATAGAAATAAAACTATTTTTAAATCAGGTGTTTTGTAAATAGTACTCCCTCCGTCCCAAAGTTATTGTGTTGGATTTGTCTAGATACGGATGTATCTAGTTATCTAAATGAATCCATATATAGAAAAATCTAAGACAATAATTTTGGGACAGAGGGAGTAGGAAATTATATGTTCTTTCAAGAATAGAAAATTACATAGATGTTTGCTATACTTTCTTTAGTTCTTTTAGGCACTAAAACTTAAAATATTTTTCCTTAAATGGGGAATTTACTGTCCACTTAATGTATGCGCATCTGTTTGATAATCATGAACAGATTGATCACAGATTTATTTGGATAATTGAAATTCTACTAAATGTTTTTTCTGTGGTGTACGGTTAGCAGAAGGGAAATTCACAACAAACACAAATAAGAGGATAGCTTGTCATGGATTGCCTTGCTGATGTTGTAATAAAAGTGTATTCCACATCATTTCAAGCTAGCAGCCTAGCTAATTGAAGCAACATTACTCAGTCTTTATCATGCCAGTAGGCTAATGTGGCGAAATTAGATAACAGGGAAGGTAGAAAGTCACCAACCCCGAAAAGCATATAAAATATTTCAGTTTTAGGCCACTGCTCAATTTTGAAGAGCCATTTGCGTGAACTTTTTCTGAACTTTGGGACTTTTCGAATCATACTTCCGCTGTCCCAAAACTTTTGTCTTAGCTTTGTCTATAAATAAATGTATCTAAATAATAAAAACTTGATTAGATACATTTATATCTAAACAAATTTAAGAAAATAAATTTTGGGATGGAAGGACTACAAAATAGGCATCAAACATTGATTTTCTTACTTCTTTAGTATATTTTATACATTCGGTTGTTGAGCATGACAACCGAGCAACCTGAAATATACTTCAAAATATGGTAAGAAAATTTCATAGGACATTTTTAGCTCCCAGGAAATAATAAACGTTAAACATTAGTAGCTTTCTTACACATAGGATATGAGTGTAGCTTTTTTTTCCGCGCAGACATAGGAGTGTAGCTTCTTGACCTCTATGATTTAGAGCATCTCTAGCAGACCATGTAAAAACGTAAACTGTAAAACTGAAATACATGTAAAAAAAAGGCATTTTAAGGGTCCATTTTTGTTATGTCCGAATAAAAACTGCAAAACTGCCGTAATGAGCTTCTTCATTCAGTTCGGCGGCCGGCCGTGCCGGCCACGTCCAACCCCGTCGGACGCGCCCCGTCCCCTGTCGGTTGTGCCCCATCGCCCGTCGGCCGCAGCCCGTCCCCGTCTGCCGTGCCCCATCACCACGCCGGTCGCGCCCAGCCTCGCCGGCCATGCCTTGTCGCCTTCGTCGTCACCGACTTGCTCTGTTGCCAGCCGTGCCGGCCGAGCCGTGCACCTTTGCCTGCCGCCCTGGGATGATTCCGACGGCCAGGCTGAGGTCATGGGAGGCCATAGCGAGATCGAGCTCGTCCAATTCAAACCGACGGCGATCGATTGCGGCGTCCAACGACCTTTTCCGGTGTGGGTGATGAATTCCGGCAAGTTTAGGGTTTCGGCAAACTCCGCGGCGGGGTGTTTGCTCCGCGGAGGCCCTTAGAATCGGTCTTCCAACCTTCAAAAATAAGGGTTTCGGATGTGGCTTTACCGTGCCCCTTAAAATTTTACGGGTTGGATCACTTTTACGTTTTTTGTTCTGCATACTTTTTACGACCAAAACTGTAGAATGCAATTTTTTTACAGGTTTGACCACTTATACAGAGTCTGCTAAAGATGCTCTTATGGTTTGGAAAACCTGTAGCAACGCACGACCAAGTTTTCTACTCCCTCCGTCCGAAATTACTTGTCGCAAAAATGAGTAAAAATGGGTGTATCTAGAACTAAAATGCATCTAGATACATCCACTCCTTTCACAAGTATTTTCGGACGGAGGAAGTGGTTTATTTTTAATAGGAGGGTTTATGGATAGACCGGGTATATATGGATGATTTGAGGGGTTAGGTTAAATCATTTTATTCTTCCTTTTTCTGTTCGATCATTGATTACAAATGTGTGGGAGGTGGTTTGAAACGTCCGGATGTAGATACGCGGCAGCGATAGAAATGAGTTTGTATGCCCATGCACACGGCTCGTAGGATCCCCGGAGGAGAAGGACAGCTTGGCCGTTTTGCGAAGAGGCTCGGCTCACCTTCCCACCGTTGGGGATTCCGGGCCAGGTTCAGTGAACACGCGGCAAAGCAGCAGGATGCATCCCGTCATGTCGCGTAGCTAGCTCTACAACGAGATGTCGCACGAATCATCAGGGGCATGCATGCAGACATGTGCACCGGGGCGAACGGGCGAATGCGGTTAACCAGCATGCTGATGCCGCATCATTATTCGTTGCTTAGAAGTTGATGAAGCCTTTGAAGGGAAAGTTGGGCGAGCAGAAGCAGCCCAGTCGTCCATGTGAGCGGCAATAAGTTAAGCAGCAACAAGAGAAAGCTGTCATGCTAATCGATCACTCCATCAGTCCGGTCCGGGGTCCCAACGAGTGGACGAGAGAGGGCCCTGTCCATTGCCAGCATAGTTTATCAGCAGGAATGTGCCAAGATCAATCACTTACACGCTAAAAATAAATGAAGTGGAGTTAATTGTATATATACTTACATGAGTGTCGCCCTCGTCTGATGGAATGTTACGTGCGGGAAAAGATGATTACTGGTTGCCGGCCGTGATGGTAAACGTCCACGTCCCGTCTCCGCGGAGGCCTGGACGATTCCCAGAATCCACCGGCCGATTCGACGGCCGTGCGTACGTGCCGCTCGCAGGCAGCCTCCAACGTGCGACCGAGGACAGCATATGCCGGGAGCCCGGGATTCCATTTTTTTACCCCAAAATTCGCAGGCGTTCTCTTCTCCTACAGATCACAGTCACAGGTGGTGTTATGCGTTCAGGTGGCTAAGCTTTTGTATAATTCGCGATTTTCTACGGAAGGAGGATGAGTAACAGGGCGCTATTTGTTACTGCAGCTAGTTTTGCATTATTTCAGGCGTTTAATAAAGTTTCTAGAGAAACTAATCTAAGACTTTACCCTTATTTTCTTTGCAAATTTGAATAAGACACACCCTCTCCCGTCTAAAACAACTGTCATGGTTTTAGTTTAAACTTGAACTTGGGCCGCGACACTTATTTTATATCAGGGCGGTGTATGTTGCCATAGGGTAGAGGAGTGGTCAAGCGAGGATTCTGGGGCCTCCAAGCTTTAGCGAGCCATCGTTTCAAAATGTACGCTTCAAAGGGATTTTAGGATCCGTGCAAAAATAAAAATAAAAGATCTCAGGAAAAAGATATAATGAAATATGACCGTCAAAAATTCTGTAGAAAATGTTTTCGAGAGGTGCATGCACAAAAAGGGGAGAACGTATATCTTGGTCTGAAAATGATAATCATGTATTGACTACTATTGTGGTAGTAAGAATCATCTTACATGGTTTAGCCCCTCCTAAAACTTATGATCAAGCTCCGCCATTGCACGTCGTTACCATGCTCCGGGACCTCGAGCGACTGTCATGACATAGTGTAATTACTGTCACCATACGATCATCATATTTTTGCTGCTTCTCCTGCGCAGCTTTGCTAGCCTTGATCAACAATAGACGGTGGAACAAAAAACAGCCACCGAGTCCTAAAACCAAGGAAGGGCGACTCACCCCTGCCCTTCCCGATCGGGAGCACCAGCGGTGGCTTCCGATGCGCCTGCCTTTCCCTTCACCTCACCACTTTGGTGGCTCTAGGGTGGTGGAGAAAAAAGAGCCTATGGTGGCTGAACTCCACCCTTCTCCTCGAGTGCAGTGGCGGCAACGGCTGTCGATGTGTCGTCAACTCACTACTCCTTCCCACATCGGTGGCCATTAGGAAGGGGCTAGTTCATGCTGGAGTGGCGCTAGATTGAAGGACCCGCGCCGAGGTGGAGCCTAGCTCCCTTGGCGTTTGACAGCGAGAAGCCCTCCCTGTCAGTGTGGCGGCCCTAGACAGAAGGATGGTGGCGCGAGGCGGTCGAACGACATTCCACGATGGCTCTGCATGGCTTGTCAGTTCGTGCAGGATGGTGTTGTGGTAGCAGCGTCGACCCTATGCACGATAGATCTAATGTTTGGCAATGGCGTGTACAAGTTTGATGGTCGGCATGTAGTCAGGCTCCCGATCTATGATGGAACATGGAGGCATCGAAGGCTCCTCCGTTCACTTGAAGAACGTTGGGGCAACAACCTTGGGGTTATGGTGGATCCTGCAGGCCGGCTCACGCTGGTATGAGGTGCATCGACTACTTCTCCAATGCGGCATGGCCAGCCTACTGATGTCCATGGTGATGGTCTTTGGTGGGCTTACATACCACACATCCGCTAGTGCCACCCTGATCTAGCGGTGAGGATTGATAGACGTAATTTTTTGAATATCCGTTGCCAAGATGGTATTTAAAGCACACTTCATGTCCGGGGTGAAAACCCTTGTCCCGTCCTTTGTTGGCCGGGTTTAGCCGCGGCGAACTCGCGTTGCTCTATCGATGAAGGCGTTGCCACAGTGACTAGGACGGCGTCAGGGAGTATCCCTTCGTGTAGGCGCCGTTGTGAAAGAAGTCGACATAGTCCTATATGCTACTACATTCATGTGTGTATAATGCGTGTATCGTAATTGCTTTCGTTACGAGGTCCCAACCTTATTTTCGAGAAACACAGAAAAAGAGCTTTGCTAGCCTTGTAAACGTGTGCTTCATTTTTTATGCCCGGATGGAAAAGCCCTTTCGGAAGAAAGAAAGAAAGAAAGAAAGAAACTGGGATCGAAAAGCAATCAGCAGTTTGGGCCTGAGAAGAGTTTGGACGTAACAAGAGGGCCGGCACGAAAAGAAGTCCGGTTCGTCTTAAAAGTTAAGACCCGTAGCACAAATCAGACGGACGCCGACCCCGACCCCAAAGCCAAAGCATCGGCGCACGTGCCGCTCGCCGCGCCCGCACGCACGGACGGACGGACGGGGGAGAGCCGGCCAGCCAGCCCGAGCCGCCGCCGAGAAAGTTTCCAGCGGCAGTTGGGCGGGCCTTGGGGAGGTGAGTTAACACGAAACCGAACCCTCCTCCCGCTTCCGGTTCGTCATTCATTCACCACCGCCACCGCCACCTTCCCCTCTGCCTCCCCCATTCCATTCCATTCCCCTGGGTCCGGTTTGGAATCCGGGGGGGAAGCCACCGGCAGGCGGAAGCCACCGGCGCACGGCATCCCCCACCCCCTCGTCCCCAGCCGCCAGGCGTGCCCCTCCTCCCCGATCCGCCGGCAGCAACGCGCGATTCCGTGCGCCCAAGGCCTGGTGAGCTTCCTTCCTTCCTCGAGCTCTTGCTTTCCGCCCCCTCCTTCTCTACGCGCGTGTCGCTCTAGACGGGACGAGCGGCGGAATGCGGGCTGTTTGCATGATTCGTGGGGGGGGGGGGGGGGGGGGGGGGTTCTGGCTGGCGGCGGCCCGTGGACGATGGGTTTGGTGGCGTTTCTTGCGCGTGAATCTGGCGGGGTGTTTGCGGGATCATGGTGCGTGTTTGTTGCTGATCCGGGCGTTCTGGGCGCCGTGCTTGTGGATTTCTGTACAATCTCTGTGCCCGTGATTAGGCGAGGGAGGGGGAAATTCTGATCCAGCCAGGACAGAACCGTGTTGTATGTAGCTGCTCGGCGTTTTCTGTATTTTTCTTGGCGTCAGCGGGATCATAAGATTTCCTTTCCCTTTTGTGCTGATGGATAACTTTTGGGGAGCTCCAATTGCTGTTTTTTCTCATGGTTAGTTGCTGCTTTCTTATGCCAAACTACTGTGAATGGCTTGCTTCCTGGTGCCAACTACTGTCAATGGCTTGCTTTGCTGTGTCAACTACTGTGAATGCCTTGCTTTGCTGTGTCAACTACCGTCAATGGCTTGCTTTGCTGTGTCAACTACTGTGAATGGCTTGCTTCGTTGTGCCAACTACTGTCAATGGCTTGCTTTGTTATGCCAGCTACTGTGAATGGCTTAAGGGGTAAAAAATCACTAGCTCATGTGTGGTGAACGGATGGCTTCTTAGAGTGTAGTATCGCTTAATGACGAATCGGAAAGTAATATGTCAAGATAACATGAGGGCTTCGTTTGACATTAGTTGATACATTTTGATGGGTAGGCGCAAACACCGTCGTAAAACTATTGTATGCAAGCAGGCGCCAAATTCGTTAATATATGTGTTGCATCTGTGCCCTGATTCAGTTCCTCTGTTCCAGTTGACAGATCCGGTTAAGTTCTCCTGTTGGCAAACTCCCTGACCTGGTTTAAAGGCTTCTGAAGCTGCATTCTGGCACAATATGAAACCTGATTGGTTGATTTTCTCCAAGCTTGATCATAATGGAGGATACCTGCATAAGTTTCCAATTGGCTCTCCAATATCGCATGACATCGGGTTAGGATTGGTATCACAAGTTGGAGCTTTAGTCGAGAGTTCCTTTCAGCATCCGCGGCATGTATCTTTTACAGCAAGTGGTGCAGTTCAGGAAGCATTCAGCTGCTTCAACAAGGTTGCTGGGGCTTTCTATTTCTGCCTTTCTAGAGCATCAAATCCCAAGATTTTACACAGGTTGTCAGCTATTGCGGGCTCTGGTTCAAGAGCCTGTCGGGCACAAATAAAGCAAGCGACCTCTTGCATGCAGCATTTGGCTGGATTGCAAGTCAGAGAAGAACATGCTGTACAAATGCTCTTAGCCAAGCTTGCAAACGCAACGCTTGGGCGAGTGTGGAATGAGGTTGAGGAGCGTCATGCCTGTAACATTCTTATGCTAGCTGCTGCTAGTGTAATACCACCATTTGAAAACATGTAAGGTTCGAACCCCTGCTTTTTATAGAAAGGGAATACAATGCTCTATCGTGATATATCTTGTTGGATTGCTACTGCTTCCTTTCTCTGCCCCGTTTATTCCTGTAGGCTATGCTTTTATTTCATTTTTTTTGCTTTATTAACTGATCATCATTATATGCATTGATAAGATCACCAAAGATGCTTGCGGATTCAATGATGTTGGGAAAAGATGGTGGCCAAATCAGAGAACATGTTGATCAGCCTTATTTGGACGAAAGGCGCCCAGGTTGTGCTCGTGTTGCTGTGCCAAGAACAATATTGCCAGAAAATCTGACAGAACCAACAACTGGGATCAAGTTCCCTACTCTTCTTGAGGAGAATTCCAATCCAACCGCAGAGGTCCTTTTTCCTACTCTCTTTTGTGGATAATTGTGTCATGCACCATTTCCCTTCATACCAAACATTGTTTCCTTTCCTGTTGACCTATTACATGTTCTGCTCTCAGTGTTGTGGCAATTATTTGGACACTTTTGTCTGTATCTTGTTATTTTGACAGTGTCACAATGTTTTATACTCCCTCCGCAAAGAAATATAAGAGCATTTAGATCGCTAATGCTCTTATATTTCTCTACAGAGGGGGTATCAAACTTTTAATCTTTCTTAGGCCTTCAGCATTCCCTTTGACAACAAACAATTAGAATTACAGGTGCTTGTCGGGATGGGTTACAGAAGTATGCGGGTAATGAAGGTCAAAAACCTGAATCTTTATGCCTTTGGATTATGTGAGTAGGCTAAATTTCCCTGTCTGCTGCTATTACTTATGAACTGATAAAAAACTGAGGTACTGCTTAAAGGATGCTCCTTTGAGTTACTGATGTCGTATTCGACTATTCTTATAGATATACAACCAGATTCTATCTGCAACAAGCTGGGTTCAAAGTATGCTTCTGTTCCAGTTGCTGAGCTGAAGGATCACCCGGATTTCTATGAAGATCTTCTGAGGTGTGAATGCTTTATTGATCATGTACATGTGTTAAAATTCTTTGTATGAAGATCTTTCCCATATTCTTGAGCTTACACAGCCTATTTACATGTAACACTTGTGTAAGCTGAACTAGAGAAACGGTTCCATCTGGCAAAAATTCTGGAAATCGTCAAGAAAGATAGCCGTTTAATGTGTCTGTTCATAGAGAAACGGTTCCAAACCTGCAATTCTTTCATGTCATTTTTAGGATTCCCTATTTACCAGCTGTCAGTAGATTCCATCTGTAGGACGCTGTAGGATTACGAGTTTTGATGATGTGTAGGATTTTTCTTTTTCCCTGATACTACATCAGAAACATTCAATTTCTTCCCCACCTGCAACTCATTTGCCTCTGTTGCTAATAAAGTTTTCATTATACTTGCGCTGTTATGCAGGGAAAATATTCATATGACAGTCAGACTGGTAGTTAGCTACAATGGGCTAAGCATAAGCGCAGTGCGAGAGTAAGTATTCTTAAATTCTCGTGCCAACAGTAGCATATTTTGATCCTTATCTATGGTTCAGAAGATATGGCCAAATGCAAGATTGAAGTTAATCGTTTATTTGTATTAACAAACTTTTCAGTGCATTTGAGAAATCTCTTGGCTTTCGTCTGCAAAAGGTGATTGTTGTTAATTCAGCAGCTAGTTTAATATTCTTTGCTATCTGTGATAGGCTTAACAGACCTTTTTGTTTACTTTACGGTCAGATGAATCCTAATACTGATTACCATTGCTTGAAGACGTTTGGGTCTTACTTCAGGGAAGACATCCAAATACCTGTTGTAAGCTTCTAGCCACATCTGGTTAATATTATTTGTTGCGCTTAGCCATGGGATACTATAGTCAGTTTAACTGCAGGGTACAAAGATCGACTTCCGTCAAACATGTGATGGCCAGCTTATAACTGAAGGTTAGTACTTACATGTACGATAATAAGTGCTCCCTGCTTCCCAGAAAATAAGCCCTTCAAGTTTTGTCGTCAAGTCAAGCTTTCTTAAGTTAAACCGAGTTTATGGAAAAAAAAATCAACATCTACAAGACAATGAAATATGTGTTCACAGTATAAATGATTCTTTTAGTACGATTTGAGTTATTTTCCACTATAATATACATTAACAAGGAAACTCTGTGTGCAGTTGATGGCAAACAAATCGGTGCTGTCCAAAGCAAAGATCTTTGCAGTAAGTGCATGCTCCTATATATTTTTTCTGCTGCAGAACTATAGATCATTTACTTACAGCGAGAAGCCTTACGTAAATTACTCTGTCTGAGTTATAATACGCATTTACTAAACCCTGTCTACCAACAGGGGCTTTCTTCGATATGTATATTGGTGACCCACCTGTTTCAGTGGAGACCAAACAAGACATTGCCCAGAATGTGGGTGGACTCATTAGAAGATGCTAGGGTAGCCGACGGTTGAAATTATTTGATTCTTCTATAAGGGGGAAACAACATATATATAGACGGGAAACCAGGAGAAGATCGCTTGTATGTATAGTAAGTAATATATCCGTAACTTGTATACTAGACTAGACTGTGCAAACCTGTAGCGTACACAGAGGCTTGACGTCTTCTCCTGGGCGGATGCCTCCATGATTTTCATATGGGCTGGCATTTGCTATTCCCTGGCCATTGTATCATGTACACTGATTCGGTTATAAGTGTAGCAGAGAGCGCGTGTTTCCTGCATCAATAACAAAACAATGGCTTCGTTTTTTCCGATTGATATCCATGATGCGGTTTTTTTTTAAACCGACCCTCCCATTTTCAGTAAGCAAAGCTATGGCGACAACGGTAGATTGTCTTGAGCCTTATTTCCCCTTTTTACCTGTGATGCGCACTGGATTTTTGGTAGATAAGATCAAGTTATCGGACACCACTCTTTGCAGGTTTTTGTGCAGTGGCGACACCGCTGTCTGGTGATGAAACAACACTTGGTGACCCTTTTCTGTTCTGGTACTTATTTTGTGCCTATGCACACAAAAAATAGACATGGCATTTCAGACGAATTCCATTGCTTCCAGGTGAGATAAATTCACCAGCGGTCATTGTATTTGATAAGGAAATTCACTTTAGTCATTGAACTATGGAATACCCTAATTACGGTGTTTATTGTCACGTTAACGAACATTGCCGGTCACCGCGCACGCTGTATCGATGTATTTGGCACACATGGCATGCTATTTGACCTTTTTGTTAAAAGTAAACGAGAGAGAGAAGCGAATGATTGAAAACGAACAGTCTTCTCATTGATGAATGTTGGGGTATTTATACCCAGTACAAGGCGCTAACTGCACAGGCAGTAACTAGACGGTTGCTAACTACACAACCGACATAAAGCATGGATTATTAGGATGTTAATTAATCCTTAACACTCCCCCTAATCTATGCTTGACTAGGTTAATGTACATCATTTTGATAGACTCATCCTAATATATAGCCGCCCTTGAAAATGTTCATCATCTTCATCTTGAGAAATCCTTGTATAATCTTTAAAATCTCCTCCAAAAATCCTGTGAGAAAAATATGAGGAGAATAGTGTAGATATGTTGCTAAAACTCCTTTAAAACCCCGTGGGGAAAAATAAGGAAAAAATGGTACAACATATAATGATTATTGTCTCGTGATAACTCATTTGAGAAAACCTTTGTAGAAGGATAAAACTCATCTTTGAGTTTAGAGAACAATAAATATGTCTTGAGTACTTCCTTTAAAAAACCCGATAGGAAAAATAGAAAGTATAACATTTGATGTTTGATAACATATTTCCTCATTAAAAACCATTATGAGAAATTTTGAGAGAAAATTCATAAAGGAAAAGAGTGCATCTGACATGCCATTGAAAACTTCTTTAAAACCCAGTGGAAAAAATATAAGGAGAAAATGATATGATATATACAAACACTTGTGTTTATATTGTCTCGTTAAAAACCTTTTATGAGAAACCATTAGGGAAAAACTCATCAAGGGAAAAAGAGTACAATATATGCAATCTAATGATTGCTAACATGTTATAGTTTGGGAAATTACTCCCCCTAAACTTTGCAAATTTGGAGGATGTGTCATACTAATTCCATTGATATGATCATGACATTGTGAATAATCTGTTGGATTTTCATAGTATTTTGTTTGCAAATGATTTCCTCACTTTTCTATAACTATGAGGATAAGTAATTTAGGAGCAATGTGATTTATGATATCGCTCTTCATATAACCTGTAGGTATTGAGTAACACAAGTGGAAGTATCTTGATAAATCAAGTTATGTGATTCTGATGAATCTCAATGACATGATTTTGAGTGTGGTTAATCATTCTGCCGAGTCATACATATTTTTCAATGCTTTTAGATAAAGCAATTATGTCAGAATGATAAGTGAGAATAATCATTAAAGTCCATTTACATGTCTTCCATATGAAGGCTATTCCAGCAAATTCAGTCATTTGATATGGCATCGTTTGGATCAAATAAAGAACCAATATCATTACATCATATCATGGTCATATCTTCTATTTCCTCATGGAAATATCCAAGATTTATTGTAATCTTCAAATATAGGATGATATTCCATATATCAAAGCTTGTACCTTTTGTTGGGGGTTGCACTCTAAACAAATATAGAAAATATGGTGTCAGGCCTGACATAGTTTGCAATCATATGAGTTCTTTGATATTAGTGAGATAGAACTTCGCGTCTTTATGTCACTTTATTATCACCCATATGTAAGAATATATTTGTACCCGATCGGGGCAGTATGACCATACATGTCATTTATTATTATGATATATCCAAATCGAACTTCTCGTATATGTTTGAATATATGTAGAACGATATGTATTCTTGAGAGAATGCTCAAGTTGTAAACTTAAGCTTTTGGTTAAATTCAAAATTTCCGTCTTGAGATGATTTTATGTATGTTTAGGTCTTGTAGAGACATTGATGACAAAATCATCGATATACACAGAGGTGATGTAAGGAAATAAAATTTTGAGATTCCTTTATTAATACATCAACAATTATCATCCTTTGAGTAATCCTTTGAAGAAGGAACTCATTTAGTCGGTAGTACCATATGATTTCCGACTATTTTGAGCCATAGAGTGACTTCTGAAATTTTACACAAATATGTTGCGATTTATTTTGGATTCGGAATTGTAAGCCCTTCAGGGACTTTGTTATAAATTTCCGAAACGAGTGACCCATATGAGTATGTAGTCACTGCATCCATTAACTGCATGGATAATATTATTTGTACTGCCAATTATATTTATTATCTAAACTTAATTCCACTCATACCAAGAGGGTATCTTACATCATAATTTGATGTCGGGTCTCTGCGTGAACCCTTTTGCTACAAGCCTTGCTTTCTCACCACCTCATTGACTTTGTCTATGAATGAGAAGTTTTTAGTATCCCATATGGAAGACACTTATGAGGAGTAGGTATTACTGTGGTAAATACCACTCGTTTGTAGAGCGAGGCTATTCTTCATTACTTGCTTCCTTTTATGTGAACCAACATGAGTGCAAGAGGCACTCTACCATGGATTTTGGTTCAGGGCCCAAAAGGTTTTAGCAATTTTCAGAAGAAATATATGTCGACAAATGTAGACTTAAGTTATATGATTCTGGAGGAATCAATGAAATTTGTGGAAATGTATTTATTCATTTTAACTCCTTATGATTTCCTACAACAATGGAGTCAAGGTGTTTCGATGTCCCGACACAAAAACATTTGTGCACATTTATGTCAGGCTTTGGATGATGAGCATCCAGTGAGGTGTTCTTTCAACTTGATGTTGAATTACATTTACTGGTTGAGGATTTGATTTCCTCTATTTCCGCGGAAGCATATGCGAGATTATATCTCGTGTGGTCAGATTTCTCCCCCTCTTGCTCTCATTTCGGGAGAAGAGTGGATTATTAGGTACCTCCACTCTTTCTGACATTTTACTGTAGGAATATAAAATTGAGTGACACCTTTGTCATGAGTAAATGTATGTGGCAGATTTGCAATGAGTTGCAAATATGTGATTCTAAACTTCTTGTTCAGATTCTTTGAGTGCGTGGATATAATGACTGAATGTCAATAACATATCTAATTTATTTTTCGGCATTCTTTGTGGTACTAATCTCCCCCTAATGCCAGAAATGTCCTTATTGCTAATGCAATCAGCATACGGGCTGTGAATAATTTGATTGACGGATAAATTGTTATTCCTCACATAGATCCCTATTTTTCTGTGAGAGCCCATTGATGTATGCTGGAGTGGTGATATTGGTATGTAACTAGATTATCGCAGATAGGAAATACTTTGTTGATTTCCATGTAATTACTACAAGGGAAAATAGTATGGTATGCAGTTGGTATGATTTATATCATACTTACGGTGTGTAATGTCGTATCTGTCTAGCAAGAGGCTAGTAAATTGCAATTCTATAAGTTTGGTCATGTTATTGATTTCACTATCTTTGATAAGATATTTAACTAAACCATTCTGGGTATGCACATACAGTATTATGTATAATCAGACATTGCTTGTGAAATGAGTTCAATGAAGTTGTCCATTCGAATGGATTTATCCCTTTTTAGGATAACTTGCTCTTACTTTGAGAATTTGAGCAATTAATTTAGTTATATCATTCATGATTTTGTGTGACAAGAGACACACTAGAAATCATTTTATAAATGTTTCCAGGAGTGCCATGAAATATCTATATAATACCACATAATGGTTGAGTAATCCACATATATCTTCTGAATGTGTTCAAGAAAAAATGAGTGGCTCATTTAGAATCTTAAGGTGAGAGAGCCTTAGAACTTATTTCCCCTATGGCACATGCGGTGCATATAAAATCTTATGATTGGGGAAGTATTGTAACTTAGAAAGTTGTGACCAATAGAATTTCCAATAATTTTTCTAATCAATCCCAAACCAGGATCGTAAGGCTTAAAGCCAAGTATTTTGTAAGATTTAGAAAATTATTTTGTACGCAACAAAACTGAGTATGAATTGATTCATACATTCAAAAATTATCAAATATAATGTCCAAGAAATAGGATATTGGACATTGCACTACATGTAGCAGTACAAGTATAGCCAAACAATATTTTGGGAATAATCAAGATATTATATGAGGTCTCCCATATTATTGAAAAATGAATTACGCAAACATATCATAAGCGCAAACGAATTGATCATTCTTTTCTTGCACTATGTTTTTGATTCTCCTTGTGATGAAGATTCGAGAACATCAATTACCAGAATATTTTCTGGTTGTATGTTTGCAAATTTTCAAATATCCCAATGAACTTATTTTCCTTTTAATAAATTTGCGATGTGGTTTGACCATATGTTTGAGGGTTTGGTAATCATATGTACGATATATATGTAACCACACATTTGACATATGTGGTTTGACCATATGTTTGAGGGTTTGGTAATCATATGTACGATATATATGTAACCACACATTTGACAAATTTGAGAGTTGTCTTTGTGATCATTTAAAAACGATCAATTACCATTTAAAAGGTAATTATGTCATTGGTTGTCTTTAGCCTCCACTTTACTTTGAATTTCTCATGGTTCTATTTTGTGACCATTGACTTGCTTCTTAATACTAGCAAATATTTTGAAATAATGGTATAGCACCCATTGGGTGAATATGATGATTTTAAGAAATACTATGTTTCTATACCATGAAAATGGTAATGTCATCATAAGAGGATGTAAAGTGTATTATGGGATATTCAATCGGATTCAAATATGAAAAATATCTGATCATAAAATCTCAACTTCAAGTTGATTGTATAATTACCAAAATTGTAAGGTGCGGTAGACTTGAGGCCTTGAAAAATTATTGGGTGATCCTTCTAAATGTGCTCATGGCAGCATGTTTCTCTTAAGTGAAATATTCAAGGTGAATAAATATTCGTCCATTATGTACTTAGTTTGAGAACTAAGTGAAGTTGGTGATAGACGAAATACATACGAACATAATTAGATATTAAGAGAATAGCCATGGCACATATTCCGAAGGAGGAGTTATAGTGGCCACAGATGCCGCATGTGGATACAATGACTGATGTCATGAATCATCTTACAATAAATACTCCCACAAAATCATGTGTTTACTGTATTTGGAAATGTGCCATGCATTACTTGAAAATGCTAATGCATTTATTTAATTTACTGCTAGGAGTAAGTGGCATCTATGAATAAATGATTTGTTTGAGAACAATCATGGCCAAGGTGATCCTTGGTAAACCTGGGTGTATCCTTCAATATAACACATGTGATAAAATCATTGCTAATGTTTTGGATGTCATTCTCGAGGAAGTGTGTGACTTTAGAGTCATTGCCAAAACGTATAGATTTTGCCTGTTTAACATTGGTTAGTCACTGTGAAAGTATAACCACGATGTGATGTGGACCTTGCATAAGTGTTGAGACACTCAATCATTGCCATAAATTATGGGGTCCATCTTGATGGTGGACGACACTATAATTAGAAATAATGACGTAGGCTCCATTTTCATGTATTTTACCAATGTAATAAAAGGTAATCATTGGAGTATGCAAATTTTTGCATAATTTTCCAAGACCGATTCAAGCAAATTTAGGCTTGAACAATTCATAATGGCACAAAAATACCATTTTAGTATATCACAAATGTGCAAGAGCAATATTTACTATGAGAGTAAAATATTTTGGTGAACAACAACAATGAATGCTTTAGAGGAACAAATTCTAGTACGATTGATGCCTTATAGCCATATGTGTAGACCTCAATTTATATACGATAGCACTTTGAAGATAATCACCAATATGGTGTAGATCTCACAGTAATAGCAAACATAGTCTGACTTTTGTCAGTAGATGTTCATAATTCTATTACCTTATGTTATGCTATAAGAAAATCACTTTGAAGGTAGTCATCAGTCAGAATGACATGATGTAGACCTTGTAGCAATAGTGAATAGTATGCAAAAGTTTGCAGTAGATACCAATATTACCTTATGATATCTTGAGGTAGTCAAATATTAATTTTTGAAAGAGCACTTTGAAGGTAATCATCTTGTAAAATTGACAAGATGTAGACCTTAGAGTAATGGTGAATAATCTGCAAATGGTGCAGTAGATGTCACCAACACCTTGTGTTTCACAAATAATATTTAGGCTATATACACATTAATATTTGGAAAAACACGTTAAAGATAGTCATCTTGCCAAAATGACAAAATGTAGATCTCACAGTAGTGATGGATAATCTGCGAAATATACAGTAGATCCCATCAAGTACCTTGTGATTCCAAATTCAGTTTTAATTATATAATATAGTTGTTGCACTAAAATTACATGTTACGGTGAATGCTTGAGGCAGACACAATGAACATGTTCATTTAATTTCTCTAGATAGAATTGTCATTTACAATCTTAAATGCAGTCTGGAAAATGAGTCTCGTGTCCAAACTTGCAAAATATTTGATCGCCAAGTCTACTATTTAAAGTACGTACACATACTTGATGGAATATTTTGCATGCTATGTACAGAACATAGTTCCAAAATGTTGGAGAACTAAACCGAAGGTTTAGTAAATGCTATAGTAACCCAGGTTTCTGTACAATAAAACTGCATGGACATGTATTGATTATACAGAAGTACAAGGGCGAAATTGAATAATAGACGAAGAGATAAGGTTCGTTCTGGCCTTCCTTCCTCTCCCGTGCGGTTAGGGATTTATTCCCCAAATCCACCGCCGCCAAGGCCAGCCGAGCGCCGATGCTAGAAGGAGGAGCCGCGCTGGAGGGCTTCTTTCCTTCACGCGCCGGAAGGCGTCACCATGCCGTGCACCGGCCGTTGGCCGCTGCCACCGCTGTGCGTTAGGCGGCGAGCGCCGCGCTTGGAGCAGCCTGGCCGAAGGATGCAGCCACGGTGTAGCCGTCCCGCGAGGAACTTGGCCGAGGAGGCGTCTTCCGGACCATGGGTCGTCATTGGAGCTTGCCTTGGACAACATTGATACGCCGTCCTGGAGGTTAGTCTGTCGTCTCTCTACGATTTACCTTTTGGAGATCGTGTTTGAGGTGTTTGGTCGTTGAATCGATGTATTCTTCTCTATTCTTCTGCTATGAACTCAGATGGATGTAATTCTCGTGAGTGTTGGGGAACGTCGCATGGGAAACAAACATTTTCCTACGCGCACGAAGACCTATCATGGTGATGTCCATCTACGAGAGGGGATGAGTGATCTATGTACCCTTGTAGATCGTACAGCAGAAGCGTTAGAGAACGCGGTTGATGTAGTGGAACGCCCTCACGTCCCTCGATCCGCCCCGCGAACAATCCCGCGATCAGTCCCACGATCTAGTACCGAACGGACGGCACCTCCGCGTTCAGCACACGTACAGCTCGACGATGATCTCGGCCTTCTTGATCCAGCAAGAGAGACGGAGAGGTAGAAGAGTTCTCCGGCAGCGTGACGGCGCTCCGGAGGTTGGTGATGACCTTGTCTCAGCAGGGCTCCGCCCGAGCTCCGCAGAAACGCGATCTAGAGGAAAAACCGTGGAGGTATGTGGTCGGGCTGCCGTGGAAAAGTCGTCTCAAATCAGCCCTAAAACCTCCGTATATATAGGTGGGAGGGAGGGGAGGAGGCAGCCTCAAAACCTAAAGGTTTGGCCGAAATTGGAGGTGGAGGAGTCCTACTCCAATCCTACTTGGAGTAGGATTCCACCTTCCCACTTGGAAACTCTTTCCACCTTGTGTTTTTTCCTTCTCAAACCTTATGGGCCTTAGTGGGAACTCATTCCAGCCCACTAGGGGCTGGTTTATCTCTTCCCATAGCCCATGAGACCCCTTGGGGCGTGACACCCCTCCCGATGGTCCCCGGCACCCCTCCCGGCACTCCCGGTACACTACCGATGAGCCCGAAACTTTTTCCGGTAATGCACGAAAACCTTCCGGTAACCAAATGAGGTCATCCTATATATCAATCTTCGTTTCTGGACCATTCCGGAAACCCTCGTGACGTCCGTGATCTCATCCGGGACTCCGAACAACATTCGGTAACCAACCATATAACTCAAATACGCATAAAACAACGTCGAACCTTAAGTGTGCAGACCCTGCGGGTTCGAGAACTATGTAGACATGACCCGAGAGACTCCTCGGTCAATATCCAATAGCGGGACCTGGATGCCCATATTGGATCCTACATATTCTACGAAGATCTTATCGTTTGAACCTCAGTGCCAAGGATTCGTATAATCCCGTATGTCATTCCCTTTGTCCTTCGGTATGTTACTTGCCCGAGATTCGATCGTCGGTATCCGCATACCTATTTCAATCTCGTTTACCGGCAAGTCTCTTTACTCGTTCCGTAATACAAGATCCCGCAACTTACACTAAGTTACATTGCTTGCAAGGCTTGTGTGTGATGTTGTATTACCGAGTGGGCCCCGAGATACCTCTCCGTCACACGGAGTGACAAATCCCAGTCTCGATCCATACTAACTCAACTAACACCTTCGGAGATACCTGTAGAGCATCTTTATAGTCACCCAGTTATGTTGCGACGTTTGATACACACAAAGTATTCCTCCGGTGTCCGGGAGTTATATGATCTCATGGTCATAGGAACAAATACTTGACACGCAGAAAACAGTAGCAACAAAATGACACGATCAACATGCTACGTCTATTAGTTTGGGTCTAGTCCATCACATGATTCTCCTAATGATGTGATCCCGTTATCAAGTGACAACACTTGCCTATGGCCAGGAAACCTTGACCATCTTTGATCAACGAGCTAGTCAACTAGAGGCTTACTAGGGACAGTGTTTTGTCTATGTATCCACACAAGTATTGTGTTTCCAATCAATACAATTATAGCATGGATAATAAACGATTATCATGAACTAAGAAATATAATAATAACTAATTTATTATTGCCTCTAGGGCATATTTCCAACAGTCTCCCACTTGCACTAGAGTCAATAATCTAGTTTACATCACCATTTGATTCCAATGAATCCCACACCCATATAGTTATGGGGTCTGATCACGTCTTGCTTGTGAGAGAGGTTTTAGTCAACGGTTCTGAAACTTTGAGATCCGTGCATTCTTCACAAATCTTTATGTCATCTTATAGATGCTGCTACTACGTGCTATTCGGAAATGCTCCAAATATCTACTCTACTATACGAATCCGTTTCACTACTCATAGTTATTCGGATTAGTGTCAAAGCTTGCATCGACGTAACCCTTTACGACAATCTCTTTAACCACCTCCATAATCGAGAAAGATTCCTTAGTCCATTAGTTACTAAGGATAAATTTTGACCACTGCTAGTGATTCAATCATGGATCACTCTCTGTACCTCTCAACAGATTTTGAGTCAAGGCACACATCAGGTGCGGTACACAGCATGGCATACTTTAGATTCTATGGCTAAGGCATAGAAGACGACCTTCGTCTATTCTCTTTATTCTGCCGGGGTCGGGTTTTGAGTCTTACTCAAATTCACACCTCACAACGCAACCAAGAACTCCTTCTTTGCTGATCTTATTTTGAACTCTTTCAAAACTTTGTCAAGGCATGCATCTTATTGAAACTTTCATTAAGCGCTTTTGATCTATCTCCATAGATCTTTGATGCTCAACATTCAAGTAGCGTAATCCAGGTACTCCTTTGAAAACTTCTTTCAAACAACCTTGTATGCTTTACAGAAATTCTACATTACTTCTGATCCACAATATGTCAACCACATATACCTATCAGAAATTCTATAGTGCTCCCACTCACTTCTTTGGAAATACAAGTTTCTCATAAACCTTGTACAAACCCAAAATCTTTGATCATCTCATCAAAGTGTATATTCCAACTCCGAGATGCTTGCACCAGTCCATTGAAGGATCACTGGAGCTTGCATACTTGCTAGTATCTTTAGGATCGACAAAACCTTCTGGTTGTATCACATACAATGTTTGCTCAAGGAAACCGTCGAGAAAACAATGTTTTGACATCCTACGTGCAATATTTCATAAATAATGCATCAACAACTAACATAATTCTAACATACTTTTAGCATCGCTACGAGTGAGAAAGTCTCATCATAGTCAACTGTTTGATCTTATCGAAAACATCTTTGCGACAAGTCGAGCTTTTCTTAATAGTGACTTATCACCATCATCGTCTGTCTTCTTTTAAAGATCCATTTTTACTCAATAGTCCTATGTGTTGGGGAACGTCGCATGGGAAACAAAAAATTTCCTACGCGCACGAAGACCTATCATGGTGATGTCCATCTACGAGAGGGGATGAGTGATCTACGTACCCTTGTAGATCGTACAGCAGAAGCGTTAGAGAACGCGGTTGATGTAGTGGAACGTCCTCACGTCCCTCGATCCGCCCCGCGAACAATCCCGCGATCAGTCCCACGATCTAGTACCGAACGGACGGCACCTCCGCGTTCAGCACACGTACAGCTCGACGATGATCTCGGCCTTCTTGATCCAGCAAGAGAGACGGAGAGGTAGAAGAGTTCTCCGGCAGCGTGACGGCGCTCCGGAGGTTGGTGATGATCTTGTCTCAGCAGGGCTCCGCCCGAGCTCCGCAGAAACACGATCTAGAGGAAAAACTATGGAGGTATGTGGTCGGGCAGCCGTGAGAAAGTCGTCTCAAATCTGCCCTAAAAGCCCCATATATATAGGAGGAGGGAGGGGGACCTTGCCTTGGGGTCCAAGGGACTCCCAAGGGGTCGGCCGAGCCAAGGGGGGGAGGACTCCCCCCCCAAACCGAGTTGGACTTGGTTTGGTGGGAGGAGTCCCCTTCCCTTCCCACTTCTTCCCTCCTTTTTTTTTCTTTTCCTTTGATTTTCTTTTCTTGGCGCATAGGCCTCCTTGGGGCTGTCCCACCAGCCCACTAAGGTCTGGTGTGTCTCCCCAAAGCCTATGGGCTTCCCCGGGGTGGGTTGCCCCCCCCCCCCCGGTGAACTCCCGGAACCCATTCGTCATTCCCGGTACATTCCCGGTAACTCCGAAAACCTTCCGGTAACCAAATGAGGTCATCCTATATATCAATCTTCGTTTCCGGACCATTCTGGAAACCCTCGTGACGTCCTTGATCTCATCCGGGACTCCGAACAACATTCGGTAACCAACCATATAACTCAAATACGCATAAAACAACGTCAAACCTTAAGTGTGCAGACCCTGCGGGTTCGAGAACTATGTAGACATGACCCGAGAGACTCCTCGGTCAATATCCAATAGCGGGACCTGGATGCCCATATTGGATCCTACATATTCTACGAAGATCTTTATCGTTTGAACCTCAGTGCCAAGGATTCGTATAATCCCGTATGTCATTCCCTTTGTCCTTCGGTATGTTACTTGCCCGAGATTCGATCGTCAGTATCCGCATACCTATTTCAATCTCGTTTACCGGCAAGTCTCTTTACTCGTTCCGTAACACAAGATCCCACAACTTACACTAAGTTACATTGCTTGCAAGGCTTGTGTGTGATGTTGTATTACCGAGTGGGCCCCGAGATACCTCTCCGTCACACGGAGTGACAAATCCCAGTCTTGATCCATACTAACTCAACTAACACCTTCGGAGATACCTGTAGAGCATCTTTATAGTCACCCAGTTACGTTGCGACGTTTGATACACACAAAGCATTCCTCCGGTGTCCGTGAGTTATATGATCTCATGGTCATAGGAACAAATACTTGACACGCAGAAAACAGTAGCAACAAAATGACACGATCAACATGCTACGTCTTATTAGTTTGGGTCTAGTCCATCACGTGATTCTCCCAATGACGTGATCCAGTTATCAAGCAACAACACCTTGTTCATAATCAGAAGACACTGACTATCATCGATCAACTGGCTAGCCAACTAGAGGCATGCTAGGGACGGTGTTTTGTCTATGTATCCACACATGTAAATGAGTCTTCATTCAATACAATTATAGCATGGATAATAAACTATTATCTTGATACAGGAATTATAATAATAACTATACATTTATTATTGCCTCTAGGGCATAATTCCAACAGTCTCCCACTTGCACTAGAGTCAATAATCTAGCCCTCACATCACTATGTGAATTACATTGTAATAAATCTAACACCCATACAGTTCTGGTGTCGATCATGTTTTGGCCGTGGAAGAGGTTTAGTCAGCGGGTCTGCTACATTCAGATCCGTGTGCACTTTGCATATATTTACGTCCTCCTCCTCGACGTAGTCGCGGATAAGGTTGAAGCGTCGTTTGATGTGTCTAGTCTTCTTGTGAAACCTTGGTTCCTTTGCTAAGGCAATGGCACCAGTGTTGTCACAGAACAAGGTTATTGGATCCAGTGCACTTGGCACCACTCCAAGATCCGTCATGAACTGCTTCATCCAGACACCCTCCTTAGCTGCCTCCGAGGCAGCCATGTACTCCGCTTCACATGTAGAATCTGCTACGACGCTTTGCTTGGAACTGCACCAGCTTACTGCACCCATTAAGAATAAATACGTATCCGGTTTGCGACTTAGAGTCGTCCGGATCTGTGTCAAAGCTTGCATCGACGTAACCTTTTACGGCGAGCTCTTCGTCACCTCCATACATGAGAAACATCTCCTTAGTCCTTTTCAGGTACTTCAGGATATTCTTGACCGCCGTCCAGTGATCCACTCCTGGATTACTCTGGAACCTACCTGCCATACTTATGGCCAGGCTAACATCCGGTCTAGTGCACAGCATTGCATACATGATAGAGCCTATGGCTGAAGCATAGGGGACGGAGCGCATATGCTCTCTATCTTCATCAGTTGCTGGGCACTGAGTCTTACTCAATCTCGTACCTTGTAACACCGGCAAGAACCCTTTCTTGGATTGTTCCATTTCGAACCTATTCAAAACTTTATCAAGGTATGTGCTTTGTGAAAGTCCTATCAGGCGTTTTGATCTATCCCTATAGATCTTAATGCCTAGAATGTAAGAAGCTTCTCCTAGGTCCTTCATAGAGAAACTTTTATTCAAGTAACCTTTTATGCTCTCCAAAAGCTCTACGTTGTTTCCAATCAGTAATATGTCATCCACATATAATATTAGAAACGCCACAGAGCTCCCACTCACTTTCTTGTAAATACAAGATTCTCCAACCACTTGTATAAACCCAAATGCTTTGATCACCTCATCAAAGCGTTTGTTCCAACTCCGAGATGCTTGCACCAGTCCATAAATGGATCGCTGGAGCTTGCACACCTTGTCAGCATTTTTAGGATCGACAAAACCTTCGGGTTGCATCATATACAACTCTTCCTTAAGGAAACCGTTAAGGAACACCGTTTTGACATCCATCTGCCAGATTTCATAATCGAAAAATGCAGCTATTGCTAACATGATTCTGACGGACTTAAGCATCGCTACGGGTGAGAAGGTCTCATCGTAGTCAACTCCTGGAACTTGTGAAAAAACCCTTTGTCACAAGTCGAGCTTTATAAACGGTCACATTACCGTCAGCGTCCGTCTTCTTCTTAAAAATCCATTTGTTCTGAATAGCCTTGCGGCCCTCAGGTAGTATCTCCAAAGTCCACACTTTGTTCTCATACATGGATCCTATCTCGGATTTCATGGCTTCTAGCCATTTGTTGGAATCTGAGCCCACCATTGCTTCTTCATAATTTGCAGGTTCATTGTTGTCTAACAACATGATTGACAAGACGGGATTACCGTACCACTCTGGAGCAGCGCGTGATCTCGTCGACCTGCGTGGTTCAACAGAAACTTGAACTGGAGTTTCATGATCATCATCATTAACTTCCTCCTCAATCGGCGTCGCAACGACAGAGGTTTCCCCTTGCCCTGCGCCACCATTCAGAGGGATGAGAGGTTCGACAACCTCGTCAAGTTCTATCTTCCTCCCACTCAATTCTCTCGAGAGAAACTCCTTCTCGAGAAAAGTTCCGTTCTTAGCAACAAACACTTTGCCCTCAGATTTGAGATAGAAGGTGTACCCAACTGTCTCTTTTGGGTAACCTATGAAGACGCACTTTTCCGCTTTGGGTTCCAGCTTTTCAGGCTGAAGCTTTTTGACATAAGCATCACATCCCCAAACTTTAAGAAACGACAACTTTGGCCTTTTGCCATACCACAGTTCGTATGGTGTCGTCTCAACGGATTTCGATGGTGCCCTATTTAAAGTGAATGCAGCTGTTTCTAATGCATAACCCCAAAATGATAACGGCAAATCAGTAAGAGACATCATAGATCGCACCATCTCTAACAAAGTACGATTACGACGTTCGGACACACCATTACGCTGTGGTGTTCCAGGCGGTGTTAACTGCGAAACAATTCCACATTGTCTTAAGTGAGTACCAAACTCGAAACTCAGATATTCACCCCCACGATCAGACCGTAGGAACTTGATCCTTTTGTTACGATGATTTTCCACTTCACTCTGAAATTGCTTGAACTTTTCAAATGTTTCAGACTTGTGCTTCATCAAGTAGACATAACCATATCTACTTAAATCGTCAGTGAAGGTGAGAAAATAATGATATCCGTCGCGAGCCTCCACGCTCATTGGACCACACACATCAGTATGTATGATTTCCAACAAGTCACTTGCACGCTCCATTGTTCCGGAGAACGGAGTCTTAGTCATCTTGCCCATGAGGCATGGTTCGCACGTGTCAAGTGAATCAAAGTCAAGTGACTCCAAAAGTCCATCAGCATGGAGTTTCTTCATGCGCTTTACACCAATATGACCCAAGCGGCAGTGCCACAAAAATATGGCGCTATCATTGTTTACTCTAACTCTTTTGGTCTCAATGTTATGTATATGCGTATCGCTATCAAGATTCAATATGAACAATCCTCTCATATTCGGTGCATGACCATAAAAGATGTTACTCATAGAAATAGAACAACCATTATTCTCAGACTTAAAAGAGTAACCGTCTCGCAATAAACAAGATCCAGATATAATGTTCATGCTCAACGCAGGCACTAAATAACAATGATTTAAGTTCATCACTAATCCCGATGGTAGTTGAAGTGACACTGTGCCGACGGCGATTGCATCAACCTTGGAACCGTTTCCTACGCGCATCGTCACTTTGTCTTTCGCCAACCTTCGTCTATTCCGCAGTTCCTGCTTCGAGTTGCAAATGTGAGCAACAGAACCGGTATCGAATACCCAGGCACTACTACGAGAGCCGGTTAAGTACACATCAATAACATGTATATCAAATATACCTGATTTTTCTTTGCCCGCCTTCTTATCTGCCAGATACTTGGGGCAATTGCGCTTCCAGTGACCCATACCCTTGCAATAGAAGCACTCTGTTTCAGGCTTAGGTCCAGCCTTGGGTTTCTTCGGCGGATTGGCAACAGGCTTGCCGCTCTTCTTCGAATTGCCCTTCTTGCCTTTGCCGTTTCTCTTGAAACTAGTGGTCTTGCTCACCATCAACACTTGATGCTCTTTATGGAGTTCAGACTCTGCGACTTTCAGCATCGCAAACAACTCGCCGGGAGACTTGTTCATCCCTTGCATGTTGTAGTTCAACACAAAGCCTTTATAGCTTGGCGGCAGTGATTGAAGGATTCTGTCAGTGATAGCTTCTTGCGGGAGTTCAATCCCCAGTTCAGCTAGACGGCTTGAGTACCCAGACATTTTGAGCACATGTTCACTGACAGACGAGTTTTCCTCCATCTTGCAAGCATAGAATTTATCGGAGGTCTCATACCTCTCGATCCGGGCGTTCTTCTGAAAGATAAACTTCAACTCCTGGAACATCTCAAATGCTCCATGACGCTCAAAGCGACGTTGAAGTCCCGGTTCTAAGCCATACAAGACTGCACATTGAACTATTGAGTAGTCCTCCTTACGTGCTAACCAAGCGTTCTTAACATCCTGATCAGCCGTAGCGGGTGGTTCATCTCCTAGCGCAGCATTAAGGACATAATCCTTCTTTCCAGCTTGTAAGATTAGCTTAAGATTACGAGCCGAGTCTACAAAGTTGCTTCCATCATCTTTCAACTTAGCTTTCTCTAGGAACGTATTAAAATTCAGGATGACACTTGCGTGAGCCATGATCTACAACACAAATATATTCAAAGTGGACTTAGACTATGTTCAAGATAATTAGAGTTCAACTTAATCAAATTATATGCTAAACTCCCACTCAAAAAGTACATCTCTCTAGTCATTTGAGTGGTTCATGATCCACTTACACTATCCCTAGTCCGATCATCACGTGAGTCGAGTATAGTTTCAGTGGTAAGCATCCCTATGCTAATCATATCAATTATATGATTCATGATCGACCTTTCGGTCTCATGTGTTCCGAGGCCATGTCTGCACATGCTAGGCTCGTCAAGCTTAACCCGAGTGTTCCGCGTGCGCAACTGTTTTGCACCCGTTGTATGTGAACGTTGAGTCTATCACACCCGATCATCACGTGGTGTCTCGAAACGACGAACTGTAGCAACGGTGCACAGTCGGGGAGAACACAATTTCGTCTTGAAATTTTAGTGAGAGATCACCTCATAATGCTACCGTCGTTCTAAGCAAAATAAGGTGCATAAAAGGATTAACATCACATGCAATTCATAAGTGACATGATATGGCCATCATCACGTGCTTCTTGATCTCCATCACCAAAGCACCGGCACGATCTTCACCGGCGCCACACCATGATCATCCATCACCGTGTTGCCATCGTGGTTGTTGTGCTACTAATGCTATTACTACTATAGCTACATCCTAGCAAAATAGTAAACGCATCTGCAAGCACATATGTTAGTATAAAGACAACCCTATGGCTCCTGCCGGTTGCCGTACCATCGACGTGCAAGTCGATATTTCTATTACAACATGATCATCTCATACATCCAATATATCACATCACATCGTTGGCCATATCACATCACAATCATACCCTGCAAAAACAAGTTAGACGTCCTCTAATTTTGTTGTTGCAAGTTTTACGTGGTGACCAAGGGTATCTAGTAGGATCGCATCTTACTTACGCAAACACCACAACGGAGATATATGAGTTGCTATTTAACCTCATCCAAGGACCTCCTCGGTCAAATCCGATTCAACTAAAGTTGGAGCAACCGACACTTGCCAGTCATCTTTGAGCAAAGGGGGTTACTCGTAACGATGAAACCAGTCTCTCGTAAGCGTACGAGTAATGTCGGTCCAAGCCGCTTCAATCCAACAATACCGCGGAATCAAGAAAAGACTAAGGAGGGCAGCAAAACGCACATCACCGCCCACAAAACCTTTTGTGTTCTACTCGAGAAGACATCTACGCATGAACCTAGCTCATGATGCCACTGTTGGGGAACGTCGCATGGGAAACAAAAAATTTCCTACGCGCACGAAGACCTATCATGGTGATGTCCATCTACGAGAGGGGATGAGTGATCTACGTACCCTTGTAGATCGTACAGCAGAAGCGTTAGAGAACGCGGTTGATGTAGTGGAACGTCCTCACGTCCCTCGATCCGCCCCGCGAACAATCCCGCGATCAGTCCCACGATCTAGTACCGAACGGACGGCACCTCCGCGTTCAGCACACGTACAGCTCGACGATGATCTCGGCCTTCTTGATCCAGCAAGAGAGACGGAGAGGTAGAAGAGTTCTCCGGCAGCGTGACGGCGCTCCGGAGGTTGGTGATGATCTTGTCTCAGCAGGGCTCCGCCCGAGCTCCGCAGAAACACGATCTAGAGGAAAAACTATGGAGGTATGTGGTCGGGCAGCCGTGAGAAAGTCGTCTCAAATCTGCCCTAAAAGCCCCATATATATAGGAGGAGGGAGGGGGACCTTGCCTTGGGGTCCAAGGGACTCCCAAGGGGTCGGCCGAGCCAAGGGGGGGAGGACTCCCCCCCCAAACCGAGTTGGACTTGGTTTGGTGGGAGGAGTCCCCTTCCCTTCCCACTTCTTCCCTCCTTTTTTTCTTTTTTCTTTTCCTTTGATTTTCTTTTCTTGGCGCATAGGCCTCCTTGGGGCTGTCCAACCAGCCCACTAAGGGCTGGTGTGTCTCCCTAAAGCCTATGGGCTTCCCCGGGGTGGGTTGCCCCCCCCCCCGGTGAACTCCCGGAACCCATTCGTCATTCCCGGTACATTCCCGGTAACTCCGAAAACCTTCCGGTAACCAAATGAGGTCATCCTATATATCAATCTTTGTTTCCGGACCATTCCGGAAACCCTCGTGACGTCCGTGATCTCATCCGGGACTCCGAACAACATTCGGTAACCAACCATATAACTCAAATACGCATAAAACAACGTCAAACCTTAAGTGTGCAGACCCTGCGGGTTCGAGAACTATGTAGACATGACCCGAGAGACTCCTCGGTCAATATCCAATAGCGGGACCTGGATGCCCATATTGGATCCTACATATTCTACGAAGATCTTTATCGTTTGAACCTCAGTGCCAAGGATTCGTATAATCCCGTATGTCATTCCCTTTGTCCTTCGGTATGTTACTTGCCCGAGATTCGATCGTCAGTATCCGCATACCTATTTCAATCTCGTTTACCGGCAAGTCTCTTTACTCGTTCCGTAACACAAGATCCCACAACTTACACTAAGTTACATTGCTTGCAAGGCTTGTGTGTGATGTTGTATTACCGAGTGGGCCCCGAGATACCTCTCCGTCACACGGAGTGACAAATCCCAGTCTTGATCCATACTAACTCAACTAACACCTTCGGAGATACCTGTAGAGCATCTTTATAGTCACCCAGTTACGTTGCGACGTTTGATACACACAAAGCATTCCTCCGGTGTCAGTGAGTTATATGGTCTCATGGTAATAGGAACAAATACTTGACACGCATAAAACAGTAGCAACAAAATAACACGATCAACATGCTACGTCTTATTAGTTTGGGTCTAGTCCATCACGTGATTCTCCCAATGACGTGATCCAGTTATCAAGCAACAACACCTTGTTCATAATCAGAAGACACTGACTATCATCGATCAACTAGCTAGCCAACTAGAGGCATGCTAGGGACGGTGTTTTGTCTATGTATCCACACATGTAAATGAGTCTTCATTCAATACAATTATAGCATGGATAATAAACTATTATCTTGATACAGGAATTATAATAATAACTATACATTTATTATTGCCTCTAGGGCATAATTCCAACACTATGACCATCAAGTAGTTCTACCAAAGTCTACACTTTGTTTTCACACATGGATCCTCTCTCGGATTTCATGGCTTCCAGCCATTTGTCGGAATCTGGGCCCACCATCGCTTTCTCCATAACTCGTAGGTTCACTGTTGCTCAACAACATGACCTCCAAGACAGGGTTACCGTACTACTCTGCAGCAGTACACGACCTTGTCGACCTACGAGGTTTGTAGTAACTTGATTCGAAGCTCAATGCTCATCATCATCAGCTTCCACTTCAATTGGTGTAGGCGCCACATGAACAACTTCCTGCGCCCTGCTACACACTGGTTGAAGTGATGGTTCAATAACCTCATCAAGTTCTACTACCCTTCCACTCAATTCTTTCGAGAGAAACCTTTCCTCGAGAAAGGATCCGTTTCTAGAAACAAACACTTTGCTTTCGGATCTGAGATAGGAGATGTACCCAACTGTTTTGGATATCCTATGAAGATGCATTTATCCGCTTTAGGTTCGAGCTTATCAGACTGAAACTTTTTCACATAAGTGTTGAAACCCCAAACTTTCAAGAAACGACAGTTTAGATTTCTCTAAACCTCAGTCTAAACTGTGTCATCTCAACGGAAATACGCGGTGCCCTATTTAAAGTGAGTGCGGTTGTCTCTAATGCATAACCCATAAACGGTAGTGGTAATTCAATAAGAGACATCATAGTATGCACCATACCAAATAGTGCGTGGCTATGACGTTCAGACACATCATCACACTATGATGTTCCAGGTGGCATGAACTGCGAAACAATTTCCACATTGTCTTAACTGTGTACCAAAACTCGTAACTCAGATATTCATTTCCATGATCATATCGAAGACAGTTTATCCTCTTGTTACGACGAACTTCACTTTGAAACGGAATTGAACTTTTCAACATTTTAGACTTGTGATTCATTAAGTAAATACTCCTGTATCTACTCAAATCGTCAGTGAAGTAAGAACATAATGATATCCACTGCGTGCCTCAGCACCCATTGGACTGCATACATCAAAATGTATCACTTCCAACAAGTTACTATCTTATTTCATCTCAATGAAAACAAGGCCTTGCTCATGTGGTATGATTCGCATGTCACTAGTGATTCGAAATCAGGTGAGTACAAAGATCCATCAGCATGGAGCCTCTTCATGCAATTTATACTAACATGACTCAAGCGGCAGTGCCACAAGTAAGTGGTACTATCATCATCAACTCGTATCTTTTGGCACCAATATCATGAACATGTGTAACACTATGATCGAGATTCAATAAACCATTGAAGGTGATTATTCAAGAAAATAGAGTAACCATTATTCTCTTTAAATGAATAATCGTATTGCAATAAACATGATGCAATCATGTTCATGCTTAACGCAAGCACCAAATAACAATTATTTAGGTTTAACACCTATCCCGATGGTAGAGGGAGCGTGCGACGTTTGATCATATCAATCTTGGAAACACTTCCAACACGTATTGTCACCTCGCCTTTAGCTAGTCTCCGTTTATGCCGTAGCTTTCATTTCGCGTCACTAATCACTTAGCAACCGAACCGGTATCCAATACCCTCGTGCTACTAGGAGTAATAGTAAAGTACACATCAACATCATGTATATCAAATACACTTCTTTCGACTTTTGCCAGCCTTCTTATCTACCAAGTATCTTGAGTTGCTCCGCCTCAGTGATTGTTCCCCTCATTACAGAAGCACTTAGTCTCGGGTTTGGGTTTAATCTTGGGTCTCTTCATTAGTGCAGCAACTGTTTTGCCGTTTCACGAAGTATCCCTTCTAGCCCTTGCCTTTCTTGAAACTTAGTGGTTTTACAAACCATCAACTATTGATGCTCCTTCTTGATTTCTACTTTCGCAGTGTCAAACATCGCGAATCACTCAAGGATCATTGTATGTATCCTTGATATGTTATAGTTCATCACGAAGCTCTCACAGCTTGGTGGCAGTAACTTTGGAGAACTATCACTATCTCATCTGGAAGATTAACTCCCACTTGATTCAAGCGATTGTCGTACTCAGACAATCTGAGCACATGCTCAACGATTGAGCCTTTTCTCCTATGCTTTGTGGACAAAGAATCTTGTCGGGGGTCTCGTACCTCTTAACAAGGGCACAAGCATGAAATCACAATTTCATCTCTTTAGAACATCACTTATGTTCCGTGACGTTTTACAACGTTTTCGGCGCCTTGCTTCTAAGCCATTAAGTATTTTTGTACTGAACTATCGTGTAGTCATCAGAAACGTGTATGTCGGATGTTCACAGCATCCACAGACGACGCTCGAGGTGCAGCACACCGAGTGGTGCATTAAGGACATAAGCCTTTTGTGCAGCAACGAGGACAATCCTCGGTTTTACAGACTCAGTCTGCAAAGTTTGCTACTATCAACTTTCAACTAAATTTTCTCTAGGAACATATAAAACAGTAGAGATATAGCGCAAGCTACATCGTAATTCGCAAAGACCATTAGACTATGTTCATGACAATTAGTTCAATTAATCATATTACTTAAGAACTCCCACTCAAAAAGTACATCTCTCTAGTCATTTGAGTGGTACATGATCCAAATCCACTATCTCAAGTCCGATCATCACGTGAGTCGAGAATAGTTTCAGTGGTAAGCATCTCTATGCTAATCATATCAACTATACGATTCATGCTCGACCTTTCGGTCTCATGTGTTCCGAGGCCATGTCTGCACATGCTAGGCTCGTCAAGCTTAACCCGAGTGTTCCGCGTGCGCAACTGTTTTGCACCCGTTGTATGTGAACGTTGAGTCTATCACACCCGATCATCACGTGGTGTCTCGAAACGACGAACTGTAGCAACGGTGCACAGTCGGGGAGAACACAATTTCGTCTTGAAATTTTAGTGAGAGATCACCTCATAATGCTACCGTCGTTCTAAGCAAAATAAGGTGCATAAAAGGATTAACATCACATGCAATTTATAAGTGACATGATATGGCCATCATCACGTGCTTCTTGATCTCCATCACCAAAGCACCGGCACGATCTTCTTTTCACCGGCGTCACACCATGATCTCCATCATCATGATCTCCATCAACCTGTCGCCATCGGGGTTGTCGTGCTACTCATGCTATTACTACGAAAGCTACGTCCAAGCAAAATAGTAAACGCATCTGCAAGCACAAACGTTAGTTATAAAGACAACCCTATGGCTCCTGCCGGTTGCTGTACCATCGACGTGCAAGTCGATATTATCTATTACAACATGATCATCTCATACATCCAATATATCACATCACATCGTTGGCCATATCACATCACAAGCATACCCTGCAAAAACAAGTTAGACGTCCTCTAATTTTGTTGTTGCATGTTTTACGTGGTGACCATGGGTATCTAGTAGGATCGCATCTTACTTACGCAAACACCACAACGGAGATATATGAGTTGCTATTTCACCTCATCCAAGGACCTCCTCGGTCAAATCTGATTCAACTAAAGTTGGAGAAACCGACACTTGCCAGTCATCTTTGAGCAACGGGGTTACTCGTAGCGATGAAACCAGTCTCTCGTAAGCGTACGAGTAATGTCGGTCCAAGCCGCTTCAATCCAACAATACCGCGGAATCAAGAAAAGACTAAGGAGGGCAGCAAAACGCACATCACTGCCCAAAAAAACTTTTGTGTTCTACTCGAGAAGACATCTACGCATGAACCTAGCTCATGATGCCACTGTTGGGGAACGTCGCATGGGAAACAAAAAATTTCCTACGCGCACGAAGACCTATCATGGTGATGTCCATCTACGAGAGGGGATGAGTGATCTACGTACCCTTGTAGATCGTACAGCAGAAGCGTTAGAGAACGCGGTTGATATAGTGGAACGTCCTCACGTCCCACGATCCGCCCCGCGAACAATCCCGCGATCAGTCCCACGATCTAGTACCGAACGGACGGCACCTCCGCGTTCAGCACACGTACAGCTCGACGATGATCTCGGCCTTCTTGATCCAGCAAGAGAGACGGAGAGGTAGAAGAGTTCTCCGGCAGCGTGACGGCGCTCCGGAGGTTGGTGATGACCTTGTCTCAGCAGGGCTCCGCCCGAGCTCCGCAGAAACGCGATCTAGAGGAAAAACCGTGGAGGTATGTGGTCGGGCTGCCGTGGAAAAGTCGTCTCAAATCAGCCCTAAAACCTCCGTATATATAGGTGGGAGGGAGGGGAGGAGGCAGCCTCAAAACCTAAAGGTTTGGCCGAAATTGGAGGTGGAGGAGTCCTACTCCAATCCTACTTGGAGTAGGATTCCACCTTCCCACTTGGAAACTCTTTCCACCTTGTGTTTTTTCCTTCTCAAACCTTATGGGCCTTAGTGGGAACTTATTCCAGCCCACTAGGGGCTGGTTTATCTCTTCCCACAGCCCATGAGACCCCTTGGGGCGTGACACCCCTCCCGATGGTCCCCGGCACCCCTCCCGGCACTCCCGGTACACTACCGATGAGCCCGAAACTTTTCCGGTAATGCACGAAAACCTTCCGGTAACCAAATGAGGTCATCCTATAAATCAATCTTCGTTTCCGGACCATTCCGGAAACCCTCGTGACGTCCGTGATCTCATCCGGGACTCCGAACAACATTCGGTAACCAACCATATAACTCAAATACGCATAAAACAACGTCGAACCTTAAGTGTGCAGACCCTGCGGGTTCGAGAACTATGTAGACATGACCCGAGAGACTCCTCGGTCAATATCCAATAGCGGGACCTGGATGCCCATATTGGATCCTACATATTCTACGAAGATCTTATCGTTTGAACCTCAGTGCCAAGGATTCGTATAATCCCGTATGTCATTCCCTTTGTCCTTCGGTATGTTACTTGCCCGAGATTCGATCGTCAGTATCCGCATACCTATTTCAATCTCGTTTACCGGCAAGTCTCTTTACTCGTTCCGTAATACAAGATCCCGCAACTTACACTAAGTTACATTGCTTGCAAGGCTTGTGTGTGATGTTGTATTACCGAGTGGGCCCCGAGATACCTCTCCGTCACACGGAGTGACAAATCCCAGTCTCGATCCATACTAACTCAACTAACACCTTCGGAGATACCTGTAGAGCATCTTTATAGTCACCGAGTTACGTTGCGACGTTTGATACACACAAAGTATTCCTCCGGTGTCCGTGAGTTATATGATCTCATGGTCATAGGAACAAATACTTGACACGCAGAAAACAGTAGCAACAAAATGACACGATCAACATGCTACGTCTATTAGTTTGGGTCTAGTCCATCACATGATTCTCCTAATGATGTGATCCCGTTATCAAGTGACAACACTTGCCTATGCCCAGGAAACCTTGACCATCTTTGATCAACGAGCTAGTCAACTAGAGGCTTACTAGGGACAGTGTTTTGTCTATGTATCCACACAAGTATTGTGTTTCCAATCAATACAATTATAGCATGGATAATAAACGATTATCATGAACTAAGAAATATAATAATAACTAATTTATTATTGCTTCTAGGGCATATTTCCAACAGTGAGCACATAGATGTGCGCAAGAGAAAAAATATATATGAATAGATCGTTGATTCATGGAAAGAACCGAAGAAGATAAAGCAAATGGATAAATCTTCAGATCCAGTTTTCCCCTTTTTTTTGATGATACATCCGTGTGATTCTTGCCGTGGTTCGAGTTGCCTTTTGCTCTCGGTTACAAGCATGATGTGGCTGATGGATTCCTTTTCTTGCTTGGGTTATCGATTATATTTCTTGCACACAGTCTGTGTGTTGATTAGTTACTACGGTACTTACTACTAGTAGATCTTTGATTTAGTCGAAAAGAAACAACAACTCCCGATTCATATCTTGTAGGGATGCATGATCTTCTTTGCCGTGAAGATGGAGGGGCTGTTGAGACTGCCGGAGATGCTGCCTCGATTCTTGCCCGGATGGTACCATTCATGGCTTGACGCTGAAGATTCCGTAGCCGGACGACCGCCACGCTCCGGTCGTATTGCCACCAGATGCAAGAGATAGCCTCGACGCCTCGCTGCTGTTAGGCTGCCTCCCCGTCGCTTTCTTCTTGTGTTGGGTTGGCCAAAACGCTCTCGGATACGAGCGTGCTGATAACGGAGTAAAATGCATGTATGGTCCTTCAATTTGGTGGCTATGCCCACAATGATCCTTAAACTCAGAAACTGCTTCAGTACGGTCCCAGAACTTGAGAATACTGTTTTAATACAGTCCTTAAACTTGACAAACCCGTCTTATGATCGTTTCACATACTCCCACCGGTTCCAAATATTTGTTTTGGATTTGTCTAGATACGGATGTTCTAACACTAAACATGTATAGATACATCCATATCTAGACAAACTCAAGATAAATAATATGAACAGAAGGAAGTACATTTCTTGTACTCCACAACTTTTTTTTTCAGAAAACCGTCTCATAATTTATTTAATTACAAAAAGCCTAATGCCAGAAATATGGGTTGCACATGTCGGTACGGGAAAAGAAAAAACAATAGCTATATGGAGGATCGAACCTAAAGAACTGCAGACTATCGGTCAATTAGTGCACACAAGCAAACCACCAGGTCATCAGTTGCTTCGCGTAAATTGTTGAGCTAGAGGTTATCTTTCTATGTACCTCTTAAAGCATTTTTTATGTAATTTTGTATATGGCCTAACTATAGGCCCGCACAAGTTTGTTTTATTCTTTTCAATATATCTATTTTGTGAATTTTAAAATAAATTTGCCATAAAACTTAAACAAAGTGTTAGTCCATTTAAAAAGATCAACATATTTTTAGAAACGTTTCATGTGTACTAAAAACTATAATAGTGTTTTTGAAAAGTATTTCATGTGTATTAAAAATTGCAAACGTGTTTTTGAAAAATGTTCGTCATGCATTCAAATAATGGTCAACATGTACTAACAATATATTGCTTAAAATAATTCTTACATTTCCAAAACCACACTTAACATGCTTTTATTACGTTTCTAGAATTTATTATTATGACACAATAATTTTAAATACACACTAAACACTTTTCAAAATACAACATTGTCATTTTTTTAATAATTGAGTATTTTAAGTATAGAACGAAATACACAATAATTGTCTGTGCTTGTGGCCATTTTTTAAATGCATAACAAACATTTCTTAAAGACGTTTGTAAATTTTTATTACACGTGTAACATTTTCCAAGAAGATATTTACAGTTATTAATACACATGAAATTTTCCCACTTAGGTTTTCCTTTCATTTCTGTTTCCAAATGGAAAAATAATAATATAAAAACATGAACTTGAAAAAACTAAAACAAACTTCTGTGGTGCAATAGGAGTGCCATATATAATAAATATAGATATAGAAAAACGATTGACGAGGAACGCAAGAACACTATAATTTAGGTCAAGTAGAGCATTACATGGTGGTCAGCTTGTGTGTACTAAGCAAACCGCACTAGAAGACCTGGAGGTCTTATGTTTGACCCTCTGTATTGGGATTTTTTTTTGTTCCCCATACTGATAGGTGAAAACCACATTAGACATTTAACTTTAGGTGTTTTCTTGCAATTAAATATAATTAGATGCAGTTTAAAAAAATCGTGCAATACACGAAACATATGTGAGACGTATCACAGGACCAGTTCGTCAAGTTTAAGGACCGTATTGAAGCGGTATTCTCAAGTTCTGGGACCGTATTGAAGCAGTTTGTGACTTTGAGGACCATTGTGGACATTGCCACCAAGTTTGAGGACCATACATGCATTTGACTCGCTGATAATGTGTTAAAAGTAAACGAGAGAGAGAAGCGAATGATTGAAAATGAACAGTCTTCTCATTGATGAATGTTAGGGTATTTATACCCAGTACAAGGCGGTAACTGCACAGGGAGTAACTAGACGGTTGCTAACTACACAACCGACATAAAGCATGGATTATTAGGATGTTAATTAATCCTTAACACTTTTGACTAGCTATATTTGGCACACGTGGCATGTTGTTTGACCTTTTGACTAGCCACGTAAACCTTTTGACTAGCCACGTAAGCCAGGTAGGGGTTCTTTTGCTCTAGCCGGTTAATTGGAGGGGTCAATGTGTAAATTTCTAGACGGGGGTCGTTGCAAAATAGAGCTCCTCTGCTTTGCTCTGTTTTCTTCCGGCGCCCAACGTCGCACCGCAGCCCCACCTCCACCAGCCTCTCCGCGGCCGCCACGGGAACGAGTCGCCCAGCCGCGGGTCCACCCAGCTCCGCACCCGCCCCCTCCGGACCGCCTCCGCTACCACCGACACCCGCACCAACTCCTTGGTGCCGCGATCGAACCGCCGCCGACCCGGCCAACAGCCCCAGCAGCAGCACGCCGAACGCCCGCACGTCCCCCGCCTCTCCTCCCTTGGACGACGGCTGCTCCGTGGCGTCGGCGTCAGGGGCGGCGAAGTGGCTCGCCCCGAAGTGGGTGAGCACGGCGCGCACGCCCTTGCTGCTGCCGGCGTCGGGGACGAGCAGGACGGACAAGGGCGAGACGCGGTCGTGCGGGGCGTCGGCGCGCGTGCGCGTACTCGATGCCCTCCGCCACGCCCACGGCGACCTGCACGCTGGACAGCCACGCGGGGAGGACCGTGTTGTTGCTGCTGCCGTCGCCGGCGCGCGAGGAGCTGGAAGAGGGCGGCGTGGCGGGAGCAGCGCCAGAAGGTGGCGTCGGAGGGGCTGCGCTTGGCGAGGAAGCTGTTGGTGGCTGCGGCGAGCTCGTGGAAGGAGTAGAGGACCGGCTGGGAATAAGCTAAGGATGCAAATACAACGTTGGTGGGGTGGAAGACGGGGTCGCCGGAAGAAAAGAGAGCAAAACAGAGGAGCTCTATTATGCAGCGACCCCGTCTGGAAATTTGCACATTGGCCCAAAAGAACCCCCGCCTGACTTGCGTGGCTAGTCAAAAGGTCAAACAGCACGCCACATGTGTCAAATACATTCAAAAGGTCAAATAGCACGCCACATGTGTCAAATACATCGATACAACGTATGCGGTGACCGACACTGTTCATGGACGTGATAATAAGCACCGCAATTAGGGTATTCCACAGTTCAGCGACCAAAGTAAATTTTTGTATCAAATACAGTGATCGCGGGTGAATTTATCTCCTTCCAGGTCTATGTTGGCCCACTTGCCACTGGTGCTAGTATTTGACATTCATGAACATCTGGTGCTGAAATATCAAATGGAGATTACAGTAAAGAAAATCAAATGGAGACGCTTCACTGCTCTCCCTGGGAGGGAAATTGCAAGTAAATCAGTAGTAATATGTTTTTCGCTGCTCCCAACTGCAAGCAAATCGCTACAGTTTCTTTGTTCAGTTGAAGCAACTAATACAGTACTGCAGTACTACCCTAGTGCAAACAGAGTAGATTTTCCTGGTGTGATGTAAAACCACCCCCATTGCTCCATTCCTACTCGGTCGCTTCGATGGTTACTTAAGTGAAAGCTGGCACCGCTGGGCATTAGAGCGTTTTCCTGGTGTGATTGTTGGAACTCTAGACCGACCTCACCATGGCATTGCTGGTTTGGAGGTTCAACGATGTAGAGGTCTTTGGCCAACATTACTTACCGTGGGTGCACATGGCATGGTAAGGTAGAAACGGTCTTCATGAGACATCCTTGTGAGTCTTTCTTCTTCTTTCTCTTTTGGGCTTCCCATTTGACATTTCATTTTACTTTATTTTTGTAAAAATAATAATTCCAGATCTATGATAGAAGTTCATCGAAAGTACAAAACACCTCAAATATAATAAAAATTACACCGAGCCCCTTAGACCACTGAACGACCACTGTCGCTACCAGAACGAGCCGCCAAGGCGTTGTTCCTTTATTGGAGCCGGCCTGACCTTGTGGATAATAACTCGAGAGTCTTTGTGCACATGCCCTTTGTTGGAAATATGCCCTAGAGGCAATAACAAATTAGTTATTATTATATTTCATTGTTCATAATAATCGTTTATTATTTAGAATTGTATTGATTGGAAACACAAATACATGTGTGGATACATAGGCAAAACACTGTCCCTACTCCCTAGTAAGCCTCTAGTTGACTAGCTCGTTGATCAAAGATGGTCAAGGTTTCCTGACCATAGACAAGTGTTGTCACTTGATAACGGGATCACATCATTGGAAGAATGATGTGATGAACAAGACCCAAACTATAAACGTAGCATATGATCATGTCAGTTTATTGTTACTGTTTTCTGCATGTCAATGTATCTGTTCTTATGACCATGAGATCATGCAACTCCCGGACACAGGAGGAATACCTTGTGGGTTATCAAACGTCGCAACGTAATTGGGTGACTATAAAGGTGCTCTACAGGTATCTCCGAAGGTGTCTGTTGGGTTGGCATGGATCAAGACTGGGATTTGTCACTCCGTGTGACAGAGAGGTATCTCGGGGCCCACTCGGTAATACAACATCACAATAAGCCTTGCAAGCAATGTGACTAAGGAGTTAGTTACGGGATCTTGTATTACGGAACGAGTAAATAGACTTGCCGGTAACGAGATTGAACTAGGTATAGAGATACCGACGATCGAATCTCGGACAAGTAACATACTGAAGGACAAAGGGAATAGTATACGGGATTATATGAATCC
The DNA here is from genome assembly GCF_904849725.1 of Hordeum vulgare subsp. vulgare. Taxonomy (NCBI): domain Eukaryota; kingdom Viridiplantae; phylum Streptophyta; class Magnoliopsida; order Poales; family Poaceae; genus Hordeum; species Hordeum vulgare. The sequence continues at coordinate 527,738,279 of NC_058523.1, forward strand.
TTGACATAGAGGTTCAACCAATAGAGATCTTCGTAGAATATGTAGGAACCAATATGGACATCCAGGTCCCGCTGTTGGTTATTGACCAGAGAGTGTCTGCATAGTTCTCAAACCCGCAGGGTCTGCACACTTAAGGTTTGGTGACATTTCAGTATAGTTGAGTTATAGGTGTTGGTGACCGAAGGTTGTTCGGAGTCCCGCATGAGATCAGGATGTCACGAGGGTTGCCGGAATGGTCCGGAAACGAAGATTGATATATAGGATGGTTTCATTTGGTCCCCGGAAAGATTTCGGACATTACCGGCAGTGTACCGGGAGTGACGAATGGGTTCCGGATTTTCACCGGGAGGGCCCCACCCACCCGGGAGAGAGCCTAATAGCCCAAGGGTGGCGCACCAGCCCTTAGTGGGCTGGTGAGGCCAGCCCATGTGGGCTATGGCGCCTCAAGAGAAAAAACCAAAGAGAAAGGGAAAAAAAGAGGGAGGTGGGAAGGAAGAGGAGGACTCCTCCTTCCCGAAACCGAATTGGAGTTGGAATCCTCCTCTCCTCTCTCCGCCGGCGCCCTTGGGGCTCCCTTGAGCCCCAAGGCTAGCCCCTCCCCTCCTCCTATATATACTAGAGGTTTTAAGGTTTTGAGACACAAGTTTGCCCACGTGCAACTCAAACCTCTACTTTGTAGTTTTTCCTCTAGATCAGTTTTCTGCGGAGCTCGAGCGGAGCCTCCAGGAATAGATCATCACCATCACCGGCGCGCCGTCACGCTGCCGGAGAACTCATCTACTTCCCTGCCCCTCTTGCTGGATCAAGAAGGCGGAATTCGTCATCGAGCTGCACGTGTGCGGGACGCGGAGGTGCCGTCCATTCGACACTTGATTGGGACGGATCACAAGACGGTTCGTGGGACGGATCGTGGGACGGTTCGAGGGACGGATCATGAAGACGTACCACTACATCAACCACGTTTATTAACGCTTCCGCTTAGCGATCTACAAGGTATGTGGATCCGATCTCCCTTTCGTAGATGAACATCACCATGATAGGTCTTCGTGTGCGTAGGAAAATTTTGTTTCCCATGCAACGTTCCCCAACACCCTTAAGAGCATCTCCAGCAGTTCGGAACCCCAAGGGCTTGAAATAGCGCCGCTTGGGGGCTAACAAGTGATATATTTGGTGGGTGGGGGGTGGTGGTGGGGGGGGGGGGGCTCGGGTTCCTATTCGATCCACCAAGTTCGTCGCCCCAACCGCCGTGTTCGGCCCAAATTTGGCGCACATTTCGTCCAAATTCGGCACACTTCGACACAAATTCAACAATTTTTTTATCACATAGTTCATCACAGAAATCAATACAAATCAAATAGTTCAACGAAGCAAGCTCATAATTCAAAGAAAAGTTAAAACACATCGAACTAGGCGTTGCCCTTGAGCCTCCATAGGATTTCATAGGTGCTCCGCCAGATCGTGCTGTAGTTCTTGATGCACCTATGGGTCCCGAATCTCCTGACGCATAATGAGGAATGCAACCCATGTTGTCGGTACATGGTGATCAACAACTACAAGAGGACCCTGCCTGAAATATGGTTCAATGTCAAACAGTGGCTCCTCCTGCCCGCTCTCAATGATCATGTTGTGCAAGATGACACAAAAATTCATCACCTCCCACATCTAAGATTTCGATCAGGTCAGAGCGAGGTACCGAACAATAGAAAATCAAGATTGGAGCACACCAAATGCCCGCTCGACGTCCTTCCTGCAAGCCTCGTGACACTTAGCAAAGTAGGAGTTCTTGCCTCCTAGCATAGGGTTTGAGATAGCCTTCACAAATGTGGACCATCTTGGATAGATGTCATCTGTTAGGTAGTATCCCTTATTGCAGTGACGCCCATTGACCTCCAAGTTCAGCAGAGGATCATGACCTTCAACAAGCGTGACAAAAACATTCAAGCACTGCAGTACGTTGATGTCATTGTGAGTTCCTCGCAATATGATGGAAGGAGTGCCAAATCGAGAGGTCATGTGTGGCCCTGCCTCAAGTACCACATTGCAAGCTCCTTTGGCGCCTTTGTACATTCCCTGTCAAGCAAATTGATAGTTTTTCCATGCCCAATGCATGCAGTTGATGCTTCCAAGCATCCCATGAAATCCTCTTGCTGCATTCTGTGCTAGGATCTGAGCAGTGTCTTCGACATTGGATGATCGCAAGTGTCATGATTCAAACACAGCCACCACTGCCCTGCAAAACTTGTACAAACGCTCAATGGTGGTGGCCTCAGCCATGCGTCCACAGTCTTCCCGTATATCACCGGGAGCTCCACGTGGAAGCATCCTCATAGCTGTCGTGCACTTCTGGAGTGAGGAGAATCCAACTGTGTCGATGCAATCCTTCTTGCAAATGAAACAGCTGTCGAACTCCTGGATGACATTCACGATCCCGAGGAAGAGCTTTTATCCCATCTGATAACTGCGCCGTAATACTTTCTCGCCGTGCAGTGGAGCGTTGCTGCTGGCTACGCCTATAGGGATTTCCTTGGCAAATATGCAAAGAATTCCCCCGCGGCCTTGGAGCCTTGCGTTGGTGTTCCCTTGAAGAGGAAAGGGTGATGTAGCACAGCGGCGGTAAGTATTTCCCTCAGTTTGAGAACCAAGGTATTAATCCAGTAGGAGAATCGCGTCAAGTCACACGTACCTGCACAAACACAAAGAGCTTGCACCCAACGCTATGAAGGGGTTGCCAATCCCTTATAGATTGTTTGCAAAGTGAGAACTGAAAACAAAAAGTAAACAAAGCAAAGTAAAAGTAAAAGCTGAGATGATAGTTGTGAATAGACCCGGGGGCCGTAGTGTTCACTAGTGGCTTCTCTCATGAAAGCAAGTAGACGGTGGGTGAACGAATTACTGTCGAGCAATTGATAGAACCGCGCAAAGTCATGACGTTATCTATGGCAATGATCATACATATAGGCACCACGTCCAAAACAAGTAGACCGATACTTTCTGCATCTACTACTATTACTCCACACGTCGATCGCTATCCAGCATGCATCTAGTGTATTGAGTTTGTAAGAACAGAGTAACGCCTTAAGCAAGATGACATGATGTAGATGGACAATCTCAAATATATGATGAAAGCCCATCTTGTTACCCTTGATGGAAACAACACGATGCGTGCCTTGCTGCCCCTTCTGTCACTGGGAAAGGTCACCGCACGGTATGAACCCAAAACCAAGCACTTCTCCCATTGCAAGAATCATAGATCTAGTTGGCCAAACAAAACCAAAGACTCGGAGAGACTTACAAGGATATCAAATCATGCATATAAGAAATCAGCAAAGACTCAAATATAATTCATAGATAATCTGATCACAAATCCACAATTCATCGGATCTCGACAAACACACCGCCAAAGAGGATTACATCGGATAGATCTCCATGAAGATCATGGAGAACTTTGTATTGAAGATCCAAGAGAGAGAACAAGCCATCTAGGTACTAACTACGGACCCGTAGGTCTAAAGTGGACTACTCACGAGTCACTGGAGAGGCAATGATGTTGATGTAGAAGCCCTCCAGCTCCAAAGTCCCCTCCGGCAGGGCACCGGGAAGGGTCTCCAGATGAGATCTCGCGGAAACGGAAGCTTGCGGCGACGGAAAAGTGGTTTCGTGGACGCCTTTATTTTTTCTGGGATTTTAGGGAATAAATAGGCCAAAGAGCTAGGGCAGGGGAGCTCCAGGGAGGCCACAAGCCTGGTGGCCGCGAGCCCCCTGGCTGCGGCTACACGGCTTGTGGGCTCCCTGTGGGCCTCCTGCCTTGGCCATCAAGTCCCCCGATCTTCTTCTGTTCTGGACAAATTTATTTCGGGGATTTTATTCCGTTTGGACTCCGTTCCAAAATCATATCTGAAAAGAATCAAAAACACACAAAAAACAGGAACTGGCACTTGGCACTGAATTAATAAGTTAGTCCCAAAAAAGATATAAAAGGTATATAAAACATCCAAAGTTGACAAGATAACAACATGAAAGCATCAAAAATTATAGATAGGTTTGAGACGTATCAAGCATCCCCAGTCTTAACTCCTGCTCGTCCTCGAGTAGGGAAGTGATAAAGAATGAATTTTTGATGCTTTCATGCTACCTAGCATAGATGTCCTTTGTAACTCCTCTTATGTGACATGAATGTTCAGATCCGTTAGATTCAAAATAATAGTTTGCTATTGACGTGGAGACAATAATAATTCAAGCAAACTATCAAGGTAATCATGAACTTTCAAAATAACAAAGCCAAAAGAAAGTTATCCCTACAAAAGCATATAGTCTGGCTATGCTCTATCATCCTTGCACAGCGAATTTAAATCATGCACAACCTCGGTATTGGCCAAGTAATTGTTTTCGCACCTTTACTTTCTCAAACTTTTTCAACTCTCACGCAATACATGAGTGTGAGCCATGGTTTTAGCACTATAAGTGGAATGGAGTGTGGTGGAGGTTGCAAGGCAAACAAGGAGAAGACGGTCACATTGACTAGGTATATCAATGAACTATGGAGATGCTCATCAATAGATATCAATGTGAATGAGTAGGGATTGCCATACAAATGATGCACTAGAGCTAAGAGTAAGTGAAAGCTCTTAAAGAAAACTAGTGGGTGTGCATCCAACTTGCTTGCTCACGAAGACCTAAGGCAATTTTGAGGAAGCCCATCATTGGAATATACAAGCCAAGTTATATAATGAAAATTTCCCACTAGCTATATGGTGGTGACAAAACGAGAGACTCTCAATCATGAAGATCATGGTGCTTAATAAGCACACGTGTGGAAAGATAGTAGCATTGTCCCTTCTCTCTTTTTTCTCATTTTTTGGTGGGCTCTTTGGCCTCTTTTTTTATTTTTTATTTTTTATTTTTATTTTTGTGGGCTTCTTTGGCCTCCTTTTATAAATGAGCTTCGCTGGCCTCTTTTATTTCCTCACATGGGACAATGCTCCATCAATGATGATCATCACACTTACAACTCAAAACTTAGAGCAATGAGGGCTCTATATGGAATGCCTTCGGTAGTGTACCGTGACAATGATCTAGCATGGCATAGACATCAATGGAAACATCATGCTAGCTATCTTATGATCATGCAATGGCAATGTAGAAGCTGTGGCACATGTCATGGTGGTAGTTGCATGGCAATATATCTCGGGGTGGCTTTGAAAAAGCCATAGTAGGTAGGTATGGTGGCTGTTTTGAGGGAGGCTAATGGTGGTTTTATGCACCGGCGAAAGTTGCACGACACTAAAGAAGATAGTGATGGTGGAAGGTGAAAGTGCATCTAAACCATGGACTCGACATTAGTCATGAAGAACTTATATACTTGTTGCAAAAGTTTTAGTAGTAATCGAAACAAAGCATTCAACGCATACTCCTAGGGGAAGGGTTGGTAGGTATAAACCATCGCGTGTTCCCGACCGCTACACAAAGGATGACAATCAATAAACTAATCATGCTCAGACTTCATCACATCGCGGTTCACCATACATGCATGCTACGAGAATCACTAACTTCAACACAAGTATTTCTAGATCCACAACACCTTACTAGTATAACTTCAATATTACCACAACCACAACTCAAAACTAAGTGAGATGAATCAAACTTCTCTAACTACTCAATGCACATGAATATCCAGTCCACTAAATGCTAGGCGTAATGAGGATAAGGGCCTCCAAAAAACTTCTTTTCGTTCTATGAACTTTAAGGTGTATGAAGTCTCATAGTTAACTCTTGCAGTGGAACGATAGAGACTCCATTTCACTTAGGTTGATTCAATTTAGACCAGAGGCAGACCTAAGTCAAGGTAATCTTCCTTTGAATAGTATATATGTAGAATGTGTATAAGAAATATCAATATTATCCCAACAATCCCTATTCTGGTGTGGTATGTCTAGTGCGCATCTAGATGTGATATAGTTATTGCATATCTAAATGACTAAATCAAGCATAAAAAGAAAAAGAAAAAGAAAATAACCACATGAATCTTCAGGTAAGATCAATGATATATGATTTAGATGTGCAATGCTTATCTCACATCTAGATGCGTTTCAGCAAAATCAATTTTGGTGTACTAGTTTGGAGAATTAAACATCATCAAACTTGATAACTCACGGTTGTCTAGAATTTTAATAAACAGTTTTGTTAAGTCTCAGTCGACTAAAACTTCGTTATGTCTCAATCTAATCCATTGATCTTACATGGAGATTTGGGCAAATGATTTCTTTTCAAAAAAAACTTCTTACATACTACTCCGTATATTATTCGACTCAGTCAACTGAGACCTAGTCACACCCTTTCAGAAATTTTAGTCACCTAAATTTGCCTCGCACATTGCCAAGAAGTGCACTATTAATTCACTGCCCACAAGATACCTTTTGTTGAAGGTCGTCGCGGGCGCCCCTTTGTTTAATTATAGCGAGATGCAAATCTCCCCTGGCGGCAGCGTCTAGGGTTTATCTCCCCTGGCGGCAACGTCTAGGCTTTATCCCGATTGGAGTCCGACTCCAACTCCCCCTCGGTGCGATTGAAGGCCATCCATATAGACGCACCGGATCGGGCAGATCATACCCTGTGCTAGGGTTGGTATCGCTGGCTATGGCGACTTCGGGCTCGAAATCGTCGGCTAATAACACGACCATGGCGGACAAGTCGATGGGGGTGGATGATCTGATAGGGAAGCTAAACCTGCAAGGGAGAGAGAGGAGGATGATCTCAATTTTGATGAGGAATTTCCAGATGAGACCGGGGAAGCGGAGTTCATGGTGATTGCCAAAGTACACACCGATAAACCCTTCTCCAGGGGGGCTTTCTATGAGAGTATGCGCATGGCGTGGAGCTTGGCACAGGGTGCTACTTTCAGCGCATTGGGCGAAAATCTCTTCTCGATCACGGTAAACTGTCTGGGTGATTGGAAGAGAATTACTGAAGAAGGACCTTGGCTCTTCCGGGATCATGGGGTTTTGATCGAATCATACGATGGCTTCACGAAATTTGATGAGGTGGCTCTCGATAAACTGGCAGTTTGGATCCAGATAGTTGATCTCCCTCCAATGTATAGGAAGGAGCAGGTGGTTCGATCTCTCACCAGAAAAGTTGGGGAGGTGTCGAGCGTCATGTTAAACCCTAGATGGGGCAACGACAGGATTGTCAGGGTCCGGGTCAGGTTGGATGTGAACGAACCACTGATGAGGTTTGTCTCTATAACTAAAAACCAGCGGAAAGTGTATTACTCCATCCTCTATGAGAAGATGTCGGTGTTTTGTTACGTGTGTGGACATATGGGGCATACTTTCTTGGAGCATGGTAATGGGAAGCATAATAAAGATTCCATGGCATGGGGTGACTGGATTCTCGCCCCTCGATCGGGAGGCCAATCTCAAGGGCCTAGACAGAATACTACTGCGGGACATAAACCTAATCCCCAGGGTAGAGCTGAGAGTGGGAAGCCCTCGGTGAAAGAGCTACAGGATGACGCCAATAGTCCTCTTAAAGCTGGAGATGGGAACAAGCATGAAGGCGAGAAATCCCACAAGAGATTAACGTATGAGGAGCCGGCCACAGAACCTAGTAGCTCAAAGCTACCTCTTCTCGTGGAGGCCGCGGCTGTGGGAATAATACCGATGGAGAACTTTGGACCTAACCCTGTTGCATATGGGGGGGAGGAGGACGATGTGTCTTCACAAGACTCAAAGCGATCAAAGACAAGCTGCAATACTGTCATGGATGTTAGTCATCAGATATCGGCGAGCTCCGAGAAGGAGCTCGATCGGACGCAATGAAACTGTTATGCTAGAACTGACGTTGGTTGCGGAAGCCTGCGGCAGTGCGTGCGCTTGTGGGGATCCACGGGCGAGCAAGACCAGATGTGCTTTTCCTGTCTGAGGCACATCTGAATAAAGCTAAGGCAGGGAAGCTGATGAGATGCTTATGGTTTGATCAAATGGCTGTCTCGGAGAGCGACAGGTGAAGTGATGGTTTAGTGATGCTCTGGCATACTAACTTGGGAGTCACGTCGATGGAAGTACATACAAACTTCATCGATATTCGGATCAATGAACATAATCCGGATGGTTGGTGTTTCATGGGGCTGTATGGCGAACCCAGCGGAGAAAGAAAACACCTTATTTGGGACTACCTACGACATCTACATGCGATGATAAGTCTCCCTTGGCTCATCGCGGGTGATTTCAATGAAATTCTGCACAATAATGAGAAGGAAGGAGGTACCTCACGACCGCTATGGTGTCTCCGTGGGTTCAGCGATGCACTGACCGACTGCGGGCTGGATGATCTAGGCTATGCGGGTGACATTTTTACTTGGCACCGTGGAAATATCCGTGAGCGCCTGGATCGAGAAGTGAGCAATGTGAGGTGGGCGGATATGTTCCCGGATTACGGTGTTTCAAATGAGGATTATGACAAATCAGATCATCGTCCTATTCTCATTAACACGGAACACAACACGATATTACAGCAGAGGACGAGACCTGGTACTCTCAAGTTCGAGGCACGATGGCTAGTAGAGGAAAATGTGGAGACCATAGTCCAAGCGGCATGGAACAATAGGAAGGACGAATGCCTGGGTCCGTAGGCAGACATAGTTGCTGGGGTGCTCGCTGACCTCCATCGATGGGATAAGGAAACACTAAAGGGACCAAGGGCGAAGTTACGAAACTGCAAGCTGAGCTTAATTCTGTGCTTTCGGGACCTTTAACTGATGAGGCAATAATCCAACAGCATAAGCTCCACATTGAGATCTAGGAGATGCTCGAGAAGGAGGAGCTTTATTGTATGCAAAGGGGTAGAGCCGACTGGCTTGCAAAAGGAGACCAGAACACATGGTTTTTTCACCGAGCAGCTAATGGTAGGAAGAAGTGGAACTCGATCGTGAAAATCAGAGGTTCTAATGGCGACTGGGTGGATGACTCGATGACATACATGAGCATATCTCGGCGTATTTATCCACTCTCTTTACCACTGAATTACAGGGGAATGACGGCGGTCTAATTCAGAAAGTAGTTCCAAGGGTTACAGCAGAGATGAATGCTGATCTTAATAAACCCTATACCAGGGAAGAAGTGAAGAAAGCCCTGTACAGTATAGGTGATTTCAAAGCCCCGGGACCTAATGGACTCCATGCGGTGTTCTATAAGAGGTTTTGGCACATTATTAGAGATGGCTTGGTGGATGAGGTATTAGAAGCTATACATAACAAGAAAATCCCAGTTAGTCCTTATACCCAAGGTGGAAAATCCAGAATATGTAACACAATTCAGACCTATTAGTCTCTGCAATGTCTTATACAAAGTTATCTCCAAAGTCCTGGCGGGGAGACTGAAATTTGTATTGTCTAATATCATATCTCCCAACCAGAGCGCCTTTGTTCCTGGACGACTAATTACGGATAACTTCCTCGTGGCTTTTGAATCATACCATGCAATCAAGAGGAAAAACTCCGGTTATGGAACATGTGCGGTTAAGCTGGATATGCACAAGGCATATGACCGGGTAGAGTGGTCTTTTCTCGAGAAGATGATGATCAAACTAGGGTTTTCAGCCGAATGGGTGGCCCTCATCATGGAATGCATATCCTCCGTGCAGCATCAAGTTCGTATCAATAACGAGTTCTCAGAATCTTTCACACCAACAAGGGGCCTCCGTCAGGGTGATCCGCTGTCGCCCTGCTTGTTCCTTATTTGTGCAGAAGGTTTGTCAAGCCTGTTAGCGTTCGAAGAGACGACAGGAAATATCACTCGGATAAAAGTGTGCCGAGATGCTCCCTCAGTCTCCCATCTTCTTTTTGCTGATGATTCTCTCATTTTGATGCGTGCGGACCAAGGAAATGCAGCAAGCCTCCGACAATCCCTAGATGAATATTGCTTGGCTTCGGGCCAGCAAATCAGTGAGGCTAAGTCTGCAATTTTATTCAGTCCATGCACACCTGTTCAAGCTAGAGCGGAGATTTGTACCACCCTGAATATCATGGCCGAAGCCCTCTCAGAAAAATACCTTGGGCTGCCACCAATTGTCGGGGTAGACCGATCTGATTGCTTCCAACATCTAGTTGAAAGAGTATTGAGCAGAATAAGAGGATGGAAAGCAAAGCTTCTGAAAGGACGTCGATGTCGCCTAGAGGGGGGGGGGTGAATAGGCGCTTTAAAATAATTACGGTTTAGGCTTGAACAAATGCGGAATAAAACTAACGTTTAATTTGTCAAGCACAAAACCTACAACAACTAGGCTCACCTATGTGCACCAACAACTTATGCTAAGCAAGATAAACAACTAAGTGATAGCAAGATATATGACAATAAACAATATGGCTATCACAAAGTAAAGTGCATAAGTAAAGGGTTCCGGTAAGAGATAACCGAGGCACGCAGAGACGATGATGTATCCCTAAGTTCACACCCTTGCGGATGCTAATCTCTGTTGGAGCGGTGTGGCGGCACAATGCTCCCCAAGATGCCACTAAGGCCACCGTAATCTCCTCAAGCTCTCGCACAATGCAAGATGTCGTGATTCCACTAAGGGACCCTTGAGGGCGGTCACCGAACCCGTACAAATGGCAAACCTTGGGGGCGGTCACCGATACCCGTACAAATTGCTCGGGGCAATCTCCACAACCTAACTGGAGACCCCGACGCTTGCCCGGAGCTTTACACCACAATGATTGAGCTTCGACACACCACCAAGCTTCTAGGACGCCAAAGCATCCATGAAGAACAATATCTAGGGTACTAAGTACCAAAGGTAATAAGCTTCTCAAACTTCACTTCCACGTATCACCGTGGAGAACTCAAACGATGCAACTAATGCAATGGCAAGGGCGCACGGAGTGCCCAAGTTCTTCCCTCCCAAATCCCACCAAAGCAACTAATGCTAGGGAGAAAAATGAGAGGAAGAACGAAGAAGAACACGAAGAACTCCAAGAACTAGACCCAAGGGGTTCCCCTCACTTAGAGGAGAAAGTGATTGGTGGAAATGTGGATCTAGATCTCCTCTCTCTTTTTCCCTCAAGAACTAGCAAGAATCATTGGAGGGATTGAGAGTTAGCAAGCTCGAAGAAGGTCAACAATGGGGGAAGAACACAAGCTAAAGAGATAAGGTTCAATGAGGAAGAAGACGCCCTTTTATAGGTGGGGAAAAATCCAACCGTTAAGCCTCAGAGCCCGCACAGAGCGGTACTACCGCTCGGTAGGTTCACCAACCATGATGAGGCCAAAAAGTATGCAAAAAACAGTCCGACGGAGCGGTACTACCTCTCCTGGAGCGGTAGTAAAAAATCACTACCGCTCCGGGGGTGGTACTACCGCTACACGAGTGGTACTACCGCTCGCACGAGGAGCGGTACTACCGCTGTATACTGAAACTGCTGTCATACGGACTCCGAATTCAACGAAACCAAGTTTGTTGGAAAGCTAATGACATGGGCTAACACAATATTGACAGAAATATCAATAAGAAGCAAGTGATAAAAGTCCCATAAGAAAAATGGTGAGAACCCTTCTTCGAGTAAGACCGGTAAAAACTCCCAACATCGAAAACATCATAGAAGATGCATATGGACTCCGTTTTCGATGAACTCAAGCCTCTCATGAAGATGAACATAAGCTCTAAAACTCACAAAGAGAAACACCAAACAAGAACCAAGAAGTATGATGCAAGGATGCAAATGGTTTGAGCTCTCAACGAACGATACGATCAAGCTACTCACTTGAGAGCCCCCCTTGACAGTATGACAATCTATCCTAAAACAGAAAACCTATCAAGGGCAAACCTATACCTTGCACCTCGTCCTCTTGAGCTAGATGATGATGATCTTGGCTTCCTCAAGATGGACCACCTTTCTTGATTGCGTTGGCTTGATGAAGACTAGTTGATTGCTCCCCCATACACACTATGGGTGAGCCGCTCTTCAGCATATCTTCACAAGTCCATTGCCACCACAATGGATGGCAAGAATCAAGCATGATATATTCGTGCTGATCCACTTGAACTTGCACACCGCAATCTTGATGACGATCACCACTTGACGTCATCCTTCATGGGTTGTATGAAATCTTCCTTTTGACGCAAGCCCATGGAAGCACACCTAACCCCCACATAGAACTCTCACAAAGACCATGGGTTAGTACACAAACACGTAATGGACAATGCTTACCATACCATGGGATCACTTGATCCCTCTCGATACATCTTGTACGCTTTGTGTGTTGATCATCTTGATTTACTCTTTGTCTGAGATCTTGATCAACCTTGTGTCTCTATGACCATTCTTTGGATAATACCTTGAATACCATCTTGGTCATCATATAAACTCCTTGAACCCAACAGATGGACTTCAAGAAGTGCCTATGGACAAATCCTACAAATATAACTTAAGGCAACCATTAGTCCATAGGAATTGTCATCAATTACCAAAACCACATATGGAGATATATGCTCTAGCAGCTTCTCTCTGTGGGGGGAAAAGAGATACTGCTCAAAGCGGTAATACAAGCTATTCCATCATATGCTATGTCAGTCTTCAAACTGCCGAAGGAGATATGTAATGATATTAATTCGGCAATGTCAAAATACTGGTGGGGTGATGACGACCATAAGAAACATATGCACTGACTTGCATGGTGGAAGATGTGTGTGCCGAAAGAAAAGGGAGGCATGGGTTTCAGGGACATCCATTGCTTTAACCTAGCTCTCCTAGCAAAACAGTCTTGGAGACTCCTAAGCTTCCCGGAATCATTATGTGCAAGAGTGCTTCGCGCTAAGTACTATCCTGACGGTGATCTTCTGAACTGTTCTCTGAAGAAAGGAAGTTCATATACATGGCAGAGTCTGTGGAGTGGCCTGCAAACGTTCAGAAAAGGCATCATATGGCGAGTGGGAGATGGTGTTTCCATTAACATCTGGGAAGATCCGTGGATACCAAGCAGCCCAAGCAAGAAGCTTATGACGCCATGGAACAATATAGTCCTTACTAAAGTCTCCGAACTTATAGATGGAGACAGCAGAACGTGGGATGAGGAGCTTATAAATGATCTTTTCTGGCCGATGGATGCACACCGCATTCTAAATATCCCATTGGCTTTGGGGATGATGAACGACTTCGTATCTTGGCATCTTGACAAGCGCGGCATATTCTCTGTTCGATCGGCGTATCATCAAGAATGGGACACCCAACATGGGCGAAAGTTGAGGAGGACAAACACAAACCATTCCTCAGGTAATAACCCTATTTGGATAACCATTTGGAAACTTCGGCTACCTGCAAAGATAAAAATCCACTTGTGGAAATCCCTACTGGGTGCAATACCCTGCTACGGCGTTCTGGCGAATCGACACATCATGACTAGTTCCCAGTGCCCGTTGTGCACAATGGATTGTGAGAGTATTAAACACGTTTTCTTCCAATGCTCGAGAGTGCAGGAAATCTGGAGGGTTTTGGGACTCTCGAGTTTGGTGAAACAAATTTGCTCCCTGGAGCAAGATGGGAGTGGCGCTCTATCTGAAATGCTCCTATCTAAGAGCACAATCAAGTCGCACATATCGGACGTGGGCCGTGGTGAACTGATCGCAACGACAGTCTGGTATGTTTGGTGGGAAAGAAGGAGTTTCACTCATGGCGAGCAAATCTCTGAACCCCCCAGATCGGCGCATGCAATATCAGTTCTTGCAAAGAACTTTGTCAGGGCGAGGAATAAGCAACGAGGTGTTATTCGGCACGGGTGGCAGCGGCCGCCTGAGGGTCTCTACAAGCTCAATGTCGATGCTGGCTTCTCTGGTGACTCGGGGACGGGTAGCACAGGCGCTGTGCTGCGCAATGACAGAGGAGTCTTCATCGCCGGCTCGTGTAGTGCTATTTCCTTTGCCGAAGATGCCAGTTCAGCCGAAGCAAGAGCTCTTAGAGATGGACTTATCCTGGCTAGCGAGGTGGGTGTGCAAAAAATCGTAGTCGAGTCCGATTGCCAAGAGGTGATCGACACCATGTTGCTCGACGGCAATTCGCTTGGACCGGCAGCTGCAGTTTACGAAGAGTGTTCCTTTTTTGCAAAGAACTTTAGCTTTATTCAGTTTGTCTTCTGCCCCACGAAAGCAAACATGGTCGCACATACCCTAGCTAGATTTGCTGAACGCACTAGAACTATAAAGTGGATGGAGGAGCCTCCTGGCTTTCTCATAGATACTCTAGCGAATGATGTAACTATTCTTTCACATGAAATATTCAAAAAAAAAATTCACTGCCCACAATGTTAGCAACACCTAGCAGCACTTTTGAACGGAAATTAGTAGGATGATTGATGATCCAAGCTGCAATGACTAACAAGTATGCTCCACTGTTGCCCTAAAAAAAACACGAGTGCGTTTTCTTTGTCGGTTTTTGCCATGCATGACAGGCAGGAGAAACTAACCGCCAGGGAGGGAGACCAGCAGCTGACCGTCTGAAACCGAAGGCATTCTGGGCCGAACACTTCGCAACCTCCTCAACTCCCTCTCGCCCCTCCCCCTTTTAGCTTCCCTCCCTCCCTCCCTGCCTCCCCGGCCACCCCCCACACGGACGGCACGCCCACGCCCCGCCCTCGGCCTCCCCCTCCCTCCACCACGAGCGCGGGCGCCATGAAGAAGAGACACACCCCGGCGACCCTCGGCGGCGGCGTCCGCTGCGCCGCGCTGCTCCTCGCGGCGCTGGTCATGTCCGGCGACGTCGCCGGCGCCGCCTCCTTCAACTACAAGGACGCGCTCACCAAGTCGATCATGTTCCTCGAGGCGCAGCGGTCCGGGAAGCTGCCGCCCGACAACCGCATCAAGTGGCGCGGCGACTCCGGCATGGAGGATGGCAAGCTCGCCCATGTACGTGTTGCGGGCCGGCGTTATCGCCGCCGTTGATCTTGCATGCATGCTCCCCGGCCCGCTTAATTTCTTTCCTTCGCTTTTCATATCATATCTGCATGCATCCATGAGCTTCTTGGTTTGGTCGATCACGTCCTTCGCGTTCCTGTCAGCATCATGCATGATCGAATTTCTCGATCGGTTTGGTCGCGTCCATGTTGAATGCAAGCGTGCGTATGTTAAATGGGTGGAGCGTTCATGGCGTACGTTATGAGATCACCATGCGTGATTCACGCACATATAACTGCTAATTAGCGTCGATCGGCCATTCGCATTTGCATCATACAGTACGACATGAATCACGCCCGTTGATCTCTTTTTGAGCTAAATACATTGATGGAACGTCGCCTGGCCAACATGCATTTCAAGCAGAGCTTGTGCATGCATGAATGACGAAACCGTTGTCATTAATTGGATGGTTCAGGTTGATCTGACCGGCGGGTACTACGACGCCGGCGACAACGTGAAGTACGGCCTGCCGCTGGCGTTCACGGTGACGACGCTGGCGTGGGCGGCGCTGGCGTTCAAGCCGGAGCTGCAGGCGGCGGGGGAGCTGAAGCACGTGCAGGAGGCCATCCGGTGGGGCACCGACTACTTCCTCAAGTGCGCCACCAAGAAGAACCACATGTGGGTGCAGGTGGGCGACCCCAACCTAGACCACCAGTGCTGGGTCCGCCCCGAGAACATGCCCACCCCCCGCACCCTCTACCAGATCGACGACAAGACCCCCGGCACCGAGATCGCCGCCGAGACCGCCGCCGCCCTCGCCGCCTCCGCCATGGTCTTCCGCAACGACAAGAACTACGCCCGCCGCCTCCTCAACAAGGCCAAGCTGCTCTACGACTTCGCCAGGACCCACCTCAAGACCTACGACGGCGAGTGCCCCTTCTACTGCTCCTACTCGGGCTACAACGACGAGCTGCTCTGGGCGGCGACCTGGCTCTTCCTCGCCACCAAGCGCCAGGTCTACGCCGACTTCATCTCCCACGAGGCCATCTCCTCCAGCGTCGCCGAGTTCAGCTGGGACCTCAAGTACCCCGGCGCGCAGATCCTCCTCGCCGAGCACAACATGACGGCCAGCGGCGGCATGCAGAGCTACAAGACGCAGGCCGACAACTTCGTCTGCGCCGTCCTACCCGACACCCCCTTCCACCAGGTCTTCATCACCCCGGGCGGCATGATCCACCTCCGCGACGGCGCCAACTCGCAGTACGTCACCGGCACCGCCTTCCTCTTCGTCGTCTACGCCGACTGGCTCCACACAGCCGGCCAGAACGTCATGTGCGGCGCCACGCCCATCAAGCCGGACAGGCTCAGGGAGTTCGCCAAGCAGCAGATGGACTACCTCCTGGGGGCCAACCCGAGGGGGAGGTCCTACGTCGTCGGCTTCGGGGCCAACCCGCCCACGCAGCCGCACCACCGCGGCGCATCCACGCCGGTGCTCAAGCCCGGGACGGTGGTCAACTGTGGCATGAGCTTCGGCGACTGGTTCGCGCCGGACAGGCCCAACCCGAACGAGCTCACGGGGGCCATCATGGGCGGGCCAGACGGCGCCGACAACTTCATAGACAAGCGAAACGCGTCGGCGTGCACCGAGCCCTGCACCTACATCAACTCCCTCGCCATCGGCGCGCTCGCCGCGCTCGCCGGACGCGGCCCCAACCTCGTCGCCTCCCACTGATACCATGAGACGTATCCATGGGTTGATTCGTTGAGCCGGCCCGTCGATCCATGCCACACAACCCACATGCTCGAGTAGCATCTTGCATGCATGCGAACTCGCGTCATGTTGGCTCCTCGATCGAATAGTTTCTTTCCCACTCTCGCTTTGTCTCTGCTTCTTCAGTTTAATTTTAGGACAGTGCCTTCTTGATTAATTAATTGAGTTTTTTTATATTTAATTCGTACTTTAAGATCAGTTGATGTGTATGTGTCCGTTATTAGTACTTAATCAAGGAGTATGTCGCATTATTCAGACTAAATGAGTACTTTCAGTTGTTTACATGTTTGGCTAATTCTGGGTTGCCTTGTAAAAATCTTTAGATTCAGTGATTCACTAAGCCCTCTTGGATTGGAGCTGTGAGCCCCTTTCCAGTGCTAAGGATGCCACGTCGTCAAGAAAGTGATGTAAGAAAACAATTAAAAAGGAGAGAACATTATGGTGACAAAAAAAGGATACTAAACACGTAAACCTATGTAAAATGACTACTAACCAATGCATACAAAAATTTAATTATTGAACAATTTCATGAGGGAAGCTTAGCAACAAAAACTAAGCATCTATGTTGAAAAAACTACTCCCTCTGTATCAGTTTACACGGCATGTGCGTGGTTTTGGGTCATTGGTTTGACTAATTATACATTATATGTCATAAAAATATATCATTGAATTCTTAAGTGGATATAGTTTTTAAATATATATTTATCGTCACATATGATGTATATTTAGTTAGTTAAATCAATGATCTAGAATCACGTGTTTGCCCTATAAACTGAGACGGGAAAGTAGTTGCTAAGGTTTTTAATACACTTAGCCCCTCATCTAAGCACTGATGCACTGAAAAAAAAGGAAAACTCTATTGCTCAACCGGCTGATGCACGTGAATCATCCGCCGCTTGCTTAGCCGTCGGATTGGTCTTAATCGAGTGCTCGTCGCTGACGACAAGTCTCGTGCAGTCAGTTTTCCTTTCATGCAACAAGAGTATTGTTTCAGAAGGTTTCTGCAACACATGTACTGTTTCAGAAAAAAGTTTGGTCGTGAAGTTTTTTTCAGCAATTGGCTAGTTTCAAAAGATTTCCGCAACACAGTATTTTTTTAAAAAGAAAAAAGGGTTCAACAATGAATATATTTTTCTTCCGCAATAAGGGTCTTGTTTCAGAAACATAACTCAGCTTGAAGAAAGTGTCGGAGGAGTGCTCGGTGTGAGAACGTGCAAGGTAAAGTTTTTGGGAACATGACCTTCGTTGGAAAAAAAAATCTTCCGCAACAGTACATATGTTCCAAAAAGACGAACAATTTTTTTCTACAACCTCACATATGTTGTAAAAGTTTTTTGCAACATGACATTTGTTGCAAAGATTTTTACGGCACGACCTCTGATGCAAAGATTTTTACAGGGCAACGAGCTCGTTTCTGCAACTGGACCATTGCTTCAGGAATTAATTGGTCAGAGGAGGCGATCAAATCGCATGCCAGCAAATAAATCGAACGACTGATTTTTACGGAGCGGCCTCTGATGCAAAGATTTTTGCAGGGCAATGAGCTCGTTTCTGCAACTGGACCGTTGCTTCAGGAATTAATTGGTCAGAAGAGGCAATCAAACCGCATGCCAGCAAATAAATCGAACGGCTGTGAGCGTGTACATCGAACGGCTATTTCGGTGATCGATGTTTAGTATGGATCCATCGGTAGACGACTAGCAGCTCCTATTGAAAAAGGCCTGAGGATTTTATCATGCCTATCGATTTTCATGTCTGCTTTGATTTTGACTCGGTCGTGCGTTGGGAGCATGGTATCCAAATGTCTGCCCCAATATGGCAATATGATACCCTCCTTTTCTTTAATGATGAAAATTGTCCAAAATATATAAACTTTCTTTGGTTTGTAAATTATTAGATTTATATATAATTCGCCCGGTTTAAAATGTATGCAGATTGCTTTGAATGTTGGTCTTCTGTATGCGATGTTTAATTTACAGGTCATTATTGAGGATGCTTTAAGATAGTTGTGCATAGGCTAATATAACTGCTCAACAATATGGGTGCAAAGACTGTTAACACACAACGCTGGTAGGCAGTGTAGCCAAGAAAACTGGATATCTTTATATAACTTCTTATTAATATCTGGTTACATGGGCAACATTACTATGAATCACACTAAAATAATCAAATATTTTGACCCATAAAACTACAATACCAAATTACTAATCTTTTATGCATACTCCATCCGACTCAAAAATAACTGTTGTGACAAAAATAAGTGTCGTGAGTATACAAAAATCAAATACATTGTCCTACGAAACTTGCGGTACCAATTTACCAATCCTCTTTTTTGGGACCAATCCTTGTTTTCAAAGACTCGATCAGAACTACCGCTAGCTTCAGTCTGTTGGACAAATTCAGGTTGTCGACGTACGACCTAGCTATCTAGTGCAGGCCTTGAAGCAGGCCTTGGTGCCTCTCCACGTCGCCGCCCAACTCTCCGTACTTGAGCCGCATGAAGACCTGCAGCGCGTGCACGCCGGCGGCAGCCGCGAGGCAAGGGCTCCCCAAGGGAGACTGGAAGCCGAGGTGAGCGGTGATGCGCTCCAGCCCCAACGGCATGGCCGGGCAGTCGGCCGCCATCCTCGCGACGTCGTAGACCTGGTCGCCGAGGTAACTCCGCACGGCGTCGACGAACCCCGCCATGTCCTCCGGCAGCGGGGCGCCGCCGGTGAGGAGCTTGAGGAGGTAAGAAACGTGGTAGGCCCCGGCGTAGACGATCCACGATCGCCCACCCCGAGCGTCCAACAGGCCGGAACACAGCAGCGCCTCTCTGAGCATCTTGGCGCTGAGGCCGCGGACACGGAGCTCGTCGACGTTGAGACCGCGGTCGTCGAGGTACTTGAGGGAGTTGCCGTCGCACGGGTCGGCCAGCCGGCAGAAATCACGGAGATTGAACTCCCACGCGCCGAGGTGCCGGCCGTCGGCGTCGCGGAGGGCGACGCCCACCTGGAGCGGCTTGAGGGTGTCCACGTTGGCCTTGACGACGGAGTAGCGCTCCTCCACGGTGAGGACGTTGTGGTCCTTTCCGGCGTGGTGGTGGACGAGGCCCGGGTACTGCACGTTCACGGCGACGTACCTGGCGTTCCAGGCCATGCGGCGGAGGTTGTGAGATTCGTCCCTGAAGTTGGACGCCCACACGGAGCACACTACCGGCACCGGAGCTGCATTGTGGAAGTAGAACGGCGGCGGGGGCGCGGGGAACGTGTGGTAGCTGAAAGGCATCTCCGGCGGCGGTGGCGGCGGAAACATGGGGAACATGCCGGCGGCTGGGTTCATGCAGATCGATCGATCGATGCTTCCACGAGCCGGGTGCTGAGCTGAGGAGTTCCCTTTACATATATATAACACAAAGAAGATGCAGAGGGGTTGGATCGGCGGAGTCGTAGCCGGAGTCGGAGACGGAACACGAATTGGCCGGTGATTCGGGGAAGGTAGCAGGTCGCGTCAATGGCCGATCCTACTCTGGGACTGGGTACAGCTCGGAGAATCCTACGGCGTGACGCTTGGCGCGGCTGTGATCTCAGTGCCAGTACCAGCGCCCCCGCGCGATGCCATCGGCCCTTTGTTGAAGCCGTAGATCAACTAGGCATAGATAAATCCGGAGTTACCATTGTACTCACCTAATCCCGAGCCCGAGGAACTCCCTGTTCCGGCCATCGGTGCCGGTGTAGTCGTCGGTGACGTGAGGGAAGAGGTGTGGTCGTGGGTAGTGCTTTCCGTGAGCACTACGCTAACCCTAGATCGGTAGGGGATTTATGTGGGGAGTCTGGCGGCGCGGTGAACCTCGTACCGTGCGCCCCGGCCCCCACCACTTTATTTATAGCGCAGGTCACAGGGGCCCACCAACCATAACGGGTTGGGCGCCCCCGATCAGGGCGCATAGATCAAGGGCCCGGTGGGCCGTTGGGCCCACGCGGAAGAGATCAACCTAACATTCTCCCCCTTGATCTCAACTTTCACTTTGACTTTATACTTTTATTTGTTCCATCATATATAGGCGTGTAGAGCATGTCTCATCGTCACAGCTTAATTGCCGATAGAATCATACAACCATAACACACCTTTTGTTTTGAAACAAATCCATTTACTTCTGGGCCTCTTATTATCCAGGAATCATAGGCTTTCCATCAAACCCATGCCGGCTAAGTGTTCCTTGAACACACTGGGTGGTAGGCCTTTCGTTAGCGGATCCGCAAGCATATACTTCGTACTTATATGCTCGAGACTTATAGTTTGATCCTGGATTTTATCTTTCACAACATAATACTTTATATCTATTGTCTTGGCAGCATTGCTGGACTTGTTGTTGTGAGCATAGAATACTGCGGGCTGGTTGTTGCAGTATATCTTTAGTGGCTTGTGGATACAATCTACCACTTTCAAGTCGGGTATAAATTTCTTTAGCCATATCACCTGTCCGGTGGCTTTAAAACATGCTATGAACTCTGCTTGCATCGTAGACGATGCAACTATGGTCTGTTTAGAGCTTTTCCATAAAATAGCCCCCCCTGCGAGAGTGAACACGTCCCCAGACGTGGATTTTCTATCATCTCTATCTCCCGCAAAATCGGCGTCTGAGTACCCTTTTATCTCTAGGGAATCAGATCGCCTATATGTCAGCATGATTTCCTTTGTGCCTTGCACATAACGCAAAGCTTTCTTTGCCATCTTCTAGTGCTCTTGGCCTGGATTTGCTTGATATCTACCGAGTACTCCGATGATAAAATCTAAGTCAGGGCGTGTGCACACTTGTGCGTACTGTAAACTTCCAACAGCCGAAGTATACGGTACTGTTTTCATTTCATTGAGCTCGTACTGATTCTTGGGACATTGATTTTCCCAAAACTATCGCCCTTGACTATGGGAGCAGGTGTGGCTTTGCTCTTATGCATATTATACTTTTGGAGAACTTTCTCTAAATATGCTTTCTGTGAGAGTCCTAAGACTCCATTCTTCCTGTCTCGGTGAATTTCAATGCCCAAAACATATGAAGCTTCACCAAGGTCTTTCATGTCGAAGTGTGAGGATAAAAACTTCTTTGTCTCTTGTAGTAGACCAATACCATTGCTTGCAAGCAAGATATCATCCACATACAAGATTAGGAAAATATATTTCCCATGTTTAAACTTAGCATAAATGCAATTATCCTCAACATTCTCTCGGAATCCAAATCTTTTAATGGTATCATTGAACTTGATGTACCACTGTCTAGAGGCTTGCCTTAGCCCATAAATGGATTTCTTTAGACGGCAACCTAGATCATCCTTGCCTTCCATGATAAAACCCTTGGGTTGTTTCATGTAGACATCTTCTTCTAAATCACCGATTAGAAACGTCGTCTTTACATCCATTTGATGAAGCTCTAAATCAAAATGAGCAACTAGTGCCATTATGATTCTGAAGGAATCCTTACAAGAGACCGGAGAAAAGGTCTCATTGTAATCTATCCCTTCTCTTTGTGTAAATCCTTTTGCCACAAGTCGGGCTTTATACTTGTCTACATTTCCATTAGAGTCATACTTTGTTTTGTAGACCCATTTGCAGCCTACTGTCTTTGCTCCTTTAGGAATAATCTCTAAGTCCCAAACATGATTGGAACTCATCGATTTCATCTCATGTTCCATTGCCTCTATCCATTTTGATGAGTGAGGGCTTTTAATGGCCTCCTCATATGTGGTGGGATCACCTTCCATATGAGCCATTTCTGTGTTGTATACTTTATAATCAGTAGAAATAGCAGGTCCTCTTGTTCTATTAGACCTTCTAAGTGCCTCATTGTCGGGCACACTTTCTACTATTTCTTGCTGCACTTCCAATTCATGATCAACAATGGGTTCAGTCGGCTCCTGAAGGACAGGTTCCGGGTCTTCTCCCGCAGTTGTCATGGTTGGAGTTACAGCGGGTAGTGAGAAAAATGGCTCTTGAATCATCGGAATGGGTGCATGCACCCTTTTCTCCTCAAGATCAATTTTCCGAGCTACCCGGCTCCCCCTCATCATATCGTCCTCTAAGAAGAAAGCATGTCTCGTTTCCACAAACTTTGTGTGTCTAGACAGTAGAAACGAAAACTTTTTGACCTATCAGGGTAGCCAATGAAATGGCAACTCACTGTCTTCGGGTCTAACTTTCCAAGATTTGGATTAAACATTTTGGCCTTAGCAGGGCATCCCCACACTCTTAAGTGTTGTAGGGATGGCACTCTTCCTGTCCAGAGCTCGTGCGGTGTTTTGGGCACCGACTTGCTTGGAACTCTGTTGAGAATGTGAATGGCGGTTTTAAGCGCCTCCATCCACAATCCCAACGGAAGGTCTGAGTAGCTCTCATGCTGCGTACCATATCCATGAGAGTACGGTTACGCCTTTCAGCTACTCCATTTTGCTAAGGCTCGCCCGGCATGGAATACTGGGCAACAATGCCAGTCTCTTGCAAGAATTTTGCAAAAGGTCTAGGGACTTGGCCATATGGAGTGTGTCGACCGTAGTACTCCCCCCCACGGTCAGACCTCACTATCTTAATATTTTTATCAAGCTGATTTTCAACTTCAGCTTTGAATATTTTGAATTTATCCAATGCTTCATGTCGGTCTTTGATTGGATAAATGTAACCAAAGCGGGAGTAATCGTCTGTGAACGTTATGAATGAATCATAACCATCCAGACTTTTCACCGGAAACGGTCCACAAATATCAGTGTGGACAATTTCCAGTGTTCCTGTGCTTCGGTTTGCTCCTTTCTTTATTTGTTTTACATATTTTCCTTTAATGCAATCCACGCATTGTTCTAAGTCAGAGAACTCCAACTTTGGAAGAATTTCATTTTTGATTAATCTTTCTATTCTCCCCCTGGAAATATGGCCCAATCGACAGTGCCATAGTTTCGAGGAGTCGTGAGTTCCTTTTCTTTTCTTTTGATCGTTGTTCGACGAAGTACTTTGTTCATTCACATTCAACACATAGGGCGCTTTTTCACATAGCGATAATAAATAAAGCTCATCATATAGAAATGCATCCCCAACATAATCATTATGAGACCAAATGGCACATTTGCCATGTCCAAAGAAACATTGATAATCGTCTTTGTCTAAACTGGAAACACTTATTAAGTTCCTATTACATGAAGGTACGAAAAGCACATCCCTAAGTAGAAGTTTGAAACCACCGGCTAGCTCCAAGGAGACGTCACCCACAGCTTCAACTTCGGCTTGGACACCGTTCACAACTTCAATTCTTCTTGAATTTCTTGGCAAAGTTATCGTCGAACTGAATCCCTCTAAAGAATTTGCAACATGAACAGTTGCTCCTGAGTCAATTCACCAAGTAGATTTCATAAAATTTGTATACAAGGATTCATTAACAAAAGAAACTATATCTTTACCTCTCTTAGCCATGAAGGTCTTTAGAAAAACAGGGCAATCCTTCTTGTAGTGCCCTTTCTCCTTACAGTGGACGCCAGTTTCCCTGTCCACTGGAATGTGCCTATGCTGATAATGGACAGGAGCTTTGCCATTGCCATTGCCATTGCCTTGTGGCTTGGAGGGGGAACCTTTGTTAGGCAGAAAGCCCTTCTTCTTTTCCTTCACATAGTTAAGAGAGCCACCATGTAAGGCCGTAATCCTCTCCTCCTCTTGTGTGCACATTGCGATGACCTTTTCAATGTCCCAAGTCTCGGGCTGCATGTTGTAGTTGACTACAAAGGTCTCGAACTCCTTAGGCAACGAAGCCATCACCAGGTGGACAAGGAGAGCTGGTTTTATCTTCAGATCCGCATCCATAGGTTTGAGCTTAGCCGCCGTGTGGCTCATCCTAAGGATGTGCTCCCTTATGCCATGGCCACCACCATGGTAGCTCTCTGTCACCAGTTGTTTGATCAACTAGGTGGCATACGTCTTAGAAGAGCCAGTAAACTGACTCTTTATCTTGTTCAGCATTTCTTTTGCCGTAGGGCAATCAGCAATTGATCCCACGATAGTGGTCTCAATGGTGTTCTTTATAAACGCCAAACATTTCTTGTTGGCATTTAACCATAGCATGTTGCTGATGGAGTGGGACATCACCTCTTTTTCATAATTTGCTTGCCTTTTGTCCCAGCTCTGATCATCCTCATCAGCCTCTCTGACTGGGTCTGCAGGTGCAGCTGGCTGTGGTTCCTCCAGAACCCAGTCCACCTCTGCAATGCAGAGAGCCATGTCCACCTTCTTCCTCCACTCAAAGTAGTTGTCCCCCCTGAGTGTCAGAATTTCCTTGAGGCAGCTCATCAGATGGAAACCTCCTGAAATCACCAAATAAGCGAAGTCAGTACGACAATCATATGCATTAAATAACGTTGGTTAAAATAATCATATAATTGCCTATGCATATTAATCTACATTACCGTTGGGCAAATGATAGAAATAAATGCATCATTTTGCAATATGCAATATGACCGTGTGATTAAACAACGCCGGTCAGAATAACAACATTATCATATTCCATATTGCTTTTAGCAGCGGAAATCGTGAAATAAAATTTCATGTGCCTCTTAACTTTACAGAAAATAATTCTGACATTTAAAATAAAATTCATGAATTTTATTAATGCTTTTATAAAATTCATGAACTTTTCCTTTTCTGAGAAAGCTATTTTATTCTCAAAATACTTTCTACTTTTCTTTACAGAAAAATTATATAACAATTCTGTAAATATTCACACAAACTTTGAACATTTTAATTTATATTTTTCTAAACATGTTTTCGTAGGAAAAATGCCTAGAAAAAACTGTTTTAAATCTGCCATAAAAGGGACAGAAATAAAAAGGTCCTTTAAAACAGAAAAATGGGCCGGCCCTGGGATTCCTCCCGCCGGCCTGGGGTTTTTCCCTCTGTTAGCCCGAAGGCCCATCGCCCCTCCTGGCGGTCAAGCGCTGGCTCCCTTGTACGCGACTTAGGGTGCGCCACTTCGGCCTACCACGGCTCGGCCTAGGCCGGCCCTTCTTCCTTCCGGCCCGTGGTGGCCTGCACCGCTTAGGGTTTTGCCCCGGACCGTCGGATTATATCCGACGGCCGGGCACGATTTGCGCTGGGGTAAAACCCCCCCTCTTCCCTGCCGAAACCCTAGCCGCGTTCATTTCTCTCCTCACCCCGCCGCTTTCTCCTTTCACCGAGCCACAAGGAGGCCACTCGCCACCTTTCCTTTGTGGCTGAGCCACGGCGGCCGCCGGTGACGGGGTCGAAGACCGTCGTCCCGTGCGCGCCCCTGGTTCCTCGTGCAGGCCAGCGGTGGCTCTCGCCCTCTCCCCTGCAGCCTTCGGCCCCTCCTCGTGCGGAGGCTTGCAGCCCCGCCGGAGGGTGCTGGGGATGGTCGCTGTGTTGGATAACGTAGCATAAATTCAAAATTTTCCTACGAATATTCAGATCTTCCGATGGAGAGACCAGCAACGAGAGAGGGGTAAGAGCATCTTCATACCTTTGAAGATCGCTAAGCGGAAGCGTTGCTAGAACGCGGTTGATGGAGTCGTACTCGTAGCGATTCCGATCTATGCCGAACAACGGCACCTCCGCGTTCAACACACGTGTAGCCCGGTGACGTCTCCCGCACCTTGATCCAGCAAGGAGGAGGGAGAGGTTGGGGAAGAACTCCAGCAACACGACGGCGTGGTGTCGATGGAGAGACGAGGTCTCCCAGCAGGGCTTCGCTAAGCGCCGGCGGAGAGGAGGAGGAGGAAGAGCAGGGCTGCGCCGAGAGAGAGGGAAAACCGTGCGTCTCAATGGCCAAAACCCCTCTCTATTTATAGGAGGTGGGGGGAGGGCTGCGCCACCCCTAGGGTTCCCTCCCTAGGGGCCGGCGGCCACCAGATGGGAGAGGGGGGCGGCGGCTAGGGTGGGAGGGGGTGTGACGCACCACCTGGTAGGCCTAAGGCCCACCTGCGCCTAGGGTTGCCCCCTCTCCCCACCACTTGCGCATTGGGCTGGGTGTGGGAGGCGCACCAGCCCACCTAGGGGCTGGTTCCCTCCCGCACTTAGCCCATCTAGCCTCTCGGGGTCGTTGCCCCCCTTCGGTGGACCCCCGGGGCCACCGCCGGTGGTCCCGGTACGTTACCGGTGATGCCCAAAACACTTCCGGTATCCGAAACCATCCGTCCTATATATCAATCTTTACCTCCGGACCATTCCGGAGCTCCTCATGACGTCCGGGATCTCATCCGGGACTCCAAACAACTTTCGGTAACCTCGTATAACAATGCCCTATAACCCTAGCGTCATCGAACCTTAAGTGTGTAGACCCTACGGGTTCGGGAGACAGGCAGACATGACCGAGACACCTCTCTGGCCAATAACCATCAGCGGGGTCTGGATACCCATGGTGGCTCCCACTTGCTCCACGATGATCTCATCGGATGAACCACGATGTCAAGGATTCAATCAATCCCGTACACGATTCCCTTTGTCTGTCGGTATAGAACTTGCCCGAGATTCGATCGTCGGTATACCTATACCTTGTTCAATCTCGTTACCGGTAAGTCTCTTTACTCGTTCCGTAGCACGTCATCGTGTGACCAACTCCTTAGTCACATTGAGCTCATGATGATGTTCTACCGAGTGGGCCCAGAGATACCTCTCCGTCACACGGAGTGACAAATCCCGATCTCGATTCGTACCAACCCAACAGACACTTTCGGAGGTACCCGTAGTGCACCTTTATAGTCACCCAGTTACGTTGTGACGTTTGATACACCCAAAGCACTCCTACGGTATCCGTGAGTTGCACAATCTCACGGTCGAAGGAAAAGATACTTGACATTAGAAAAGCTTTAGCATACGAACAATACGATCTAGTGCTATGCTTAGGATTGGGTCTTGTCCATCACATCATTCTCCCAAGGATGTGATCCCGTTATCAATGACATCTAATGCCCATGATCAGGAAACCATGATCATCTATTGACTAACGAGCTACCAACTAGAGGCTTGCTAGGGACACATTGTGATCTATTTATTCACACATGTATTACTGTTTCCTGTTAATACAATTATAGCATGAACAATAGACGATTATCATGAACAAGGAAATATGATAACCATTTTATTATTGCCTCTAGGGCATATTTCCAACAGTCTCCCACTTGCACTAGAGTCAATAATCTAGTTACATTGTGATGTATCGAACACCCATAGCATTATGGTGTTGATCATGTTTTGCTCGTGGAAGAGGTTTAGTCAACGGGTCTGCAATATTCAGATCCGTGTGTACTTTACAAATATCTATCACTCCACTCTGGACATGGTCCTGGATGGAGTTGTAGCGGCGCTTGATGTGCTTCGTCTTCCGGTGAAACCTGGGCTCCTTGGCTATGGCAATGGCTCCAGTGTTATCACAAAAGAGTGTCATAGGACCCGACGCGCTTGGAACCACTCCAAGGTCGGTGATGAGCTCCTTCATCCAAATTCCTTCATGAGCCACTTCTGAAGCAGCTATGTACTCCGCTTCACATGTAGATGCTGCCACGACTTCTTGCTTGTTGATGCACCAGCTCACTGCCCCACCATTCAACACATATATGTATCCGGTCTGTGACTTAGAGTCATCCGGATCTGTGTCGAAGCTAGCATCGACGTAACCCTTTACGACGAGCTCTTCGTCACCTCCATAAATGAGAAACATTTCCTTAGTCCTTTTCGGGTACTTAAGGATATTCTTGATCGCTGTACAGTATTCCGTACTGGGATTACTTTGGTACCTCCCTACCAAACTTATGGCAAGGTTTATATCAGGTCTGGTACACAGCATGGCATACATTAGAGAGCCCACGGCTGAAGCGTAGGGGACAGAACTCATCTTCTCTCTATCTGCTGCCGTGGTCGGCGACTGAGTCTTACTCAATCTCATACCTTGCAAAACTGGCAAGAACCCTTTCTTTGAGTTTTCCATATTGAACTTCTTCAATATCTTGTCAAGGTATGTACCTTGCGAAAGACCTATGAGGCGTCTCGATCTATCTCTATAGATCTTGATGCCTAATATGTATGCAGCTTCTCCAAGGTCCTTCATTGAAAAACTCTTGTTCAAATAGGCCTTTATGCTCTCCAACATCTCTATATTATTCCCCATCAATAATATGTCATCCACATATAGTATGAGGAAAGCTACAGACAGGCTTCTCCGTAAACCTGTATGAACCCAAACGCTTTAATCACCTCAATAAAGCGAATGTTCCAACTCCGAGATGCTTGCACCAGCCCATAGATGGAGCGCTGGAGCTTGCATACTTTGTTAGCACCCTTAGGGTCGACAAAACCTTCTGGTTGCATCATATACAACTCTTCCTTAAGGTTCCCGTTAAGGAACGCTGTTTTGACGTCCATTTGCCAAATTTCATAATCATAAAAGGCGGCAATTGCTAACATGATTCGAACTGATTTCAGCTTCGCTACGGGAGAGAAAGTCTCTTCGTAGTCAACTCCTTGAATTTGTCGAAAACCCTTTGCGACAAGTCGAGCTTTGTAAACGGTTACATTACCGTTTGCATCAGTCTTCTTCTTGAAGATCCATTTATTTTCTATGGCTCGCCGGTCATCGGGCAAGTCCACCAAAGTCCATACTTTGTTCTCATTCATGGATCCTATCTCGGATTTCATAGCCTCAAGCCATTTGTTGGAATCCGGGCCCGCCATCGCTTCTTCATAGTTCGAAGGTTCACCGTTGTCTAACAACATGATTTCCATCACAGGGTTGCCGTACCACTCTGGTGCGGAGCGTGCCCTTGTGGACCTTCGCGGTCCAGTAGTAACTTGGTCCGAAGCTTCATGATCATCATCATTAACTTCCTCTTCAGTCGGTGTAGGCGCCACAGGAACAACTTCCCGCGCTGCGCTACTTTCCTGTTCGAGAGGGGGTGTAATTACCTCATCAAGTTCTACCTTCCTCCCACTTACTTCTTTCGAGAGAAACTCTTTCTCTAGAAAGGATCCGTTCTTTGCAACAAAGGTTTTACCTTCGGATCTAAGATAGAAGGTATACCCAATAGTTTCCTTAGGGTATCCTATGAATACGCATTTCTCCGCTTTGGGTTCGAGCTTTTCTGGTTGAAGTTTCTTCACATAAGCATCGCAGCCCCAAACTTTAAGAAACGACAACTTAGGTTTCTTGCCAAACCATAGTTCATACGGTGTCGTCTCAACGGATTTAGACGGTGCCCTATTTAAAGTGAATGCTGCAGTTTCTAATGCGTATCCCCAAAATGATAGCGGTAAGTCGGTGAGAGACATCATAGATCGTACCATATCTAATAAAGTGCGATTACGACGTTCAGACACTCCGTTGCGCTGCGGTGTGCCAGGCGGCGTTAGTTGTGAAACGATTCCACACTTCCTTAGGTGTGTGCCAAACTCGTGACTCAAATACTCTCCTCCACGATCAGATCGTAGACATTTAATTTTTCTGTCACGTGGATTCTCAACCTCACTCTGAAATTCCTTGAACTTTTCAAACGTCTCAGATTTGTGCTTCATCAAGTAGATATACCCATACCTACTCAAATCATCGGTGAGAGTGAGAACATAACGATAACCACCGCGAGCTTCAACGTTCATTGGACCACACACATCAGTATGTATTATTTCCAATAAGTCGGTTGCTCTCTCCATTATTCCTGAGAATGGAGTCTTAGTCATCTTGCCCATGAGGCACGGTTTGCATGTGTCAAATGATTCAAAGTCAAGAGACTCTAATAGTCCATCAGTATGGAGCTTCTTCATGCGCTTAACGCCGATATGACCAAGGCGGCAGTGCCACAAGTATGTGGGACTATCATTATCAACTTTGCATCTTTTGGTACTCACACTATGAATATGTGTAACATCACGATTGAGATTCACCAAGAATAAACCATTCACCAGCGGAGCATGACCATAAAACATATCACTCATATAAATAGAACAACCATTATTCTCTGACTTAAATGAGTAGCCGTCTCGCATTAAGCAAGACCCTGATACAATGTTCATGCTTAAAGCTGGTACTAGATAACAATTATTAAGGTTTAAAACTAATCCCGACGGTAGATGTAGAGGTAGCGTGCCGACGGCGATCACATCGACCTTTGAACCATTCCCGACGCGCATCGTCACCTCGTCCTTGGCCAGTCTCCGCTTATTCCGCAGTTCCTGCTTTGAGTTGCAAATGTGAGCAACAGCACCGGTATCAAATACCCAGGAGCTACTACGAGCGCTGGTAAGGTACACATCAATAACATGTATATCACATATACCTTTAATGTTGCCGGCCTTCTTGTCCGCTAAGTATTTGGGGCAGTTCCGCTTCCAGTGACCCTTTCCCTTGCAATAGAAGCACTCAGTCTCAGGCTTGGGTCCGTTCTTTTTCTTCTTCCCGGCATCTAGCTTACCGGGCGCGGCAACAACTTTGCCGTCTTTCTTGAAGTTCTTCTTACCCCTGCCTTTCTTGAAACTAGTGGTCTTGTTGACCATCAACACTTGATGCTCTTTCTTGATTTCTACTTCTGCAGACTTGAGCATCGAGTACAACTCGGGAATGGTCTTCTCCATCCCTTGCATGTTGTAGTTAAGCACAAAGCCTTTGTAGCTTGGTGGGAGAGACTAGAGGATTCTGTCAATTATAGCATCACCCGGAAGTTCGACTCCAAGTGAAGTCAGACGACCGTGTAACCCAGACATTTTGAGTATGTGCTCACTGACAGAACTGTTCTCCTCCATCTTACAACTAAAGAACTTGTCGGAGACTTCATATCTCTCGACACGGGCATGAGCTTGAAAAACTAGCTTCAGCTCCTGGAACATCTCATATGCCCCGTGTTGCTCAAAACGCCTTTGGAGCCCCGTTTCTAAACTGTATAACATGCCACACCTGACCAGAGAGTAGTCATCACTCCGCGTTTGCCAGACGTTCAGAATGTCCTGGGCTGCTGCGGGAGCGGGAGGGTCACCTAGCGGCACATTAAGGACATAAGCCTTTTTAGCTGCTTCAAGGATGAGCTTCAAGTTGCGAACCCAGTCCGCATAGTTGCTACCATCATCTTTCAGCTTGTTTTTCTCTAGGAATGCGTTGAAATTGAGGTTGACGTTGGACATCTACAATATTTATAAAGACAACTTTTAGACTAAGTTCATGAAAATTAAGTTCATTTAATCAAATTAAGTATGAAATCCCACTTAAATCGACATCCCTCTAGTCATCTAAGTGATACATGATCCATGTTGACTAACCCGTGTCCGATCATCACGTGAGACGGACTAGTCACCATGGTGAGCAACTTCATGCTGATCGTATTCAACCATACGACTCATGTTCGACCTTTCGGTCTCTTGTATTCGAGGTCATGTCTGTACATGCTAAGCTCGTCGCTTCAACCTAGGTGTTTCGCGTGTGTAAATCTGGCTTACATCCGTTGTATGCGAACGTTAGAATCTATCACACCCGATCATCACGTGGTGCTTCGAGACAACGATAAACATCTTATTATGCTACCGTCGAAATTTTAAGAGGGATCATCTTATTATGCTACCGTCGTTTTAAGCAATAAGATGTAAAACATGATAAACATCACAATGCAATCATATAGTGACATGATATGGCCATTATCATCTTTGCTCTTTCGATCTCCATCTTCAGGCATCGCATGATCATCATCGTCACCGGCGTGACACCATGATCTCCATCATCATGATCTCCATCATCGTGTCTCCGTGAAGTCGTCACGCCAACTACTACTATCACTACTACTATAGCTAACCGTTAGCAATGAAGTAAAAGTAGTAAGCACATGGCGTTGCATCTCATACAATAAATTAAGACAACTCCTATGGCTCCTGTCGGTTGTCATACTCATCGACATGCAAGTCGTGAAACCTATTACAATAACATGATCATCTCATACATCATACATGCAACATCACAACTTTGGCCATATCACATCACATGTCAAACCCTGCAAAAACAAGTTAGACGCCCTCTAATTGTTGTCGCAAGTTTTACGTGGGTGATTTGGGTTTCTAGCAAGAAGGCCTTCTTACCTACGTAACAGCCACAACGATGATATGCCAAAGCTATTTACCCTTCATAAGGACCCTTTTCATCAAATCCAATCCGACTAGAGTAGGAGATACAGACACCCGCTAGCCACCTTTATGCACGGTGTGCATGTCTGTCGGTGCAACCAGTCTCACGTAAGCGTACGTGTAAAGTCGGTCCGGGCCGCTTCACCCCACAATACCGCCGGAAAAGAATAAGACTAGTAGCGGCAAGCAAATTGACAAATCATCGCCCACAATTTTTGTGTTCTACTCGTGCATAGAATCTACGCATAGAAAACCTGGCTCGGATGCCACTGTTGGGTAACGTAGCATAAATTCAAAATTTTCCTACGCATATTCAGATCTTCCGATGGAGAGACCAGCAACGAGAGACGGGTAAGAGCATCTTCATACCTTTGAAGATCGCTAAGCGGAAGCGTTGCTAGAACGCGGTTGATGGAGTCGTACTCGTAGCGATTCCGATCTAGTGCCGAACAACGGCACCTCCGCGTTCAACACACGTGCAGCCCGGTGATGTCTCCCGCACCTTGATCCAGCAAGGAGGAGGGAGAGGTTGGGGAAGAACTCCAGCAACACGACAGCGTGGTATCGATGGAGAGACGAGGTCTCCCGGCAGGGCTTCGCTGTAATGCCCCAAGTGTAGGTCTTTCCCTTTTTGTAACCTTCCTTGTGGGGCCACCTTGTCAGAGATTGTGATGCTATTATTTTGTGCCATGATTCCATGTGTGTTCCCTAGTGCTTACTTCACTTGCATGCATGCACTACATATCATCCCTTGTCATGTCTTATGTTTGTATGTCAGGATCATGCTTGCATAGGCTCTTACTAGGGGTGAGTAGTGGGTGTTATATTTCATGTGATCATGTGTTGTGTGCCTTGTGTAGAGTGTAGCATGTGTTAGCAAGTGCTCATTTATATGTTTCCCTTTCAAAACCAACCACCTTCTCCCCCCCTCTATTTTTCCCTATATAAAAATTTCACCTCTTTCTTTCCTTTAAAAATAATGCCCATGTGTTAGCTAGAATTGTGGTGGATGAGTATGTAAGTTGCTCGTTTTGTTGGGGGGGTTTATAGGGGCATATATAATCACAAAACAGATCAAAATATTGCTGTTTTGTAAAATATCTAATTGCTCCTAAATTCTTGTTCTGATTTTTATAAAGTAAGGTTAGATTTTCCAAGTCCAGGGAGCTTCTTGTGTTTTTTTTTGTCATGTGTTTACAACCTTGGGCATTTCTTTCTTCTCTTGTATTCCTGTTAAAAGGAAACTGCTTAGGGAGGGGTTTAATATTTATATCTCGCCAAGTTGGGCTGCTTCCCGCGCAAGGCGTGGCCCATCTACTCCTCCCTCGCGAGTAGAGGCCCAGAACCGCAGCTCCATCCTCCTCTCACGCTGTAGCTTTCCTCTGCAGCTTTCTGTCAGGTCGTGAGTGCACATGTTGACGCCGTGAGGGCGCCAACGTCGAGGGGGACCCTTATAACCCGGGCGTCCGTGCCTCCCCTCTCCTCCTAGGGTTCCTCCTCTCCCCAGTCCGCCGCCGCCACCTCTTCTCCTCCTTCCCATCTCTCCTCCCGTCTACAGGAGGGTTCCTGTAGGGGTAGACCAAGTGGTGCAGCTCCTCGCCGGCGGACGCCTCGCTCCCGCCTCCGATCGCCGCCGTCACCATGTCCAGGAGCTCGGGGTGGATCCCCGCGATCCATTCCGGCACTAGGAGCCCCGGGGACCGACTACTTCGCCGGATCCGTCCACGTCTACGGAGAGTTCCCGGTGCTCCTTCCCCTGCAGCGTTTCTTCAGTTCAGGAACAGCTACGCCGACGTCCTTCTTCCTCTCCGGCGCTCTCCCGTTGTAGATCGGCGCCCCCTCTTCCGGTTGTAGGTGACGACCGCCTCCTCCCTTCTCCATGGTTTAGATGGTGTGGTAGACGTGTGCTTCTCTGTTTCCAGGAGAGGGCGACAGAGTTGTGTGTGTTTGTGGTGAGTTAGCAGGGGTAGTTCGCTCGATGGGGAGAGGATCAGAGTAGTAACGCAGGGGCTTTTCCCTCTCCCGCAGGCAAGGTAGAGGCCGGGACAGAGATGCATCTTCGGTGACCTCCGTGTCCCAGATCGCAGGTGCAGGCCAGCGAGCAGATTCGAGGCATGTTACGTGGTTTTAGTCCCTTCCTCCGTCAGTCATTGCAGCGTAGCGTAGTGGTTGGTGTGTGGGGATGTTCCTGCGAGGTCCTGGGATCAAATCCCAGGGAATGCATCGCCCCTTTTGTTGTTTTTCTTCCCTGACAGTGGAATTCAGTAGCAGTGCAACTGCATATATCTCTGCTGAATAGACTTCCTGTCGAGTATGCCCTCTTAGCCCAGTGGTGTGCGCCCGGCTTGCACACCAGAGGCACAGGGGATCAAACCCCAGGGTGCCCTTTTATTCCATTTCTTTTCCCTGTTTTTGTTTCTTCTGTTTTTTTTTGCTCTTTTGCTTAGTTGAGGGTGGTGATGTAAGCATAGGTGGCAGAGGGCATGTTTATGTTTCCTTGCTACCGTATCATGGCCATTTGAGGACATGCGTGCTAGTGTTCTTGTGAGGGAGAGCTTGTAAGTAGGGTTAGTGTGATAGTGGTAGTGGTGAGTTGATGTGTGTGGGAGTTTGAGCTTGGGGTGGTGTGTGTGTGTGCAAGTATGTGTGTAACCCCATACACATGCTTGTGCAATTGCGCAAGCCTTGAAGTTTAAGCCTTGGAGGATATATATTGTGATGGGTGTGCTTTAACTTGAGTTAGCACTAGTATAGATTGTGTGTGAGAGCCTCACCCATAGTAAGGCATGAAGAGCATTGTTGTGCATATGACTTAGTAGTGTGTGGTGGTGTTGGATTCGTTTAGGGTGTGTAGCTATTGTAAGTTCTAATTAGTTCTAGTAGGACTAGCTTTGTGTCATTCTAGAGATGTGGGTGGTGTGGACCTTCCCACCTTGCAAGTGGTGCACCTCCTCATGGTTAATACGAGAGAGAGCATATTGAGTGTGTGGGGTTGGCTCATGTGTGTTGGTGTTGTTGATGTGCATGACACAAACATGGGGTTCAAACCCCCATGTCACTTTGTCATTGTGCACATAAGATTCACCTATGTATTAGTCATCTTAGAGGCATACCTTGTGGAATTGCATTTGCACTTTGTTGAAAGTTTGGGCCTTGTTCCCATGGTATAGATGGAGCCCAAGGGCATGGATTTTGTGTGTTAGTAGTAGGGGTTTATGCTCAACACCATAGTGGTGTCAAACACCTCTTGGGAACATGTGTGTGCAAACTATGCCTAGACAAAGTGGGCATGTGGCTGGAAAATTCCAGATTTTTTTGAACTCTGAAAATTTCACTAAGTCTGGAATGCTGAAAACATTTCCTTCCCCTGTAAATAAGGTTGTGCTGGTCATTATGTTGAGAACTGGACTTAGTTCAGTGCTAGTGTTTTGAACCTGGTATGTTTGTGAAGCTTACTGTAAATTTTCAAGTCATTTGGAGTCCAGTAGCTGGTGTTTTGATTGCTGTCAAAAAGCTTCAGAACAGAAACAGAAACTCAGGTGCAGGAATTTTCACTAAGTCCCTGAGAACTGATGGTTTTGGGAAAGATTGTGGCCTTGTATCTTCTAGAGTTTAATTCCTTTTGCTGTGATTCTTGCTGGAGATGATAGTATTCTTGGTTGGCAACATCCACATATATTATTTGTCATGTTTGAAGACCTGTAGCTATGTTGCATGTTGCTCTCAAACAGCTAAGATGCAGAAACTGGCAGATTGCGTAGTTTTGACTTCTTGTGCAAAGTTTGCGTTTAATTGTTGTTGGAGTGTTCTACCTTGCTCCATTCCATTCATGTTGGGTTAGTATATGTCTTGGCAACCTGGGAACACCAGATTTGTGCCAATTGTGTGAGTGGTGATGAATCTTTCACGTAGGGCTTCATTTCGTGTTTCGTTGATTCCCGTTGATCCGTAGCTCCGTTTGCAAAGTTCTTTATATGGTTTTGCACCGTTTTTACGAGATGAATCTGTTCATATCATTCCCATGCATGTCCAAATAGTTTAGTGCAAAGTTCTGTCCAGGAACTTGTTGTAGTTATTCTTGCTTGTGCTAGTGTTTGAAAATAGTGGTGCATGCTCAACTTTCATCTCATGCATCATGTGATTGTTGCATTTTGTGGTGCTGCTGTTCATTGGCTGTTATTCTTGTATTGGGTAGCACCGGGAGCGGAGACCGAATACGTGGAGTCAGGAGAGTACGTGCAGGACGATCCAGAACCATTCCAAGCTGAGGATATCACAGGCAAGATGACATGACCTTGATCCCATATCTAGACTTGTTATGTTAGTTTCGATTCCACGTTGTTGCTCGCTGCCTACCACTGAAAATATATTGCCTCTTCATATGCCATGAGCCTAAACACCTTACTTCTTCCTAGCAAACTTGCATGGCTAGGTACGCTTGCTCAGCTACTAATGTTAGCATTGTTAGTTGCAGGTGATTATAACTCATGAGTTGTCATGAGCTTGATATCATCATCTTATTTTTCTGTTATTATATCAATGTATCTATACACTTGGTAAATGACGGGAGGCCGAGCCTTTTGCTGGGTGTCTTGTTCCGTTATTGCCGCCTTAGTTACCGGTTACCGGTGTTTGATTCCATATTGATCGCTCCTAACACGTTCGGGGTTGTTATGGGGACCCCCTTGATAAATCGCGTAGTGTTAAGGCTTGTCCGGCAGGACCCAACTTTGGTACTATTTGCTAATCACCTAATAATAATCTGCATAGGGAATAGCTACCCCGAGGATTCTAATCAACAACCCGGGCCAGTGCTCCTCATGAGTGTTGGTCCAAACTGGTCTGCCTGCGGGGCCACCACAAGGAAACTTGAGGTTTGGCACCTGTAGCTAGTTCCATCCGGCGTGTCCTGAGACTGAGATACGCGGCTCTTATCGGGGTCGTCGACACGTCGGGAGGTCCTGCTAGTCTTGCCTTGCCTTAGCGGTATATCTTGCGTATAGGATTACCGTGAAGCTTTGGTTTCCCCCATAGTTGAGGTTTTCCTCTAAGGAATCCGACGAGATCACGAGATTCGTGATAGAGGATGCCTTTGAGGCCTGTGTTCGTTTGTGATGGACTAGTTAGAGCACCCCTGCAGGGTTTAATCTTTCGGAAAGCCGTGCCCGCGGTTATGTGGCAACTTGGAATATTTTGTTAACATCCGGTATTAGAGAACTTGAACATAAACTAATAAACATGCCAACTGAGTGCGTAACCGTGACTGTCCTTTCGAAGATCTCTCTTCGATCGGGAACACGGAGGGGTTATGAATGACGTAGGTAGGTGTTCAGGATCACTTTCTGATCAAGTGTTCTCAATCGTTAGCATATACCACTGTCATTTTTCCCTTTGCGTAAGCTAGCCACTTATTCAATCTTAGGATGCAGCAGCCGGAAACACTTCATCCCTTCCTTACCCATTAACATGACTAGGTCTGGCACCAAGGTCTTAGATTGCTGAGTCCCCGTGGCTCACGGATTCCTCCGAAACTTCCAGCAGGTACAGGTACCCCAGAGGCAGAGGATCCCGACGGCACCCAGCTGGCGTGGCAGTACGACGAGGAGACAGATCGCCTTTACGTGAACTATCCAGAGGACTGAGCCGTGGTCGTGATCGTGGGCCTGCAGCGGGTAGCATAGCATTTTCCTTGTTTTGTAGCCCGTACCGGAACTACCTTGTTTGTATCTGTGTTGTACTCTGTATCTTTAATAAGAAGACAGTTGAATCCCAGATTGTCTACTATATTTATTTTTATGTGCTATGTTTACTTGCTTGCAAAACACTTAGATGCGCTTCTTTCCTATTCGGGGCCTCGACCCCCAGATCGAAAAGGACCGCATCTTGGTCATTACATTCGCCAAGCACCGGCGGAGAGGAGGAGGAGGAAGAGCAGGGCTGCGCCGAGAGAGAGGGAAAACCGTGCGTCTCAATGGCCAAAAACCCTCTCTATTTATAGGAGGTGGGGGGAGGGCTGCGCCACCCCTAGGGTTCCCTCCCTAGGGGCCGGCGGCCATCAGATGGGATAGGGGGGGCGGCGGCTAGGGTGGGAGGGGTGTGGCGCACCACCTGGTGGGCCTAAGGCCCACCTGCGCCTAGGGTTGCCCCCTCTCCCCACCACTTGCGCATTGGGTTGGGTGTGGGAGGCGCACCAGCCCACCTAGGGGCTGGTTCCCTCCCGCACTTAGCCCATCTAGCCTCTTGGGGTCGTTGCCCCCCTTCGGTGGACCCCCGGGGCCACCGCCGGTGGTCCCGGTACGTTACCGGTGATGCCCGAAACACTTCCGGTATCCGAAACCATCCGTCCTATATATGAATCTTTACCTCCGGACCATTCCGGAGCTCCTCGTGACGTACGGATCTCATCCGGGACTCCGAACAACTTTAGGTAACCTCGTATAACAATGCCCTATAACCCTAGCGTCATCGAACCTTAAGTGTGTAGACCCTACGGGTTCGGGAGACAGGCAAACATGACCGAGACACCTCTCTGGCCAATAACCATCAGCGGGGTCTGGATACCCATGGTGGCTCCCACTTGCTCCACGATGATCTCATCGGATGAACCACGATGTCAAGGATTCAATCAATCCCGTATACGATTCCCTTTGTCTGTCGGTATAGAACTTGCCCGAGATTCGGTCGTCGGTATACCTATACCTTGTTCAATCTCGTTACCGGTAAGTCTCTTTACTCGTTCCGTAGCACGTCATCGTGTGACCAACTCCTTAGTCACATTGAGCTCATGATGATGTTCTACCGAGTGGGCCCAGAGATACCTCTCCGTCACACGGAGTGACAAATCCCGATCTCGATTCGTACCAACCCAACAGACACTTTCGGAGGTACCCGTAGTGCACCTTTATAGTCACCCAGTTACGTTGTGACGTTTGATACACCCAAAGCACTCCTACGGTATCCGGGAGTTGCACAATCTCACGGTCGAAGGAAAAGATACTTGACATTAGAAAAGCTTTAGCATACGAACAATACGATCTAGTGCTATGCTTAGGATTGAGTCTTGTCCATCACATCATTCTCCCAATGATGTGATCCCGTTATCAATGACATCTAATGCCCATGATCAGGAAACCATGATCATCTATTGACTAACGAGCTAGCCAACTAGAGGCTTGCTAGGGACACATTGTGATCTATTTATTCACACATGTATTACTGTTTCCTGTTAATACAATTATAGCATGAACAATAGACGATTATCATGAACAAGGAAATATGATAATAACCATTTTATTATTGCCTCTAGGGCATATTTCCAACACGCCGGCCGTGGTGACTGAAGGGTCCCACGCCGCGCGGTGGTTTCTCTGTGGCCGCACAGGGTGCTGCGGTCGGGAAGCCGAGCCCCCTTCTTGTTCGCGCCTTAGATCCTGTGGCGCCACGGCCACCTCCTTCGCTGGTGGTGCGTTTCCCTTCGTGGAAGCGCACCGCCGTCGAATGGCGTGCTCGTGGTGCCGTTCCTTTTTCACCATGTCATGCAGCGGCGGCCCCCTCCGCTCCTCTTGTCGGTGCGCGCACTCTCCCGAGGGAGAGTGCGCTGCCGTCAAGGGGGGCGTTGGGGTGCCATCCACCCTGCCTTTTGCTCGCGCTGTAGCCGAGCCACTCATATGTTTTTCTTTATAGAGAAAAGGAACATGGCGTCGTGGCCTCCCGTTTCGCCGGTGGCGCGTTCCTTTGCGGGGAGCGCGTCGCCGTCGAGTGGGTTGGCCGTGGTGCCTCGTTGCCATTCTCCCTATCTTCGGCCTTTTCGGATCTTGATCCAACATGTTTTCTTTTGTCCTTGTTTTGCATCGTTCCCCCCTTCTTTTTGTTTTTCCTTTAGGATCTTGATCCGTACTTAGCCCCCGAGGGGGTAGGTTCTTCTTCCCCGCACCTCGGCTTGCCGATGCGTGTGGGGATCGAGAGGAACAGGCGCGGCCTTGCGGCAGCGCTTCTTTTCCGACGAGGCCGTAGCCATCCTCGGTGCCTTGCCCATCTAGGGTTCGTAAGGGTAGGGGAAGATGCTTTATTTTCTTTGTACCGAATAAATCTCTGCCTAGTGGCTCTGATACCAATGTTAAAGCCGTAGATCAACTAGGCATAGATAGATCCGGAGTTACCATTGTACTCACCTAATCCCGAGCCCGAGGAACTCCCTGGTCCGGCCATCGATGCCGGTGTAGTCGTCGGTGGCGTGAGGGAAGAGGTGTGGTCGTGGGTGGTGCTTCCCGTGAGCACTGCGCTAACCCTAGATCGGTAGGGGATTTAGGTGGGGAGTCTGGCGGCGCGGTGAACCTCGTACCGTGCACCCTGGCCCCCACCACTTTATTTATAGCGCAGGTCACACGGGCCCACCAACCATAACGGGTTGGGCGCCCCCGATCAGGGCGCATAGATCAAGGGCCCGGTGGGCCGTTGGGCCCACGCGGAAGAGATCAACCTAACACCCTTTTCCATGCCAACTCGGAGCCGGCAAGACGCACGGCTCCTGGAATTATGGATTCCGAGACGGAGAGCGTTTAGATTAATTACTAAGTATTTTTATATTTCTTTGCTTTACAGAGGAAGTACTAAAGAAAAATTAACTTACTGTAAAAAATAGCATGGACTCTTAATATATGCTATTAGCAAGATATTATACACCGATTTATTTAACAAGATGATTCTCCATACGTTATAGCGTGCTATTAGCGACATTATAGCGTGTTATTTTTTGGGGACTGCTAGACGTCTACCGTGGATTTGTATTAATCATCCACCACTCTTTTAATCGTCCGATATACACGCATGCACCGTCCGATCAGCAGCTCGGTTGTCTCTGCCCATCACATAAAAATCCTGAAACAATGTTCCAGTTGCAGAAACAAGCACGCGGCTACGCGTCCGGTTGACGAGTTAAAAAGCGACTGACGGGTCTTTTACAACACAGATTATGTTGCATTTTTTTTGCAACAGAGAGTATGTTGCGAAAACGTCTGTACATTATTTTTGCAATAGAACTTGTTATAGAATATTTTCTGCAACAAGAATCGTGTTGCAGAAACTTTTGCAACAAAAATCATGTTGCGGAAAACTTTTACAACATAGGCCAGGTTGCAGAAAACTTTTGCAACAAAAGATATTTATTCCAATTTTTTGAAACAGATACCAAGTTGCTGAAACTCCTCGTTGCGCGAGTGCACGCTTGAACATCAGCCATGGTTATGAGCGTGAGGCAGAGAGTACATATGAACACGTGTTGAACGGAGGAGTCGGCGGACGCACTGCGTGTGATCCGCCGGCGGAATCATAGTGTTTTCCTTAATTTTTTTCAGTGATTTATACACAAAACGCCGACTGGTTCGCATCGTCCACATAAACAACACGATCTCAGAAGGATGGCTTCGGTTGTTGCTCGGATCTATCTCAGGCCTCGTTCTTCGACGATCAATCCCGATAGACTCCCTGCCTCGAAGCAAAGGCCGGTGCCTCTGTGGTGGTGCTGAGAGGATCGGACCCCAGGTAATTCCATCTTTCTTTCCCCTTATTTGTTCCCAATGTTCTGTCGTGCTCTAGGGATTCATTGATTAATTAAGACTTCGTTAGTAGGCGGAAAACCCTATATGACGCATTTTGCGTCAAACAGTCAGTGAATCGCAGAGGCGACCTGGCCAGCGATTTGGGCCGGCCCTACTGTAGAGTAAG
Organism: Hordeum vulgare subsp. vulgare; assembly: GCF_904849725.1. NCBI lineage: Eukaryota > Viridiplantae > Streptophyta > Magnoliopsida > Poales > Poaceae > Hordeum > Hordeum vulgare. The sequence continues at coordinate 527,780,760 of NC_058523.1, forward strand.
TTATGCTTGAAGATTCTAGTTTTGGGAACCTTTAAAAGATTCCCAGCCGGGTTTTACTGGATTTGGAAACCTCCTAGAAGTATTGAACCGATTTTTATTTTCTTTTATATTTCTTGATTTTATTTTAATTCCTTTTTAATTTCTTTTTCTTTTTCTTTTTTTGTTGTCCTTTCTTTATTATACTTTTCTTTCATTTTCCTTTTCATATTTATTTTTTCACAAAATTTTTAGATTTCGTTCCTGTTTTCATTTCTTTTATTTTAGTTATTTTTCTGTTTATTTTTTATTCTTATTTCCCTTTTCTACCTCAAGGTTATTTTATCTTTTTGAAACTATGTTCATGTTCTAAAATTATTTTCAAATTTCGAAAATATTCTTGCTTTCAAAAAATGTTCTAAATTTCAAAAACAAATGGCCGTTTCTGAAAAAATGTTCGTAACTCCAAATAACGTTCGGGATTTTCTAAAACTATTATTGTTTTGCATAAAATGTTCTTGTTTTTGTTTCCATTTTTTCCCTTTCTCTTTTTTTATTTTCTGCTTTTTGTTTAAAATTTTCATAATTTTACTCTGAATTAAAAAACTGTTTTCGTGGTCAATTTTTTTTATAATTTCTATTTAAATGTTCGTGCTTCAAAAAATAATCAGGAATTGGAAAAACTGTTCTCGCTTTACAATTGTATTCATATTTAAAAAAAAGTTTGTGTTTTAAAAATTGTTCTCAGATTAAAAATATTGCATGATTTCTCAAAAATATCCGTGTTTTGAAAACAATTCAGGGGTTTAAGAAGATGTCCTTGTTTAAAAAAATAATGATTTCATTAAAATATATGTGTTTAAAATAATGTTCTCCTTTTCAAAATTTGTTCACGGTTTTCATAAAATGTTCGTATTTAAACGAACATTCTCATTCTCAATTTTTTTCAGGATTTTCATAAAAATGTTTGTGTTTAAAACAGTGTCAAAGAATTTCAAACAAAGAATCTTTTTTTTAATTTGTTCAAAATTTAAGAGAAATATTTGCGTTTGAAAAAATGTTTGCATTTTCAACATTTTGTTGAAAATTTCAAAAAGTTTGCCCTTGAATCAAAATTTGTGTTCTTTTACGAACAATGCTTAAAAAATTGAAAATAGGAAGAATTATAAATTTCAAAATTTGAATTTCCCAACTAATATTTGCGTGTTGAAAAGTATCTTTTTCCCAATAATCACATTAAATTTTGTTTTATAGAAGATTGAATATGTCGCATAGTGAATGGGCCGGCCAGGCGAAGTGCTCCCTGTGCAAAACCATGCCTTGCAGAGCCACAACGAATGGGCCGGCCAGGCGAAGTGCTCCCTGTGCGAAACCATGACTTAGATAAGGCGCCCCATATGCGAATCTACGACTCCTTATCGCAATAAGTTGTATATATGAAGTCCCCTAATAGGGTTTTATAAGAATGTTTTATTTTAAGCGTCTAAAATAAGTTGGATATTCTAGAAGCCTAAAAAAGCTAAAAAACTGATCCTAAACTATGAGTTGTTGCAAAAGAAAGATGCTAAAGATACTACCTCCTTTTAGCACGTTGCAAAAATTTCTTAATGTCTGGCCACATATGCCAATCTTTTCATCCGCCTGATTATTTCTCCTTTTAGTTTGTTGTTCGGATCAAGCCCAATCAACTTCTTAAGCTATGATGAAATATTTGCAAATAGTTACTTTAATTTTATTTAATATATGAAGTTTATTAATACTTTGATTTGTCTACAGAATTTTCGCCCAAACTACAGACTGTCGTCCGAGGACAGTCTCGAGATGGCATTAGAGAATCTTGACAAGAACTTGCAAAAGGCAAATGAAGAAAGCTCTAAGTTTGCTAGAACATGAAAAACGGTAACATCCTGTTTGGATGTAGGAAAAACTGATTGAAAATTGAAAATCTAGAAATTTATGGCACGATTCCGTTGTTTGGGGTGGTTACAGAATTGATCCATGAAAACGCAGTCCAATTCAAAGCCAGGCCGCGCGCGCGACCGCCCCATGCAACAAGACCTCGGAATCGCACGGAAGCGCTCCCCACCTCCGCGTACCCCTTCGCTCCCGTGCGAGACCCGAAGCCCCCCATCCGCCACCGCCGCCATTCGGCCACCTCTGATGCCGCCGCATCCGGGCACCTCCGCCCCCTCATCCGGCCACCTCCGCCCCCCTGCACCCGGCGACCTCCGCCGCCGCCGCATCCGGCCACCTCCGCCCTGTTAAACTGTGATCCAAATTCTACCGTGTTGGACTAGACGTAGTACAAACGGTGTGAGCCTTTGCGTTGGTACCGATGCGTACGAATACAACTCGTTTACTTGTCCTCTAAGGACTCTCATGTATTGTACCTCATATATTTAGGACAGTAAAACTGCACCTAATTCCAGCCTCCTCAGTCATTTAGCATTTTTAACCGTCCGATTTCGTGTACTAAACATTTCTGGTCGTTAGATCTTTCGTTAAGATGATTTTTTTCGCGAGATGGGCTGGCTGTCCTAAAGGGCAGCTATTCCCGTAGCTTTTTTGGCCCATTGTGGTTAACTGGGCTGCTATCTGTTTTTTCTGGCCCATTGCTTCCGCTGACTCCAGGACTCTAGATTGCGGCACCTCGACTTATCCTCTCCCCGATCTCTTCTCTTTCTGTCCGCCTGCAGGTCTCCTCCCCAGCGTCAGGACCACACACGCTACGACCGCCGGCGGGGCTTGCACCCGGGCCGGGATAGTTGCCGCGGTGAGTGGAGTCCTCCTCCTCTCCACTCCCCCGTCGTCGTCGAATTGGGATCTCCCGTTCCAACAAATCTCCACAGAAAAGCCCAAACCTAATCTGCTCCAAACCTAGGGTTTTGCCGACCCGCCGGCTCTCAGACCGCTCGCAGGTGTCGGCGCCTCCACCGACTCCATGTACAACGGCACGGGCTGCAGATCGTGCGGTGGCGACCGCCCTCCCTGCTCCTCCACAAGCATGGCACCACGCGGACGTCGCCCACGTGCGCCCCTCCTCCTCAGCTCGTTCTCGTCTCCGTTAGGCAGGTGAGCTCATGCTTCCTCCTTGATGTACCCTTTATTTAGTACTGTTATTGCACGGTGTGTGATATATTGCTTTGTGTGTGGGGGGGGGAGTGTACAGCTGCCAGATGTTTGTGATGCAAAGACGAGCTCTTGAGGCAATCAAGAAAAGCAAAGAAGAGTAGGAGGACCTCCGAACTGAAAGTGTTGTTAGGTATTGTCTATACTGTACTGCTACAAGAAATTTACTTGATGATTCAATGGATGACAGGTGTGAAGTTGCACTATGCTTTGATGCAAAAAAATTCTTCACTGAAGCTGTGATCATCTCCAAAACGGAAAAGGATGTGTCCATCGAATGAAAAGAAAATCGAAAGTTAAAGGAGAAGCTAGGAACCCTAGAGAAAGAGTATTTGTTCCAAAAGCATCAGGAAGACCCAAGCAAGGGAGTGCTGAAATGGTTTTGTGTGATATCCAGGTGAAGCCTAACAACACATCACCATGAAGATCCCGTATGAGTCCCAAGCAAGATCTGCGGTATGACAAACTTCTCAAACTGAACAGTTCAATTATGGATTATGATGGTGCTCTCACTAAGAACGGACAAGAAAAGCAATTGAAGTGCATTTCGGTATCTATTATGAAGTTGTCAAAAGAGTTTATGGAGATTAAGCAAAAATTTAAGACAAAACTGAAAACAGGTCTGCCCATCTTGCTTTTAAAATGCAAATCCAGTCTAACATATTTATTTTTTAGTATTATTCTCATGAGTGTTTAATAAATATTAAATTATGTAAGACCGGTTAAAAAATTAATCTGTAAAATTTGATATATATGGTGGAGCTGATGTTGTGTTATTTCTATACGTATTTAATCTGTAAATTTGATGTTGCCTTCTCGGAGTTCATGCAGTTTTTTTTCCTCATGTGTAGTTATAAGTTGTCTCTTCACAAACGTCCAACTGCTGCAGATGATGCTTGGTTATTGCAGTACATATTTTAACTGTAGACTGGACCATTGGTTCGGTACACTACTTTTTGTTTGACTGTATCTTCAGGAAGGGTACTATTATTTCATGATGCTATACTAAACCACTGGTTTGTTGCTCGAGCTGTACTATAGACTCTTAATTGTGATTTTTTTTAATCAAATTTCATGTCTGCCACTTATGAGAAATTTAGATAATCGTAGGCTTTTCAGAAGCTTTTGACCCTAGAAAGAAGGCTCTTAAGAAGCTGATTACATTAATATGCAGATATTACCTGTACGTTATGCAGATATTACCTGTACGTTAATTTCTGATCCTTATGAATCATCTGTGAAAGCAGTTAGCATGTAAGAAAGATAATATATGTTTTGATCTCTCGAGAGGTTTTCTTTCGCTCCCATTTCATTTCAGCTCCGCCTGCGAAATATTCCATTGGTTCTTGCACATCTTGGCTACTTGATTTACGTAGCTGTTTGCAGTTTCATTTCATATTTTCATGTAAGATGTGTGCTACATTAAGTTGTTTACATTGTAATCTTAAAATACTAGCCACATTTTTCAATGCAACTGGTTAGACTTTTCTCATATTACAAATCATTTTACCTGGACATATATAGAACAAAAACATAAGTCAATGTAAGAGGCCATCAAAAACCAAGAGAAGGAATTCTGAACACGTGATAAACATTAGAAAAAGAGGAGGCAGAGTTGTGATCTTTAAAAGCACTATTGCATAGATAGGATGATGTTTGCCTACAACCACCGCACTATGTATATATGTGAATTTCAATCTTGATCTGCCAACTTACAAGTGGTTCAAGATAAGAATATGAGGATGAATAAATAGGATAATAAGATAATATGCCATGGTGGACCACACTAGCTTATCCAAGTTCTCTGAGATTCCAACGTATGCCTGAGAGCTTAGCCTCACATGAAATCCATCACAATTGAAGACAATTAAGTTTGTTTTTGTAACTTACAGCCTTACATCTACTAACTTTATGTTATCCGCTCCATTTTCTGGCAAACTAGGTTGGGAAAGACATGATGTTGTCTGTTGTGTATTAATGGGTTGATGTGGTGGATGGAATAACACAACTTCGATTTCTTTATGTGCCAAAGAAACAAAAGGATTGCACATTGTGAAAACTTGAGACATGGAGCATGGCCATATTAACAGCAAGTAGTTTCTCTTAAATATACTCTTTTGTTGGTTTGTAGTTATAATGTGGAGCGCATTTTCTTCTGATGCAACTGCCAATTGTGATTTTTTATCCATTTATTTATTTGAACTAAATGAAAGTCTATACTACTACATTGGTTTCTGGCTAAAGTAACATGGAGTACATTATTTTGAGAACAACCTAATGTGATTCTGGTACTGTTACATCGTGAAAACGTAGTGCTTAATACATTGGCATAAGTTATCCTTTTTGATTACTGAATGATACAACATATCTTTATGTAATTGAATTCATTTGTTTGATTTATCTTATTTCTATGAGAATATTATCAGTTGTGAAAACTGTCTAATCCATCAGCATATGAATATCCTTTTTCGATCACTGAATGAGATATTTATGTAATTGAATTTTTATGTTTCATTTCTATTATATTTATGGGAATCCCTATTAATTATTCCAACGAATAAGTAGACGGGCGCAGCAACGCGCGCCATCGATGATCTAGTACTTCATGTAGTCGCATCTAAAGATGGTATGTCGTCTCGTGCTTGTAATACTCCATCTTCATAGTGATTGCGCATTCGTGCGTTCGTGGTTTTCTCCCGCAAAGGTTTCCACGTAAAAATCCGTGTCTCTCGTGTCTCATTGATCTCGTTTTATCTAACACGCCCCTGCATCCGACTACTCCGCCCCGAGTCGCCACAGCTGCTCCGTCCCGAGCCCCGGGCAAGACCCGAAGCCCCGCCGCCTAGGGTTCGCCCGCCGTTGCCGCCGCCACCGAATCATGTCACCTCCGCCCCCGCATCTGGCTGCTCCGTCAGCGATTTCATGGTTTGTATGTCCAAACATGATTTGGAATTAGGTGCTAGCCTTTGATTCCAACAACAAATATCAAGCACATCCAAACAACAGAATTTGAATTGGAGGCCATTTTCTTTTCATTTTGAATTTGGTATTCCAGTACAATTCAATTTCGAGCCACTTTTTCCAGCATCCAAACAGGAGGTAAGTGAATTCATTGTCTGTAGTTTTCTTTTCCGTAAGCTGGATCATATGGACAAAACTATCTGTAGTACATTTGTGTATTTTCTATCATTTAAATTTTGTATTTGTATTTCCTCTAATTTGCAGCTTCGAGCGACAGGAGGAATGACAAAAGGTGTTATCGTATTTCTTAGTTCCTGCTGCTGTTGCGTTTTTTATATTTGGTCCAGACAAGAAGGAAAAACTCTGAGGAGACCATTGAAACCTCTACTTACTAGCTAAATTTGTGGTGTATCATACATGCGTAGTTTGTGGTGAAGCTGTATTTGTACCTTGGGCTATGTTCTTATCTAGACTTAATAATTGTGATGTTACTGCGTGGAACTATGACAAGTTTTAAGCGCAATGATACTAGACTAGAAACGGGTAAAGCTGTCTAGCCGCATTACTAGTAATTATTTAGCCTTAATTTAATTCTTAAAATGATTGGTTGGAGAAGTAGAATCGTGTTGTAGGAGAGGGTCGGGCACAAAGTAGGGAGGAGGAGAGGTGGCCGAGGATGGGGTTTTGGTGGGGTTTAGGGCGGGACCATGTATCTACGCAGTTGGTTCAGATTTCCTTGCTTATCATTTATTCTTTATGTATTGCAGTTAAGTTTATAGCTGATCAAATGACAAACTACAATAAGATTGAATACGAGACAAAATGCTGCTTTTCAAAACAGGTTATTCAAATAATCTCCCCGTGCAGTTGTACTGGAACCTGAAAAAATAAAACAATAATACAAACAGAGTTCTGACGTGCTACAACGCTGCGCTACTCCTTCGGCAGTAGAGATATAGGTACATCCATGTGATACTTTGTTAGAGCAACTCTAGCAGACCCCTTATATCACGCACATGTATCGTACGCTTACAGTTTGCGAAAAATAGTTTTTACGGACTGGCGAGGGCAGCAGCAGAACAGACCCCACGTCGGGGTCTGTTCTCTCCCGACCCTCGTCAGCCCGTAAACTGTAAAATTTAAACTTAACAATTTGACATCAATTCCGATAATTTACAGTAAATTTGAAGAATCCAACATAGTTTACGCATAAATTAAACCATAGTTTTGGATGAAAACACTAAAAGAACGTCATGCAAAAGCAACCATCATCTTGATCATCATTTTTACTCTCAACAACCGCAAAAGAACCTCATGCAAAAGCCATCATCATCTCCGTGATCATCGCCATCAACATCATTGCTCTCCACCACCGTCACACATTCCCTCACCAGCACCGAAGCCACCACACCTTGCGGCCATCATCCTTCTCTTCAAGATTTCTCTCCCTTGTCATATCATGTCATTCTTTGGTGATGTCGTCCATTTCATTGCGGTTTATTACCATGATCTTGTTCTCCTCCGCAAGAAGATTGAACAAAGCCTTGTTCTCCTTAGCAAGGGCTTTCCTCTCCTCGGTGACGGCCTTGCGCATCCCCTCTTCTTTGAGTAAGAGCCACCTTTGATGCTTCTCTTGCGCTTTCTTCTCGGCCAACTCCTTCTTTGTCTTCAATGTCTTGATCACCAACACCTTATTTGATTGCACCATGATATCTGTCTTATAACGCAAGCTTGATGTCTCTGATTCCCTCTTGATCTTGTCCTTGGCCTTCTTGTTTCCATCTGGCTTGTTCTTGTTTCTTGGGCCATAATCATCCTCATCATCATTATCCATCTCGGTGAGTGAGCCTCTCTTTGGTGGGGATTCTTTCTCAATCAACTTCCACTTTTGTCTATGTTGAAGCAATTTCCAACAATGCTCTAGGTTGAATGACCTACCACATGAAGCTTCCATGTCATTGTACCTTTCTTGCACAATTTTCTTCTAGAAAACAAATGCAATGTCAGCATATGAAACATGTTTGAAACATTTAAACTATAACGTGAGAAAGAACTCATATAGTCAAATTCAATGGTGACATTTGGTGGTGCATTGCGAACTTGTTCCAAGAAAGCATCCCAACAGCTATAAACCGGCTTGATGACTTTCCAATGACCTTGAAGAGACCGAAAGGTGCGTGGTATTTTATTGGGATACTTCGCCATCATGCCGAAGAATTGATCCTCTATCCTTTGCCAATACCGCTTGGTTGTTTGGTTCATGCCATTCGCCGCATCAAGAGACACAGCTTCCCATGCCTTCATCAAGATTTGATCTTCGAATGGCGTGTAGTTCTTGGATCTTGCACCTTTTTTGCCTGCTCTTGGTCGAACGTTGCCTTTTCAATCTCCTTCACACCATCTTCTTCCATAATGTGATCGTGCACGGCACCATCGGATTCATTGTAACCATAGTCACCAATCGGTGCTTGATCGATGTCGACATTGTTGTCGTCCAACAAGTGTACAAACTCGGCAATTGCATTGTGCGACCCGTCCCTACAATTACGATCAATAATGCACGAACAAACGTAAATGGCGAACAAAGAAACAAGTTTAAAAAAGTTTCATACCTTGCGTCCATTTTGTCGAACACATTGGATGCGGCGATAGCATAGCCGTCCACGGGCATCCTCGGGGTTGCTTTCGCCAGTGCAACAGGGGGAGGCATTGGCGAGGTTGCTCTTGCACCCACCTTCTTGCATTTCACTCCAGCAATCTTGCCTTTTAGGGCCGGCGCCGACCACCCCGGAATTGCAATGCCGGCGGCGGCGGGCGTGTGTGCTTGCCCGACAGGTCCTGTGGATGTGCTGCCCTAGACGACGATGCCGCCCTTTCGCTTGCGGGGTGGCGTGAACGAGGGTTGAACGACGTAGGGCGCGACATGGACGACGACGAGATCAGGCGGAGGGTTTGATGCGTGGCTGACCTCGGCGGTGACGGACGACGGCTCGAAGGCTTCCATGGCAGTGACGGGCGGACGCGATGGTGGTCCGGAGCGGCCGGAGGGAGATCAATAGAGGCGAACCAAAGTGGAAGCAGGAACTGCCGCGTGAAAATGCCCCTCCCGCCAAAAATCTCTGTCAATAGGGGTCGAGCTCGGGTCGCCCTGCCAGCCCATGAATCTAGAGGTTAAGGGCGAACTTCTACCGCGCCCCGCAATTTTTTTTACGGTTTGGTGACAGATACGTTGTCTGTTAGGGACACTTTTCCAGCGTGAAACTGTATAATGACAATTACTTTAAGGGCTTGCATGATAAACGGGGTTTGCTAAAGTTGCTCTTAGCGGGCTCGCGCGACCGGCGAAGTAAGCACTACTGTTTTGCCACCATTAGTAAGAGATGCTAATCCTTTCGATTCAGCAAACAAAAATGATAAGATTTGTGATTGAGGGGTACGCGTGTACGTGGTGGATGCGCTGGCTTACCATCTGAATTCAAATTATTCTTAATTTTAAAATTAAAATTTGAGGAGTCATGGCCTAAGCCAGCCTTCTGGTACTATTTGTTTTATCTTTGGATGATACTTAATTTTAAAATTTGAATACTAGTTTTCTGTTCTTTCTCAAAATGTTGACGTCGCATTCACACTGCACGCTTGATTACATGCATGCAGTTCAAATTTCGTTGCGTACCAATTAGTCTTGATGTATTGAGCAGCTAAGTTTATGCTTAGCTGACAAAATGGTAAAACTACGATATTATCAGTGCATGTAAGATTAAATAGGAGGCAGCGCCATAACTAAGAGTAGTACTCTTTCCGTTTCTTTTTAGTTTGCATATAAAATTTAATCAAAGTTAATTTTTGTAAAGAAAGATTAATTAACTTTATATTAAAAAAAATCAACATTCATAATATGAAATCAACATTGTTAGATACATCATAAAATTAAATTTCATACTACGTTGTTTTATTATTGCAGATGTTGATATCTTTTGACATAAATTTGGTCAAACTACATAGTTTGATTTCGGACAAATCTTATATATGGAATAAAAAACGGAAGGAGTATGCGAATTATTTCATCAGAGTGTGCTTTCCAAGACAGATTATCCGAACAATTTGGTTATGCAGTTGGGACTTTTTTTATTAGAACCTGAAAAAGGAAAAGATTAGTACAAACAAAGTTCAGCTGTGCTCCCCTTTCGCGAGTAGAGATATAGGCACACCCATGAAATTGGAAATAATTTGCTACCCACCATGATAGCTATGCACGCACGGACCTAATTTTTATCTCTAATTATTTTGGTAAATTATTTTAGACTATGAAAAATAATTCTATAACATAAAATCCATATGATTGCCACCACGTGAAAGGAAGGTGGGTCAGGGGCAGCAGCGGCTAGGGTTTGCCTGAGACGCCCATATGGAGGCAAGGCGAGCGACTGTGAACCTACTAGTTGTCTTCGGGACGTCTTCATGCAGAGTGTGTAATTTTTGTATTTCACAAGTAGGAGGACTAAATTGAGTTTGTATCTCCCCTCTCCCCTAATATAATAATAAAGCGTGCAGTGTTTCTGTTGCCCGTCGTCGGTCATTTTGCAGAAAAGTCCTCGTAGTTTCAGTTAATTAACCCGCAGTCCAACTTTAAGTCAGAACGGACCGTTTTCTGTTGTTTTGCAGAAAAGTCCTCACAGTTTTAGATAATCAACCCGCGGTCCATCTTTTAGTCAGAGTCGAACCGTTTTTTTTGCATTTTACAGAAAACTCCCTGATGTTTCAGGTAATCAACACGCCGTCCTTATTTAAGTCAGCCGAAACGTTTTTTTAACAAAAAAAACCCTGACTTTTCAGTTAATCAATCCATATTTTATCTAAAACAAAATTATCCATATCTTTTAAACCGTAACTTCGATTTTAACATGTTATATATGAAATTTGATTAAAAAAATGTGTAGAATCTAAATAGGATGTTATTTTTAGCTGTTGAATACTTCTTAAATATTATTTTTGATGCAAACTTAATCTGTAATGCACTGTCTTTTTTTTCTCTCTTTCCGACGAACATACGAATTGCAATAAATATCCATTAAATTAAAACTAAATTGAGAGGAAAGAAAACATCGTTAACCACACATGCACACCTTTGAAAAATCTCGTGGGGAGAAACAACATATTTCTCATCTTATTCCGAATGATTGTACATTCAAACGTGTTTTCGTTGTGTAAGCACTGATGCCATCATCGACAACACAAATGTGCTAATATATTACGTTCAAAGCATGTGTTATTTTCTCTTCCGTTGCAACGCACGGGCTTTTTTGCTAGTAATGAGTTAATGACTATAGATGCATTTAACTCCAGTTTCTGAGAGGATGTTGTGCTTAACGTACGATACAAAAGTGATCGATCTTCCCCAAGTCAGATTGTTTTTTGAGAGGTATGCTCAGCGTTCAGAATTTCTTTTTAGGGATGCTTACCGTTCAGATGGCAAAAAGGGCGCACTTGCTTTCCTGAGGGCCCGTTCCTCGTTCCGGGCCTGCTCACGGCCGGACGACGCCCCAGCCCACACATGACCGCTGCAGCCAGCCCAGCCCTCAAAAGAAAAAAAAGCGCTGCAGCCAGCAGCACGTTAAACACAGATCGTACACTAGTTTCTTGTTTAGTTAGTACCACATCGCTTGCTGAGAAGGTTGAAGCCGGGAGCGCTAGCTATATAATCAAGGCATGGTGCTACATTCCAACATACTTACCTGGACGGGGTCGACGACTGATCATCAAGAGTCGTGGCCTAGGCTAGTGGTCCACATTGCACTTGGTGGATGCGCTGGTTTACCATCTCCCCAAGTGGGAGAGTGGACATCATAATTTGTGATAGAGGGGTATGCGTTCGCGCGGCCCTGTCAATTCTTTAATTAAAAAAAGTCTTAATTTGATAGGTTCAACACATATATTTGAATTTGCTGGCCTTTTAGAAAATCTTATTTTGTCAGTTTGAATGCAAGGTGGGCATGGACGAGTGCCATGTGTTCACCCGTCCTCCTATGGTGCCACCCACATTGTTCAGATTTCCATGCTTGCCTTGATGTATTATTAGTGAGCAATATGTGTTTATCTGGCAACTGATGAATTACAAAAACAAACTGAGCAGTCTATACAAAAATTGCGGAACAAGACCAGCATGGTTAGTGAGTTCTCTTTTTCTATCCAAATGGCCTTAAGATACAGAACAGAACATAAGTAAGTCAAGCAACATCAGTAAGTTCCTGGGCTGGTACAGTAGTAGTATTTCTTGAAGTGACCGGGAAATTAATCACAGCCGGAAATACATACAAAGGTACTGCACTGGCATATACAGAAGAAAAGAAGGAAGTAATATTTACCTGCTCAATTTCCAGGTTGAATAGGAAACAATGCCACAAACGACTATTTAAGATGGCCACTTTTAACATACTGTTAAACTTGCACGTGCAACGCACATATCATACCGTATGAAATTGTTTTCTCATTCATCTAATTATGACTTATGAGGCAATAAAAAAGATCACATATATATAAATTTCCAGATGTTTTAACCGAACGATTACAGAAATAATATTTCAGTAAGATTTCCAAACCTCTCTAGTTGCACATTGTTTTCTCATTCATCTAATTCTGTACCGAGGTAGTAACAATTATTACAGAAGAACTTTTCACTGTCTGTTCAAGCCACTACAACCACCATACCATGATAATAGAGCGGAAATTATCAAAACTCACGGTTTGGCCATCATAATCAGTAGAACAGCAGTGTAGCACAACAAAAGGATATTGCATATTAGATGAGAAAATTAGGGGATTAACTTTGCATTCATTGACTTCTTTCCTTGAATTATATCATCAAGTTGTTGCCTTCCTTGACATGTTATCCAGAGAATCTCCCTGTGCAACTGGGACTTTTACTGGAATCTGAAAAAAAGAGCATTGGTATAAATAGAGTTCAGCTGCGCAGTCCTATTCCCCGTCGCTTCGCTCCTCATTCGCCAACACAAAATATCAACCTGATTTCGCCAGCTTCCTGGCAGCAAGTTAACAACAACAAACAACACAGTGCTAAAGGCCTAAAGCCTAAAGCACCTGAACAACGATTTCAGCTGACTGACTGAAACCGGCGTCCTACAACATGCTTCATCAATCAAACTACACAAAAGGGCAAAGAAGACATGTGAGACGGACGATTCTGAATTGCTTCCCGAACATCGAACATACTCGAGATACTACTTGCAGAGAAAGGATATGCTACAAAACAGAACCCACCACCCCAAAACGGACAAGGACATGAGACGAACACTGCTAAATTGCTTCATCTTCATTCCAGAAGCAACACCTTTTGTTCCTCTACCATTTGCATTTTGATAGATGGGATCTTATTTAGACTAACCCCTCGATAGCTACATCGAACAAATATCTTCATCTAAATTTGGGTTTTCAGTTTCCCCATGACAATATCAAATGAAGCCTTCAAAAAGTAAAAATAAATTCCACGGAGCGTAGCGTCTAGAATGATGTAGAGTCACCATAGCAAGAGTGCAAGACACCTTGCATTCAGCCCATATTCCCCAAGCACCACCAAGACCATCAAGTCCCACTGCTTTTTGCAAAGATGGGCAAAGCAGATAACAGCATAAGGCAGGGAATCAAGTGATTGATTTCAACCGGGAATAACTTAGCCGGCGGGGGAAAGACCAACTGACTTTTGGCCACTACTGCCCAGCTATATAATACCACACCCGCATGCGTTAGGTGCCGTGCATCCATCAGGTTCCTTGTCTTTTTTCATGCATATGCTCGCTGTTCTCTTCGCTATTGCAAAGCCAAGAGCACAACCGAACAGCGCCCCTTTGCCACGAAAACCGCCATGGCCAGAGGCTACACAAGCCGGCTCCAGGGCTTATCCAAAGCCGCTCTTCTTGGCTTGGCCCTCTTATCCATGGTAACCTGGGTGCCGCATGCCTGTTCTTGCCTGAGGGCCTTCCTCTTTGTGTCGCTTCCTTCTGCCGCTTCAGCGATCGCCACACCCAAGTGCCTCTTCATCTTCTCCAACATCATCGTCCTCTTCCTTGCCACCGAGTCCAGGCTCTCGCGGAACAGTGCTCGATCCACGAGCACTAGTGAGGATGACATAGATGCTGTGGTCCGCGAGCTTGTGGCTTTTACACATGCAATCAAAGAGACCCATGCTGCAGAAGAGATCGTCAAAGCAGAACAAGAAGTTAGTGTACGCATGACCACACAGCAGCTAGATCAATGTGAAGAGGAGGATGTGTCATCGGGCATGAGGGAAGAAGAGAGTGACGTATCACTGGTTAATAATGTTGGTGATGACCTGGAAGAAGAGGTGATGAAGGAAGAAGACTGTGAAGAGGCAACAGACCTGCCCACCGAGGAGCTGAATAGGCGAGTGGAAGACTTCATTGCAAGATTCAACATGGAGAGGCAGCTCGAGGCAAGGATGGTCGTGTGCTGCTGCTGAGGAAAGTAGCTTAATCATGTTTGTGTTTGTGTAATTAAGGTATTTGCCAAAGCTGGTACTAGTACCTTATCAAGTCACTTGTGTTTGTGTAATTATGGTATTTGCCAAAGCTGGTACTGGTACCTTATCAAGTCACTTATGTCTGTGTAATTAAGGTATTTGCCAAAGCCGGTACTGGTACCTTATCAAGCCAAATGTGCAGCAAGCTGAAATAATATGCTTGTGATGTATATTCCATGGTTGCTATTATGCAAGCAACAAAATTACATCTTCCTTCTTTATTTTTGACTTCCGATGCAGATCAGTGGTTGAGATTAGAACTTGCCTCCTCACCTAAAGGGTAAGTTATCCTTTTAGCTGAAGAGGTGAGTTATCTTTCTAATTTTTTATAAGTAAAGCTGGAGAAATTACCCCTTTCAAGTAAATCTATGGGGGTGTACTTTATGGATTTGTATGCCACAGTTTGAGTCAAGTTCAAGCTCATCTTCCTCTTTAAGTTCTTACTCAATCTCACCATTTGTGGGAATGATCAATCTCCGGATTGCCGGATTTCCACGATTCCTTTTGGTTTGTCTGGACGGGCGGGTGCCCACGACCCTCTCTATTAATAGGTGGTTGAGGTGCCAAATTTGATGACGGTAGTTGCCGGAGGCAATGTAGGAAGTTAGGGTGACCATGAAGAAGGGGGTGATGCCAAATATTAAGTCTTCTTTTTTGCAGGGTGTGCTCCTGTACATTTTCTTACAAAGTCGTCATTTGCTTCTACAATGTACTTCAGAATGGGAGGAGAAAATAAACTTTGTCTGAGAAATATGAGATCTAGCTATAGAAAGGAGAAATTACTTGTAGCTTCCTCGCCTTGTTATATGTTCTACCTCTGCGATTCATATAATACCTCTTATGAATATTAACAAGACTTTCTGTATGTAGTGGCGGAGTTACAACCTAAGAGCAGGGCCGGCCAATCTGAAGAATACCATCCCAAAATTTCAGAAATAGCCTAGCTTGGCTCATACTTTGCATTGTTTTTGTTCTAAGTTGGGCAGACCATGGCACTGTTTTTCCCCTACATAGCTCCGCCACCGTCCGTATGGGAGGTCATATGTTATAATTTATACATAGCCATGAAAAATTTAGGAACAAACTCGAATGAACTAGCCACTATGAAATTTTACAAGCCGCGAAATGTATAGTGGCTAAATCGCTACCGGTGCATAATTCATAGTATGATCTAAATGTGATAGATCAATGCGAAGGTAGCAACGTGTACACAGGAAGATGCACGGAAGATTCTCTCGTGCCTACACCTGTTGCTTAACGTGTATCAAGTTAACCTATCATGTTGTGTCCCGGTCATGGAAACAGTCAAGAGAGAACATCCCGCAGTGCAGAATGGAGCACTGCTCTTCCTTTACCGTGTGATAATTAGATATGGAATCCGAGTACCTGGAGCTCTCCAAGCCATGAAACATGTGCATCATTCAGTGGGTTTCCTTGGCTTGCAAGAGTGTATGGTTTCTGGCTATGGAAGAATAAAGAAGAAGAAGAAGACGCAAAGATAAATATTCCCTGCGTGTCCACAACTTCTTACCCACAAATAAAGTACTCAAAATCTCAAATGCATAAAGGCGTATATTCTTTGCCCTCTATAATTAAAGGCTTGTAGAATATTTTTGGCTGTTCATGGTCAAAAGAATTAGGCCTTCTGCTTTCCCAGGGCATCGTGAAGGACGACTAAATATGATTCTTTCAAAAGAATCGTGATGGAAGGTGCCTCTGTGCGCACTAAATAGTAAATACTGACGAAGATATCAGGAAAATTCAGGTCCTGACGCTTAAATAGCAGAGCTCGTTTTCGTCGACAAGAACCGTAATGGGACTGCCAAGAGAACAGGATGCCAGTGGCTTTACTCTTTGGTCCCGAACACTATTATTTGCACTGGATTTCACATACCTTAAGCTGCCATCTGACGTTAGATTTCATTCAAAGCTGACCAATCTTGGTTGCTCACTGTATCCTACTACTGCTAATTATGAGGACAACGATAGTGGTGCAGTGCCATTACATCTTTGGACAAGCTGTGGACAGTGAATCCTCTGAAGAAGGCTCTACTCAAATTCAAGCATCAAAGAAGGTTTGTTGAGCTACGAACCTCGAACCTGGAATGGATTTCAGAAACTACACGGGGGAGAGCTCACGGGTGGGGAGGAGGAGGGACGGGGTTAGGGCTCGAAGGTGCGTACTCTCTTGGTCGTCAATCCAGTGCGGCCGCTCCTGCTCCTGCAACGGCGCCGTCGGGGCGGTGGCGGCGGGGGCCGCTCGCCGCTTCCTCCTCGGCGGTGTCGTCGGGAAGATCTCGGGGAAGGGAAAGGGATTGGGCTGATTGGGCCCAGTGTTTCTAGCCATTATTAGGCCTAGTGTGCATTAGGCCCAATGATTGTTAAAAACTAGACCACCGAACAATCACTACGTACTTCCTTCTGGAAGGAGGAGGATTGGTTACTGAGGAGGAGAATGATATCCTCCAGAGAAACTTTTCGGAGGAGGAGATCAAGACTGTCATTTTTCGTAGTTATGCTAGGGTTTAGGGTTATATTTCCTGTTCTATCAATCTTTTTGGGATGTGATCAATGAAGATTTTATGGCCTTGGTTAGAGATTTTGAGACACGGAAACTAGATTTATACAGATTAAACTTCGCATTGATTGTTCTTATCCCTAAAGAGAAAAATGCCAAGGACATGAAAACATTTAGACCTACCAGCTTGAGTAATTGTGCGATATTTTTTTCCAAGGCTATGACCAATAGAATTGCCCCTATTGGCCATAGACTGATCTCATCCAACCAAACAACGTTTATTAAGGTGAGATATATTTTGGAGAGTGAGGTTATGTCTCATGAGGTGAAGAAATCTGGAAGGCAGGGTCTGGTTCTAAAACTTGATTATGAGAAGGCGTATGATAGGGTGAGCTGGGAATTCCTATTTGATATGCTTCGATCTACAGGGTTCGGGGCTAGATGGATCTTTTGGATTAAAAGTATTTTAATTAAGGAAAATGATGCTAATCATCCGGCGGAACGGACATTTTCCATCCGCCTCCTCGTGTGCACGACACGTGTCCCGTGCGCTGGGCCAAACAGAGCGGAGGCCGCAACTCTGAAGTCGATGGCGGGCGGTGCGGGTGAGAATCTTGATTGCAGCGTCGCTATTTTTCTTTTTTCTGAAACATTACATGTGTTGCAAAACTTATTTCCGCAACAACACATGTGTTGCAAAAGAGAAAAAACTGGGGAAAAAATCTGCAATATGACTTTTTTGCAAAAAAATTGTCTACTGTTGCAGAAAAAAAAATCTACAACAAACACTCGGTTGCAACAAAAATTTTGCAACAAGCAAATTGTTTCTGAAACTCGTCCGTTGTTTCAGGAATTAACGGGTGCAAAATTTATTTCTCGCAACAAAGCGAAAGTTTCTGCAACTCGACCGTCGTTTCAGGAATGAAAGTTTCTGCAACTCGGCCGTCGTTTCAGGAATTATATGGTGCCCGGCTGAAGCGGATCGGACGGCTGCGCGCGCGTAGATCGGGACGACTGCGCGTACATCGGACGGACCTCCAGGTGGCGGATGTTTACTAAACATCCGCCGGTAGATGCGTAGCAGCCCCCTTTAATTAATAGCACTTTTTGTGTGAAGATTAATGATTCAATTGGACCTCATTTTGTTGGGGGTAAGGGGCTTAAACAGGGGGACCCATCCTCACCTGCGCTCTTTAATTTAGTTGCTGATGTCTTTTTCAAAATCCTTCAAAAAGATGCTAACCAGGGGTTGATTGCGAGGCTTTTGCCTCATATCATTCCCGGGGGTGTGATAATTTACAGTATGCTGATGATACTATTCTCTTTCCGGAGAATTCTATTGATAAAGCGAGGCACTTCAAATGACTTTTGGCCTGTTTTGAAAATTTATCAGGTCTGAATATCAACTTCCATAAGAGTGATCTTATGACCATTAATGTGGAAGAAGATTTGGCTAAGGAATTTGCACAGATTTTCTGTTGCAAGCTTGGTACTTTCCCTATTAAATACCTCGGTGTACCTCTTCATTATGATGACCTCAGATGTGAAGACATTCAGCCAATTATATATAGAATCATTAAGAATCTTTCTGGCTGGATGGGTAGGTTCTTTACATACAAAGGGAAAATTATTTTGCTTTATGCCTGTATTATCAGTATTCCTGCTTATCTTATGTCTGTGGTTAGATTCCCCAAATGGGCTATTAATGCTATCAATGCCCAGATGGCTCATTTCTTTTGGGGAGATTTAGATGACCAGCATAAATACCATCTAGCTAGGTGGGGGCAGATTACCAGGAAGAAAGAGTTTGGAGGCTTAGGGATTCCTAATCTGAAAGAATTTAATATGGCCCTGTTGGCTTCATGGGGGGAATACTTTATGGACGATTCAGTCCGGGACTTGAAAAAAATTATCAGCTATAAGTACAATGTGAATTTCCCGAATATACTCTAGAGTGGGGGTGTGTGATAGCCTGGCTTATTATGGATGATAGACTACTCATATCAATAAGGAATTCCTTCTTTTTCGGGAGCCCATTCGAACAGAACTCCTAGGTTAAACGTGCTTGGCTTGGAGTAGTTCTAGGATGGGTGACCGACCGGGAAGTTGATCCCGGGTGCGCATGAGTGAGGACAAAGTGCGCAGAAAAGACTAGTATTGATATGTGGGACCAGTCTAGATCCCGCCAGGAGTAACGACCGTCGGCGGGTGTGTCCGGGACGTTACAAGTTTGGTATCAGAGCCGACCCTCGCGGTTACACGGATGTTTGCGGACAGGTGTGCGGTCATGTAGTTCATGACGTTTGTGACCCGTCGTGGCACACGGCATGGTACATGTACTAGATTGGATGCACAGACGTTTGTACCAAGAAGGAACGCTCATGTGGCCCGACGAGGACGTCGGTTCCTCTGAGTGGTGGTGTATGTGATAGCCTGGCTTATTAGGGATGATAGACTACTCATATCAATAAGGAATTCCTTCTTTTCCGGGAGCCCATTCGAACAGAACTCCTAGGTTAAGCGTGCTTGCCTTGGAGTAGTTCTAGGATGGGTGACCGACCGGGAAGTTGATCCCGGATGCGCATGAGTGAGGACAAAGTGCGCAAAAAAGACTAGTATTGATATGTGCGACCGCTGGCGGGTGTGTCCGGGGCATTACAGGGAGATGTGTGGATCAGGCAGGTTTAGCTCTCTGGGATCACCTTGTTGAGGTGGTGAAACAAAAAACTCTCTCAGGTGAACCTGATCTCCCTATCTGGAAACTAGAGTCAAATGGCTCGTATCCGGTCAAATCTTTTTACAGTCAAATTAATTTTGGGGGTGTGGTTTCTACCATTGGTGATAGCCCGTGGAAGGTAATGTGTCCGCAGAAAAAGCATGTTTTCCTTTGGTTATGTGTTTATAACAAAGTGTTAACTAGGGATAACCTGGAAAAGTGTAGGCCGGTGGAAGATCCTACTTGTCTCTTCTGTAGCTGTAAAGAATCAGTACAACATTTGTTCTTTGACTGTGTGGTCGATAAACAACTTTGGGGATTTCTCTCCGAGGTGTTTAATAGGCCAGAAATTTCAAGCTTTGATGATGTTACTTTGCTCTGGAGTAATCCTAAGACTAATGCTGTGATAAACATGATGGTTGCTGCCTCCTTGTGGAGCATCTGGAAACTAAGGAATGAATTTTGCTTTCAGGGCTGATCTTGGAGAAGTGTAAAATGCATTCTTGCAAAGCTGGACGTCTATCTAAATCAATGAAAAATATTGTTCACTGATGCTCAGGCAGTTCTTCTGCGGGATTATATCAGGTTGCTGAATAGGAGGCGTGGGGAGTTGCTTCGGATCGCATGGAGATGATGCTGGAAGGTCACCGGGGAGCTGAGTAGTTTTTCCTTCCATGGTCTGTAATAAAAGTATCTGTAAGGCTCTCTCTGTGTCGATACTGAGTTTCATTTCTGGTCTATAATGAATGGTGTGGCTACTGGTTTTGGTCAGGTGCTGGCCGTTTTAGCCTAGTGGGTGTTCTGCTTAGATCTTCTTTAATGACTTTGGAGGTTATGTAAAACATTGTTGCTTTATTTTAATAAAATGGAGCAGGGGAAACCTCTTTCATTAAAAAAACAATCATTATCAACTTCCTAAAAAAATCATTATCATCGATAGAACGAGTTTCCCTAAAAATAAATGAAGAAAAGGCAGAACAAGCCATCAACTCGTCGCTTTTCTATCACAGCCGGTTCAACCTTATCAATGACTGACAGAAAACCTTCGTGTGTGTGCCTGCCCCTAAGGACCATTGTCCTAAACCACAATCATCACCACTAAACCTTTGGATTGACCTGCGTGCAAAGTAATTTAGTCCCCATACTTGTAAATTTTTTTATTTTTATTTTAGAGAAGGAGGTTAAACCTCCGGCCTCTGCATCAATCGATGCATGCAGCCATCTTATTAATTATTCCAGAAAGGTCTAACAAGAGTATACATCAATCCACTCAAAGCCACCACTCACACCTACAAACTCGATAATGTGGAGTGCTCTCACTCCACATATCTAAGACCGGTGTTGTTTCCAATCCATCCACATAACGTATCAGGAACAACAGCGGTGCAGCACACCTAAAACGCACACCTCACGCACACGTTTTACCAGCCGCCATCATCCTCGAACCACTGACCCATCTTCAGGAAAGAGATCCGCATCATCCTTGCCAGTCCAATCATCCGTCGACGCCACCATGGCGTCCAACGGCGCCACCGCCCTGCGCTCATCCGTCCAGATGCGAAGACTTCGGGAGATCTGTCGTGCGTAGCACCTGCCAACCAGTCATGACTCGGCGTAGCACCTGTCGGCCAGGCATGACTTCACAGCTCCATCGAAAATCCGTGCAAGACGAAGCCGCTCCACCTCCTGTCTCAGTCTGCCAGCGCTGCTCCATAAACGATGCTCCCAAGAGAGAAACGACATCACAGTACCGCCATCGTTCGATCTGAAAGACCAGATCCTAGGGTTTCCCCCGAGGCAGTGCCACCACCAGCAACCGTTCAGGATCCACACAGTGCCCACCACCACTCAGCCCTCAAGGCGACGCCTTCAGGAAGGTCACGACGTCAAGGACGCCGCCGCCGCCCACCGGAGTTAGGGTTTTCACCCGAGAGGCAAGGAAGGGGAGCAGAGGAGCAGATGTATACCGACGTCTCCAAAAAGATCAGGATCCGGGGGGCGCAGGTGGCGGTGCGGGCAGCGGCAGACGAAGGGGAACATGACACCTCCACAACGACGCTTCCAAGAAAGATAGCGGCACCCGCGGGCGTCGCCGTCACGGCTCCGATGAAGACCGGAGCAAGGATTTCTCCCGGAGCTGCGCTGGATATCCACCGCCACCGACCGCTGAGCATGACCGCCACGCACCATCACGACCCCCAGCCAAGGCCACTACACCGCGCGCCCTGGACACTGCTCGTGCCCAGCCGACCAGCGCAGCAGCGCCCGGCTGCCGCTCCCTACCACCAGGGCCGAGTGCCCCGCCAGATCCGGCCATGGAGCCCCGGATCCGCCCTCCACCGCCGCTGATTGGCGAGATCACACCGGATCCCGCAACCGCCGACGCGGGGCGCCGCCGTCAGAGGCCCGAGGGCCGACGCGAGGGGCCCCGCAGCCGCCATCCCCGGGGCGCGCGCGGCTTCGCTGGCGTCCCCTCCGACAGCGGCGAAGCAGCAGGGGGGCGGGGAGGGGGTCCGGTGGCAGCGCGGTACGTGTCTCTACGGGGAGAGGATGCGCGCTGGCGACGTGCTCAGGAGGCGCCGGACGAGATCTGTTCGTGGGAGCAGCGGACGTGGAGGAGCGCGGGCCGGATAGATCGGGAGCCGGGGATGTCAAGGACTCTGGATCTGCACGCAGGGAGGCCGGGACGGGGGCGGCGGAAAATTATATCTTCGTTCTGATTTATTGGTCCCTTTCGTATTTTACATTAAACTTTGATCAAAATATTAATGCATGTCATAAAAAATTATGTTTTTAATTCATATTTGAACATAGTTTTCGATGATATCAATTTTGCTATGTATAACGTATGTCATGGTCAAATATGACCGTAAACACGAGGGAACTATAAACCAGGACAAAGGCACCAACCAGCCCAACTTTATTCAGCTCAAATGCAATGTACATCAAGGATTGCAATGGCCTGAAGAAGCAGTAAGAAGAGAAGAACACAACCTATGCATATGAGCTAAAAAAAAAGAGCACTAGAGAAAGGTCGTAGAAAGCAACAACCTGATGAGCTACACGCCTTAAAAAAACTTTGAAACTTTTACATGGAAAGCAGACAACAAGTTGAAATTGAAGGGAAAAACGGAGAAGAAGCCTGTAAAATTGAGGTTGCCACAGCCCAAACTGAAGAAGTTGCCGCTGCCATCAGTATGTGACTGGAACCAACAACTGACTGCTCCATGCTCCGCCCTGCGAAACCAAATCAACCAAGACTTGCCCGGCCGCATAACATGCACGTATGTATACAACAAAGTTCTGCCTGGCTTCAGAAAGATTAACATCCTGCTGCTTCATATATTTTAATTGCACATATTTTGGAAAAAAATTATCTGTTTTAATGATGGGAAATAATCATGTTACCAAAAATGAAGAAAATCACGCTCATGTTTACGTTTCAACCATATGGTTTGGAAATGTTCGTGTACACACAAAATACATACATGTAACAGAAAATGTTCATGGACTAAAAACGCTTACCAGGCAAAGCAAATCATACCGTGGAAAAATGGTCAAAGTATAAAAGAAACCAAAAATGTAAACTGAATATAGGTTTAGAAAGAAGAAAAGGTTGTAAAAAATAACATAATTAAAAGGTTCATGAAAGTAGAATAATAAAAGGAAACAAAAAAATGAAGGGAAAACTGGCTGAATACCAAAAGGAACAGTTCATAGTTTTGCTGAGGAAAAAAGAATGAAATAGTCAAAAATTCAAATGGAAACCGGTTGTGGCCTGGAAATGGGCCGGGCTGACACGCTCATGTGAGTGATTCCTCGGAACCCTTATGTGGTAATCCCTATCTAATCCTCACTGTGCCAACCTGTCCGGATAATGGCGTGTGATGGGCCTCTCCTGCTTTGGTTCAATCATTTTCCTTTCTATTCTTTGAATTTATTTTCATTTCCATCGTTCTTCCCATTTCTTTCATTCCTTTTATTTTTAAATTTTAACTTTTTTTTTATTTTCTTACCATGTTTTGCTTTCCTTTTCCCTTTGTTAGTTCCTCTTTTAAGGTTAACATAATTTACATGATCCTTTTAAAAACACATGATTTTTTAAAATACATGACCAGTTTATTAAATCACGCAAGCATTATAAAAGAGACATCAACATAGTTTAAAGGCTTGAAGACTTTAGAAAAACAATATCTGAATCAATTTTTTTGCGTGCCTTGGTTTTAATATTTTTTTGAAATTCTAAAAATAGTCACACGTTTTCTTAAAATATTGATATAATTTCAACATATGTACACCTATTTTATAAAAAAAAGGTTATGTGACTTGAAAAATTGTTCATGTGATTCTATAAGTGTTCACTCATTCTTTAAAATTATGTCGGCTATTTTTAGAAAATATTTATATTTTTTAGAAAAGAAAAAAGAAAGGAAAATTGATTTGAAAATACCCAGCACAAAACCACTGAATAATCATCTTGGCTATTACTAGGCTGGTCCACCGCTAGGGCGCCAATAGGCAAAGCACCCACAACATTCGAAATACAGGATAATGACTTTTTTGGGAGCCTAATGCAGCATGTAATGTGTGTGATGTATTTATTTCAATATAGTAGAAGTAGCACGATGGGTTTTAAAGGGAATGACTTCATGTACATCCAATTTACCCCATCTATCACGGGCTATCTGGTGCAATATACTAAATGAGAAAGTGAATTCCCTCCCTCTTGTCGAGCCACGGCCTTGATCAACCATCATGTGTGTGACCATTTGCAACGTGGGAGTCCACCAAACGGGGGTGTCACATTTTTGCGCAGGGAGCGCCAAATAGGCAATGTACTCACAACATTCGAAGCATGGGTTAATAGCTTTTTTGCGGGCCTAATGCACCATGTAATGTGTGTGATGTATTTATTTAATTATATAGTAGAAGTACCACAATGATTTTCAAAGGGAATGACTCCATGTACATCCAATTTAACCCATCTACCACGGGCTAGTGCAATATACTAACTGAGAAACTGAATTCCCTCCCTCTCGTCGAGCTACAGCCTCGATCGAACATCCCCTGCGTGAGCAATGGCAACGCAGGGAGCCCACCAAGCGGGGGTGTCAGATTTTTGCGCAGGGAGGACGCTGCACGCAGTGCTGAGTGGCCTTACCAACGACATTCTCTTCCATGCCTTCTCAAAAAAAAAATTGTTCTTTCCTTTTGTGGATTTGGAAAGTATGAAAGTTCAGATTTTCTTTCAAGTAGTTGAAAGTTCAAAAAAACTATAGTCAAAATGTGAAAGCCAAATAATTCATAACTTTCAAATTGAGAAAACTGGAGTAGATTTTTCTGAAAGCTAATACAAGAAACTTCAGTAATTCTAGAAAGAAAATATCCTTGACATGTTAGAAAATGAGCGCCGGCTCGGTGGCCCACATGCTCGTACATTAGGGGCACCTCCAATGCTTGTGAGATACCGGTTTGTAGAATTTGCATCATATGATATTTGATGATGTGGTACAAAATAAAGCACGAAGGAAAGCATGGTGTAGA
Organism: Hordeum vulgare subsp. vulgare; assembly: GCF_904849725.1. Classification (NCBI taxonomy): domain Eukaryota; kingdom Viridiplantae; phylum Streptophyta; class Magnoliopsida; order Poales; family Poaceae; genus Hordeum; species Hordeum vulgare. The sequence continues at coordinate 527,806,155 of NC_058523.1, forward strand.
ACACAAACGTGAAATGAGAGAGCAAACTTATACGTTTTTTCACCTTTTACTGGGCAAACTAAATACACTATGTTAGAGCTGTTGTATGATAAGTTGTTGGTTGATGACATGGTCATTTTTGTTAGAACCTAACATACAAGCTATTGGAGATGCTCTTATAATCTCAGAAAGTATCCTAAAAACCCCAGAAAGAAAAACTGAGTTTAATTTGCTTTTCGATAAAGGACATTTCATTCAATTGTATTTAATTTGCTTACGATGTATAGTCTTTTTTTTAAATGGGGAGAATTTTACTTCCCGGCCTCTTCACCACACGTCAAACTTGATCCTCAGAATTTTTTAAATGAGTATCAAGATATTTTTGATGTTTCACCACACGTCAAAATTGATCCTCAATAAATGGGAGAAAACTCCTTGTGCATGACCTGTCAATTCTAGGAATTGAACTCGGGTCGTTGGGCTGCACAACCGCATGCCCAACCACTGAGCCAAGGCTCTCTTTGCATACGATGTATAGTCTATGTTGAAAAAGGCCACACCTAGGTGGTGCTTAGACATGCTTAGGAATTAGGCGTCGATCAAACGCCTCGCCATGGTATAAGAGGAACTCTAGGCTCGGCAAGAAAGAAAATTTTCATTCAAGCGATAAATCATGTCATATTGCATACACAAGCCAAATGGGTCATGATCCAATGCGCGGTAGCCACTAGCTTACTCACTTGTATGCTCTAAATCAATATGCACCGCAAGCAAACGACCCGGATCCTGATCGTTCATTACCACAGTATAAGCACGATACCAAGTCAAACCCACGAAAACATCCCTTTATATAGCAAGAAAAACAGAGAGCCTTTTCAGTTGACCAGGCAACCTCCCCGCTCGTGCATCTGTGCATGGCGCATCGGATGGTAGGTTATGCAGGTGGCATGCAGGTAGGTTAGGTAGGTAGCGAGGCCAGCGGGAGGCCATGGAAAATAATCAAGCTCCCTGCTATGCACGAGGCCGTGTTATTATCCAATAACGAGCCCCGATTAAGGCGAATCGAGGCGAGCCAGCCTAACATTTCCATGGATCCTAACATGCCATGCCCCTGGCAGAAACATTCTCAAGAACATGGCATGTTCCTCCAATTATTCGACCCCTTCCACGTTCCATCATCCCTCCATCATCCGCGTGCGCGTTATAAATTCAAAATCTTGATCGATCGCATGGAAGGCGCAGGAGGAGGAGGAAGAAGGAGGGAAGAGATCGTGTCAATTGGGTAGCCAATGGCGCCGTCGTTGCCGTCATCCTCTTCTTGTTGGCATTCCGCGCTGCTGGTAGCCATGTTGGTGCTTGTGGTGGTCATGGATCAGGTGGCCATGGCGTACCTGGACGACGACATCGAGGTGGTGTGGGGCGACGACCACAGCTTCTTCTACATGGACGACGCCGGCGACGACGAGATCCTCGCGCTCTGCCTCGACGAGACCCACGGCTCGGGGTTCCACACCAAGGAGGCCTACCTCTACGCCCGCTTCGACGTCGACCTCATGCTCGTCCCCGACAACTCCGCCGGCACGGTCACCACGCTCTACGTAAGTCGATCGACCTTCCACCACCGCCACGCCAGTGCGCCATGCCAGGGCGCGGTCACCGTGCCCAGCCCACGGCACGTTGGCTGTGAATTGACGTATGCATGCGTGAATTTGATCGGTCGATGCGCGCAGCTGATGCCGGAGGACGTGCCGTGGGACTACCACGACGAGGTGGACCTGGAGTTCCTGGGCAACGTCACCGGCGAGCCCTACACGCTCCACACCAACATCTTCGCCAACGGCGTGGGCAACCGCGAGGAGCAGTTCCGCCTCTGGTTCGACCCCACCGCCGACTTCCACACCTACTCCATCGACTGGAACCCCAAGCGCATCACGTAAGCAAATCTATCAGAGCTCAGAGATCAACCTGCAGATACAGTATAGCTCATCGACGGAGAGCTCAAATCAACCATATGGCTGGTGCCATCAGGATCCTGGTGGACGGCGTGCCGATCCGGAGCTTCAGGAACAATGAGGAGCACGGGGTGGCGTTCCCGACGTGGCAGAAGATGCGGCTGCACGGGAGCCTCTGGAACGCCGACGACTGGGCGACGCAGGGCGGCCGCGTCAAGACGGACTGGTCGGGGGCACCATTCTTCGCCCGCTATCGCAACCTCCGGGCGTCGTGGTGCCGGCCGTCGCCGGGGGTGGCGTGGTGCGGCGACGAGCCGCCGGGGTCGACGTGGTTCGAGCGCGGCCTGGACGCGGCGGCGCTGAGGCGGGCGCGCGACGCCCACATGATCTACGACTACTGCAAGGACCTCCAGCGGTACAAGGGGTCGGGGCTCCCCAAGGAATGCGTCGTGGACTGAAACTGATGGCATGGCACGGTTCTCTGCTTTCTTGTAGTGTCAGTAGTGATATGTCATTGGCTTTGTACATTAGTTCGATTGTTTGTTTTCGTCTAGGTTAAGGACTAGCTGATTTAAAAAAAATATCTTTATTAGAAGTTTCATTGCAGGAATGTGTTATCTACAGAAATGAGAAATACATGAGTGTCACAGAAGTTGGGCTTCAGCGTTGGTCTTGAAGTAGTGACAGCAAGTAACCCACACGATGAACAGTTTTAACTGATCCATCTTAAGCTGGTTGCTAACTACTCACTCTGTATCTAAATAATTATAGTAGGGGAGAACTGACCGAGGGAGTAAGAATAAATGAATAATCCTGGTGTAAATCTGAATATTGCTCGTTGTGAACAAGGTCTTGTACTACGTTTACCTTCAAAATGATCAGTATAGTGAAGTTAGACTTTCTCTGAATCACAGAAGTTGCTGTATCCGATGATCCGCCGTAAGAGAAAACCAAAGATGATATGCGCTTATTATTTATTGTCTAAGTTATTATTGACGTGAAAGAGAACATATGAATCCCATACTGAACACAATATGTCGCAATCACATTTACAAATATCTGCAGGAGTCGCAAACTCACAATACTCTGTCACAATATTTCCCAAGGAAATATATTACCTAATGAATGGTTACTTCTACCTAACTGCAACAGCTACCATCCAAAAAATATAAGATCGATTTGGTACCAACCAGCATCCTCCCTGAGAAGCAAATGCCGTTCTGACAAACAACTGTTTTTTTGGGGTATAAACTCATTGTTCAACTGCAACTAATGACAAACTTACTTCGTTTAGATAGTACTCCCTCCGTCCGGAAATACTTGCCAAAGCAATGGATGTATCTAGATGTATTTTTGTTTTAGATACATCCATTTTTATACATTTATGCGACAAATAATTCCGGATGGAGGGAGTAGAAGCAAATGGATCAGCACTATAATTGCAGTCCACTCGACCACAGCACAAGATCAACTATACAAATATGAAATGGAAAAAATAGAGTACTATGGACACCCTGAGGATCAAATAGGTTCATGGCATTGAAAACGTGAAGAGCCTAGATAGACTCTTGTCAAGCAAGGTGCAAAGAACAAGCTTCCATGATATGCCGACAGTTTATGCACAACCTGGTTTCTGAATGTCAAATAACTTCCATAAAGCTACAATGTACTACCATTTATAAACACAATTATGGGTACCGACACTAAAAACGCAAAGCATATCGATGTCTCAAACTGAGAAATCATTCAAAGCAGATCCAACTTTTCATGCCAATGCTGAAGAAATCAAGCTCTTACCGAGCCAATGCCAGCGGAAATCAAAGATCAGTGGAATGTTGTTGATCAACCAAGGAATTTTCTTTCAGAAATGCTGTGGCATATGCACGAGAAAATGCCGAGTGCGGAGTACACTATTTAGCCCAAAGTAGGGAGCATCTGAGGTTTCTGTAGAGCCTGCCTGAGCCAAAAAGAATGGAATCAATGAGCCTGAAGAATGAAAATACAGTCCCATACAGTCCTGTGAAACCACTTGACATTTGTTGTCAGCATCCTTCTTCTCAAATGGTCCATCCTTTGCCCTCTGTTCAGCTTCATCTTCCTTCTCAGCTCCTTCATGTCGGCAAAATCGACGAAATTGATCCCTAAACGAAACAAATTCACAAACTGGACTACGTTTAAAATAAATTCACTCAGCTGACCCTTTTGTGTGGCGCTCGACACTCGGGCGTCACACTACACTATGTAACGCCTAGCATATGGGCGTTACACTTCTGGCCAACGTGGCACCCGGGGCCATACTCCTGGTTGTGTGGCGCCTAAGAGTAAGGAGCCACACTACATTTTGTGGCGCCTGACTGTAAGGAGTCACACTATCTTATATTAAAACTGATGTAACTTTTAATCCGTACATCCGATAAAAACGTGTCTTATATGAATATTGTGTAATTTTTCGTGTTCTATGCAATGGTGACATTTTCAGCTATATTAGGATAATTTTTTAATGGAAAATATGTTATAAAAATACATCATAATATAACTAACCATATTTTTAAGACTTAAATTTGACATGATGATAGCCATTGACCTATAACTCTTATGTATTTGAATCCTACATGAGTTTTGCACTACATAATGTGTACGTTCAGTCATGCCTATGCTTTTCATGTTAGTCATCTTTAACATGTTCATGTCTTGCATCTAAGTGACTAACATGATATAAATAAAATTTCATTACAGAAACCTACATTTTATGAGATCCATGGTAAATCTAGTGAAGGAAGACCCAGAATGTCTTGAGCAAGAAGAATCACGGAGCCCATCAATCCATCACATGCAGCATGTCTTGTGTTCTTGTTTGTCCCCTTACATATTGCAATATATAGGATAACACGTACCTTGCAAAATTCAAAAAAGGCTTCTCCGAGTAAAAACCAAGATTTTACTCGGAGCAGCCTTTTTTGAATTTTGGTTTTTAACTCAGAGAAGATAACACGTACCGTGGTTTTTACACGTACCTTGGTTGAAGAAAAACCAAGGTATTGCCCCAAAATTCTATGGGAACCAATGAGTCTGCGATACCGCTATTCTGCGGGAAATTCTATGGTCTGCATACTTATGTGACAGAATTAAGAGATGCTTCTGTATGGCAGTGTTCATAATTACATACCAAGTGTCATATTGTTTGGACAAGTTGCAATGAGGCTTCAAGAGGTAGTACTAAACTAGTTTCATCGCGGTTACAATGGTCTTGCACAAGTTGGACCAAACTAGTTAGGCTAATTATCAAATTATTAGGATATGTACTGTAAAAACTCCAGAAAATTTGATAGGCTCATGTATAAATTTCTCTTCACCACTCTGTCACATACAGAGTCTGACTCAAATATTGTGTACATACATCCGATGTAATATACTTTTTTCGAACCGGGCTTCCCCCCTTTCCATTATAAAGCATAACGGAAATACACAGTTTTTTCCTCCGAGCCAGAACAAGAGCAAGGGAAAGAGAGAGAAGCAATTTCGGGGCAATACCAGGAAACCCACCGTCTGCGCGTGTCATCAGGAACACAAGACTATGGGGCGAAAACCAAGGTACGTGTAAAAACCAAGGTACGTGTTATCTTCTCCGAGTTAAAACCAAAATTCAAAAAAGGCTTCTCCGAGTAAAACCTTGGTTTTTACTCGGAGAAACCTTTTTTGAATTTTGCAAGGTACGTGTTATCCTATATATTGCAATATGCAAGGAGACAAACAAGAACACAAGACATGCTGCATGTGATGGATTGATGGGCTCCGTGATTCTTCTTGTTCAAGACATACTCGGTCTTCCTTCACTAGATTTACCATGGATTTCATAAAATGTAGCTTTCTGTAATGGAATTTCATTTATATCATGTTAGTCACTTAGATGCAAGACACGAACATGTTAAAGATGACTAACATGGAAAGCATAGGCATGACTGAACGTACACATTATGTAGTGCAAAACTCATGTAGGATTCAAATACATAAGAGTTATAGGTCAATGACTATCATCATGTCAAATTTAAGTCTTAAAAATATGGTTAGTTATATTATGATGTATTTTTATAACATATTTTTCATTAAAAAATTATCCTAATATAGCTGAAAATGTCACCATTGCGTAGAACATGAAAAATTACACAATATTCATATAAGGCACGTTTTCATCGGATGTACGGATTAAAAGTTACATCAGTTTTAATATAAGATAGTGTGACTCCTTACAGTCAGGCGCCACACAATGTAGTGTGGCTCCTTACTCTTAGGCGTCACACAACCAGGAGTGTGGCCCCGGATGCCACATTGGCCAGAAGTGTAACGCCCATATGGTAGGCGTTACATAGTGTAGTGTGATGCCCGATTGTCGGACGCCACACAAAAGGGTCAGCTGAATGAATTTATTTTGAACGTAGTCCAGTTTGTGAATTTGTTTCGTTTAGAGGTCAATTTTGTCGATTTTGCCCTTCATGTCTCCCTTCTCTTCGGCATTTCCACCAGCTCAGACAAAGTTTGTTTGCAGCAGAGGCTGGCAACGAAAACCGAAAACCAACAGTGCCACACATACAGATACAGATACAGTCAGGGTAACAGTGAGTGAGGGCAACATGATCGAATTAGTAATAGTCAGTCCACAAGAGCACAAATCCAGCATTTACAGGCTCAAGACAGCAAGCAATACATGAGAGCCCGCTGAGGACTGCTACTCGGCACCAGTTTCTCAGATGTTCATTTGTATGTGTCCAGCCATAGCTATAGAAAAGGAAAGAGAACGCTTGCAGATCTCTATCAACATTCGGGTCCATTTGACCTCGCCAACAAAAAGCATCATCGTCCACGCCTAGCAAGCATCAGGGCGCCGTTCATCGCCCACTGGATTCCGCAGTCTAAAATGGACGCCAGTGGCTGTAGGAGGAGGACCCACAGAGCGACGCCCAGATGGCCCGGTGCCTTCGCTAGTTCTTCCGGCGCTTGTCCCTTGGGGAGACCATGACGGTCGACTCCGACACGTCCTGCAGTTCGCGCATCGACTGCGATCTCGCATGGGCTGGGAACAGCAGCTTCGGTGGGCGAGGAGCAGGTGGGGAAGCATAGGCGCCCGTGATGTTGCCAGGCTTCCTGTGCAGGCGCCGGGGAGGCATCTTCTGAGCTTCATCATCGCTGCCGCTGTTGCTCCCTGAGCTGCTTGTGGCGGCCGGAGACAATGTCATCCTCCTGCAGGTCGTGGGGCTGTCCACTGCATCATCTTCAGGGTACACCTCTTTGCTCTGCGCTTTGCCCCACTTGAAACTGAATGGGAGAAGACCTTTGCGCTTCCTAGGGGATGGGGTTTCTGGCTTTGGAAAGCCCTTCACCGGTGGAGGGGATGGGATCACAGCAACTGGAGGCTTCGTGAAAGATCCGGACTTGCCATTGTAGAACTTGGATACCCCTTTCCTGCCATACAGAAGAAGATTGCTCAGCAAAGTGGAGGATATGTAAATATCATGAAGCATAAGTCTCTCGACTAAGATAATAAGTGCAAGAATTTATAGACAAGAACAATCTCCAGGCTGCTCACGGGTAACGAAAAGACAAAATTAAGTTGCCAGATCAACAACATAGACAAATCACTGAGTATTTTAATGACACAGTTCCACAAATACTTAGCATATACAATGAGCTACCTGACAAAAGCATGTGAAAGAAGATCGTGCTATATGTTTAATGATCGCGTTCCTGTGTTAAGATACATCGAATTGCGCCCTGTTTCCACATGACTTGATCATCACCTTGATCCTACAGCATCTACGCACATTTTCTGATGGCTAGAGCCAACAAGTACCATTAAACTAGTAAATAAGCGTACCAGGATCATAGTACTGTAGAAAATTAAAAAGAAACTAAGGCTGGTCCATAGGTTACGTGCTACTCCCTCAATCCCATAATATAAGAGCGTTTTGCAAGCTAACATAACTTGCAAAAATGCTCTTACATTGTGGGACAAAGGGAGTAAAAATTAGTGTGCCCATTTTTGCTCTCATAGACTTAAGAGTAAAAATATGATATACAGCCAGATAAGATGAATGACTGCATTCAGGTTGTATATACAGAAACAGAGGAATGATTCGTATTCAGATGGTTTAATTGAAAGCATAGCAACCAGCGACATCACTGTATCAGAGACCTGTGTCTACCATTTGTAAGTATCAATAAGTAATGCTGTGGAGTTACCGAAAACTAACATTGTTGACCTTTTAATCTAATTGATCATAGTGTTTTACGCATAAACATGCAGAATGGGTGGTGCATTACTTTTGGCAAAGTTGAATGCATGCCATAATTACAACAGCTTTCCAGCAAACGGACATCCATTTTGACGACACAAAACAATCCATTTTGATGACACGAAACAATCGAAATTCCGCAGGAACACGATATGTATGATGTCACGTCACATAAGCATAATTACAACAGCTTTCCAGCAAACTACTAACGAGCCTGAAGGTAGCACTGGGCAGGACACTACGCAGGCCAACTTACTAGTACACTACACAGACACCTGGTAACACTATTCTCACGTTCAGCAGTACTGCCCCTTATATGCTATAGCTAATAGCTAACTAAATACACAATGAACCGCCATGAACTATGAAGAACTGGAGATTCAATCGTTCTGTGGAGTTTGGACAAACACATATGGCTGGCATTTTCTTCTAAGGTTAAAAGGAAGACACCAAGAACTGAATTAGATAAAAGCAGTGTCAGCTTTCCTAAGACAAGTATCACCAAAGTATACACACAAAAGGTATCCAATGCAATAAGCACCAAAACATTACTCCAGTCTATTCACTGAAGCCTTTCGATCTCAAGCTGTCCCAACTTGGCAAGTCAAATGAAACTTAGCATTCACAAATTAGTTCAATTAAAGGCATCAATTAAAGACACCAAGTACTACTAGTTCAAGGACCAAAGGGCCAAGGCACCACATATGGTGCGGTGCCGTTGGTCGTAATGAACACCACCTAAAATATCGGAGCGTAATCTCCCCCAACCACATTGGTTGCAAAGGGCCAAGGTACCACCAAGAACCACCCAGAACGCCGAACGAGCTCGGGTTATTCATTCCAAGACCGACAAAGAAATCCCCAAATTCGCTAGCAGAAGCACCCGGGGATCGGGAACTAAATTACATGGCTGAAATCACTTCAAGACCGCCCAAGAAGAAGACACGGGGAGCCAAGAACCTAACGCGTAATTTCTCCAACTGAAACCGATCAAGAACCGTCGCGTCGGCCCGGACGGCCGAAGAAACCTGCAGCATTTCCGCACGGGGAACACGCGGGGCCGGGACCAAGAACGGCCGCGTCCGCCCACATTACCCACGAATCGCCCGACGGAGGCGCCGAGAAACGCCCGGAGGCCGACCAAGGCCCAAGATCCGCGCTCCGCGGCGAGGTTGGGGAGAACTGGGGGAGGGGAAGCGTGGGGAGGGGCGCGCTCACCTGAAGGGCAGGGCCTCCTGGAGCGCGTCCATGGTGTCGAAGGGCCCCTTGTAGGAGCTCTGCACCTCGCCGTCGCCGCCCTCGACCTCCTCGCCGTCCCACTCCCACTGCGCTGCCGCGGCCGGGCTATCGCTGTCCCGGCCCGACGAGCCGCCGCGCCCGCCCGAGGCCGGCGGCGAGGCGTAGGCGCCGCAGCGGGCGGCGCGGCCGAACCGGCCGCCGCCGGCTAGCCCGGGCCCGCTCTTCAGCGCGATCGACATGGCCCCGCGCCGCGCTCCGCTCTGCTCTGCTCTTCTCCCCCTCCGCTCCGCTCCGCTCACATGCAACGGAAGGCGCCTCCTTTTTTTTTCTGTCGCTCGCACGCGCACGCCGCACGCCGCACGCGCACCGAAAAAGGGTTACTGTAGGGAGGACCGCGGGAGGGAGGGTTGGTTGGTTCCTCTTTTTCTTATGAGGTGGAGGGGGTTGGGGTATTTATTCGGCACCGGAAAGAGGTTTTTTCTTCTTTGTTTTATTTTTTGTTTTTTTGTTTCTAACGAGTTTTTTTTTTTTTTTGAATAATAAAGGTTTCTGCACCCAAAAGAGCTTGCAGATCCCCCCCCCACACACACAAATGCGGAACTGAAACGTCAGTCTGCTTAGACTTAGCTGTGAGAAAGAAGGAAAACCTTAATCGACTTAAGATTAGCCGAGAGAAGAGATAGATGAATCTTAACCGACTTAAAATTAGATGCACGCGAGAAAAAATGTACGGTGTGTAGCATTTATTTATGGAAAAACAGGGACGAGATTGTGTTAATTCATTCCGTTTTGCTTCATAGTCGATTGGTACATATATTATAAACATATAATTTACCACAGATAGAGTATTTTGCTGTAAAGTTTTATAAACCCGCACGTCTATATGACGAAGTGGTTACTCGATTTTCGACTATCTTTCACATGTCATCCTTTTTTTTTACACAAACGATTTATCGTTGTGAATGATCGACAAAGTCATCACAAACGTCACATAGTCAATGAAAATGTTCCATTCTACTGAACGCATATCGTCGGAAAGCCCTGTGGGCTGGTTCCATCAAAAGGAACCTAAACATCTGAGCTTATGCTCAGTTTGCTTCTCATAACATCTGCAGTGGACAGTGGTTGAAGATGAAGATTTGCATCCTTTTTGTAAAGATGTACTCAAAAGAGGCGGTTATGAGACGACCTTCAGTTTGACTACTCAGTTCAATATATAAGATGCAAGATCTAGAGAGGTGTACTATCGTTGTCATAGATGTTATCGAGAGATTGCCATGCCTGCATATATGTGCAACCATCGAGCCTCGCCTCGACCAAAGCCTTCTCTTTCATTGTCGCGGTGTCAATATTTGTTCTTGTCTTGTCTCCTCTACCCCCAAACTAAATACCGTTACATCAACCATGCTCGAGCCTCCAACAAATTGATCGGCGATGCCACATATCATGTTGGAAGGTACATTGTAGCGAGGCATGAACTAACTAAGACACCAGAAAAAGTGAGATGTGAGGGGGGTGTTCAATCTTATTGATCAAACAAAATGGTGTACATTGTCTAATTTTTTGTACAAAAGTCCCCCCTACACGAGTTCAAATTGCATCGAAGTACACGCATCCAGTCCACATGAATAAGCAATCCATGTCGTGTGAACAAACCGTGCAAGTAACCTTTTGAGTGGTGTGTGGGTAGAGCAAAACATTAGACTAGAACAAATATGAGCACGAACCACCTGAAAATGTGAAAGGGAAAGCGGTGATTGCTTTCTAAAAGAGGAGGAGTTGGTTCAAAGACAACTGGACACGGTCCCATCTTTTCTAATGCAGCTAGGATTTTGCCAAAATAGATTGTGTAGTGTACCTGCTAGCGCTTCACATTTATTGAGCGCCCATTATCTTGGAAGGGGAACAGCAATGCAATAATGTAATGTTGCATATGTGCACATTACGGTGTGCACTAAACGTTTGGCTATGTGCTAGGGCGACGTTAAGTGCATGTCTTTTTTATGCTACCATCGTCCTAAAATAAATATCTCAACTTTATATTAACTCGAATATAAAGTTATATTAAATCTAAAATATTTATTTTGAAATAGATGGAGTATAGGAGAAGCGTTGTTGAGACCGGGAGCTAAATTAATGACGCCCTTACACACAATAGCACAACACACACAACACAAATAAACAAGAAACACGATGGGCATATCTGCGTGAAGACGAAACAACGAAGGACATCTAATTGACCTCCCACGGGACGACAAGCATAGACGCCTCACCTCGCGAAGCAAACCTCAAACATCGATGCCGCCTTCGACATCGACCACAACGTAGAATACAAGTTTCGGGTGAGATTGCCAAAGAAGACGCGATATAAGACATCCACACCGCCGAACATAGTCAGAGCTTGCATAACCCTGCTCACATGACCACTGCCATGCCGATGCATTGTTGCAGAGGAGAACTCCATCCCTTCTTGCCTCAGCTCAAGAAGGCGCAATTTGTAGAACACACCAACTGCCTTCAGCTGTCTGTCACCACTCCAAAGCCTTGATTACCACGTCTCTATGGAGCAACGAAAAACTTGTCGCCCATCACCTTCGTTGGCGAGCGTATGACGATTACCTCTTCAAGTATAACCGTCGTAGCGCTGCAGTGACTATAACAACATTCTCCACCAAAAAAAAACTATATAACTGTTGGGGAACATCGCATGGGAAACAAAAAATTTCCTACGCGCACGAAGACCTATCATGGTGATGTCCATCTATGAGAGGGGATGAGTGATCTACGTACCCTTGTAGATCGTACAACAGAAGCGTTAGAGAACGCGGTTGATGTAGTGGAACGTCCTCACGTCCCTCGATCCGCCCCGCGAACAATCCCGCGATCAGTCCCACGATCTAGTACCGAACGGACGGCACCTCCGCGTTCAGCACACGTACAGCTCGACGATGATCTCGGCCTTCTTGATCCAGCAAGAGAGACGGAGAGGTAGAAGAGTTCTCCGGCAGCGTGACGGCGCTCCGGAGGTTGGTGATGATCTTGTCTCAGCAGGGCTCCGCGCGAGCTCCGCAGAAACGCGATCTAGAGGAAAAACTATGGAGGTATGTGGTCGGGCAGCCGTGAGAAAGTCGTCTCAAATCTGCCCTAAAAGCTCCATATATATAGGAGGAGGGAGGGGGACCTTGCCTTGGGGTCAAAGGGACCCTCAAGGGGTCGGCCGAGCCAAGGGGGGGAGGACCCCCCCCCCCCCCCCAAACCGAGTTGGACTTGGTTTGGTGGGAGGAGTCCCCCTCCCTTCCCACTTCTTCCCTCCTTTTTTTTTCTTTTCCTTTGATTTCTTTTTCTTGGCGCATAGGCCCACTTGGGGCTGTCCCACCAGCCCACTAAGGCTGGTGTGTCTCCCCAAAGCCTATGGGCTTCCCCGGGGTGGGTTGCCCCCCCGGTGAACTCCCGGAACCCATTCGTCATTCCCGGTACATTCCCGGTAACTCCGAAAACCTTCCGGTAATCAAATGAGGTCATCCTATATATCAATCTTCGTTTCCGGACCATTCCGGAAACCCTCGTGACGTCCGTGATCTCATCCGGGACTCCGAACAACATTCGGTAACCAACCATATAACTCAAATACGCATAAAACAACGTCGAACCTTAAGTGTGCAGACCCTGCGGGTTCGAGAACTATGTACACATGACCCGAGAGACTCCTCGGTCAATATCCAATAGCGGGACCTGGATGCCCATATTGGATCCTACATATTCTACGAAGATCTTATCGTTTGAACCTCAGTGCCAAGGATTCGTATAATCCCGTATGTCATTCCCTTTGTCCTTCGGTATGTTACTTGCCCGAGATTCGATCGTCAGTATCCGCATACCTATTTCAATCTCGTTTACCAGCAAGTCTCTTTACTCGTTCTGTAATACAAGATCCTGCAACTTACACTAAGTCACATTGCTTGCAAGGCTTATGTGTGATGCTGTATTACCGAGTGGGCCCCGAGATACCTCTCCGTCACACGGAGTGATAAATCCCAGTCTTGATCCATACTAACTCAACTAACACCTTCGGAGATACCTGTAGAGCATCTTTATAGTCACCCAGTTACGTTGCGACGTTTGATACACACAAAGCATTCCTCCGGTGTCCGTGAGTTATATAATCTCATGGTCATAGGAACAAACACTTGACACGCAGAAAACAGTAGCAACAAAATGACACGATCAACATGCTACGTCTATTAGTTTGGGTCTAGTCCATCACATGATTCTCCTAATGATGTGATCCCGTTATCAAGTGACACCACTTGCCTATGGCCAGGAAACCTTGACCATCTTTGATCAACGAGCTAGTCAACTAGAGGCTTACTAGGGACAGTGTTTTGTCTATGTATCCACACAAGTATTGTGTTTCCAATCAATACAATTATAGCATGGATAATAAACGATTATCATGAACTAAGAAATATAATAATAACTAATTTATTATTGCCTCTAGGGCATATTTCCAACAGTCTCCCACTTGCACTAGAGTCAATAATCTAGTTCACATCACCATGTGATTCCAACGAATCCAACACCCATATAGTTATGGGGTCTGATCACGTCTTGCTCGTGAGAGAGGTTTTAGTCAACGGTTCTGAAACTTTCAGATCCGTGCGTTCTTTACAAATCTTTATGTCATCTTATAGATGCTGCTACTACGTGCTATTCGGAAATGCTCCAAATATCTACTCTACTATACGAATCCGTTTCACTACTCATAGTTATTCGGATTAGTGTCAAAGCTTGCATCGATGTAACCCTTTACGACGAACTCTTTAACCACCTCCATAATCGAGAAAAATTCCTTAGTCTATTTAGTTACTAAGGATAAATTTCGACCACTGCTAGTGATTCAATCATGGATCACTCTCTGTACCTCTCAACATACTTTGAGTCAAGGCACACATCAGGTGCGGTACACAGCATGGCATACTTTAGATTCTACGGCTAAGGCATAGAAGATGACCTTCGTCTATTCTCTTTATTCTGCCGGGGTCGGGTTTTGAGTCTTACTCAAATTCACACCTTACAACGCAACCAAGAACTCCTTCTTTACTGATCTATTTTGAACTCCTTCAAAAACTTGTCAAGGCATGCATCTTGTTGAAACTTCCATTAAGCGCTTTCGATCTATCTTCATAGATCTTTGATGCTCAACGTTCAAGTAGCGCAATCTAGGTATTCCTTTGAAAAACTCCTTTCAAACAACCTTGTATGCTTTACAGAAATTCTACATTACTTCTGATCCACAATATGTCAACCACATATACTTATCAGAAATTCTATAGTGCTCCCACTCACTTCTTTGGAAATACAAGTTTCTCATAAACCTTGTACAAACCCAAAATCTTTGATCATCTCATCAAAGTGTATATTCCAACTCCGAGATGCTTGCACCAGTCTATTGAAGGATCACTGGAGCTTGCATACTTGCTAGTATCTTTAGGATCGACAAAACCTTCTGGTTGTATCACATACAATGTTTGCTCAAGGAAACCGTCGAGAAAACAATGTTTTGACATCCTACGTGCAATATTTCATAAATAATGCATCAACAACTAACATAATTCTAACAGACCTTTAGCATCGCTACGAGTGAGAAAGTCTCATCATAGTCAACTGTTTGATCTTGTCGAAAACATCTTTGCGACAAGTCGAGCTTTTCTTAATAGTGACTTATCACCATCATCGTCTGTTTTCCTTTAAAGATCCATCTTTACTCAATAGTCCTATGACCATCAAGTAATTCTTCCAGAGTCTACACTTTGTTTTCATCCATGGATCCTCTCTCGGATTTCATGACTTCCAGCAATTTGTCGGAATCTGGGCCCACCATCGCTTTCTTCATAACTCGTAGGTTCACTGTTGCTCAACAACATGACCTCCAAGACAGGGTTACCGTACTACTCTGCAGCAGTACGCGACCTTGTCGACCTACGAGGTTTGTAGTAACTTGATTCGAAGCTCAAAGATCACCATCATCAGCTTCCACTTCAATTGGTGTAGGCGCCACAGGAACAACTTCCTGCGCCCTGCTACACACTGGTTGAAGTGATGGTTCAATAACCTCATCAAGTTCTACTACCATCCCACTCAATTCTTTCGAGAGAAACCTTTCCTCGAGAAAGGATCCGTTTCTAGAAACAAACACTTTGCTTTCGGATCTGAGATAGGAGATGTACCCAACTGTTTTGGATACCCTATGAAGAAGCATTTATCCGCTTTGGGTTCGAGCTTATCAGATTGAAACTTTTTCACATAAGTGTCGAAACCCCAAACTTTCAAGAAACGACAGTTTAGATTTCTCTAAACCTCAGTCTATACTGTGTCATCTCAACGGAAATACGCGGTGCCCTATTTAAAGTGAGTGCGGTTGTCTCTAATGCATAACCCATAAACGATAGTGGTAATTCGATAAGAGACATCATAGTATGCACCATACCAAATAGTGCGTGGCTATGACGTTCAGACACATCATCACACTATGATGTTCCAGGTGGCATGAACTGCGAAACAATTTCCACATTGTCTTAACTGCGTACCAAAACTCGTAACTCAGATATTCATTTCCATGATCATATCGTAGACAGTTTATCCTCTTGTTACGACGAACTTCACTCTGAAACGGAATTGAACTTTTCAACATTTCAGACTTGTGATTCATTAAGTAAATACTCCTGTATCTACTCA
Organism: Hordeum vulgare subsp. vulgare; assembly: GCF_904849725.1. Taxonomy (NCBI): domain Eukaryota; kingdom Viridiplantae; phylum Streptophyta; class Magnoliopsida; order Poales; family Poaceae; genus Hordeum; species Hordeum vulgare. The sequence continues at coordinate 527,822,347 of NC_058523.1, forward strand.
AATCGTGAGTGAAGTAAGAACATAATGATATCCACTACGTGCCTCAGCACCCATTGGACTGCATACATCAAAATGTATCACTTCCAACAAGTTACTATCTTATTTCATCTCAATGAAAACAAGGCCTTGCTCATGTGGTATGATTTGCATGTCACTAGTGATTTGAAATCAGGTGAGTACAAAGATCCATCAGCATGGAGCCTCTTCATGCAATTTATACTAACATGACTCAAGTGGCAGTGCCACAAGTAAGTGGTACTATCATCATTAACTCGTATCTTTTGGCACCAATATCATGAACTTGTGTAACACTACGATCGAGATTCAATAAACCATTGAAGGTGATTATTCAAGAAAATAGAGTAACCATTATTCTCTTTAAATGAATAATCGTATTGCAATAAACACGATCCAATCATGTTCATGCTTAACGCAAGCACCAAATAACAATTATTTAGGTTTAACACCAATCCCAATGGTAGAGGGAGCGTGCGACGTTTGATCATATCAACCTTGGAAACACTTCCAACACGTATCGTCACCTCACCTTTAGCTAGTCTCCGTTTATGCCGTAGCTTTCATTTCGTGTTACTAATCACTTAGCAACCGAACCGGTATCCAATACCCTCATGCTACTAGGAGTACTAGTAAAGTACACATCAACATCATGTATATCAAATACACTTCTTTCGACTTTCGCCAGCCTTCTTATCTACCAAGTATCTAGAGTTGCTCCGCCTCAGTGACTGTTCCCCTCATTACAGAAGCACTTAGTCTCGGGTTTGGGTTTAACATTGGGTCTCTTCATCAGTGCAGCAACTGTTTTGCCGTTTCACGAGGTATCCCTTCTAGCCCTTGCCTTTCTTGAAACTTAGTGGTTTTACAAACCATCAACTATTGACGCTCCTTCTTGATTTCTACTTTCGCAGTGTCAAACATCGCGAATCGCTCAAGGATCATTGTATCTATCCTTGATATGTTATAGTTCATCACGAAGCTCTCACAGCTTGGTGGCAGTGACTTTGGAGAACCATCACTATCTCATCTGGAAGATTAACTCCCACTTGATTCAAGTGATTGTCGTACTCAGACAATCTGAGCACACGCTCAACGATTGAGCTTTTCTCCTTTACTTTGTGGACAAAGAATCTTGTTGGAGGTCTCATACCTCTTAACAAGGGCACAAGCATGAAATCACAATTTCATCTCTTTAGAACATCACTTATGTTCCGTGACGTTTTACAACGTTTTCGGCGCCTTGCTTCTAAGCCATTAAGTATTTTGTACTGAACTATCGTGTAGTCATCAGAAACGTGTATGTCGGATGTTCATAGCATCCACAGACGACGCTCGAGGTGCAGCACACCGAGTGGTGCATTAAGGACATAAGCCTTCTGCGTAGCAACGAGGACAATCCTCGGTTTTACATACTCAGTCTGCAAAGTTTGCTACTATCAATTTTCAACTAAATTTTCTCTAGGAACATATAAAAAACAGTAGAGCTATAGCGCAAGCTACATCGTAATTCGCAAAGACCATTAGACTATGTTCATGACAATTAGTTCAATTAATCATATTACTTAAGAACTCCCACTCAAAAAGTACATCTCTCTAGTCATTTGAGTGGTACATGATCCAAATCCACTATCTCAAGTCCGATCATCACGTGAGTCGAGAGTAGTTTCAGTGGTAAGCATCTCTATGCTAATCATATCAACTATACGATTCATGCTCGACCTTTCGGTCTCATGTGTTCCGAGGCCATGTCTGCACATGCTAGGCTCGTCAAGCTTAACCCGAGTGTTCCGCGTGCGCAACTGTTTTGCACCCGTTGTATGTGAACGATGAGTCTATCACACCCGATCATCACGTGGTGTCTCGAAACGACGAACTGTAGCAACGGTGCACAGTCGGGGAGAACACAATTTCGTCTTGAAATTTTAGTGAGAGATCACCTCATAATGCTACCGTCGTTCTAAGCAAAATAAGGTGCATAAAAGGATTAACATCACATGCAATTCATAAGTGACATGATATGGCCATCATCACGTGCTTCTTGATCTCCATCACCAAAGCACCGGCACGATCTTCTTGTCACCGACGCCACACCATGATCATCCATCAACGTGTTGCCATCGGGGTTGTCGTGCTTACTTATGCTATTACTACTAAAGCTACATCCTAGCAAAATAGTAAACGCATCTGCAAGCACAAACGTTAGTATAAAGACAACCCTATGGCTCCTGCCGGTTGCCGTACCATCGACGTGCAAGTCGATATTTCTATTACAACATGATCATCTCATACATCCAATATATCACATCACATCATTGGCCATATCACATCACAATCATACCCTGCAAAAACAAGTTAGACGTCCTCTAATTTTGTTGTTGCATGTTTTACGTGGTGACCAAGGGTATCTAGTAGGATCGCATCTTACTTACGCAAACACCACAACGGAGATATATGAGTTGCTATTTAACCTCATCCAAGGACCTCCTCGGTCAAATCCGATTCAACTAAAGTTGGAGAAACCGTCACTTGCCAGTCATCTTTGAGCAAAGGGGGTTACTCGTAACGATGAAACCAGTCTCTCGTAAGCCTACGAGTAATGTCGGTCCAAGCCGCTTCAATCCAACAATACCGCGGAATCAAGAAAATACTAAGGAGGGCAGCAAAACGCACATCACCGCCCACAAAAACTTTTGTGTTCTACTCGAGAAGACATCTACGCATGAACCTGGCTCATGATGCCACTGTTGGGGAACATCGCATGGGAAACAAAAAATTTCCTACGCGCACGAAGACCTATCATGGTGATGTCCATCTACGAGAGGGGATGAGTCATCTACGTACCCTTGTAGATCGTACAGCAGAAGCATTAGAGAACGCGGTTGATGTACTGGAACGTCCTCACGTCCCTCGATCCGCCCCGCGAACAATCCCGCGATCAGTCCCACGATCTAGTACCGAACGGACGGCACCTCCGCGTTCAGCACACGTACAACTCGACGATGATCTCGGCCTTCTTGATCCAGCAAGAGAGACGGAGAGGTAGAAGAGTTCTCCGGCAGCGTGATGGCGCTCCGGAGGTTGGTGATGATCTTGTCTCAGCAGGGCTCCGCCCGAGCTCCGCAGAAACGCGATCTAGAGGAAAAACTATGGAGGTATGTGGTCGGGCAGCCGTGAGAAAGTCGTCTCAAATCTGCCCTAAAAGCTCCATATATATAGGAGGAGGGAGGGGGACCTTGCCTTGGGGTCCAAGGGACCCTCAAGGGGTCGGCCGAGCCAAGGGGGGGAGGACTCCCCCCAAACCGAGTTGGACTTGGTTTGGTGGGAGGAGTCCCCCTCCCTTCCCACTTCTTCCCTCCTTTTTTTTTCTTTTCCTTTGATTTCTTTTTCTTGGCGCATAGGCCCACTTGGGGCTGTCCCACCAGCCCACTAAGGGCTGGTGTGTCTCCCCAAAGCCTATGGGCTTCCCCGGGGTGGGTTGCCCCCCCGGTGAACTCCCGGAACCCATTCGTCATTCCCGGTACATTCCCGGTAACTCCGAAAACCTTCCGGTAATCAAATGAGGTCATCCTATATATCAATCTTCGTTTCCGGACCATTCCGGAAACCCTCGTGACGTCCGTGATCTCATCCGGGACTCCGAACAACATTCGTTAACCAACCATATAACTCAAATACGCATAAAACAACGTCGAACCTTAAGTGTGCAGACCCTGCGGGTTCGAGAACTATGTACACATGACCCGAGAGACTCCTCGGTCAATATCCAATAGCGGGACCTGGATGCCCATATTGGATCCTACATATTCTATGAAGATCTTATCGTTTGAACCTCAGTGCCAAGGATTCGTATAATCCCGTATGTCATTCCCTTTGTCCTTCGGTATGTTACTTGCCCGAGATTCGATCGTCAGTATCCGCATACCTATTTCAATCTCGTTTACCGGCAAGTCTCTTTACTCGTTCTGTAATACAAGATCCTGCAACTTACACTAAGTCACATTGCTTGCAAGGCTTATGTGTGATGCTGTATTACCGAGTGGGCCCCGAGATACCTCTCCGTCACACGGAGTGACAAATCCCAGTCTTGATCCATACTAACTCAACTAACACCTTCGGAGATACCTGTAGAGCATCTTTATAGTCACCCAGTTACGTTGCGACGTTTGATACACAGAAAGCATTCCTCCGGTGTCCGTGAGTTATATAATCTCATGGTCATAGGAACAAACACTTGACACGCAGAAAACAGTAGCAACAAAATGACACGATCAACATGCTACGTCTATTAGTTTGGGTCTAGTCCATCACATGATTCTCCTAATGATGTGATCCCGTTATCAAGTGACACCACTTGCCTATGGCCAGGAAACCTTGACCATCTTTGATCAACGAGCTAGTCAACTAGAGGCTTACTAGGGACAGTGTTTTGTCTATGTATCCACACAAGTATTGTGTTTCCAATCAATACAATTATAGCATGGATAATAAACGATTATCATGAACTAAGAAATATAATAATAACTAATTTATTATTGCCTCTAGGGCATATTTCCAACAATAACAACGCAAAATAGGGACCGTCTATTGATTAGTAGGCGTCTAAAATAACTGTTCGCGTTAGTCACTTATGATTTGGACCATCATATCGATATCCAACGATTAAAAATGTGTTGCCACTGTTTATATTCTTCCTCCACTTCTTCTTCCCCGCACGATTCTTTCCTACCGTAGCCCTCAGCCTTCCTCGCCCTAACCGCTGGCATCAACCACCCACCGCCAGCGGGTGCCAACGTGCACCGCCTTACCGCCCCTCCCTCCCCTCAACCTTCCTCCATCGACGTTGTCGACAGCCGCCCAGACCACCCCTCTAAACCCCGTCGTAACCCAGAAGAACTCTAGCGATCTCATGCACCGCGCAACCCCTAATATTGATAATTTGACAATGACTCCCCCCAAGGTAGATGCTTGAGCAATGGCTTCTTCGATGAGGTTGAAAAACGAAAGGAAGGAAGGAATAAGGCAAGTGACACATGAAAAATACCAGATACGTGAAGAATAGCAAAACCGCACAAAATAATGTATAGTGTGCAAAAGGACATAAAAATGCGACAGTAGCCCATGTGATATTCATATTCTTCATCATCCACTACCCCCACTAGCCCCCGCTAGGGTTCCTCCCCCGCCGCCGTCGGCCGCCCTCGCCCTCCAGCCACCGGCAGCGCTCGTCCGACGCTCCATCCACCCCTCCCAACCCTAGATCCCACCCTAGCGCCGCCTCCCCGGGGGGCGGCCGGGGTGGTCCGAGCTCCTCCCCCATCGCCCCTCCTCCCCCTTCCCTCCGTCGTGACGGCGGGCGCCCGGCCCTGGCCCGGGTGGTGTTGACAGTGACGTGATCTCCTTTCCCCGTGCGTGCGCTTCCCCTTTCCCGGGCAGGGACAACGGCTGTACATCTCGGCTTGGCGGCGGTCCGGCGACCCGACGACCATGGCCGACGACAGGTGAGGTGGTGGGGCAACGTGGTGGCGCGAGGTGATCGGCGATGCGCCCACGACCCAGATCTTGGCCCTGCGGGGCCCCATATGGGTCCTAGTGGGCCGACACCCGGCGGGGCTTCGAACTCTGTGTGTGCTCACGAGGAGGAACAACTTGGAGGGGGGCGGTGATGCCAACGACATGCCTGTTGCAGCATGATGGCGGGAGCTTTGCGGGCTTTGAGGTCCCGTCCGAGCCCTGTTGGGGAACGTCGCATGGGAAACAAAAATTTTCCTACGCGCACGAAGACCTATCATGGTGATGTCCATCTACAAGAGGGGATATTCGATCTACGTACCCTTGTAGACCGCACAGCAGAAGCGTTAAGAAACGCGATTGCTGTAGTGGAACGTCCTCACGCCCCTCGATCCGCCCCGCGAACCGTCCCGCGATCAGTCCCACGATCTAGTGCCGAACGGACGGCACCTCCGCGTTCAGCACACGTACAGCTCGACGATGATCTCGGCCTTCTTGATCCAGCAAGAGAGACGGAGAGGTAGATGAGTTCTCCGGCAGCGTGACGGCGCTCCAGAGGTTGGTGATGATCTTATCTCAGCAGGGCTCCGCCCGAGCTACGCAGAAATGCGATCTAGAGGTAAAACCGTGGAGATATGTGGTCGGGCTGCCGTGGCGAAGTTGTCTCAAATCAGCCCTAAAACCTCCGTATATATAGGGGGAAGAGGGGGAGCCTTGCCTTGGGGTCCAAGGACCCCCAAGGGGTTCGGCCGAGCCAAGGGGGGCAACCCTCCCCTTCCAAACCGAGTCCAACTAGGTTTGGAAGGAGGAGTCCTTCCCTCTTTTCCCACCTCCTCTTTTTTTTCTTTCTTTTCTCTTCCCACCAGCCCACTAAGGGCTGGTGCGCCACCCCTAAGGCCTATGGGCTTCCCCGGGGTGGGTTGCCCCCCCCGGCGAATACCCGAAACCCATTCGTCATTCCCGGTACATTCCCAGTAACTCCGAAAACCTTCCGGTAATCAAATGAGGTCATCCTATATATCAATCTTCGTTTTCGGACCATTCCGGAAACCCTCGTGACGTCCGTGATCTCATCCGGGACTCCGAACAACATTCGGTAACCAACCATATAACTCAAATACGCATAAAACAACGTCGAACCTTAAGTGTGCAGACCCTGCGGGTTCGAGAACTATGTAGACATGACCCGAGAGACTCCTCGGTCAATATCCAATAGCGGGACCTGGATGCCCATATTGGATCCTACATATTCTACGAAGATCTTATCGTTTGAACCTCAGTGCCAAGGATTCATATAATCCCGTATGTCATTCCCTTTGTCCTTCGGTATGTTACTTGCCCGAGATTCGATCGTTAGTATCCGCATACCTATTTCAATCTCGTTTACCGGGGAGTCTCTTTAATCGTTCCGTAATACAAGATCCTGCAACTTACACTAAGTCACATTGCTTGCAAGGCTTGTGTGTGATGTTGTATTACCGAGTGGGCCCCGAGATACCTCTCCGTCACACGGAGTGACAAATCCCAGTCTCGATCCATACTAACTCAACGAACACCTTCGGAGATACCTGTAGAGCATCTTTATAGTCACCCAGTTACGTTGCGACGTTTGATACACACAAAGCATTCCTCCGGTGTCAGTGAGTTATATGATCTCATGGTCATAGGAACAAATACTTGACACGCAGAAAACAGTAGCAACAAAATGACACGATCAACATGCTACGTATATTAGTTTGGGTCTAGTCCATCACGTGATTCTCCTAATGACGTGATCCAGTTATCAAGCAACAACACCTTGTTCATAATCAGAAGACCCTGACTATCTTTGATCAACTGGCTAGCCAACAAGAGGCTTGCTAGGGACAGTGTTTTGTCTATGTATCCACACATGTATACAAGTCTTTATTCAATACAATTATAGCATGGATAATAAACGATTATCTTGATACAGGAATTATAATAATAATTATATTTATTATTGCCTCTAGGGCATAATTCCAACAGTCTCCCACTTGCACTAGAGTCAATAATCTAGCCTTCACATCATCATGCGAATTACATTGTAATAAATCTAACACCCATACAGTTCTGGTGTTGATCATGCTTTGCCCGTGGAAGAGGTTTAGTCAGCGGGTCTGCTACATTCAGATCCGTGTGCACTTTGCATATATTTACGTCCTCCCCTTCGACGTAGTCGCGGATGAGGTTGAAGCGTCGTTTGATGTGTCTGGACTTCTTGTGAAACCGTGGTTCCTTTGCTAGGGCAATGGCACCCATGTTGTCACAGAACAAGATTATTGGATTCAGTGTGCTTGGCACCACTCCAAGATCCGTCATGAACTGCTTCATCGAGACACCCTCCTTAGCCGCCTCCGAGGCAGCCATGTACTCCGCTTCACATGTAGAATCTGCTACGACGCTCTGCTTGGAACTACACCAGCTTACCGCACCCCCATTAAGAATAAATACGTATCCGGTCTGCGACTTAGAGTCATCCGGATCTGTGTCAAAGCTTGCATCGACGTAACCTTTTACGGCGAGCTCTTCGTCACCTCCATACACGAGAAACATCTCCTTAGTCCTTTTCAGGTACTTCAGGATATTCTTGACCGCCGTCTAGTGATCCACTCCTGGATTACTCTGGAACCTACCTGCCATACTTATGGCCAGGTTAACGTCCGGTCTAGTGCACAACATTGCATACATGATAGAACCTATGGCTGAAGCATAGGGGACGGCGCTCATATGCTCTCTATCCTCATCAGTTGCTGGGCACTGAGTCTTACTCAATCTCGTACCTTGTAAAACTGGCAAGAACCCTTTCTTGGACTGTTCCATTTTGAACCTCTTCAAAACTTTATCAAGGTATGTGCTTTCTGAAAGTCCTATCAGGCGTTTTGATCTATCCCTGTAGATCTTAATGCCTAGAATGTAAGCAGCTTCTCCCAGGTCCTTCATAGAGAAACTTTTATTCAAGTAATCCTTTATGCTCTCCAAAAACTCTACGTTGTTTCCAATCAACAATATGTCATCCACATATAATATTAGAAACGCCACAGAGCTCCCACTCACTTTCTTGTAAATACAAGATTCTCCAACCACTTGTATAAACCCAAATGCTTTGATCACCTCATCAAAGCGTTTGTTCCAACTCCGAGATGCTTGCACCAGTCCATAAATGGATCGCTGGAGCTTGCACACCTTGTTAGCATTCTTAGGATCGACAAAACCTTCGGGTTGCATCATATACAACTCTTCCTTAAGGAAACCTTTAAGGAACGCCGTTTTGACATCCATCTGTCAGATTTCATAATCAAAAAATGCAGCTATTGCTAACATGATTCTGACGGACTTAAGCATCGCTACGGGTGAGAATGTCTCATCGTAGTCAATTCCTTGAACTTGTGAAAAACCCTTTGCCACAAGTCGAGCTTTATAAACGGTCACATTGCCGTCAGCGTCCTTCTTCCTCTTAAAGATCCATTTGTTCTGAATAGCCTTGCGGCCATCAGGTAGTACTTCCAAAGTCCACACTTTGTTCTCATACATGGATCCTATCTCGGACTTCATGGCTTCTAGCCATTTGTTGGAATCTGGGCCCACCATTGCTTCTTCATAACTTGCAGGTTCATTGTTGTCTAACAACATGATTGACAAAACGGGATTACCGTACCACTCTGGAGCAGCACGTGGTCTCGTCGACCTGCGTGGTTCGACAGAAACTTGAACCGGAGTTTCATGATCATCATCATTAACTTCCTCCTCAACCGGCGTTGCAATGACAGAGGTTTCCCCTTGCCCTGCGCCACCATCTAGAGGGATGCGAGGTTCGACAACCTCATCAAGTTCTATCTTCCTCCCACTCAATTCTCTCGAGAGAAACTCCTTCTCGAGAAAAGCTCCGTTTTTAGCAACAAACACTTTGCCCTCGGATTTGAGATAGAAGGTGTACCCAACTGTCTCTTTTGGGTAACCTATGAAGATGCACTTTTCCGCTTTGGGTTCCAGCTTTTCAGGCTGAAGCTTTTTGACATAAGCATCACATCCCCAAACTTTAAGAAACGACAACTTTGGCCTTTTGCCATACCACAGTTCGTATGGTGTCGTCTCAACGGATTTTGATGGTGCCCTATTTAATGTGAATGCAGCTGTTTCTAATGCATAACCCCAAAACGATAACGGCAAATCGGTAAGAGACATCATAGATCGCACCATCTCTAATAAAGTACTATTACGACGTTCGGACACACCATTACGCTGTGGTGTTCCAGGCGGTGTCAACTGTGAAACAATTCCACATTGTCTTAAGTGAGCACCAAACTCGAAACTCAGATATTCACCCCCACGATCAGACCGTAGGAACTTGATCTTCTTGTTACGATGATTTTCAACTTCACTCTGAAATTGCTTGAACTTTTCAAATGTTTCAGACTTGTGCTTCATTAAGTAGACATAACCATATCTACTCAAATCGTCAGTGAAGGTGAGAAAATAACGATATCCGCCGCGTGCCTCTACGCTCATCGGACCGCACACATAGGTATGTATGATTTCCAACAAGTCACTTGCACGCTCCATTATTCCGGAGAACGGAGTTTTAGTCATCTTGCCCATGAGGCATGGTTCGCACGTGTCAAGTGAATCAAAGTCAAGTGACTCCAAAAGTCCATCGACATGGAGTTTCTTCATGCGCTTTACACCAATATGACCTAAGCGGCAGTGCCATAAAAATATGGCGCTATCATTGTTAACTCTAACTCTTTTGGTCTCAATGTTATGTATGTGTGTATCACTATCAAGATTCAATATGAACAATCCTCTCACATTGGGTGCATGACCATAAAAGATGTTACTCATAGAAATAGAACAACCATTATTCTCTGACTTAAAAGAGTAACCGTCTCGCAATAAACAAGATCCAGATATAATGTTCATGCTCAACGCAGGCACTAAATAACAATGATTCAAGTTCATAACTAATCATGATGGTAACTGAAGTGAAACTGTGCCGACGGCGATTGCATCAACCTTGGAACCATTTCCTACGCGCATCGTCACTTCATCTTTCGCCAGCCTTCGTCTATTCCGCAGTTCCTGTTTCGAGTTACAAATATGAGCAACAGAACCGGTATCGAATACCCAGGCACTACTACGAGAGCCGGTTAAGTACACATCAATAACATGTATATCAAATATACCTGATTTTTCTTTGGCCGCCTTCTTATCAGCCAGATACTTGGGGCAGTTGCGCTTCCAGTGACCCATACCCTTGCAATAGTAACACTCTGTTTCAGGCTTAGGTCCATCTTTGGGTTTCTTCGTCGGATTGGCAACAGGCTTGCCGCTCTTCTTTGAATTACCCTTCTTGCCTTTGCCGTTTCTCTTGAAACTAGTGGTCTTATTCACCATCAACACTTGATGCTCTTTACGGAGTTCAGACTCTGCGACTTTCAGCATCGCAAACAACTCGCCGGGTGACTTGTTGATCCCCTGCATGTTGTAGTTCAACACAAAGCCTTTATAGCTTGGCGGCAGTGATTGAAGGATTCTGTCAGTGATAGCCTCTTGCGGGAGTTCAATCCCCAGCTCAGCTAGACGGTTTGAGTACCCAGACATTTTGAGCACATGTTCACTGACAGACGAGTTCTCCTCCATCTTGCAAGCATAGAATTTATCGAAGGTCTCATACCTCTCGATCCGGGCGTTCTTCTGAAAGATGAACTTCAACTCCTGGAACATCTCAAATGCTCCATGACGCTCAAAGCGATGTTGAAGTCCCGGTTCTGAGCCATACAAGACTGCACATTGAACTACTGAGTAGTCCTCCTTACGTGTTAACCAAGCGTTCTTAACATCCTGGTCAGCCGTAGCGGGTGGTTCATCTCCTAGCGCAGCATTAAGGACATAATCCTTCTTCCCAGCTTGTAAGATTAGCTTAAGATTACGAGCCCAGTCTACAAAGTTGCTTCCATCATCTTTCAACTTAGCTTTCTCTAGGAACGTACTAAATTCAGGGTGACTGTCGCGTGAGCCATGATCTACAACGCAAATATATTCAAAGTGGACTTAGACTATGTTCAAGATAATTAGAGTTTAACTTAATCAAATTACTCGCTAAACTCCCACTCAAAAAGTACATCTCTCTGGTCATTTGAGTGGTTCATGATCCACTACACTAGCTCAAGTCCGATCATCACGTGAGTTGAGTATAGTTTCAGTGGTAAGCATCCCTATGCTAATCATATCATCTATATGATTCATGATCGACCTTTTGGTCTCATGTGTTCCGAGGCCATGTCTGCACATGCTAGGCTTGTCAAGCTTAAACCGAGTGTTCCGCGTGCGTAACTGTTTTGCACCCGTTGTATGTGAACGTTGAGTCTATCACACCCGATCATCACATGGTGTCTCGAAACAACGAACTGTAGCAACGGTGCACAGTCGGGGAGAACACAATTTCGTCTTGAAATTTTAGTGAGAGATCACCTCATAATGCTACCGTCGTTCTAAGCAAAATAAGGTGCATAAAAGGATTAACATCACATGCAATTCATGAGTGACATGATATGGCCATCATCACGTGCTCCTTGATCTCCATCACCAAAGCACCGGCACGATCTTCTTGTCACCGGCGCCACACCATGATATCCATCAACGTGTCGCCATCGGGGTTGTCGTGCTACTCATGCTATTACTACTAAAGCTACATCCTAGCAAAATAGTAAACGCATCTGCAAGCACGAACGTTAGTATAAAGACAACCCTATGGCTCCTGCCGGTTGCCGTACCATCGACGTGCAAGTCGATATTATCTATTACAACATGATCATCTCATACATCCAATATATCACATCACATCGTTGGCCATATCATATCACAAGCATACCCTGCGAAAACAAGTTAGACGTCCTCTAATTTTGTTGTTGCATGTTTTACGTGGTGACCATGGGTATCTAGTAGGATTGCATCTTACTTACGCAAACACCACAACGGAGATATATGAGTTGCTATTTAACCTCATCCAAGGACCTCCTCGGTCAAATCCGATTCAACTAAAGTTGGAGAAACTGACACTTGCCAGTCATCTTTGAGCAACGGGGTTACTCGTAGCGATGAAACCAGTCTCTCGTAAGCGTACGAGTAATGTCGGTCCAAGCCGCTTCAATCCAACAATACCGAGGAATCAAGAAAAGACTAAGGAGGGCAGAAAAACGCACATCACCGCCCACAAAAACTTTTGTGTTCTACTCGAGAAGACATCTACGCATGAACCTAGCTCATGATGCCACTGTTGGGGAACGTCGCATGGGAAACAAAAATTTTCCTACGCGCACGAAGACCTATCATGGTGATGTCCATCTACGAGAGGGGATATTCGATCTACGTACCCTTGTAGACCGCATAGCAGAAGCGTTAAGAAACGCGGTTGATGTAGTGGAACGTCCTCACGTCCCTCGATCCGCCCCGCGAACCGTCCCGCGATCAGTCCCACGATCTAGTGCCGAACGGACGACACCTCCGCGTTCAGCACACGTACAGCTCGACGATGATCTCGGCCTTCTTGATCCAGCAAGAGAGACGAAGAGGTAGATGAGTTCTCCGGCAGCGTGACGGCGCTCCAGAGGTTGGTGATGATCTTATCTCAGCAGGGCTCCGCCCGAGCCCCGCAGAAACGCGATCTAGAGGTAAAACCGTGGAGATATATGGTCGGGCTGCCGTGACAAAGTTGTCTCAAATCAGCCCTAAAACCTCCGTATATATAGGGGGAAGAGGGGGAGCCTTGCCTTGGGGTCCAAGGAACCCCAAGGGGTTTGGCCGAACCAAGGGGGGCAACCCTCCCCTTCCAAACCGAGTCCAACTAGGTTTGGAAGGAGGAGTCCTTCCCCCTTTTCCCACCTCCTCTTTTTTTTCCTTCTTTTCTCTTTGATTTTCTTCCTATGGCGCATAGTGCCTTCTTGGGCTGTCCCACCAGCCCACTAAGGGCTGGTGCGCCACCCCCAAGGCCTATGGGCTTCCCCGGGGTGGGTTGCCCCCCCGGTGAACACCCGGAACCCATTCGTCATTCCCGGTACATTCCCGGTAACTCCAAAAACCTTCCGGTAATCAAATGAGGTCATCCTATATATCAATCTTCATTTCCGGACCATTCCGGAAACCCTCGTGACGTCCGTGATCTCATCCGGGACTCCGAACAACATTCGGTAACCAACCATATAACTCAAATACGCATAAAACAACGTCGAACCTTAAGTGTGCAGACCCTGCGGGTTCGAGAACTATGTAGACATGACCCAAGAGACTCCTCGGTCAATATCCAATAGCGGGACCTGGATGCCCATATTGGATCCTACATATTCTACGAAGATCTTATCGTTTGAACCTCAGTGCCAAGGATTCATATAATCCCGTATGTCATTCCCTTTGTCCTTCGGTATGTTACTTGCCCGAGATTCGATCGTCAGTATCCGCATACCTATTTCAATCTCGTTTACCGACAAGTCTCTTTACTCGTTCCGCAATACAAGATCCTGCAACTTACACTAAGTCACATTGCTTGCAAGGCTTGTGTGTGATGTTGTATTACCGAGTGGGCCCTGAGATACCTCTCCGTCACACGGAGTGACAAATCCCAGTCTCGATCCATACTAACTCAACAACACCTTCGGAGATACCTGTAGAGCATCTTTATAGTCACCCAGTTACGTTGCGACGTTTGATACACACAAAGCATTCCTCCGGTGTCACTGAGTTATATGATCTCATGGTCATAGGAACAAATACTTGACACGCAGAAAACAGTAGCAACAAAATGACACGATCAACATGCTACGTCTATTAGTTTGGGTCTAGTCCATCACGTGATTCTCCTAATGACGTGATCCAGTTATCAAGCAACAACACCTTGTTCATAATCAGAAGACCCTGACTATCTTTGATCAACTGGCTAGCCAACTAGAGGCTTGCTAGGGACAGTGTTTTGTCTATGTATCCACACATGTATACAAGTCTTTATTCAATACAATTATAGCATAGATAATAAACGATTATCTTGATATAGGAATTATAATAATAACTATATTTATTATTGCCTCTAGGGCATAATTCCAACAAGCCCGTGGACCCACGGGCCTGGTATGCTCATCCTATTGCGTCCGGTCGGCTACCGTCGTTGATGATGCAGGTTGAGCCCTTCCGCGTGCCGACGGTGCTCTTGTTCCTAGTCCCAATTCTTTTTCGTCACTTTGCATGCCTCTCCTTGCGTTACCATGGTGAGACGGCGTGGGGGCTTCAAGACCGTGTTGGCGCAGGGGGAGGTCATTTTGGTGGCAGGCTCCGGAGCGTCCGAGGTGCAGGTTGGGGTCGGGGAAACCCTGTTGGCCCGGTCGACACAAACGCGATGGCCCCTTTGGGTGTCGCCGAACGTTCCTGGAGGGCGTCGGGGTCTACCCTTCCTCGCGCCTCGTCGCGTACCGGGAGAAACCCTTGATAGCAGCGTCATCATTGTCGTGGTTGTTCTTGAAGGTGTTGATTGGTACTGACGCTTCAGAGTCTTGAAGCTTGGTGGAAGATCCCTGATGGGCGTAACGGTCGCGAGGCTTCCTATTTTTTGTCGAACCATCGATGTCAGCTTTTGTTTCTTTTGTACTTTTTATTTTTATTTTTTTAGCGTGGCCGTGTTGTTTTCGTCTCAACATCTACCGTTGGATGTTTCGAATGATTGCTTTGTAATAGAAAACGAAGAAATCCTTTTTCGACTGTCCACTACTTAACCTCTCGCGAGGTCGCTTGCTTCGGCCGGCTTTGCCGGATCAGCTTCGTGTCCAGCTGGGGAGGTCGCAGCTCGTACGCCGCCGGACAGGAAGAAGAAGCATACGGAGATGTTGAGCCGTGTTATAGCAGAGTGAAAATCGGACCGGCCATGAAGGTTTTTGCAGGCAACCATGATCTAGCAAAGATCTTTGAGATGTTTTGGACATGAAAACATGGCAGAAGCGTTAGACGGTACGGTACCTTCACCGTTTTAACAAGAGACGCAATCCTTATTAACAATAATTCATACTTATGCCTATGTACGTACCTTCACCGTTTCACCCAGTAATCAAAATCCCTGGATCATGTACCAGTGACACCAGGGACGCGTATGTACGTACGCCGATCGCATCACTTGGAAAACTCGTATCCGTTATTCATTATTACTAGCAAAAATGCCGTGCATTGCACCGGATATAAAATAAATTTGAGAGTTGATATGGTATTCAAGGTTTACCTGTCATGGTTAATAATAGGAATTTTAAATTAAATTGATTGTGAGACTCATAAGGATCCACTTTTCGAAGATCATATTGTATTCTAATAGCTTGTAATCTTTTTCTCTATTAATAAAACGTACTTTCTCAAATCGCTCTAAAGAAATTGAATTATGTGTAATAAGTTGTTGTTGTTATTTAATGACTTGTGTAAAAATAATTATGAAAATCTAACCATTTGTCGGTCGGCGACTACTCCTTTGATGCGGAAGTAATTGTGCATCGTCCGCATACTTGTAACAATTTCAAATAGATCATATATTATTTTTGATATCTCGCAATCCTTATTAACAACAATTCATACTTATGCTTTTCCACTTTAAAAATATGGTGACTAGAAAATAAAGAATTTACAATGCTTGCACTCTTTTGTTGACATGTTGCCGTCAACAGTAGGAGCACACCCTCCACACCATCATGACCACTTCCCCGGAAATTATCCTCGGGCCTCGATGAGGATCAAGATTAGGGTACGCAGAGCTGCGAGACAGATAGTACAACGGAGGGTAGTGCTCCCCTTTCCAAATGTCATGCGGGGCAAAACAGGGTACGAGCAAGATGCATCATTGTCGCACTCTCTCTATTCTTCATCCCTCGCTCTCTCCTCCCTATCTTACTGATGACATCCAGAGTCGAGAAATATCTTGATGTTTAGCAAGTACCGGTGAGCTTCAAATATCTTCTTCATTAAGAAATATTTCTTTTCAATATTTCACTCACTTTTAATTATTATACTTTCTCAGTCTTAAAATAAGTGTCTCAACTTTCTACTAACTATAGTACTCCTTCATTTTCTAAATATAAGTCTTTAGATTTCAATATGAACTACATATAGAGAAAAATTAATAAAATTATAATTTAAAATATGTCTATATACATCCGTATGTAAACCGGATTTAAATTTCTAAGACTTATATTTAGAAACATAGTTCTGGAAGATAAAAAATCGGCGCTAGCACGCATGCATCCAGTAGCTTCTAGCCGGTACAAGACCAACTTCCTTTCATTTCATTAAAGAAAAGCACTAACCACCCACTCTGTCCTTATCCCATCGCCACTCCTTTTCTTCTCTTATACTCCCTCCGTTTCAAAATATAAGTTTTTGAAGAGATTTCACTACGGGCTACATACAGAGTAAAATGAATGAATCTACCCTCTAAAGTATGTCCATATGCATCCATATATAGTCTTTAGTTGAATCTATAAAAGGACTTATATTTAGAAAGGGGGTAGAGACCATTCCTTCATTTTGGACTAATCTTCTTGTCTCACATGCCCGTAAAGCACCTTTCCTCCAAGCTCGTGGTCTCAAACCAGCAGCAAAATTCAGATTTTGCTTTGATTCGTTTGCCCTTCTGATGATCTCGTCCTGGCCATGACCAAAACATTTGGTTGGTTGATTGATTAGGATGGCATGAAGGAGGAAGGGGAAAGGGGCACTATCCACAATGGTACCACCGACGCCACAGAGCAAGGGCGAGATCCTCCAGTTCACCAACGTGTAGAGCTTCACCTTCAAGGAGCTCAAGACAGCCACTAGGAACTTTCAGGCAGACAGTGTGCTTGGCCAGGGCGGCTTCGATTCAGTATTCAAGGGATGGGTCGATGATATCACCTTGGCGTACACATGGCCTGGCACCGGCATGGTCATCGACGTCAAGAAGCTCAACCAGGAGGGCTTCCAGGGCACCGTGAGTGGCTGGTCAATCTTCACCCGTCTATTCCTATTTTTTTAATTTTCTGAATCTTTGCTTGTATACACATTCATAATCAATTTGTTGCTAAAATTTCTGAATTTTCTAAATCTTTGCTTCTTTACACATTGAGAACCAATTTGTTGCTGAAAATTCTAAATCCCCATTGTCATCACTGAATATATGTTCTTGACTTCTGATGTGCAGTCTGAAGTGAACTACCTCAAGCAGTTTTCGCACCGAAATATGGTGAGGCTCGTTGGATATTGCCTCGAGGACAAGCATCGCCTCCTCGTTTATGAGTGCATACCGCGAGAGAGCCTCGAAGCACCATCTTTAAGAAGTAATTAGCAGCCAACCTTCCTCTCTTCTTCCTATCTCCTTCCTCTCTTCCCTAATCGACGGTGAGCCCTTCCCTTCTTACTCCATCTCTTTTCTCTCTCCCATGATTCTTTTCTCTTGGGTAATCTACCAAAGTCCATACTTGGTTTTTATACATGGATCCTATCTCGGATTACATGGTCTTAGCCATTTGTCAGGGCCCATCAATGTTTCCTCATAGTTCATAGGATCATGGTTGTTTAACAACATGGCATCCAAGACAAGATCACCGTACCACTCGTGGCAGTACGTGTCCTTGTCGACCTTTGAGGTTCGGTAGTATCTTGATCCTAGGTTTCATGATCATCATCATTAGCTTCCTCTTTAATTGGTGTAGGCATTACAGGAAACTTCTCTGTGTTGCGCTATCGTCCAATTCAAGTGAAGGTTCTATAATCGTTGGGGGAGTTACCCGTGGCTAGACCCGTCCTTGAGGATAAATATTCTTTGGAGTTTAAGTCATCTATGGAGTTAAGTCATTTCTGGAGTTAAGTCATCTCTGGTGTTATGTCATTTCTGAAGTTAAGTCATCCGGTTACAATCATGACCCGGTTATAATCTTGACCTGGCTAGTTACAAGACAAGTCTTCTCACTCGGAAGATAAGCCATCTCCAGGGATAAGCCGACTACGGATGAGCCGACTCATGGATAAGACGGATCACAGAGCTAAGTAGGCTCACGGAGATGAGTCGGCTCCTGGATAAGACGGCTCAAGGATAAGTGCTACTTCTTGAGCTTGCGTTGGTTTTCCCTTGAAGAGAAAAGGGTGATGCAACAAACTAGATAAGTATTCCCCTCAGTTTGTTGAGAACCAAGGTATCAATCCAGTAGGTGGAGCAAGCAAGGCCCCAATCTTCGCACCTACACAAACAATCAAACACTTGCACGCAACGCTAAAAAGGGGTTGTCAATCCCTTCACGGTTATTTGCAAGGATGAGATCTCATAGAGATAGATATAAAAGATTGCTGAAACGAAAAGTAAAACAAAAGTAAATAAATTGCAGTAACATATATATTTTTGGTATTTTTGGTTTATAGATCTGAAAGTATAATATGGAAAATAGACCCGGGGGCCATAGGTTTCACTAGAGGCTTCTCCCATGAAGGAAAATAATACGGTGGGTAAACAAATTATTGTTGAGCAATTGATAGAAAAGCGAATAATTATGATGATATCCAAGGCAATGATTATGCATATATGCATCACGTCCGTGTCAAGTAGACCGAAGCGATTCTGCATCCACTACTATTACTCCACACATCGACCGACTCCTGCCTGCATCTAGAGTATTAAGTTCATGAAGAACAGAGTAACGCACTAGGTAAGATGATATGATGTAGAGGGATAAACTCAAGCGATATGATGAAAACCCCATCTTTTTATCCTCGATGGCAACAATGCAATACGTACCTCGCTACCCGTACTCTATCACTGGGTGAGGACACCGCAAGATTGAACCCAAATCTAAGCACTTCTCCCATTGCAAGAATTACCAATCTAGTTGGCCAAACCAAACTAATAACTCGAAGAGACTTGCTAAGATATGAAATCATGCATATAAGAATTCAGAGAAGATTCAAATAATATTCATAGATAATCTGAACATAAACCAACAATTCATCGGATCTCGACAAAGACACCGCAAAAGAGTATTACATCAGATAGATCTTCATGAAGATCATGAAGAACATGGTATTGAAGAACAAAGAGAGAGAAGAAGCCATCTTGCTACTAGCTATGGACCCGTAGGTCTATGGTGAACTACTCATGCATCATCGGAGGGGCAATAGAGTTGATGTACATGCACTCCATGATCGATTCCCCCTCCGACAGATTACCAGAAAATGCTCTCATATTGGATCTCAAGGGAACAGAGGCTCCCGGTGGCGGAAAAGTATTTTTTGTTGCTCTTTTTGTATTGGGGGAGTATTTGGGAATTTATAGGAGGAGTATTAGGGTCAGGAGGCCTGCAGGGCGCCCTACAAGCCAGGGGCGCCCCCCTAGGGCGCACCCTGCTTGTCGTCTCCTGGCAGGTCTCCTGCCCCCCTCTCCAAGTCTGGCAGGTTTCTTCTCGTCTAAGAAAAATCATTCCGGAGATTTTAGTCCGTTTGGACTCCGTTTAATATTCCTTATCTGCAATACTCAAAAACAAGGAAAAACAGAAACTGGCACTAGGCTCTAGATTAATAGGTTAGTCCCAAAAATAATGTAAAATAGCATATTAATGCATATAAAACATCCAAAACAGATAATATAATAACATGGAACAATCAAGAATTATAGATACGTTGGAGACATATCAATAAGCCGACTCACAAAGCTAAGAAGGCTCACATAGATGAGTGATCTCATGGATAAGGAGGGTCACGGAGATGAGTAGGCTCATGGGTAAGCCGGCTCAAGGATAAACCGACTCATGGAGCTAAGCATGCCCACGAGATGAGTTGGGTCATGGATAAGCCGACTCACAAATAAGCTGGCTCACAGAGCTAAGCAGGCTCACATAGATGAGTCCGCTCATGGATAAGCCGACACACAAATATAAGCATGCTCTAGAGATAAGCTGGCTCACGAAGATGAGCCGACTCTAGAAAGAAGATCCATCTTGAGGATGAGTCCCAACGTGGAGAGAGAAGTCCTGGTTTTCAAGAGTCTAAATACAAGACGGAGAACCCCAACCTGGAAGACACGAAGGACTTAGAGGACTTTGAGTAGGACACCAACTACGGGTATAACTCGGAATCTCTTGTAACCCTAGGACTCATCTATTATATAAAGGTAGTCCATGGGTCATCGGAATGACATGTTTTTGGACAGACAATTCTCTAGACAGATGTTTTTAGGACTCGCAAGAGAGATATTTTGATAGGTTCCGAGAGAGATATTCTGTAGGTCTCTAGACAGATGTTTTGATAGGTCTCTAGACAGACGTTTTGATAGTCCTCGAGACAGAGGCCACAAAATAGTACCCTTGTAATCATGACCACCACAATAAATAGCAATCAAGAAATATGTAGGCTTTTACCTCCATGTGAGGGGACGAACCTGGGTAAAACTCGCGTCTCTGGATTCCGATCAACCCCATCCAAGCTTCCACCTAACAACAATTGCCTCACAACTAAGTCCTTTTACAAGGACATTTGTCATGACAAAACCACGACACTTGGCGCCCACCATGGGGCTCGCACATGGTGGTGTTATGTTCATGGAGGGAGCCCTCCCAGGGATCGAGAAGCTCGCGGTCGGCTGGATGAGGAAGAGCCGACGTGGAAAGATCTATATCAGCGAAACAATTTAGGGTCCCGAGATCGACTCGCCAAAGTTAGGATTCCTAGTAATTTATCAGCAAAACCAACGACATCGATGACTTCATCACAAAAGAGTTGGATATAGAGGGGTCGTTACTAGAGAAGCTGGATGACCCGAAACTTCAAGAAAAATCCATGTCTCTCAAACAAATCCGGCTCACCAAAAAAATCCGTGTCTCATTATATTCTGGCTTTTAGAAAAATTTCGGTTCTCATAAAATTCTGGTGGCGCAGAAAAATCCGGCTTAAGAAAAATCTGTCTCAACAGATACCTGGCTCAAGAAAATTTTGCTCAACAAAATCTGGCTCAAGAAAAATCCGGCTCTCACAAAACTCCGGCTCAAGGAAAATCCAGCTCAAGAGAAATCTAGCTCAAGGAAAATCCGGCTCAATAAAAATCCGACTCAAGAAAAATCCGGATCAAGTAAAATCCTGCTCTCAGAAAAATCTGGCTCAAGCAAAATCGGGCTAAGAAAAATCCTGCTATGAGAAAAATCTGGCTCAAGGAAAATCCGGCTTAAGGAAAATCTCGCACAAGAGAAATCAGGCTCAAGAAAAAGTCTGGCTTATGACAAAGGTTTTGGCATATTCAGAAAAATTTCGTATTATGATAAAAGTTTCGGTTCTTCAGAAGAAATATGTCTTATGACAAAGGTTCCCACATATCGAGATAAATCCAACTTATGACCAAAATTTTTGGCTCTCCAAAACAAATTCCGGCTCGAACTACCGGCTAGGTTACTGGCTTGCGACTCCTACAGGGTCGTTTACAAGCTTGAAAAGTCACCAATCATCAAATCTTCGTTGGATTTATACTGCGCTTTGAGATGCCAAGGGTACCAAAGTGGACTAGCTTCCATGATGCGCAGTTCAAACATAGGTATCCTACCTCAATGACAAAAAAATAAAGGTTGCCAAAGAGGACTAGCTGCCACGATGCAGAGTTCAAACATGAGTATCCTGCCTTACTGGCAAAAGGTAAGGTTGCCAAAGAAGACTAGTCGCCATGATGCACGGTCTAAACATGGGTGGCCATTGGAATAAAGCCATCTTATTTGGACCCGAGATGTTTTATAGTAGTAGCATCGTCTCCTGTATTTCCTATCCTGATCTTTTTCATGATCATTGGTTACTTGGAGGCTTCCAACTCATCGAGTTTAGCTATTAACATCCCTTTTAACCTCGTAAAATGCCATTACATACTTGGTTACACCAGATTATTAGCAAGATGCTACTCCGAAAAGGTGACCCGGTGTATGCCTGATGAGTCAATCATAAAGGTGACCCTGGACTCATCAAAGTAAAAATGCTGGTTAGTCACGTGAGAGTCGGCTTCCAAAGATCTTGGATAAACCAAGAGAGGCGAAAAGACATGCTTCCACATGAAGCGAAATCAGACTCGAGCCTTGAAAGATGGTCTTATGTCATGCCTTGAAAGCTCGCATTTTGTACTCTGTTATCATATACATACATCATCTCGCATTGCATCATTGTACAATGCATCATATATACATATCTATATTTGTTTATGTTGCAGAAAGCCGGTCTTCAAACCAGGTTACATTATAACTTCTGCAGGAACGAATAAATTTTTGATAGCCAAAATGGTCGGATCTTCATTATGGTTTATCATAACTAGCATTCAATGATCGGAGTTTTCAAGCCAGTTCAGAAGAAATGAATATTCTCGAAGACCTCGCATATCATATATTGCTGAGCTGGCATATTACATATTGGTGAGCTGGCCTATCACATATTGTTGAGCTGGCCTATTACATATTACATATTGCTGAGCCGACCTGATGACTGTGATCTGCGTTGGGTTTTCCGTGAAGAGGAACGGGTTATCATAGCACAATGCGGGTAAGTATTTCCCTCAGCTATGAAACCATTGTTTATCAAACCAATAGGAATACCAATCCTCAACCGTCTTCAGAGACTCCACACAAAGAAACAAACAACTTGCACCCAACGCGGGCAAGAGGGTTGTCAATCCCCTTGATCTCATTATTTGCAAGCAAATGAGGTGTGTAGATAATTGTAAATTGAAAAATAAAATAAAACAAAAATAATGGCAGCAATGTAGTAGTAGCGTTTGTAAATATATAAGTAAATAGACCTGGGGGCCGTAGTGTTCCCTAGTGGCATCTCTCATGGCAAACACATATGGTGGGTAAACAAATTACTGTTGGGCAATTGATAGAACAACGAATAATTATGCGATTTTCACGACAATGATCGTGTGTATATAGGCATCACGTCTATAAGCAAATAGGCCGGCTCCTGCCTGCACCTATTACTATTACTCCATTTCAAGAGCGCTTCTATGCTTGCCTCTCTATATAAAGTAAAAACAGAGTAATGCTTGGAGAACAATGACATGATGTAGACAAAGTAAACTCAATTAATATGAATAAACCCCATTGTTTTATCCTTAGTAGCAGCAACACAAAGAAGCATCTTGTCCCCTTCTATCACTGGAATATAGAAATTCGCGAGGTTGAACCTACTAGAATGCACCACTCCCACTTAAGAAATATTAATCTAGTTGGCCAAACTATCTCAATAGATCGGAGAGCATTACAAAGCTATGATGAACATGCGATTAAGAATCATATTAATCAGAGGTGACTCAAATACTTTTCATGAATAATCTGAACATAAACCCACTATTCATCTGATCCCAACAAACACACCATACATAGTGATTACACCGGATAGATCAAAGCGAAGGTTAAACGAACATGGTATTGAATATCATAAGAGAGAGAGAGAGAGAGAGAGAGAGAGATTGCCATCTAGATACTGCCTACGGACCCGTAGGTTTGTGGTGAACTACTCACACTTTTGGGGAACGTTGCATGGTAAACAGAAATTTCCTACGCACACGAAGACCTATCATGGTGATGATCATCTACGAGAGGGAGATCGGATCCACATACCCTTGTAGATTGCTAAGCGAAAGCGTTAATAAACGTGGTTGATGTAGTGGTACGTCTTCACGATCGGTCCCAAGAACCATCCCATGATCCGTCCCACGAACCGTCTCACGATCCGTCCCACAATCGGTCTCGATCAAGTGCCGAACGGACGACACCTCCGCGTCCCGCACACGTACAGCTGGATGACGATCTCTGCCTTCTTGATCCAGAAAGAGGGGCGGTAAAGTAGATGAGTTCTCCAGAAGCGTGACGATGCACCGGTGATGGTGATGATCTATTCCCGCAGGGCTCCGACCGAGCTCCGCACAAAACCGATCTAGAGGAAGAACTATGATCTAGAGGAGAGGGCAGCACGTGGCAAAGTTGTGTCTCAAAAACCCTAAAACCACCAGTATATATAGGAGGAGGGGAGGGGATAGCCTTGGGGCTCAAGAGAGGCCCAAGGGCGCTGGCCGAAGGAGGAGATGGACTCCCACTCCAATTCGGTTAGAGGAGGAGGAGTCCACTCCTTCCTTCCCCCCCCCTCTTTTTTTCCTTTTCTTTGGTTTTCTCCTTGTGGCGCCATAGCCCACTTGGGCTGGCCGCACCAGCCCACTAAGGGCTGGTGCGCCACCCTAGGAATATTGGGCTCACTCCCGGGTGGGTGGGCCCCTCCCGGTGAAAATCCTTAACCCATTCATCACTCCCGGTACACTGCCGCTAATGCCCGAAATCTTTCCGGTGACCAAATGAAACCATCCTATATATAAATCTTCATTTACGAACCATTCCAGAAACCCTCGTGACATCTGTGATCTCATCCGGGACTCGAACAACCTTCGATCACCATCACTTATAACTCAACTATACTAAAAACTCACCGAACCTTAAGTCTGCAGACCCTGCGGGTTCGAGAACTATGCAGACATGACCCGAGACACTCCTCGGTCAATATCCAATAGCGGGACCTGGATGTCCATATTGGATCCTACATATTCTACGAAGATCTTATCGGTTGAACCTCTGTGCCAAGGATTCATATAATCCCGTATAACATTCCCTTTGTCCTTCGGTATGTTACTTGCCCGAGATTTGATCGTCGATATCTCTATACCTATTTCAATCTCGTTACCTGCAAGTATCTTTACTCGTTTCGTAATACAAGATCCCGTGACTTACACTTGAGTCACATTGCTTGCAAGGCTTGTATGTGATGTTGTATTACCGAGTGGGCCCCGAGATAACTCTCCGTCACATGGAGTGACAAATCCCATTCTTGATCCATGCTAACTCAACGGACACCTTCGGAGATACCTGTAGAGCACCTTTATAGTCACCCAGTAACATTGTGACGTTTGATACACACAAGGTATTCCTCTGGTGTCAATGAGTTACATGATCTCATGGTTATAGGAATGAATACTTGACACGCAGAAAACAATAGCAACAAAATGACACAATCACATGCTACGTTCATAGTTTGGGTCTTGTCCATCACATCATTCTCCTAATGATGTGATCCAGTTATCAAGTGACAACACTTTGCATATGGTCAGAAAACCTTAACCATCCTTGATCAACTGGCTAGTCAACTAGAAGCGTACTAGGGACATTGTTTTGTCTATTTATCCACACATGTATCTATGCTTTCTTTCAATACAATTATAGCATGGATAATAAACGATTATCTTGAAACATGAAATATAATAATAACTATTTTATCATTGCCTCTAGGGCATATTTCCAACACACACATCATGGTGAGGGCAGCAAGGTTGATGTAGAGGCCCTCCGTGAATTATCTCCCCTCCGACAGATCACCTGAACGGAGGTTTAGATGGCCTCCCATCGGAACAGAGACTTGCTGCGGCGGAAAAAGTGTTTCGCGAGTGCTCTTAGGGTTTTTGGAATATTTGTGAATTTATTGGCCACAGAGGGACGCCGGGAGGCATCCAAGGGGGCCACAAGCCATCAGGGCGTGGCCAAGCCCTGGGCCGCGCCCTGTTGGCTTGTGCCTCCCTCTTGCAGCCTCTTGTCCACTTCCAATGCTTGCAGGTCCTCATATGGTCCAGAAAAAATGATATTAAAGTTTCGTGGCATTTGGACTTCGTTTGGTAGGGTAAACCTGCAAAGCAAAAACAGGAACTGGCACTGGGCACTGGGTCAATAGGTTAGTTCTAAAAAATATTATAAATTGGTATATAAATGCCCAAAAAGTATCCTAGAATGATAATATATCAGCATGGAACAATAAAAAATTATAGATATGTTGGAGACGTATCAGCATCGTCAAGCTTAATTCCTACTCGTCCTCGAGTAGGAAAAAGAAAAAACAGATTTTTTTATGTGACATGCTATCCATAATGTAATATCTTGTATGTATGATCATTGATAAATGATGAATTAACAAGTAGCAACATGATAATATTTATTAAGTATAAGCAACACAATTATTGATTTTCAAAGTATACAATCCTAAAAGAATGTCTACCCCCTATTCATCTTTATTGTATTAGCAAGGCATGACTCCGTCTTCACCACATAAATACAAATGTTAAGCACCACAGTGTTCAAGTGAGGCAATTGGATCGTACTTTTTCAATATGCATCAACTTTTTATTCTTCACGCAATACATGAGCGTGAACCATTGGACATAGCATATAGGTGGAATAGAATATGGTGGTAGATATCAAAGGGGTAAAAAGTGGAGAAGATAATCTCACATCAACTAGGCGTACCAACGAGGTATGGAGATGCCCATCAGTAGATGTCAATGCGAGGAGTAGGGATTGCCATGCAAATGATGCACTAGAGCTACAAGTGTATGAAAGCTCAACTGAAGCTAAGTGGAGTGTGCATCCAACTTGCTTGCTCATGAAGACCTAGGGAGTTTGAGGAAGCCCGTCATTGGAATATACAAGCCAAGTTTATTATGATAAAATAATTCCCACTAGCATATGGAGGTGATAACATAGGAGACTCCCGCTATGAAGATCATGGTGCCACTTTGAGGCACAAGTGTGGTAAAGGATAGTAGCATTGTTCCTTCTCTCTTTTTCTCTCATTTATTTTTTTATATGTTGTATTTTCTCTCTTCTTCTTTATTTGCCTCCCTCATAATATATATATATATATATACACACACACACACACACACACACATATGGTGGTATCATTTGGCCTCCCTCATTTTATTTATTTTTCGTCCGGAGTCTCATCCCGACTTGTGGGGAAATCATAGTCTCCATCATCCTTTCCTCACCGGGACAATGCTCTAACAAGGATGATCATCGCATTTTTATTTACTTACAACTCAATATGGAGAAATGATAGGAAGATATGACTCTCTGAGAATGCCTCTTGCAGTGTACCAGGATGTGCAATGATCTAGCGTGACATGTATCAAAAACATGATGGAAGGTGGCTTTGCCACAAATACTATGTCAGCTCTATATGATCATTGAAAGCAAAATGACGATGAACGAACTAGTCATGTGAAGTGATGATGGAATTTGCATGGCAATATATATTGGAAATGATATGGAAATGCCATAATAGGTAGGTATGGTGGATGTTTTGAGGAAGATATAATGAGGCTTATGTCCAACAGAGCGTATCATGCCGCGGAGTGTGGATGCACCGGCGAAAGTTGCACCAATCCTCGAGGTGAGAATGGGCTATGAACGGTACCGAAGAGGCAAGAAAATATAAGAAGGTAAAGATGCGTATGTCCAAGGTGTCACATTATTCATAAAGAACTCACATACTTATTGCGAAGTTATATTAGTTTTATCAAACATCAAAGCACTACTTGTTGGGGAACGTTGCATGGGAAACAAAAAATATCCTACGCACACGCAAGACCTATCCATGGTGATGATCATCTACGAGAGGAGAGATTGGATCCACATACCCTTGTAGATTGCTAAGAGTAAGCGTATATAATGCGGTTGATGTAGTGGAACATCTTCACGATCCAAATCACAGCCCGTCCCGCGATCTCGTCATGAACCGTCCTGCGATCCCAACCCGATCTAGTGCTGAACGGACGACACCTTCGAGTTCAGCACACGTACAGCTCGATGACGATCTCCGTCTCTCTGTCAGCATGACGGCATGGCAACGATAGTGGTGAGGCTACTCTGGCAGGGCTTCGTGGTACCGTACCGAACTAGCTACGAGGTGTCACGAAGTGGTGGAAGGAGAGAGGGTTGTGCCTTGGCTTGAGGTGCCAAAAGCCTCTCTCACCTCCACTATAGATAGGAGGGACGGGAGGGGTGGCGCTCTAGGGAAAAGCCCTAGGGTTCGGCCGAACCAAGAGGAGAGGGAGGAGTCCTCCTCCAACACAACTTGGAAGGAGTCCTCCTTCCCAATTCGATTTTTGGCCCTTTCCTCCTTTCCTTTTTCTCCCTTGGCCGAAATAGCCTCTTTGAGCTGGCCACCAGACCACTAAGGGTTGGTGCACCACCCTTTGGCTTCTTTGGTTCTCTCCCGGGTGGCTGGTCCCTCCCGGTAGAAGTCCGGAACCCATTCGTCACTCCCGGTACTTTACTCGTAATGCCCAAAAACCTTCCGGAAGCCAAATGGATACTTCCTATATATCAATCTTCGTCTCCGGACCATTCTGGAAACCCTCGTGACGTCCGGGATCTCATCCAGGACCCCGAACAACCTTCGGTCACCAACATTAGTAATTCAACTATACCGAAACGTCACCAAACCTTAAGTGTCCAGACTCTGCGGGTTCGAGAACTATGTAGACATGACCTGAGACACTCTCCGGTCAATAACCAATAGCGGGACCTAGATGCCCATATTGGCTCCTACGTATTCTACGAAGATCCTTTATCAGTTGAACCTCTGTGTCAAGGATTCACTTAATCTCGTATGTTGTTCCCTTTGTCCTTCGGTATGTTACTTGCCCGAGATTCGATCATCGGTATCTCTATGCCTAGTTCAATGTCGTTACCGTCAAGTCTCTTTACTCGTTCCATAATACAAGATCCCGTGACTAACTCTTTAGTCACATTGCTTACAAGGCTTGTTTGTGATGTTGTATTACCGAGTGGGCCCCGAGATACCTCTCCGTCACACGCAGTGACAAATCCCAGTCTTGATCCATGCCAACCTAGCAGACACCTTCGGAGATACCTTTAGATCACCTTCATAGTCACCCAGTGTAACGCCCAAGATGCGGTCCTATCCTTATTTTGGCGCGAGGGCCTCGACAGGGATAGAAACGCATCTCGTCGTTTTGCAAGAATGGATATCGTTACAAGTACATGTACTGAAAAGATGAGTATAAGGAGTTGGCTTACAGTCACCACAAGATACATCAGAGTCACATTAGTACAATACATACAAACATCATGAAGAAGAGCAGGGTCCGTCTACGGACGAAAACAAACGATAAAAGAACGACATCCATCCTTGCTATCCGAGGCTGTCGGCCTGGAACCCATCCTAGATCGATGATGAAGAAGAAGAAACTCCAAATGAACAATCAACACGCTCGTGTCAAGTAACCCTTTACCTGTACCTCCGGTGTCCCGGAGTTGCATGATCTCATGGTCATAGAAACATATACATTGACATGCAGAAAATAGCAGCAATAAACTGACACGATCATATGCTACGTTCATAGCTTGGGTCTTGTCCATCAGATCATTCTCCTAATAATGTGATCCCATTATCAAGGACAACACTTGTCCATGGCCAGGAAACCTTGACCATCTTTGATCAACGAGCTAGTCAACTAGAGGCTCACTAGGGACAGTGTGTTGTCTATGTATCCACACATGTATTTGATTTTCCAATCAATACAATTCTAGCATGGATAATAAACGATTATCATGAACAAGGAAATATAATAATAACTAATTTATTATTGCCTCTAGGGCACATTTCCAACAGTCTCCCACTTGCACTAGAGTCAATAATCTAGTTCACACCACTATGTGATTGTGATGAATCTAAGACCCATACAGTTATGGGCTTTGATCATATCGTGCTTGTGAGAGAGGTTTTTTAGTCAACAGGTCTGAATCTTTCAGATCCGTGTGTGCTTTGCAAATCTTTATGTCATCTTGTAGATGCTGCTACCACGCGCCATTTGGAACTATTCCAAAAGACTACTCCACTATACGAATCCGGTTTACTACTCAGAGTCATCCGGATTAGTGTCAAAGCTTGCATTGACGTAACCCTTTACGACGAACTCTTTTATGACCTCCATAATCGAGAAAAAAAAAATCCTTAGTCCACTAGTTACTAAGGATAACTTTTGATCCTGTCCAGTACTTGATGCTCATCAGGTGCGGTACACAACATAACATACTATAGAGCCTATGGCTTATGCATAGGGGACGACCTTCGTCCTTTCTCTTTCTTCTGCCATGGTCGAGCTTTGAGTCTTACCCAAATTCACACCTTACAACACAGCCAAGAACTCCTTCTTTGACTGATCTATTTTGAACTTCGTCAAAATCTTGTCACGGTATGTATTCATTTGAAAGTTCTATTAAGCGTTTTGATATATCTCTATAGATCTTGATGCTCAATGTTCAAGTAGCTTAATTCAGGTTTTCCTTTGAAAAAACCTTTTCCAAACAACCCTATATGCTTTCCAGAATTTCTACATCATTTCCGGTCAATAATATGTCAACCACATATACTTATCAGAAATTCGATAGTGCTCCCACTCACTTCCTTGGAAATACAAGTTTCTCATAAACTTTGTATAAACCCAAAAGCTTTGATCATCTCATCAAAGCGTATATTCCAACTCCGAGATGCTAGCTCCAGTCCATAGAAGGATCGCTGGAGCTTGCATACGTGTTAGCATCCTTAGGATCGACAAAACCTTCTGGTTGTATCACATACAACCTTTCCTCAAAGAAACTGTCGAGGAAACAATGTTTTGACATCCTATCTACAAGATTTCATAAATAATGAAGCAATTGCTAACATAATTCCAATAGACTTTTAGCATCACTACGAGTGAGAAAGTATCATCGTAGTCAACTCCTTGAACTTGTCAGAAACTTGTTTGCAACAAGTCGATCTTTCTATATGGTGACTTTCACCATCATCGTCTGTCTTCCTTTTAAAGATCCATCCATACTAACAATCGTATGACCATCAAGTAGTTCTTTCAAAGTCCACACTTTGTTTTCAAACATGGATCCTCTCTAGGATTTCATGGCCTCCAGCCATTTGTCGGAATCCGGGCCCACCATCACTTCTCCATAGCTTGTAGGTTCATTGTTGACTAGCAACATGACCTCCAAGATAGGACTACCGTACTACTTTGGAGCAGTACGTTTCCTTGTCGAACTACGAGGTTTGGTAGTAACTTGATCCGAAGCTTCATGATCACCATCATCAGCTATCCATTTCAATTAGTGTAGGCGCCACAGGAACATCTTCCTGCACCCTGCTACTCATTGGTTGAAGTCACGGTTCAATAACCTCATCAAGTTTCAAACATCCTCCCACTCAATTCTTTCGAGAGAAACTTTTTCTCGAGAAAGGACCCGTTTCTAGAAACAAACACTTTGCTTCCGGATCTGAGATAGGAGGTATATCCAACTGGTTTGGGTGTCCTATGAAGATGCATTTATCCGCTTTGGGTTCGAGCTTATCAGGCTGAAACTTTTTCACATAAGCGTCGCAGCCCCAAACTTTTAAGAAATGACAGCTCAGGTTTCTCCAAACCATAGTTCATACGGTGTCATCTCAATGGAACTATGTGGTGCCCTATTTAAAGTGAATGTGGTTGTCTCTAATGCCTAACCCCAAAATGATAGTGGTAATTGATAAGACATTAGTATGCACCATATCCAATAGGGCGCGACTATGACGTTCGGACACACCATCACACTATGGTGTTCCAGGTGGCATTAGTTGCGTAACAATTTCCACATTCTCTTAAATGTGTACCAAACTCGTAATTCATATATTCATCTCTACGATCATATCATAGATATTTCATCCTCTTGTCACGACGATCTTCAACTTCACTCTACTTGAATCTTTCAATAACTCAGACTTGTGTTTCATCAAGTAAATATACTAGTATCTACTCAAATCATGTGTGAAGTAAGAACATAACGATATCCACTGTGTGCCTCATCATTCATTGGACTGCATACATCAAAATGTATTACTTCCAATAAGTTAATTGCTTGTTCCATCTCACTGAAAAAACGAAGCCTTCAGTCATCTTGCCCATGTGGCATGATTTGCATGTATCAAGTGATTCAAAATCAAATGAGTCCAAATGATCCATCTGCATGGAGTTTCTTCATGCGTTTACACCAATAGGCATGGTTCGCATGTCTCAAACGATTCAAAAATGAGTGAGTCCAAAGATCCATCAGTATGGAGCTTATTCATGCGTTTTACACCAATATGACTCAAGCGGCAGTGCCACAAGTAAGTGGTACTATCATTACTACTTTGTATCTTTTGGCATCAATATTATGAACATGTGTATCACTAAGGTCGAGATTCAATAAACCATTCATGTTAGGTGCATGACCATTGAAGGTATTATTCAAGTAAACAAAATAACCATTATTCTCTTTAAATAAATAACCGTATTGCAATAAATACAATCCAATCATGTTCATGCTCAACACAAACACCAAACAACATTTAGGTTCAACACTAATCTCGACAATAGAGGGAGCGTGCAATGGGGATCACTTCAACCTTGAAAACACTTCCAACACACATCGTCACCTCGCCTTTAGCTACTCTCCGTTTATTCCGTAGCTTTTATTTCGAGTTACTAACACTTAGCAACCGAACCGGTATCTAATACCCCGGTGCTACTAGGAGTACTAGTAAAGTACACATCAATATCGTGTATATCCAATATACTTTTGTCGACTTTGCCAGCCTTCTCATCTACCAAGTCACTAGGGTAGTTCCGCTTTACTGACCGTTCCCCTCATAGAAGCACTTAGTCTCGGGTTTGGGTTCAACCTTGGGTTTCTTTACTAGAGTGGCAACTGGTTTGCCATTTCATGAAGTATACCTTCTTGCCCTTGCCCTTCTTGAAACTAGTGGTTTCGCTAACCATCAACAATTGATGGTCCTACTTGATTTCTACTTTCGCGGCGTCAAACATCGCGAATAACTCAGGGATCATCATCTCTATCCCTAACATGTAATAGTTCATCACGAAGCTCGGTAGCTTGGTGGCAGTGACTTTGGAGAACTATGTGAATCATTATCTTATCTCGAAGATCAACTCCCACTCGATTCAAGCGATTGTACTACTCAGATAATCTGAGCAATTGCTCAATGATTGAGCTTTTCTCCCTTACTTCGCAGGCCAAGAATCTTGTCGGAGGTCTCATACCTCTCAAAGTGGGCACGAGCCTGAAATCCCAATTTCACCTCTTGGAACATCTCATATGTTCCACGACGTTCAAAACGTCTTTGGCACCTCAATTCTAAGCCGTTAAGCATTACGCACTAAACTATCATGTAGTCATAAAAACGTGTATGTCACATGTTCGCAACATCCACGGATGACGCTCGGGGTTCAGCACACCGAGCGGTGCATTAAGGACATGTGCCTTCTGTGCGGCAATGAGGACAATCCTCAGTTTATGGACCCAGTCTGCATAATGGCTACTATCATCTTTCAACTAAGTTTTCTCTAGGAACAGATGAAAAATAGTAGAGCTACAGCGCAAGCTACAACATAATTTGCAAAGACATTTTGACTATGTTCATGATAATGAATTCAATTAATCATGTTACTTAAGAACTCCCACTCAAATTGACATACCTCTGGTTATTCAAGTGGTACACGATCCAAATTCACTAACTCAAGTCTGATCATCACGTGAGTTGAGTTTAGCTTTCAATGGTGAACATCTCCATGTTGATCACAACCACTATATGACTCATGCTCGACCTTTCGGTCTCTTGTGTTCCAAGGCCATGTCTGTACATGGTAGGCTCATTAAGTTATACCCGAGTGTTCCGCGTGTGCAACTGTTTTGCACCCGTTGTATGTGAACGTAAAGTCTATCACACCCGATCATCACGTGGTGTCTCGAAACGACGAACTATCGCAACGGTGCACAGTCGGGGAGAACACAATTTTATCTTTAAATTCTGTGAGGGATCACCTTATAATGCTACCGTCATCCTAAGAAAAAAAAGGTGCATAAAAGGATTAACATCACATGCAAATCATAAGTGACATGATATTTCCATGAACTTGTGCTTCTAGATCTCCATCACCAAAGCACCGACATGATCTCCATCGTCACCGACGCCATATCATGATCTCCATCATTGTGCTTCCATCGAGGTTGTCACGGTAACTATGCTGTTACTACTAAAGCTACTACTAGCGATAAAGCAAAGCATCACCAAGCGCAAAATAATTAAAGACAACCCTATGGCTCCTTCTGGTTGCCGTAGCATCAATGTGCAATTTGATATTTAAGTATTACAACATGATCATCTCATACATGCAATATATCATATCATGTCTTTGGCCATATCGCATCACATGCATACCCTGCAAAAACAAGGTAGACATCCTCTAATTTGTTGTTGCAAATTTACGTGGCTGCTATGGGTATCTAGTATGATCGCATCTTACTTACGCAAAACCACAACGGTGATATGCAAGTTGCTATTTAACCTTCTCCAAGGACCGCATCGGTCAAATCTGATTCAACTAAAGTTGAAGAAACAGACACCCACCAGTCATATTTATGCAACAAGTTGCATGTTAGTCGATGGAACCGGTCTCTCGTAAGCGTACGAGGAATGTTGGCCCGGGCCGCTTCAATCCAACAATACCGCTGAATCAAGAAAAGACTAAGGAGGGCAGCAAATTAAACATCAACACCCACAAACTCTTTTGTGTTCTACTCAAGGTATCATCTGGGCATGAACCTGGCTCCGATACCACTGTTGGGGAATGTTGCATGGGAAACAAAAAATTTCCTACACACACGCAAGACCTATCCATGGTGATGATCATCTACGAGATGAGAGATTGGATCCACATACCCTTGTAGTTCGCTAATCGGAAGTGTATATAATGTGGTTCATGTAGTGGAACATCTTCACGATCCATATCACAACCCGTCCCGCGATCTCATCACGAACCGTCGCGCGATCCCATCACTATCCATCCCGATCTAGTGCCGAACGGATGACACCTCTGTGTTCAGCACACGTACATCTCAATGACGATCTTCGCCTTCTTGATCCAGCAAGAGAGACGAAGAGGTAGCTGAATTCTCCAGCAAAACGTCGGCGTGGTGGCGATGGTGGTGAGGCTACTCCGGCATGTCTTCGTCGTACCGTACTGAACTAGCTACGGGGTGTCACGAAGTGGTGGGGGGAGATAGGGTTGCGTCTTGGCTTGAGGTGCCAAAACCTCTCTCACCTCCACTATATATAGGAGGGAGGGGAGGGGTGGTGCCCTAGGGCAAAGCCCTATGGTTTGTCCGAACCAAGAGGAGAGGGAGGAGTCCTCCTCCAACACAACTTGGAAGGAGTCCTCCTTCCCAATTCGGTTTTGGCCCTTTCCTCCTTTCCTTTTTCTCCCTTGGCCGAAAAAGCCTCTTTGGGCTGGCCACCAACCCACTAAGGGTTGGTGCGCCACCCTTGGGATTCTATGGTTCTCTCCCGGGTGGGTGGCCCATCCCGATAGAACTCCGGAACCCATTCATCACTCCCGACACTTTACCGGTAATGCCCGAAAACCTTTCGGAAGCCAAATGGATACTTCCAATATATCAATCTTTGTCTCCAGACCATTCCGAAGACCCTCGTGACATCCGGGATCTCATCCAGGACTCCGAACAACCTTCGGCCACCAACATAAATAATTCAACTATATCGAAACATCACAGAACCTTAAGTGTGCAGACCCTGCGCGTTCCAGAACTGTGTATACATGACCTGACACACTCTCCGGTAAATAACCAATTGTGGGACCTGGATGCCCATATTGGCTCCTACATATTCTACGAAGATCTTGTATCGGTTGAACCTCTATTTCAAGGATTCACTTAATCCCGTATGTTGTTCCCTTTGTCCTTCGGTATGTTACTTGCCCGATATTCGATCGTCGGTATCTCTATACCTAGTTCAATCTTGTTACTGACAAGTCTCTTTACTCGTTCCGTAATACAAGATCCCGTGACTAACTCTTTAGTCACATTGCTTGTAAGGCTTGTTTGTGATGTTGTATTACCGAGTGGGCCCCGAGATACCTCTCCGTCACACGGAGTGACAAATCCCAGTCTTGATCCATGCCAACCCAACATACACCTTCGGAGATACCTGTAGAGCACCTTTATAGTCACCCAGTTACGTTGCGATGTTTGATACACACAAGGTATTCCTCCGGTGTCCGGGAGTTGCATGATCTCATGGTCATAGAAACAGATACATTGACATGTAGAAAACAACAGCAATAAACTGACACGATCACATTCTACGTTCATAGTTTGGGCCTTGTCCATCACATAACTCTCCTAATGATGTGATCCTGTTATCAAGCGACAACACTTGTCCATGGCCTGGAAACCTTGACCATCTTGGATCAACGAGCTAGTCAACTAGAGGCTCACTGGGGACAGTGTCTTGTCTATGTATCCACACATTTATTTGAGTTTCTAATCAATACAATTCTAGCATGGATCATAAACGATTATCATGAACAAGGAAATATAATACTAATAACTAATTTATTATTGCCTCTAGGGCATATTTCCAACACTACTCGCATGCCCCGAGGGAGGGGGTTGGTAGGAGTTAACCGTCACGCGCCCCCGACTTGAGACAACACTAGGATTTTAACAAGGAATAATAATGCTCACACATCATCACCATGCGTCTTTAATATTTAGATGAACGGGTTGTCGTAGTAAAATGCGGGTAAGTATTTCCCTCATTTATGAAACCAAGGTTTATCAAACCAATAGGAATACGAATCCTCAACCGTGTTCACCGACTACACACAAAGAAAGAAACAACTTGCACCCAACGCGGGCAAGAGGGTTATCAATCCCCTTGATCTCGTTATTTGCAAGAAAATGAGGTGTGTAGATAATTGTTGATAATTTTAAATTGAAAAATTAAATTAAATACAAATAATGGCATCAAGGTAGTAGTAGTGTTTGTAAATATATAAGTGAATAGACCTGGGGGCCATAGTGTCCCCTAGTGGCATCTCTCATGGCAAAAGCATATGGTGGGTAAATGCTACTTCTTGAGCTTGTGTTGGTTTTCCCTTGAAGAGGAAAGGGTGATGCAACAAAGTAGATAACTATTTCCTTCAGTTTGTTGAGAACCAAGGTATCAATCCAGTAGGAGGAACAAGCAAGGCCCCAATCTTAGCACCTACACAAACAATCAAACACTTGCACCCAATGCTAAAAAGGGGTTGTCAATCCCTTTACAGTTATTTGCAAGGATGAGATCTAATAGAGATAGATATAAAAGATCGGCAACCACTTGCAAATAATTCTGAAGGGTTTAATAACCCCTTTATAGCGTTGGGTGCAAGTGTTTGATTGTTTGTGTAGGTGCTAAGATTGGGGCCTTGCTTGTTCCTCCTACTGGATTGATACCTTGGTTCTCAACAAACTGAGGGAAATACTTATCTACTTCGCTGCATCACCCTTTCCTCTTCAAGAAAAAACCAACGCAAGCTCAAGAGGTAGCACGGAGTAATAGTAGTAGATGCAGAATTGTTTCGGTCTACTTGACAAAGATGCATAATCATTGCCTTGGATATCTTCATAATTATTCGCTTTTCTATGAATTGCTCGACAGTAATTTGTTCACCCACCATATTATTTTCCTTTATGAGACAAGCCTCTAGTGAAACCTATGGCCCCCGTGTCTATTTTCCGTATTATACTTTCAGATATATACACCAAATACCAAAAATATCTTGTTGTAATTTATTTATTTTTGTTTTACTTTCAGATCTATCAATCTTTTATATCTATCTCTATCAAATCTCATCCTTCAAAATAACTTTGAAGGGATTGACAACTCATGTTTAGCGTTGGGTGCAAGTGCTTGATTGTTTGTGTAGGTACTACGATTGGGGCGTGACGTCACATGTGCTTCCCTGGCAATGGCTCCAGAAAAGGGCTGATCCTACAATCTCTAGTGTTAGCTAGACGAATGCTTATAAACAACTAACCTTCTCCTGCAACGGCACCAGAAGAATGCTGATAGCACTCCCCGACAATGAAACTGGAATAATGTTGTTGATGGCCCACCAACGCGTGGGTTTGCAGCAGTTTTCGAGGGTAGAGTATTTGACCCAATTTGTAGGTACGCCACACAGGAGGTGAGAGTATACTCTCAAGTATTAGCAGCTGAATTTGTCAGATTCAACCACACCTGAAAGATTAGTATCTGCAAGAACAATAGTAACAGCGAAGTAGTAACAGCGAAGTAGCGGGTATCGGCAGTGAAACGAGCAATAACACTGGCAAGGAACAACAGTAGCAACAGTAGTAGCAGCAGAGCAAGACAAGTAACGGCAGTAGCAACAGTAGCAGCAGAGCAAGACAACTAACGGCAGTAGCAACAGTAGAAGCAGTAGCAAGACAAGTAACGACAGTAGTAACAGTAGGACAAACTCGTAGGCATTGGA
Source organism: Hordeum vulgare subsp. vulgare (assembly GCF_904849725.1). NCBI lineage: Eukaryota > Viridiplantae > Streptophyta > Magnoliopsida > Poales > Poaceae > Hordeum > Hordeum vulgare. The sequence continues at coordinate 527,861,159 of NC_058523.1, forward strand.
TCGGTGATTTGTTTGGATGATATTCATCATGCAACAGCTATAACATAGAGAGATATGTGGCTAGCTCCCGTTCGTCAATGTGATGTAGGCATGCATTCCGTGTGTCGTCATATGTGCTTAGGGAAAAGAACTTGCATGACATCTATTGTCCATCCCTCCCGTGGCAGCGGGGTCCAAAAGGAAACTACGAGATATTAAGGTTCTCCTTTTAATAAAGAACTGGACCAATGCATTAGCACTTGGTGAACACATGAACTCCTCAAACTATGGTCATCACCGGGAGTGGTTCCGGTTATTGTCACTCCGGGGTTGCCGGATCATAACACATAGTAGGTAACTACAACTTGCAAGATCGGATCTAAAACACACATATATTGGTGACAACATAATAATTTCAGATCTGAAATCATGGCACTCGGGCCCTAGTGACAAGCATTAAGCATGGAAAAGTAGTAGCAACATCAAATCTTAGAACATAGTGGATACTAGGGATCAATCCCCGTCAAAACTAACTCGATTACATGATAGATCTCATCCTACTCATCACCGTCCAGCGAGCCTACGAATAGATTACTCACGAATGATGAAGAGCTTCATGGAATTGGAGAGGGAAGAAGGTTGATCATGACGATGGCGACGATTTCCCCTCTCCGGAGCCCAAGACGGACTCCAGATCTGCCCTCCAGATGAAGAACAGGTGGTGGCGGCGCCTCCGTATCAAAAACACGACGAAAACTTCTCTTTTATTTTTTCTGGGATGAAAGACAACTTATAGAGCTGGAGTTGGGGGCGGGAGAGGCCCGTGGGCCCCACAAGCCTGCCCACCGCCACCAGGGGGTGGTGGCGGAGCACGGGCTTGTGGCCCACTGGCCCACCCCCTCAGGTGGATTCTGGCATAGGTATTTTTGATATTTTCCAAAACTGCTCCCCGTAAATTTTCAGGACGTTTGGAGAACTTTGATTTCTGCACAAAAATAACACCAAGGCAATTATGCTGAAAACAACGTCAGTCCAGGTTAGTTCCATTCAAATCATGCAAATTATAGTCCAAAACAAGAGCAAAAGAGTTTGGAAAAGTAGATACGTTGGAGACGTATCAACTCCCCCAAGCTTAAAACCTTGCTTGTCCTCAAGCAACTCAGTTGACAAACTGAGAGAGAAAGAAAAACTTTGACAAACTCTGTTTGATCTTGTTGTTGCAACTATGTCTAAGTCATAACTAGAATTTCAGCAAGATCACAAGTTAACCACATAAGCAAATGACACAAAGGTCTCACGGTAAACTAATATCAATGGCATAATCAGCTAACGGGCAAATAATAATGAGTTTCAAATACCAACACTTCAATCAAAACAAGCATGAAGCAATATGAATAGGTGGTATCTCGCTAGCTCTTTCTGAGACCGCAAAACATAAATGCAGAGCACTTTCAAAGATCAAGGGCTGACTAAACATTGTAATTCATAGCAACGAAGATCCAGTCATAGTCATACTCAATATCAATCAAAAGCAAAGCATAAAAATGACAGAGGTGCTCTCTAATTGATGATTATATAAGAGGAGGATGACTCGACAGGAAAATAAATAGACAGGCCCTTCGCAGAGGGAAGCATTGATTTGCAGAGGTGCCAGAGCTCAAGCTTTGAAAACAGAGATAATAATTTTGGGTGGCATGCTTTCATTGTCAACCCAATGACCAAGAGTTCTCAATATCTTCCACGCTACTCATGCCATAGGCGGTTTCCAAACAGAAAAGTAAAGTTTTAACTCCCCCACCACCAATCAATCACACTCCACGGCTAGCCGAATCCTCGGGTACCGTCCATACTAACATCAATCCAAGGGGGAGTCTTGTTTTATAGTTATGTTTTCGATTTAAGCATGGAACTAGGCATCCCAAGTACCGGCTCCTTTCTCGTGAATGACTATGAAAAAACACATGTCGAGGATAACACTCCTAGCATGGAAGATACCAATAGCCCTCTATCACCACATGAGCGGTTCGGGCATGCAAAACAGATTTATTTCTTGAAGGTTTAGAGAATGGCACATGCAAATTTACTTGGAACGGCAGGAAGATACCGCAAAGAGGTAGGTATGGTGGACTCTCATGGAAATTTTTTTGGGTTTATGGAGGTGGATGCACAAGCAGCATTCCCGCTTAGTACAAGTAAAGGCTAGCAAAATACTGGGAAGCGACCAACTAGAGAGCGACAACAGTCATCAAGATGCAATGAGTTTGAGTAACATTGAATGCAAGCATGAACAGGATATAAATCACCATGAACACGAACATCATAGAGGCTATGTTGATTTTATTTCAACTACATGCATGAACATGCGCCAAGTCAAGCCACTTGAAACATTCAAAGGAGAATACCATCCTATCATACTACATCATAGTCATTTCAAAATCTATGTTGGCAATCAAGACAAACCATTATAAGCTCTCAGCTAAATAAGCATGGCATCAGAAACTATGATCTCTAAGTTGTCATTGCAAACATGGTTCTCTCACAACAAAGCTAAATCTGGGTCGACAAGCTAGTCATATTTACAAAAACAAAACAGATAGAGTTCATACCAGCTTTTCAGTCTCAGTCACTTCATCATATATCATCATTGTTGCCTTTCATTTGCACGATCGAACGATGAAAACGATAATAAGCGCATTGGACTAAGTTGAATCTGCAGGCAAACACAAAGGAGAAGACAAAGTAATAAGGCTCTTTGAAAGCTAAACAGGTAAGCATGTAAGAACCATCAAGCATTGTAACCAATATCTTCTACCTTGACACAAAGAAAAAGAAAACTATTTACACGGGAAAGCTCCCAACAAGCAAAAGAAGAAAGAAAATCTTTTTGGGTTTTCTCAAAAGGACACAAAACAAGAAAACAAGAAAACGAAAAGAAACTAGCATGGATAATACAGTGTCAAAGTGTAAACACCGGCTAACAAAGTGAAAGCATAAGTATGAATATAAAGTCGGTGAGAACTCGTACTCCCCCAAGCTTAGGCTTTTGGCCTAGCTTCGTCTACTCCCATGGTGGGAAATAACCAGCTCCAGGATACTCCGGAGCAGACTGTGGATGCCACTGCTGTGTGAGCTCCTCTGGCTCCCAGTGATAAACTGGCGTCTGGTACTCGACTGGCGGCTCGGGCGCGGGCGCCTGTGGTTGGGCCAAGCCCCAAGATGCGTAGATGTCCGCGGGCATAATAGTGTACCTGCCTGCATGAAGATCAAACAAAGAAGGAGCAGGCAAAGTAATAGTCTCTCGAGTACCCTGACTAAACACCAGGTTATAAATCATCCGTCAACTAGCATCTCTATCCAGAAAATCATGGCGAACCATGTTGTCATAATCCAGATATCTCTCAGGGAGAAGCATCTCTCCTTCCTCTCCCAGTCTAATGGGTATCTCAAAGTGTCTGGCAAGACGGGTAGCATAGATACCTCCACAGACAACACATTTAGAACGGTTCATGTTCAACAGTTGAGCTACTATAGCGTCCAAGCTATAAGTCTTATCGTTATAAAGGCCTTCGCGCAAAACCGCAAGGTCTGGAGAACTGAGTGATCCAGCCTCCCCACGACCAATCAAACATTTTTCCACAAATAGTGAGAAGTACCGAAGCATAGGAAAATGTATGCTAGCGATTCTAGCGCGAGGCACTCCTCTCTCCTCTCCAACAGCAATAGAACCAATGAAATCCTCCAAGTCCCGTGGACGAGGGTCACGGATATCCCCAATATAAGGTAATTTGCATACATTGCAAAATTCCTGCAGCGTCATGCACTGGGGGACATCGTATATCATGAACTCAACCATGGGAGGATTCTTCCTCGGATAAAAGTTGAAGCTTTGAACGAAAATATTGGTGAGGAGGAGATATTATGGGCACTTATCTTCAACGAACGTAGTAAGACCTACGTTCTCCACCAAGTAATAAAAGTCTTCATAAAGCCCGGCGGCGCGCAAAAATTCATCACTTGGCCACTCGCACGCTCGAACTTCTGTGACTCGAGGGACTACGTACTTGGGGTGGTTCTTCTCATCCTCCTTGTGGTTACAGCCTGAAGATCCTCTCAAGAACCTCCTCGTCTTTTCCTTTTTCTAGCTCCGAAAAATTCTGAAATTTTTAGAGACTTCGAAAGAAAAGTGAACAAGGATCAACCCAACTTGTAGCAACTACTCCTACTAGTGCCTAGAGACCATATCACACGCTAAAACTACTTGGGACCAGCTAAAATCAACCTTTTAAGCTCAAGAACAGGGTCACCAAGGTAGCAAGAATTCGCGAAGGATAAAGCACTAGAGCAAAAACTAATTGGACCAATGGAGGAGTCACTTACCAAGGAGTAATTTCCCCAAAACGGTTCGGAGAATGGTGCTATGAGCAAGGAGATCGAAAATCACAGCCAAATGAGCAAGAAGACGGGTTTGAGCTGCGAAACAATTTTTTCTGGAGGTGGAAGAAGAGGCTGAGAGCTGGAATGAGTGGAGGGGATGCCTGTGGGCTCCACAAGCTTGCACCCCACCACTAGGGGGGTAGGTGGCGGTGGGGGGGCTTGTGGCCCACTGGTCAGGCCCCCTGACCAGCTCTCAGGCTCAGAAATTTTCAAATATTCCAGAAAAAATCATACTAAATTTTCAGAACCATCAGAGAACCTTTATTTTCGAGGTATTTTTCTCCGGGACGCTAAAACAGAAAACAGGAAAAGCTAAACTAATTCTATCATTTTTCTTCTAAGCAAAAGAAAATGAAGACTCAAAACAGAGGTATGTGACTCTTTGATTCATCTGTTTCATGGTGATCGAAAGAAATCCGTCAATGGGATTGATCAAGTCCTTATGACAAAACCTTCTCGAATCGCAAGAGAGAACGGAGAATTTTTGAATAGCCACTAAGTCACCTCAATGGGGATATGAATCTCCCCAACAAGCAAATCATACTTCATCTTGACACGAGGAATAGGGCATTCAAAGCTCCCAATGAGAATCGATGAAGTCTTTTCGACAACATTGATGCAATGTACTAGATATCGTTTCTTCGGAAAGTGCACTGTGTGCTCATTACCGTTGACGTGGAAAGTGACATTGCCTTTGTTGCAATCTATAACAGCCCCTGCAGTGTTTAAAAAGGGTCTTCCGAGGATGATAGCCATGGCATCGTCCTCGGGAATATCAAAGATAACAAAGTCTGTTAAGATAGTGGTATTAGCAACCACAACAGGCATATCCTCGCAAACGCCGATAGGGAAAGCAGTTGATTTGTCGGCCATTTGCACAGAAATTTCAGTGGGTCTCAACTTATCCAACTCAAGTCTACGATAAAGAGAAAGTGGCATAACACTAACACCGGCTCCAAGGTCACATAAGGCAGTTCTGACGTAGTTTCCTTTAATGGAGCAAGGTATAGTGGGCACTCCGGGATCACCAAGTTTCTTAGGAGTTCCACCTTTGAAAGTATAATTGGCAACCATCATGGAGATCTCAAGATCTAGTCTCTTCCGTTTATTAGTCACGATATCTTTCATGTACTTGGCATACAAAGACATCTTGAGCATATCAGTTAACCGCATCTACAGAAAGACGGGTCTTATCATCTCAACGAAGCTCTCAAAATCCTCATCATCCTTTTTCTTGGATGGCTTAGGAGGAAAGGGCATAGGTCTCTGAACCCATGGCTCTCTTTCTTTACCATGCATCCTAGCAGTGAAGTCATTCTTGTCGTATCTCTTAGGTTGTGGATTATCAGGATTAACCGTAGGTTCAATCTCCACATCCTCACCATGGCTAGGTTGAGAATTATTAGGAACATCACTGTCCATATTGTCACCAGGTTCATGTTCATCACCTGATTGTGTTTCTGCATCAGACGCACAAATATCATTAGGTTCTTCAGGTGTGATAGTATTTGGTGAACTGGCGTGTAGGCTTCTATCATCCTTCTTCTTCTCCTTACGATGACTAGGTGAATCAGCATTGATTCCTTGAGAATCTTGATCAATTATCTTAGGATGACCTTCAGGATACAAAGGTTCCTGAGTCATTTTGCCTCCTCTAGTAATGACTCTGACAGAGTTGTCTTTTAATTCATTGAGTAGGTCATTATGAGCTTTAAGTACTTGTTCTACCTGAGTAGTAATCATAGAGGCATGTTTACTCAGAAGCTTCAGAGCATTGACATTTCTGTCTACACAAGCACTTAAATGGCTAAGCATACGCGTACTTTGTTCCAAATGTCTGCTAACATAATCATTGAAAGTGTGTTGTTTGGCAACAAAGTTGTCAAATTCATCAAAGCATAGGCTAGCAGGTTTATCAAAAGGAATATCACTCTCATCAAACCTACGCAGAGAATTCACTTCTACTACCTGTATCGGGTTATCGAGACCGTGGATCTCTTCGATAGGTGGTAGATTTTTGACATCTTCAGCTCTAATGCCTTTATCTTGCATAGATTTCTTGGCTTCTTGCATATCTTCGGGACTGAGGAATAGAATACCTCTTTTCTTAGGAGTTGGCTTAGGAGGTGGTTCGGGAATAGTCCAAGCATTATCGTTGATCAAGATGTGATTCAGTAGAGTCTCAGCTTGTTCTACAGTTCGTTCCCTAAAAACACAACCAGCACAACTATCTAGGTAGTCTCTAGAGGCATCGGTAAGTCCATTATAGAGGATATCAAGTATCTCGTTCTTCTTAAGAGGGTGATCAGGCAAAGCATTCTGTAGCTGGACAAGCCTCCCCCAAGCTTGTGGAAGACTCTCTTCTTGGAGTTGAGCAAAGTTGTATATTTCCTGCGAGGCAGCTTGCTTCTTATGGGCAGGGAAATATTTCTCATAGAAGTAATAGACCATCTCCTGGGGACTACGCACACATCCAGGAGCAAGAGAGGTGAACCAGGATTTAGCGTCATCCTTTAGAGAGAAAGGAAACAACTTAAGGATATAGTAGTGGCGGATCTTCTTCTCATTAGTGAAAAGGTTGGCTATTTCAGATAGTTTGGCTAGATGGGCTATGACCGCCTCAGACTCATAACCATGAAAAGGATGAGATTCGACTAGAGAGATTATCTCAGGATCGACAGAGAATTCATAATCCTTATCGGTGACAAAGATAGGCGAAGTGGCAAACTTTGGATCATTTCTCATCCTAACTTCCCGAGATTTTTCCTTCCACTTGAGAATTAATTTCTCAGCGTCATAGGAATCCTTACACGCAAGAAAATCCTCAGCTATCTCTCCCTCCATAACGTAACCCTCACGTATAACATGCAATTCATATCTAGGAGAGCTAGGTCTAACAGGAGCAAAAGCAGGTTCTATCTCAATAGCATCGGCAGTATCAGAAGCATCACGAGCATTGCCAGTAACTCTAGCAATATGAGCATCAAGGAACGCTCCCAGTGGAACATCAGGCAAAGCAGTATCTCTAGCAGTATCAAGCATAGCATCATCAGACATAATAGCATCTCTAGCATCGTCAGGCATAGTATCAAGCATAGCATCTCTAGCAGTAGTATCACAAGCATCATCAAGCACAGACGACATATCAAGACTTCTAGCAGGAGGTGATGTCGCAAACTTACTCATAACTAAAGGTGAATCAAGTGCAGAGCTAGATGGAAATTCCTTACCTCCCCTCATAGTTGAGGGCAAGACTTTGGTCTTCGGATCCTTCAGATTCTTCATAGTGATCAGTAGATATAAATCCCAAGTGACTTAGAGAATATAGCAATACTTCCCCGGCAACGGCGCCAGAAAAGTGCTGACGTCAGCTGTGCTTCCCTGCCAATGGCTCCAGAAAAGGGTTGATCCTGCAATCTCTAGTGTTAGCTAGACGAATGCTTATAAACAACTAACCTTCTCCTGCAACGGCACCAGAAGAATGCTGATAGCACTCCCCGGCAATGAAACTGGAAGAATGTTGTTGATGGCCCACCAGCGCGTGGGTTCGCAACAGTTTTCGAGGGTAGAGTATTCGACCCAATTTGTAGGTGCGCCAGACAGGAGGTAAGAGTATACTCTCAAGTATTAGCAGCTGAATTTGTCAGATTCAACCACACCTGAAAGATTAGTATCTGCAAGTACAATAGTAACAGGGAAGTAGTAACAGCGAAATAGCGGGTATTGACAGTGTAACGAGCAATAACAGTGGCAAGGAACACGAGTAGTGACAGCAGTAGCAAGTAGCAACAGTAGCAAGCGACAGTAGTAGCAATAGTAGCAGCAGCAACAGAGTAAGACAAGTAACAACAGTACCAACAGTAGTAGCAGCAGAGCAAGACAAGTAACGGTAGTAGCAACAGTAGCACCAGAGCAAGACAAGTAACGGCAGTAGCAACAGTAGCACCAGTAGCAAGACAAGTAACGGCAGTAGTAACAGTAGGACAAACTCGTAGGCATTGGATCGGTGATTTGTTTGGATGATATTCATCATGCAACATCTATAACACGGAGAGATATGTGGCTAGCTCCCGTTCGTCAATGTGATGTAGGCATGCATTTCATGTGTCGTCATACATGCTTAGGGAAAAGAACTTGCATGACATCTATTGTCCATCCCTCCCGTGGCAGCGGGGTCCAAAAGGAAACTACGGGATATTAAGGTTCTCCTTTTAATAAAGAACCGGGCCAACGCATTAGCACTTGGTGCACACATGAACTCCTCAAACTATGGTCATCACCGGGAGTGGTTCCGGTTATTGTCACTCCGGGGTTGCTGGATCATAACACATAGTAGGTAACTACAACTTGCAAGATCGGATCTAAAACACACATATATTGGTGACAACATAATAATTTCAGATCTGAAATCATGGCACTCGGGCCCTAGTGACAAGCATTAAGCATGGCAAAGTAGTAGTAACATCAAATCTCAGAACATAGTGGATACTAGGGATCAATCCCCGTCAAAACTAACTCGATTACATGATAGATCTCATCCTACTCATCACCGTCCAGCGAGCCTACGAATAGATTACTCACGAACGACGAAGAGCTTCATGGAATTGGAGAGGGAAGAAGGTTGATGATGACGATGGGGACGATTTCCCCTCTCCGGAGCCCAAGACGGACTCCAGATCTGCCGTCTAGATGAAGAACAGGTGGTGGCGGCGCCTCCGTATCGAAAACGCGACGAAAACTTCTCTTTTTATTTTTTCTAGGACGAAAGACAACTTATAGAGCTGGAGTTGGGGGAGGCAGAGGCCTGTGGGCCCCCACAAGCCTGCACACCGCCACCAGGGGGTGGTGGCGGAGCAGGGGCTTGTGGCCCACTGGCCCACCCCCTCAGGTGGATTCTGGCGCAGGTATTTTTGATATTTTCCAAAACTGCTCCCCGTAAATTTTCAGGACGTTTGGAGAACTTTGATTTCTGCACAAAAATAACACCAAGGCAATTTTGCTGAAAACAGCGTCAGTCCAGGTTAGTTGCATTCAAATCATGCAAATTATAGTCCAAAACAAGGGCAAAATAGTTTGGAAAAGTAGATAAGTTGGAGACGTATCAGGGCTTTGCTTGTTTCTCCTACTTGATTGATACATTGGTTCTCTACAAACTGAGGGAAATACTTATCTACTTCGCTACATCACCCTTTCCTATTCAAGGGAAAACCAACACAAGTTCAAGAGGTAGCAAGAAGGATTTCTGGTGCTGTTGCCGGGGAGGATACATAGAAAGATCAAGCCTACCAAGTACCCATCACAAACTCATCTCTTGCATTTACTTTATTTTCCATTTGTCTCTCGTTTTCCTCTCCCCCACTTCTAAAACAATTTTCAGAAAATACCAAAAAGATTTTCTTTTTTTTATTCGCCCTTCTTCCGTTCGTCTTTTCGTTTGATTGCTTGTGTGCTAGATTGCTTGCTTTGTCACAATGACTCAAGAGAATACCAAGTTATGTGATTTTCCACTACTAATAATAATGATTTTATTAGTATTCCGATTGCTCCCGCCACTAGTGCGGAATCTTATGAAATTAATGCAGCTTTGCTCAATCTTGTTATGAAAGAACAATTTTTTGGCCTTCCTAGTGAAGATGGTGCACCCCATCTAAATACTTTTGTTGAGTTATGTGATATGCAAAATAATAAAGATGTGGATAATGAAATTGTTAAATTGAAGCTATTTCCTTTATTGCCACGAGATCATGCTAAAACTTGGTTTTCATCTTTACCTACAAATAGTATTGATTCGTGGAGTAAGTGTAAAGATGCTTTTATTTCCAAGTACTTTCCGCCAGCTAAGATTATCACCCTTAGGAACGATATAGTGAATTTTAAGCAACTTAATCATGAGCATGTTGCACAATCTTGGGAGAGGATGTAACTAATGATTAGGAATTACCCCGCGCATGGTTTGAGTTTATGGATGATTATACAATTTTTTTATGCGGGATTGAATTTTCCTTCTAGAAATCTTTTAGATTCCGCCGCGGGTGGTACTTTTATGAAAATCACATCAGGAGAAGCTGCTACACTCCTAGATAATATTATGGCAAATTACTCTGAATGGCATACCGAAAGATCTCCTACTAGTAAAAAAGTACACACTATTGAAGAAATAAATACTTTGAGTGGAAAGATGGATGAATTGATGAATTCTTTTGCTAGTAAGAGTGTTCCTATTGATCCCAATGATATTCCTTTCTATTCTTTGATTGGAAATAATAATGAATCTATGGATGTGAATTTTGTTGGTAGGAACAATTTTGGCAATAATGCGTATAGAGGTAACTTCAATCCTAGGTCATTTCCTATTAATTCCTCTAACAATTATCGTAATTCCTACAACAATTCTTATGGAAATTATAGTAAGATGCCCTCTGATCTTGAGAATAATATTAAAGAATTCATTAGCTCTCAAAAAGGTTTCAATGCTATGATTGAAGAAAAATTGCTCAAGATTAATGATTTGGCTAGGAACTTTGATATAATTTCTCTTGAGATTGATTCTTTGAAAATTAGATCTATTACACTCAAGCATGATATTAATGAGTCTTTAAAAGCTATGAGAATTTCTATTGATGAATGTAAGGAAAGAACCGCTAGAATACGTGCTAAGCGCGAATGGCTTGAAAAGGTGTTTTCTCGTGATAATAACGATGAAGATCTCAAAGTGATTGATGTGACTCCCATTGAATATTTGTTTTATATTATAAATCTTGAAAAAGATGGGACTGGAGATGAGTCAACTTCAGTTAAAAGGTGTCCCAATGATTCATAGTTTATAGATCTTAATGCTAAGATTGATAAAAGTGGGATTGAAGAGGTGATACGTCCATTTTGCATCATGTTTTCATGTTGAAATTTATCGCTTCTTTGGCTGTTATTTCACTTCACGGTACAATTCTTATGCCTTTTCTCTCTTATTTTGCAAGGTTTACATGAAGAGGGAGAATGCCGGCAACTGGAATTCTGGCCTGAAAGTGGAGCAAAGTTGAGATACTCATTCTGCGCAACTCCAAACGCCGTAAAAATCAACGAGGATTTTTTTTCCGGATTTATCAAAAATACTGGGCCGAAGAAGTGCCAGAGGGGGCGTGCAGGTGGCCACAAGCCTGCACGGTGCAGCCACCCCCCAGGCCGCGCCATGAGGGCTTGTGGGAAGCATGCAGGCCCACTTGCCCCCCTCTTCTGCTATATGAAGGGTTTCGTCCAGGAAAAAATCAAGGAGGAGCTTTTTCGTGGTTTCGCCACCGCCACGAGGCGGAACTTGAGCAGAACCAATCTAGAGCTGTGACAGGACGATCCTGCCGGGGAAACTTCCCTCTCGGAGGGGGAAATCGTCGCCATCGTCATCACCAACACTCCTCTCCTCGAAGGGGACTCGTCACCATCTACATCTTCATGAGCACCATCTCATCTCCAAACCCTAGTTCATCACTTGTAACCAATCTTCGTCTCGCGACTCCGATTGGTACTTGTAAGGTTGCTAGTAGTGTTGATTACTCTTTGTAGTTGATGCTAGTTGGATTACTTGGTGGAAGAGTTTATGTTCAGATCCTTGATGCTACTCATTACCTCTCTGGTCATGAATATGATTATGCTTTGTGAGTAGTTACTTTTGTTCCTCAGGACATGGGATAAGTCATGCTAACAGTAGTCATGTGAATTTGGTATTCGTTCGGTAATTTGATATGGTGTATGTTGTTTTCCCTCTAGTGGTGTTATGTGAACGTCGACTACATAACACTTCACCATTATTTGGGCCTAGAGGAAGGCATTGGGAAGTAGTAAGTAGATGATGGGTTGCTAGAGTGACAGAAGCTTAAACCCTAGTTTATGCGTTGCTTCGTAAGGGGCTGATTTGGATCCACTAGTTTAATGCTATGGTTAGACTTTGTCTTAATTCTTCTTTCGTAGTTGCGGATGCTTGCGAGAGGGGTTAATCATAAGTGGGCTGCTTGTCCAAGTAAGGGCAGTACCCAAGCGCTGGTCCACCCACATATCAAACTATCAAAGTAACGAACGCGAATCATATGAACATGATGAAACTAGCATGACAGAAATTCCCGTGTGTCCTCGGGAGCGTCTTTCCTCCTATAAGACTTTGTCCAAGCTTGTCCCTTGCTACAAAAGGGATTGGGCCACTTTGCTGCACCGTTGCTACTTTTGTTACTTGTTGCTTGCTGATACGTCTCCAACGTATCTATAATTTTTGATGGTTTCATGCCGCTATCTTGTCAAACTTTGGATGTTTTATATGCCTTTTATATCTTTTTTGGGAATAACCTATTAATTTAGTGCCAAGTGCGAGTTCCTGTTCTTTCCGTGTTTTTGACCCTTTTTCAGGCGGAGTCCAAACGGAATAATTCTTTCGTGATGATTTTTATGGAAAATATCAAAAATACCGTAAGAAAAAGATACCGGAGAGGGGTCCCGAGGAAGCCACAAGCCCTGTAGGTGCGGCCACCCCCCAGGCCGCACCTACCAAGCTTGTGGGCTCCTCAGGGGGCCACTAGATGCAACTCCACCGCCATCTGGTCCTATAAATCCAGAAACCTCCAGAAAGAAACCTAGATTGAGAGTTCCGCCGCCGCAAGCCTTTGTAGCCACCAAAAACCAATCTAGAGCCTGTTCCGGCACCCTGCCGGAGGGGGAATCCATCTCCAGTGGCCATCTTCATCATCCTGGCGATCTCCATGATGAGGAGGGAGTAGTTCTCCCTCGGGGCTGAGGGTATGTATCAGTAGCTATGTGTTTGATATCTCTCTCTCGTGTACTTGAGATGTCTTGATCTCGATGTACCATGGGCTTTGCTACTATAGTTGGATCTTATGATGTTCTTCCCCCTCTTCCTTCTTGTAATGAATTGAGTTTCCCCTTTGGAGTTATCTTATCGGATTGAGTCTTTGAGAACACTTGATGTATGTCTTGCACGTGTCTATCTGTTGTGATCAACTTGCGGGTTTGTGACAATTGGGAACCTATGCATATGGGTTGGCACACGTGGATTCATGTGAGTACTTGATGTATGTTTTGGTGATAAACTTGCGCTTTCATGACATTGGGAACCTATGCATATGGGTTGGCACACGTTTTGACTTTCCGGTAGAAACTTCAGGGCACTCTTTGAAGTTCTATGTGTTAGTTGAATAGATGATTCTGAGATTGTGTGATGCATATCGTATAATCATGCCCACGGATACTTGAGGTGACAATGGAGTATCTAGGTGACATTAGGGTCTTGGTTGATATGTATCTTAAGGTGTTATTCTAGTACGAACTCTATGATGGATCGAACGGAAAGAATAGCTTCGTGTTATTTTATTACAGACTCTTGAATAGATCGATCAGAAAGAATAACTTTGTGGTGGTTTCTTACCCGACAATAACCTCTTCGTTTGTTCTCCGCTATTAGTGACTTTGGGGTGACTCTTTGTTGCATGTTGAGGGCTAGTTATATGATCCAATTATGTTATCATTGTTGAGAGAACTTCACTAGTGAAAGTATGAACCCTAGGCCTTGTTTCCACGCATTGCAATACCGTTCGTGCTCACTTTTGTTACTAGTTACCTTCTGTTTTTGTAATTTCAGATTACAAAAACCTATATCTACCATCCATATTGCACTTGTATCACCATCTCTTTGCCGAACTTGTGCACCTATACAATTTACCATTGTATTGGGTGTGTTGGGGACACAAGAAACTCTTTGTTATTTGGTTGCAGGGTTGTTTGAGAGAGACCATCTTCATCCTACGCCTCCCACGGATTGATAAACCTTAGGTCACCCACTTGAGGGAAAATTGCTACTGTCCTACAAACCTCTGCACTTGGAGGCCCAACAACGTCTACAAGGAGAAGGTTGCGTAGTAGACATCAAGCTCTTTTCTGGTGCCGTTGCCGGGGAGGTTAGCGCTTGAAGGTATATCTTTAGATCTTGCAATCAAATCTTTTTGTTTCTTGTTCTTTCGCTAGAAAACTACAAAAAATAAATGGAATTGAGGATGCCTCATATGCGCCATCTTTTCAATGTCTTTCGTGAGCATGATGGGAAGGAAAATTGTGCTCAAGTGCTGAAAGAAGAATTACATAGAATGATTGGCATAGAATATGTGAATGATGAGCATGATTGCAATGTTCTTAGCATTAATTCTTTGAATACCCATGATGCTAATGATATGCAAAGCCACAAGCTTGGGGATGCTATATTTGATAAAGATGATCTTTTTAGTTCTTCCACTTTGAATGATCGAAATTATTTTGATGAAAGCATGCCCCCTATCTATGATGATTATTGTGAGGATACTTATGCTTTAAAGAAGAGGGATGATAAAACTTGTCATACTCTCGAGAACTCCTTTGCTAAACCTTGCTTTTTCATTGTGGACACAATTTGTAGTGCTCAAGTCTTTTACGATACTCCCACTACTATTCTTGAGAATAGATTTCCTTATGTGGAGAGTAATAAAATTTCTATGCTTGTAGATCATGAAAAGAAAGCCTTAGGTGCTGGTTATATTGTTGAATTCATTCATGATGCTACTGAAAATTACTATGAGAGAGGATCATATGCTTCTACTTATTGCAATAATATCAAGCTTCCTCTCCATATGTTGAAATTTTTGAAGCTATGCTTGTTTTGCCTTCCTATGCTAGTTGATTCTTGCTCCAATAAATTGTTTGATCACAAAATCCCTATGCATAGGAAGTGGGTTAGACTTAAATGTGCTAGCCATTTGCTCCATGATGCTCTCATTGTGTTTCAATCCTTACCTTTTATGTGAGCATCATTGAAATCAATGCCTAGCTGAGGGCGTTAAACGATAGCGCTTGTTGGGAGGCAACCCAATGAATCAATTTTTCTTTGCTTTTTTGCTTCCTCTTTTGTTTTCCCCACACCATCATAATTCTGTTATGATTGTGTCTTTTGTGTTTCTTTTTGTGTTTGTGCCAAGCAAAACCGTTATGATTAGTCTTGGTAATGATTCTTTGATCATGCTGGAAAAAGACAGAAACTTTCTGCTCATGAAAAGAATTTTCATTTTTATTCTGTAAGAGATTTTGAGTTAATTTGCTGCTGATTTATATGCAATTTCTTCAGACTGTCATAATTTTTCAGATTTTTTGAAGTACCAGAAGTATACGAAGTATACAGATTGCTATAGACTGGTCTGCTGTTAACAAAATTATGTTTTTGTTGAGTTGGTTGCTTATTTTGATGAAACTATGGATAGTATCGGAGGGTACTAGCCATGGAAAAGTGAAAATACAGCAACCAACACCAACATAAGTAGAATTTAAGTTTGCTACAGTACCTAAGGAAGTAGTGATTTGCTTTCTTATACTAATGAAATCACGAGTTTCTGTTTAAGTTTTGTGTTGTGAAGTTTTCAAGTTCTGGGTGAAGTTCTTATGGACAAAGAGATAAAGAGTGGGAAGAGCTCAATCTTGGGGATGCCCAAGGCACCCCAAGTTGACTCAAGGATGCCGAAAAAGCCTAAGCTTGGGGATGCCCCGGGGAGGCATCCCCTCTTTCGTCTTCAATCCATCGGTAATGTTACTTGGAGCTATATTTTTATTCACCACATGATATGTGTTTTGCTTGGAGCGTCTTGTATCATAGGAGTCTTTTATTTTTGTTGTGTCACAATCTTCCTTGCTGCACACCTAGAGAGAGAGACATGCACTTACCGTGATTTTGTCGAGCTTCACTTATATCCTTTGAGTTAGGCAATTCAGCTCAGATGTGTTTCACTTATATGTTTAGAGCTAGTTGATTTTGCTCTTTGTGCTTCACTTCTATCTTTTGGAGCACGGCAGTGCGTGGCGTGGTAGTTGATCTATGCTATGAAAGTAGTCTCAAAAGGGATAGTTATCCAAAGGGATATGAAAACTTCCACCTTTATGTGCATTGAGTAGTTAGAGAAGTTTGATTCATCTCAATTAGTTTTGAGTTGTGGTTGTGGTAATATTGAAGTTATACTAGTAAGGTGTTGTGGATCTAGAAATACTTGTGTTGAAGTTAGTGATTCCCGTAGCATGCACGTATGGTGAACCGCTATGTGATGAAGTCTGAGCATGATTAGTTTATTGATTGTCATCCTTTGTGTAGAGGTCGGGATCGCGCGATGGTTTATACCTACCAACCCTTCCCCTAGGAGTATGCGTTGAATGCTTTGTTTCGATTACTACTAAAACTTTTGCAACAAGTATATGAGCTCTTCATGACTAATGTTGAGTCCATGGTTTAGATGCACTTTCACCTTCCACCATCACTATCTTCTTTAGTGTCGTGCAACTTTCGCCGGTGCATAAAACCACCATTAGCCTCCCTCAAAACAGCCACCGTACCTACCTACTATGGCTTTTTCAAAGCCATTCTGAGATATATTGCCATGCAACTACCACCATGACATGTGCCACAGCTTCTACATTGCCATTGCATGATCATAAGATAGCTAGCATGATGTTTCCATTGATGTCTATGCCATGCTAGATCATTGTCACGGTACACTACCGAAGGCATTCCATATAGAGTCATCATTGCTCTAAGTTTTGAGTTGTAAGTGTGATGATCATCATTGATGGAGCATTGTCCCATTTGAGGAAATAAAAGAGGCCAGCGAAGCCCATTTACAAAAAGAGGCCAAAGAGCCCACCAAAAAAAAGAGAGAAAAAGAGAGAAGGGACAATGCTACTATCTCCTTTCCACACTTGTGCTTCATATTAAGCACCATGATCTTCATGATTGAGAGTCTCTCATTTTGTCACCTCCATATAGCTAGTGGGAATTTTTCATTATATAACTTGTCTTGTATATTCCTATGATGGTCTTCCTCAAAATTGCCCTAGGCCTTCGTGAGCAAGCAAGTTGGATGCACACCCACTTGTTTTCCTTAAGAGCTTTCACATACTCATAGCGCTAGTGCATCTATTGCATGGCAATCCCTACTCATTCACATTGATATCTATTGATAAGCATCTCCATAGCTCATTGATATGCCTAGTCAATGTGACCATCTTGTCCTTTTTTTGACTCGCAACCTCCACCACTCCATTCCACCTATAGTGCTATAACCATGGCTGACGCTCATGTATTGCATGAGAGTTGAAAAAGTTTGAGAAAGTAAAGGTGTGAAAACAATTATTTGGCCAATACCGAGGTTGTGCATGATTTAAATTCGTTGTGCAAGGATGATAGAGCATAGCCAGACTATATGATTTTGTAGGGATAACTTTCTTTTGGCCTTGTTATTTTGAAAGTTCATGATTACCTTGCCAGTTTGCTTGAAGTATTATTGTCTCCACATCAATAGCAAACTATTGTTTTGAATCTAACGGATCTGAACATTCATGTCACATAAGAGGAGTTACAAAGGACATCTATGCTAGGTAGCATGAAAGCATCAAAAATTCATTCTTTATCACTTCCCTACTCGAGGACGAGCAGGAGTTAAGCTTGGGGATGCTTGATACGTCTCCAACGTATATATAATTTTTGATGGTTTCATGCTGTTATCTTGTCAAACTTTGGATGTTTTATATGCCTTTTATATATTTTTGGGGACTAACCTATTAATTCAGTGCCAAGTGCCAGTTCCTGTTCTTTCCGTGTTTTTGACCCTTTTTCAGGCGGAGTCCAAATGGAATAATTATTTCGCGGTGATTTTTTATGGAAAATATCAAAAATACCGGAAGAAAAAGATACTGGAGAGGGGTTTCGAGGAAGCCACAAGCCCTATAGGCGCGGCCACCCCCCAGGCCGCACCTACCAAGCTTGTGGGCTCCTCAGGGGCCCACTTGACGCAACTCCACCGCCATCTGGTCCGATAAATCCAGAAACCTCCAGAAAGAAACCTAGATCGGGAGTTCCGCTGCCGCAAGCCTATGTAGCCACCAAAAACTAACCTGGAGCCCGTTCCGGCACCCTGCCGGAGGGGGAATCCATCTCCGGTGGCCATCTTCATCATCCCGATGATCTCCATGACGAGGAGGGAGTAGTTCTCCCTCGGGGCTGAGGGTATGTACCAGTAGCTATGTGTTTGATCTCTCTCTCTCGTGTTCTTGAGATGTCTTGATCTCGATGTACCATGGGCTTTGCTACTATAGTTGGATCTTATGATGTTCTTCCCCCTCTCCCTTCTTGTAATGAATTGAGTTCCCCTTTGGAGTTATCTTATCGGATTGAGTCTTTGAAAACACTTGATGTATGTCTTGCACGTGTCTATCTGCTGTGATCAACTTGCGGGTTTGTGATAATTGGGAACCTATGCATATGGGTTGGCACACGTGGATTCATGTGAGTACTTGATGTATGTTTTGGTGATCAACTTGCGCTTTCGTGACATTAGGAACCTATGCATATGGGTTGGCACACGTTTTGACTCTCCGGTAGAAACTTCGGGGCACTCTTTGAAGTTCTATGTGTTAGTTGAATAGATGATTCTGAGATTGTGTGATGCATATCGTATAATCATGCCCACGGATACTTGAGGTGACAATGGAGTATCTAGGTGACATTAGGGTCTTGGTTGATATGTATCTTAAGGTGTTATTCTAGTACGAACTCTATGATGGATCAAACGGAAAGAATAGCTTCGTGTTATTTTACTACGGACTCTTGAATAGATCGATAAGAAAGAATAACTTTGTGGTGGTTTCTTACCCGACAATAATCTCTTCGTTTGTTCTTCGCTATTAGTGACTTTGGAGTGACTCTTTGTTGCATGTTGAGGGCTAGTTATATGATCCAATTATGTTATCATTGATGAGAGAACTTCACTAGTGAAAGTATGAACCCTAGGCCTTGTTTCCACGCATTGCAATACCGTTCGTGCTCACTTTTGTTACTAGTTACCTTGCTGTTTTTGTAATTTCAGATTACAAAAACCTATATCTACCATCCATATTGCACTTGTATCACCATCTCTTCACCGAACTTGTGCACCTTTACAATTTACCATTGTATTGGATGTGTTGGGGACACAAGAGACTCTTTGTTATTTGGTTGCAGGGTTGCTTGAGAGATACCATCTTCATCCTACGCCTCCCACGGATTGATAAACCTTAGGTCACCCACTTGAGGGAAAATTGCTACTGTCCTACAAACCTCTGCACTTGGAGGCCCAACAACATCTACAAGGAGAAGGTTGCGTAGTAGACATCACTTGCTACGAATCATCTCACCACACAATCACTTGTTACCGACAATTTCAGTGCTTGCAGATATTTCCCTGCTGAAAACCACTTGTCAGATCCTTCTGCTCCTCGTTGGGTTCGACACTCTTACTTATCGAAAGGACTACGATTGATCCCCTATACTTGTGGGTCATCAAGATTCTTTTATGGCGCCGTTACCGGGGAGTGAAGCGCCTTTGGTAAGTGGAACTTCGAAAGGAAACATTCATATAGTGTGCTGAAATTTATTGTCACTTGTCACTATGGATACTAATCCTTTGAGTGGCTTGTTCGGGGTATCTTCACCTCGAACGAAAGAACGAAGAGTTCCTTCTCAACCTGCTGCACCTACTGAAAATATTTGTTTTGAATTTCCTTTGGGTATGCTTGAGAAACTGCTAGCTAATCCTTTTACAAGAGATGGAACATCACATCCAGACTTGCATCTAATGTATGTAGATGAAGTTTGTGGTTTATTTAAGCTTGCAGGTTTGCCCGACGTTGAGGTCAAGAAGAAGGTCTTTCCTTTATCTTTGAAGGATAACGCATTGACATGGTATAGGCTATGTGATGATACTAGATCATGGGACTACAATCGGTTGAAATTGGAATTTCATCAAAAGTTTTATCCTATGCATTTAGTACATCGTGATCGAAATTATATTTACAATTTTTGGCCTCGTGACAGAGAATGTTGGGGAGCGTCGCAAAGGAAACAAAAAATTTCCTACGCGCACGAAGACCTATCATGGTGATGTCCATCTACGAGAGGGGATGAGTGATCTACGTACCCTTGTAGACCGTACAGCAGAAGCGTTAGAGAACGCGGTTGATGTAGTGGAACGTCCTCACGTCCCTCGATCCGCCCCGCGAACAATCCCGCGATCAGTCCCACGATCTAGTACCGAACGGACGGCACCTCCGCGTTCAGCACACGTACAACTCGACGATGATCTCGGCCTTCTTGATACAGCAAGAGAGACGGAGAGGTAGAAGAGTTCTCCGGCAGCGTGACGGCGCTTCGGAGGTTGGTGATGACCTTGTCTCAGCAGGGCTCCGCCCGAGCTCCGCAGAAACGCGATCTAGAGGAAAAACCGTGGAGGTATGTGGTCGGGCTGCCGTGGAAAAGTCGTCTCAAATCAGCCCTAAAACCTCCGTATATATAGGTGGGAGGGAGGGGGCCTTGCCTTGGGGCTCAAGGAGCCCCAAGGGGGTCGGCCGAGTCCAAGGGGGAGGACTCTCCCCCCCCCCAAACCGAGTTGGACTAGGTTTGGTGGGAGGGAGTCCCCCTTCCTTCCCACCTCCTCCTTTTTTTTCTTTCTCTTTTGATTTTCTTCTCCTTGGCACATAGGGCACTTGTGGGCTGTCCCACCAGCCCACTAAGGGCTGGTGTGTCTCCCCCAAGGCCTATGGGCTTCCCGGGGTGGGTTGCCACCCCGGTGAACTCCCGGAACCCATTCGTCATTCCCGGTACATTCCCGGTAACTCCGAAAACCTTCCGGTAATCAAATGAGGTCATCCTATATATCAATCTTCATTTTCGGACCATTCCGGAAACCCTCGTGACGTCCGTGATCTCATCCGGGACTCTGAACAACATTCGGTAACCAACCATATAACTCAAATACGCATAAAACAACGTCGAACCTTAAGTGTGCAGACCCTGCGGGTTCGAGAACTATGTAGACATGACCCGAGAGACTCCTCGGTCAATATCCAATAGCGGGACCTGGATGCCCATATTGGATCCTACATATTCTACGAAGATCTTATCGTTTGAACCTCAGTGCCAAGGATTCGTATAATCCCGTATGTCATTCCCTTTGTCCTTCGGTATGTTACTTGCCCGAGATTCGATCGTCAGTATCCGCATACCTATTTCAATATCGTTTACCGGCAAGTCTCTTTACTCGTTCCGTAATACAAGATCCCGCAACTTACGCTAAGTTACATTGCAAGGCTTATGTGTGATGTTGTATTACCGAGTGGGCCCCGAGATACCTCTCCGTCACACGGAGTGACAAATCCCAGTCTTGATCCATACTAACTCAACTAACACCTTCGGAGATACCTGTAGAGCATCTTTATAGTCACCCAGTTACGTTGCGACGTTTGATACACACAAAGCATTCCTCTGGTGTCAGTGAGTTATATGATCTCATGGTCATAGGAATAAATACTTGACACGCAGAAAACAGTAGCAACAAAATGACACGATCAACATGCTACGTCTATTAGTTTGGGTCTAGTCCATCACGTGATTCTCCCAATGACGTGATCCAGTTATCAAGCAACAACACCTTGTTCATAATCAGAAGACACTGACTATCATTGATCAACTGGCTAGCCAACTAGAGGCATGCTAGGGACGGTGTTTCGTCTATGTATCCACACATGTAAATGAGTCTTCATTCAATACAATTATAGCATGGATAATAAACTATTATCTTGATACAGGAATTATAATAATAACTATACATTTATTATTGCCTCTAGGGCATAATTCCAACAGTCTCCCACTTGCACTAGAGTCAATAATCTAGCCCTCACATCACCATGTGAATTACACTGTAATAAATCTAACACCCATACAGTTCTGATGTCGATGATGTTTTGGCCGTGGAAGAGGTTTAGTCAGCGGGTCTGCTACATTCAGATCCGTGTGCACTTTGCATATATTTACGTCCTCCTCCTCGACGTAGTCGCGGATGAGGTTGAAGCGTCGTTTGATGTGTCTGGTCTTCTTGTGAAACCTTGGTTCCTTTGCTAAGGCAATGGCACCAGTGTTGTCACAGAACAAGGTTATTGGATCCAGTGCGCTTGGCACCACTCCAAGATCCGTCATGAACTGCTTCATCCAGACACCCTCCTTAGCCGCCTCCGAGGCAGCCATGTACTCTGCTTCACATGTAGAATCTGCTACGACGCTTTGCTTGGAACTGCACCAGCTTACTGCACCCCCATTAAGAATAAATACGTATCCGGTTTGCGACTTAGAGTCGTCCGGATCTGTGTCAAAGCTTGCATCGACGTAACCTTTTACGGCGAGCTCTTCGTCACCTCCATACACGAGAAACATCTCCTTAGTCCTTTTCAGGTACTTCAGGATATTCTTGACCGCCGTCCAGTGATCCACTCCTGGATTACTCTGGAACCTACCTGCCATACTTATGGCCAGGCTAACATCCGGTCTAGTGCACAGCATCGCATACATGATAGAACCTATGGCTGAAGCATAGGGGACGGAGCGCATATGCTCTCTATCTTCATCAGTTGCTGGGCACTGAGTCTTACTCAATCTCGTACCTTGTAAAACTGGCAAGAACCCTTTCTTGGACTGTTCCATTTTGAACCTCTTCAAAACTTTATCAAGGTATGTGCTTTGTGAAAGTCCTATCAGGCGTTTTGATCTATCCCTATAGATCTTAATGCCTAGAATGTAAGCAGCTTCTCCTAGGTCCTTCATAGAGAAACTTTTATTCAAGTAACCTTTTATGCTCTCCAAAAGCTCTACGTTGTTTCCAATCAGTAATATGTCATCCACATATAATATTAGAAACGCCACAGAGCTCCCACTCACTTTCTTGTAAATACAAGATTCTCCAACCACTTGTATAAACCCAAATGCTTTGATCACCTCATCAAAGCGTTTGTTCCAACTCCGAGATGCTTGCACCAGTCCATAAATGGATCGCTGGAGCTTGCACACCTTGTTAGCATTCTTAGGATCGATAAAACCTTCGGGTTGCATCATATACAACTCTTCCTTAAGGAAACCGTTAAGGAACGCCGTTTTGACATCCATCTGCCAGATTTCATAATCGAAAAATGCAGCTATTGCTAACATGATTCTGACGGACTTAAGCATCGCTACGGGTGAGAAAGTCTCATCGTAGTCAACTCCTGGAACTTGTGAAAAACCCTTTGCCACAAGTCGAGCTTTATAAACGGTCACATTACCGTCAGCGTCCGTCTTCTTCTTAAAGATCCATTTGTTCTGAATAGCCTTGCGGCCCTCAGGCAGTATCTCCAAAGTCCACACTTTGTTCTCATACATGGATCCTATCTCGGATTTCATGGCTTCTAGCCATTTGTTGGAATCTGGGCCCACCATTGCTTCTTCATAATTTGCAGGTTCATTGTTTTCTAACAACATGATTGATAAGACGGGATTACCGTACCACTCTGGAGCAGCGCGTGATCTCGTCGACCTGCGTGGTTCAACAGAAACTTGAACTGGAGTTTCATGATCATCATCATTAACTTCCTCCTCAACCGGCGTCGCAATGACAGAGGTTTCCCCTTGCCCTGCGCCACCATTCAGAGGGATGAGAGGTTCGACAACCTCGTCAAGTTCTATCTTCCTCCCACTCAATTCTATCGAGAGAAACTCCTTCTCGAGAAAAGCTCCGTTTTTAGCAACAAACACTTTGCCCTCGGATTTGAGATAGAAGGTGTACCCAACTGTCTCTTTTGGGTAACCTATGAAGACGCACTTTTCCGCTCTGGGTTCCAGCTTTTCAGGCTGAATCTTTTTGACATAAGCATCACATCCCCAAACTTTAAGAAACGACAACTTTGGCCTTTTGCCATACCACAGTTCGTATGGTGTCGTCTCAACCGATTTTGATGGTGCCATATTTAAAGTGAATGCAGTTGTTTCTAATGCATAACCCCAAAATGATAACGGCAAATCAGTAAGAGACATCATAGATCGCACCATCTCTAACAAAGTACGATTACGATGTTCGGACACACCATTACACTGTGGTGTTCCAGGCGGTGTCAACTGTGAAACAATTCCACATTTTCTTAAGTGATCACCAAACTCGAAACTCAGATATTCACCCCCACGATCAGACCGTAGGAACTTGATCTTCTTGTTATGATGATTTTCCACTTCACTCTGAAATTGCTTGAACTTTTCAAATGTTTCAGACTTGTGCTTCATCAAGTAGACATAACCATACCTACTCAAATCGTCAGTGAAGGTGAGAAAATAACGATATCCGCCGCGTGCCTCCACGCTCATTGGACCAGACACATCGGTATGTATGATTTCCAATAAGTTATTTGCACGCTCCATTGTTCCGGAGAACGGAGTTTTAGTCATCTTGCCCATGAGGCATGGTTCGCACGTGTCAAGTGAATCAAAGTCAAGTGACTCCAAAAGTCCATCAACATGGAGTTTCTTCATGCGCTTTACACCAATATGACCCAAGCGGCAGTGCCACAAAAATATGGCGCTATCATTGTTTACTCTAACTCTTTTGGTCTCAATGTTATGTATATGCGTATCGCTATCAAGATTCAATATGAACAATCCTCTCACATTCGGTGCATGACCATAAAAGATGTTACTCATAGAAATAGAACAACCATTATTCTGTGACTTAAAAAAGAGTAACCGTCTCGCAATAAACAAGATCCAGATATAATGTTCATGCTCAACGCAGGCACTAAATAACAATGATTTAAGTTCATCACTAATCCCGACGGTAGCTGAAGTGACACTGTGCCGACGGCGATTGCATCAACCTTGGAACCATTTCCTACGCGCATCGTCACTTCATCTTTCGCCAGCCTTCGTCTATTCCGCAGTTCCTGTTTCGAGTTGCAAATATGAGCAACAGAACCGGTATCGAATACCTAGGCACTACTACGAGAGCCGGTTAAGTACACATCAATAACATGTATATCAAATATACCTGATTTTTCTTTGCCCGCCTTCTTATCTGCCAGATACTTGGGGCAATTGCGCTTCCAGTGACCCATACCCTTGCAATAGTAACACTCCCTTTCAGGCTTAGGTCCAGCCTTGGGTTTCTTCGGCGGATTGGCAACAGGCTTGCCGCTCTTCTTCGAATTGCCCTTCTTGCCTTTGCCGTTTCTCTTGAAACTAGTGGTCTTATTCACCATAAACACTTGATGCTCTTTACGGAGTTCAGACTCTGCGACTTTCAACATCGCAAACAACTCGCCGGGAGACTTGTTCATCCCTTGCATGTTGTAGTTCAGCACAAAGCCTTTGTAGCTTGGCGGCAGTGATTGAAGGATTCTGTCAGTGATAGCTTCTTGCGGGAGTTCAATCCCCAGCTCAGCTAGACGGTTTGAGTACCCAGACATTTTGAGCACATGTTCACTGACAGACGAGTTTTCCTCCATCTTGCAAGCATAGAATTTATCGGAGGTCTCATACCTCTCGATCCGGGCGTTCTTCTGAAAGATAAACTCCAACTCCTGGAACATCTCAAATGCTCCATGACGCTCAAAGCGACGTTGAAGTCCCGGTTCTAAGCCATACAAGACTGCACATTGAACTATTGAGTAGTCATCCTTACGTGCTAACCAAGCGTTCTTAACATCCTGATCAGCCGTAGCGGGTGGTTCATCTCCTAGCGCAGCATTAAGGACATAATCCTTCTTCCTAGCTTGTAAGATTAGCTTAAGATTACGAGCCCAGTCTACAAAGTTGCTTCCATCATCTTTCAACTTAGCTTTCTCTAGGAACGTATTAAAATTCAGGATGACTGTCGCGTGAGCCATGATCTACAACACAAATATATTCAAAGTGGACTTAGACTATGTTCAAGATAATTAGAGTTCAACTTAATCAAATTATATGCTAAACTCCCACTCAAAAAGTACATCTCTCTGGTCATTTGAGTGGTTCATGATCCACTTACACTATCCCAAGTCCGATCATCACGTGAGTTGAGTATAGTTTCAGTGGTAAGCATCCCTATGCTAATCATATCAACTATATGATTCATGATCGACCTTTCGGTCTCATGTGTTCCGAGGCCATGTCTGCACATGCTAGGCTCGTCAAGCTTAACCCGAGTGTTCCGCGTGCGCAACTGTTTTGCACCCGTTGTATGTGAACGTTGAGTCTATCACACCCGATCATCACGTGGTGTCTCGAAACAACGAACTGTAGCAACGGTGCACAGTCGGGGAGAACACAATTTCGTCTTGAAATTTTAGTGAGAGATCACCTCATAATGCTACCATCGTTCTAAGCAAAATAAGGTGCACAAAAGGATTAACATCACATGCAATTCATAAGTGACATGATATGGCCATCATCACGTGCTTCTTGATCTCCATCACCAAAGCACCGGCACGATCTTCTTTTCACCGGCGCCACACCATGATCATCCATCAACGTGTTGCCATCAGGGTTGTCGTGCTACTCATGCTATTACTACCAAAACTACATCCTAGCAAAATAGTAAACGCATCTGCAAGCACAAACGTTAGTATAAAGACAACCCTATGGCTCCTGCCGGTTGCCGTACCATCAACGTGCAAGTCGATATTTCTATTACAACATGATCATCTCATACATCCAATATATCACATCACATCGTTGGCCATATCACATCACAAGCATACCCTGCAAAAACAAGTTAGACGTTCTCTAATTTTGTTGTTGCATGTTTTACGTGGTGACCAAGGGCATCTAGTAGGATCGCATCTTACTTACGCAAACACCACAACGGAGATATATGAGTTGCTATTTAACCTCATCCAAGGACCTCCTCGGTCAAATCCGATTCAACTAAAGTTGGAGAAACCATCACTTGCCAGTCATCTTTGAGCAAAGGGGGTTACTCGTAACGATGAAACCAGTCTCTCGTAAGCGTACGAGTAATGTCGGTCCAAGCCGCTTCAATCCAACAATACCGCGGAATCAAGAAAAGACTAAGGAGGGCAGAAAAACGCACATCACCGCCCACAAAAACTTTTGTGTTCTACTCGAGAAGACATCTACGCATGAACCTAGCTCATGATGCCACTGTTGGGGAACGTCGCAAAGGAAACAAAAAATTTCCTACGCGCACGAAGACCTATCATGGTGATGTCCATCTACGACAGGAGATGAGTGATCTACGTACCCTTGTAGACCGTACAGCAGAAGCGTTAGAGAACGCGGTTGATGTAGTGGAACGTCCTCACGTCCCTCGATCCGCCCCGCGAACAATCCCGCGATCAGTCCCACGATCTAGTACCAAACGGACGGCACCTCCGCGTTCAGCACACGTACAGCTCGACGATGATCTCGGCCTTCTTGATCCAGCAAGAGAGACGGAGAGGTAGAAGAGTTCTCCGGCAGCGTGACGGCGCTCCGGAGGTTGGTGATGACCTTGTCTCAGCAGGGCTCCGCCCGAGCTCCGCAGAAACGCGATCTAGAGGAAAAACCGTGGAGGTATGTGGTCGGGCTGCCGTGGAAAAGTCGTCTCAAATCAGCCCTAAAACCTCCGTATATATAGGTGGGAAGGAGGGGGCCTTGCCTTGGGGCTCAAGGAGCCCCAAGGGGGTCGGCCGAGTCCAAGGGGGAGGACTCTCCCCCCCCCCAACCGAGTTGACTAGGTTTGGTGGGAGGGAGTCCCCCTTCCTTCCCACCTCCTCCTTTTTTTTCTTTCTCTCTTGATTTTCTTCTCCTTGGCGCATAGGGCACTTGTGGGCTGTCCCACCAGCCCACTAAGGGCTGGTGTGTCTCCCCCAAGGCCTATGGGCTTCCCCGGGGTGGGTTCCCCCCCCCCCCCCGGTGAACTCCCGGAACCCATTCGTCATTCCCGGTACATTCCCGGTAACTCCGAAAACCTTCCGGTAATCAAATGAGGTCATCCTATATATCAATCTTCGTTGCCGAACCATTCCGGAAACCCTCGTGACGTCAATGATCTCATCCGGGACTCCGAACAACATTCGGTAACCAACCATATAACTCAAATATGCATAAAACAACGTCGAACCTTAAGTGTGCAGACCCTGCGGGTTCGAGAACTATGTAGACATGACCCGAGAGACTCCTCGGTCAATATCCAATAGCGGGACCTGGATGCCCATATTGGATCCTACATATTCTACGAAGATCTTATCGTTTGAACCTCAGTGCCAAGGATTCGTATAATCCCGTATGTCATTCCCTTTGTCCTTCGGTATGTTACTTGCCCGAGATTCGATCGTCAGTATCCGCATACCTATTTCAATCTCGTTTACCGGCAAGTCTCTTTACTCGTTCCGTAATACAAGATCCCGCAAATTACACTAAGTTACATTGCAAGGCTTATGTGTGATGTTGTATTACCGAGTGGGCCCCGAGATACCTCTCCGTCACACGGAGTGACAAATCCCAGTCTTGATCCATACTAACTCAACTAACACCTTCGGAGATACCTGTAGAGCATCTTTATAGTCACCCAGTTACGTTGCGACGTTTGATACACACAAAGCATTCCTCCGGTGTCAGTGAGTTATATGATCTCATGGTCATAGGAATAAATACTTGACACGCAGAAAACAGTAGCAACAAAATGACACGATCAACATGCTACGTCTATTAGTTTGGGTCTAGTCCATCACGTGATTCTCCCAATGACGTGATCCAGTTATCAAGCAACAACACCTTGTTCATAATCAGAAGACACTGACTATCATCGTTCAACTGGCTAGCCAACTAGAGGCATGCTAGGGACGGTGTTTTGTCTATGTATCCACACATGTAAATGAGTCTTCATTCAATACAATTATAGCATGGATAATAAACTATTATCTTGATACAGGAATTATAATAATAACTATATTTATTATTGCCTCTAGGGCATAATTCCAACACAGAAAGCATCGCTCAAGCTTGGGGGAGGCTTAAATCAATGCTATATTCATGCCCCAATCATGAGATCTCGAGAGAAATTATCATTCAGAACTTCTATGCTCGGCTTTCTCATGATGATCGCACCATGCTTGACACTTGTTGTACCGGTTCTTTTATGAAGAGAGATATTGACTTCAAATGGAATTTATTGGAGAGAATTAAACGCAACTATGAAGATTGGGAGCTTGAAGAAGGTAAGGAGTGAGGTATGAATTTCACGTTTGATCGCGTTAAATCCTTTGTTGAGACAAATACCTTTAGTGACTTTAGCGCTAAGTATGGACTTGACTCTGAGATAGTAGCTTCATTGTGTGAATCTTTTGCTGCTCATATTGATCTCCCCAAAGAGAAGTGGTTTAAATATCATCCTCCTTTAGAAGGCAATGTAGTTAAACCCACTCCAGTTGAAGAGAAAATCATTGCCTATAATGATCCTGTTGTTCCCAGTGCTTACATTGAGAAACCACCTTTCCCTATTAGGATAAATGATCATTCTAAAGCTTCAACTGTGATACGTAGAGGCTATATTAGAACACCTACACCCCGTGAGCAAATTAGTGTTGAACCTAGCATTGCTATCATCAAAGATCTTCTGTCCGACGATGTTGAGGGACATAATATTCACTTCTGTGAAGATGCTGCTAGAATTGCTAAACCTCACGCTAGAGACAAACATAGGCCTGTTGTTGGCATGCATGTGGTTTCTGTTAAGATAGGAGATCATTGTTACCATGGTTTATGTGACGTGGGTGCTAGTGTTAGTGCAATACCTCAATCCTTATACGATGAAATCAAAGATGAGATTGCACCTGTTGAGATAGAGCCTATAGATGTCACTATTCAGCTTGCCAATAGAGATACTATCTGCCCTGTGGGAATTGTTGGGGATGTTGAAGTCTTGTATGGTAAAACGAAGTATCCCGCTGATTTCCTCGTTCTTGCTACTGCACAAGATAGCTTTTGTCCCATCATATTTGGCAGACCTTTTCTCAATACCGTCAATGCTCATATTGATTGTGAGAAGCAAATTGTCACTGTTGGCTTTGAAGGTGTGTCACATGAGTTCAATTTCTCTAAGTTTGGTAGACAACCTCATGAAAAGGAGTTTCCTAGTAGGGATGAAACTATTTCCTTAGCTTCTATTGCCATGCCTCCTACTGATCCCTTAGAGCAATACTTGCTTGAGCATGAAAATGATATGCATATGGAAGAAAGGGATGAGATGGATAGAGTTGTCTTAGAACAATATCCTATCCTTAAGAATAACTTGACTGTTGAACTGCTTGGGGATCCACCCCCACCAAAGGGTGATCCCATGTTCGAGCTTAAACAGTTGCCTGATACTCTTAAGTATGCTTATCTTGATGAAAAGGAGATATATCCTGTTATTATTAGTGCTAGCCTCTCAGAGCATGAAGAAAAGAAGTTACTAAAAACTCTGAGGAAGCACCGTGCTGCTATTGGATATACTCTTGATGATCTTAAGGGCATTAGTCCTACCCTATGCCAGCACAAGATTAAAACTGATCCTGACTTCAAACCATTTGTTGATCATCAAAGGAGATTGAATCCTAAGATGAAAGAGGTAGTAAGAAAAGAAATACTAAAGCTCCTGGAAGCAGGTATCATTTATCCTGTTGCTCACAGCGATTGGGTGAGTCCGGTGCATTGTGTCCCTAAGAAGGGAGGCATTACCGTTGTCCCCAATGATAAGGATGAATTGATCCCACAGAGGATTATTACTGGCTATAGGATGGTGATCGATTTTAGGAAACTGAATAAACCCACTAGGAAAGATCATTACCCTTTGCCCTTTATCGACCAAATGCTAGAAAGGTTGTCTAAACACACACACTTCTGCTTTCTAGACGGTTATTCTGGTTTCTTCCAAATACCAGTTGCACAATCTGATCAGGAGAAAACCACTTTCACCTGCCCTTTCGGTACCTTTGCTTATAGACGTATGCCTTTTGGCTTATGTAATGCACCTACCACTTTTCAAAGATGTATGATGGCTATATTCTCTGACTTTTGTGAAAAGATTGTTGAGGTTTTCATGGATGACTTCTCCGTTTACGGGTCTTCCTTTGATGATTGCCTCAGCAACCTTGATCGAGTCTTACAGAGATGTAAAGACACCAATCTTTTCTTGAATTGGGAGAAGTGCCACTTTATGGTTAATGAAGGCATCGTCTTAGGACATAAAATTTCTGAAAGAGGTATTGAAGTCAATAAGGCTAAGGTTGATGCAATCGAGAAAATGCCATACCCCACACATATCAAAGGGATAAGAAGTTTCCTTGGTCATGTTGGTTTCTATAGAAGGTTCATCAAAGACTTCTCTAAGATTTCTAGGCCTCTTACCAATCTCTTACAAAAGGATATTCCTTTTGTCTTTGATGATGATTGTGAGGAAGCCTTTGAAATACTTAAGAGGGCTTTAATAACTGCACCTATTGTTCAACCACCTGATTGGAACTTACCTTTTGAGGTCATGTGTGACGCTAGTGATTATGTTGTTGGTGCTGTTCTAGGGCAAAGAGTTGATAAGAAGCTGAATGTTATTCACTACGCTAGTAAAACTCTAGATAGTGCCCAAAGAAACTATGACACTACGGAGAAGGAATTTCTAGCAGTCGTGTTTGCATATGAAAAGTTCAGGTCTTACATAGTTGATTCCAAAGTCACTATTCACACTGATCATGCTGCTATTAAGTACCTCATGGAGAAGAAGGACGCTAAACCTAGACTTATCAGATGGGTTCTCTTGCTACAAGAATTTGATTTGCATGTTGTCGACAGAAAGGGTGCTGATAACCCAGTAGCAGATAACTTGTCTAGGTTGGAGAACGTTCTTGATGACCCACAACCTATTGATGATAGCTTTCCCGATGAGCAATGTCATCAATGCTTCACGTAGTGCACCGTGGTATGCTGATTATGCGAACTATATCGTTGCCAAATACATACCACCTAGTTTCACGTACCAGCAAAAGAAGAAATTCTTCTTTGACTTGAGACATTACTTCTGGGATGATCCTCACCTTTATAAGGAAGGAGTAGATAGTGTTATTAGACGTTGTGTACCTGAACATGAACAGGGACAGATCCTACAGAAGTGTCACTCCGAGGCCTACGGAGGACACCATGCGGGAGATAGAACTGCACACAAGGTATTGCAATCAGGTTTCTATTGGCCCACTCTCTTCAAGGATGCCCGTAAGTTTGTCTTGTCTTGTGACGAATGTCAAAGAATAGGTAATATTAGCAAACGTCAGGAAATGCCTATGAACTATTCACCTGTCATTGAACCATTTGATGTGTGGGGCTTTGACTATATGGGACCTTTTCCAAAATCCAATGGGTATACTCTTATCCTAGTTGTTGTTGATTACGTCACTAAGTGGGTAGAAGCTATCCCCACTAGTAGTGTTGATCACAACACCTCTATCAGGATGCTGAAAGAAGTTATCTTCCCTAGATTTGGAGTCCCTAGATATGTAATGACCGACGGTGGTTCACACTTCATTCATGGTGCTTTCCGTAAAACCCTCGCCAAGTACGATGTGAACCATAGAATTGCGTATCCCTACCACCCTCAGTCCAGTGGTCAAGTAGAGCTAAGGAACATAGATATTAAACTAATTCTGCAAAAGACTGTGAACATGTCTAGAAAGAATTGGTCTAATAAGCTCGATGATGCACTGTGGGCTTATAGAACTGCATATAAGAATCCCATGGGCATGTCTCCGTACAAAATGGTGTATGGGAAAGCATGTCACTTACCTCTTGAGCTAGAGCATAAAGCTTATTGGGCAATCAAAGAGCTCAACTTTGATTTCAAACTTGCTGGTGAGAAGAGGTTATTTGATATTAGCTCGCTTGATGAGTGGAGAACTCAGGCATATGAGAATGCCAAGCTGTTCAAAGAGAAGGTTAAGAGGTGGCATGATAAGAGGATACAAAAGCGCGAGTTCAATGTAGGTGATTATGTCTTGCTATATAACTCTCGTTTAAGATTCTTTGCAGGCAAGCTTCTCTCTAAATGGGAAGGTCCCTATGTTGTTGAGGAAGTATATCGTTCCGGTGCTATCAAGATCAACAACACGGAAGGTAATTGTCCGAGAGTTGTAAATGGGCAGAGAATCAAGCATTACATCTCAGGTACTCCAATAAATGTTGAAAGCAATATTATCAATACCATAACTCCGGAAGAATACCTAAGGAACATTTATCAGCCTGTTTCAGACTCCGAAAACGAAGAGGTATGTGATTCGGTAAGAAAATAGAGTCCAAAACTTTTGCAGTAGGAAATTTTCTCCGTTTTGGAATATTTGAAAAATACAAAAATTGGAAGTTGTCCGGAAAGTGCGGGAGGAGGCGACAAGCCTGGGCGACGCGGGCCCACCCCCTGGCCACACCGTGAGGGCTTGTGGCCACCTCGTGCGCCTCTCGGACTCCGTTTTCGTGCGGGGTACTCCTTCTGGTATGAAAAAAATCATTATATATACTTCCGTCTGGTCTAACGCCTGCATCACGTAGATTTTTTCTGTTTTTTGTTTCGAGCATGTTTTCTGCCACAGATCTAGGTCAAGATGTCTTCTCAGGATTTAGAGGGGGAAAGCTATGTGGTAGATTACCTTGCTGACCCCAAAGTCTATGGGGACTTGGATCCTTATGGCTGGACAACTGATGAAAAAGAAGATTATGATCCGAAGGGGAAGGAACAAACAAGTTCCGATGAAAAGGAGGCTCCTCTACCTCAACCTGGACGCACTTATGTAGAGTTCAAGAAGTCGAGCCTCCCTGACTCAAGGAAGAAGCCTAAGACCTTGTTTATCCCTTCTCGTTTCTTGCAGGAGAGTAAGCAGGAATTATGCCAAAGGGTGTTGAAGCTTGAAGAGGAAAATGATGATCCCAGGGAGCAGAATTTTATGCTCAAGTGGAAATTAAACAAACTCAAGACCTCTTCAACAACTCCACCACCTTCACCACCAAAGGAAGACAACTGAGCATTGGTATGGGCAATCCCGTTGGCTTTTGCCAAGCTTGGGGGAGTTGCCCCGGTATCGTATCACCATCACATCTTTTGCCTTTACCTTTGTTTTAGTTTTCCTTTTTAGTTTTCTTTTTCTCTAGTAGATTAAAAGTCTTAGTGTTTTAGTCTTGAGTTTTGCTTTGTGTCACCCTCGATGTATTCGAGCTCGTGAGCCATATAATAAAGAGTGTCTTAGTTGAAGGGCTTTGCCTCTTGCCATGATCAAAAGAGTGAGAATAGAACAAAAGCATGAAAGATCATGTAATGATCCTATGGGAAGTGGTGGCTTCACATATAAAAAGGATGATGATTGAAACTTGTTGAGGGTAGGCAAACGTAGACCTTGGTCATGGTTGCAATTAATAGGAAGTGATAAAGAAGGAGAGGTTCACATATAAATATATCATCTCTGACACCATCTATGATTGTGAACACTCACTAAACTATTGCATGCCTAGAAGTAGATGTCGGACAAGGAAGACAACATAATGAATTATGTTTGCTTGGCTCCGAACAATTTTATATGATTAGAGATCCCTTAGCATGTGACGATTGTTTCCACCTCATATTAGCCAGAACCTCCCGCACCAAGTAGAGATACTACTTGTGCATCCATAAACCTTCAAACCAGTTTTGCCATGAGTGTCCACCATACCTACCTATGGATTGAATAAGATCCCTCAAGTAAGTTGTCAACGGTGAAAGCAATAAAAATTGCTCTCTAATATGTATGATCTATTAGTGTGTGGAAAATAAGCTTTATACGAACCTGTGATGAGGAAGACATAAAAGTGACGGACTGCATAATAAAGTTCTTTATCATAGGAGGCAATATAAAGTGACGTTCCTCCGCACTAAGAGGACATGCATCCAAACCTCAAAAGCGTATGACAACCTCTGCTTCCCTCTGCGAAGGGCCTATCTTGTACCTTTACTTTTTGCCCTTGAAAGAGTCATGGTGATCTTCACCAATTCCCTATTTCGCCTTTGTCTTGGCCAACGTCATATGCTTGGGAAAGATCTATATTCATATGTCAACTTGGAGGTAAGTATCCATGATTTATTATTGTTGACATTACCCTTGAGGTGAGCAGTTGGGAGGCAAAACTGTAAGCCCCTATCTTTCTCTGTGTCCAGCTGAAACTTTGATCTCATGAGTACCACGTGAGTTGTAGCAATTGTAGAGAACGAAATAATGATTGAGTATGTGGATTTGCTTTACAAGCTCTTATTTGACTCTTTCTGATGTTGTGATAAATTGCAATTGCTTCAATGACTAAAGGCTATGGTTGTTACTTCTCGGTAAGGTTCTTGATCCATGCTTTACTTTGTGAAGGAATTGTCACTTTAGCATGAGAGATTATATGTTGGTATTGCTGTTCTGATCTTGATCATGATGCATGCATGTTCGTATCTTGTTTTGTAGACACCTCTCCCCCTAAACATGTGGACATATTTATTGAGCTAGGCTTTCGCTTGAGGACAAGCGAGGTCTAAGCTTGGGGGAGTTGATACGTCCATTTTGCATCATGTTTTCATGTTGATATTTATCGCTTCTTTGGCTGTTATTTCACTTCACGGTACAATTCTTATGCCTTTTCTCTCTTATTTTGCAAGGTTTACATGAAGAGGGAGAATGTCGGCAACTGGAATTCTGGCCTGAAAGTGGAGCAAAGTTGAGATACCTATTCTGCGCAACTCCAAACACCGTAAAAATCAACGAGGATTTTTTTCCGGATTTATCAAAAATACTGGGCCGAAGAAGTGCCAGAGGGGGGCGTGCAGGTGGCCACAAGCCTGCACGGCGTGGCCACCCCCCCCCCATGCCGCGCCATGAGGGCTTGTGGGCAGCCTACAGGCCCACTTGCCCCCCTCTTCTGCTATATGAAGGGTTTCGTCCAGGAAAAAATCAAGGAGGAGATTTTTCGTGGTTCCGCGGCCGCCACGAGGCGGAACTTGAGCAGAACCAATCTAGAGCTCTGGCAGGACGATCCTGTCGGGGAAACTTCCCTCCCGGAGGGGGAAATCGTCTCCATCGTCATCACCAACACTCCTCTCATCGGAGGGGACTCGTCACCATCAACATCTTCATCAGCACCATCTCATCTCCAAACCCTAGTTCATCACTTGTAACCAATCTCCGTCTCGCGACACCGATTGGTACTTGTAAGGTTGCTAGTAGTGTTGATTACTCTTTGTAGTTGATGCTAGTTGGATTACTTGGTGGAAGAGTTTATGTTCAGATCCTTGATGCTACTCATTACCTCTCTGGTCATGAATATGATTATGCTTTGTGAGTAGTTACTTTTGTTCCTGAGGACATGGGATAAGTCATGCTAACAGTAGTCATGTGAATTTGGTATTCGTTCGGTAATTTGATATGTTGTATGTTGTTTTTCCTCTAGTGGTGTTATGTGAACGTCGACTACATAACACTTCACCATTATTTGGGCCTAGAGGAAGGTATTGGGAAGTAGTAAGTAGATGATGGGTTGCTAGAGTGACAGAAGCTTAAACCATAGTTTATGTGTTGCTTCGTAAGGGGCTGATTTGGATCCACTAGTTTAATGTTATGGTTAGACTTTGTCTTAATTCTTATTTCGTGGTTGCGGATGCTTGCGAGAGGGGTTAGTCATAAGTGGGATGCTTTTCCAAGTAAGGGCAGTACCCAAGCACTGGTCCACCCACCTATCAAACTATCAAAGTAACGAACGCGAATCATATGAACATGATGAAACTAGCATGACAGAAATTCTCGTGTGTCCTCGGGAGCGTTTTTCCTCCTATAAGACTTTGTCCAGGCTTGTACCTTGCTACAAAAGGGATTGGGCCACTTTGCTGCACCGTTGCTACTTTTGTTACTTGTTGCTTGCTACGAATCATCTCACCACACAATCACTTGTTACCGACAATTTCAGTGCTTGCAGATATTTCCTTGCTGAAAACAACTTGTAAGATCCTTATGCTCCTCGTTGGGTTTGACACTCTTATTTATCGAAAGGACTACGATTGATCCCCTATACTTGTGGGTCATCAAGAGGTCAAAACTTTAAATAGCAATCTCTTTTGGATTTCAAGGACTTTAACTATGATAGTTGGTCTTTGATTGATTGTGTTTGCTTGTTACAATCCATGTTGAATTCTTCGCATGCTTATAATCAAAATAAAGCTTTTACTAAACATATTGTGGATGCTATGATGAAATCTTTTGAAGAAAAATTTGAGTTGGAAGTTTATATACCTAGAAAGCTTTATGATGAGTGGGAAATAACTATTAAGTTTAAAATTAAAGATTATGAGTGCCATGCTTTGTGTGATTTGGGTGCTAGCGTTTCCACGATTCCAAAATTTTAGGTGATGTGCTAGGATTCTGTAAATTTGATGGTTGCTCTTTAAATTTGCATCTAGCAGATTCTACAATTAAGAAACCTACGGGAAGGATTAATGATATTCTTATTGTTGAAAATATGAATTATGTGCCCGTAGATTTCATTGATCTTGATATAGATTGCAATCCTACATGTCCTATTATTCTTGGGAGACCTTTCCTTAGAACGATTGGTGCAATTATTGATATGAAAGAAGGAAATATTAGATTCCAATTTCCACTAAGGAAAGGCATGGAGCACTTTCCTAGAATGAATCTACTATGAGAGCTACTTATGGATTGCATACCAAAGATGACAATACCAAGATCTATTGCATTATGCCTAGCTAGGCGCGTTAAACAATAGCGCTTGTTGGGAGTCAACCAAATTTTATTTTTATGCTTTTTTTGCTTTTGTTTTTGAGTTATACACATATTATTACCTCTATAATAATTGTGTTTTCTTGTTTTAATTAGTGTTTGAGCCAAGTAAGTCCTTTGGGATGGTCTACTGTAACATCCCAAATTTTGGAATGTTAATAAAATTATAAGATTGTTTGTTTGCTTGCTTGAGTGATTGAAACTTGAGTGAAATTTGAAACTTTTCAAAAACTTTTGAATGAGAGGGAATAAAATGACTTTCCCCTTCTCTGGTAAATTCAAATTCAATCATTTAAAAACAAAGAGAGAAGATGACATGACTTCTTCAACTATAAAGAATTTGAACGGAGTTTTGCAATTGAATTCTTTCAAATATTTGCCCTTGCTTCTCTATTTTTCATCCCCGAGAAATACCCCGAAAATAATCCTTGCCAAGCAAGAAAGAGAGGAGGAACATGACCCTCCAAACCGGGGATATTCCTTTGAAATATTTGGACCATAAAACCCAAGGTTTATTTGAAAAATATTTGTAAAAAGAAAATAAACCAATTTAGGGATTTTCTA
This sequence comes from Hordeum vulgare subsp. vulgare, assembly GCF_904849725.1. Lineage (NCBI taxonomy): Eukaryota > Viridiplantae > Streptophyta > Magnoliopsida > Poales > Poaceae > Hordeum > Hordeum vulgare. Next base: position 527,899,805 of record NC_058523.1, read on the forward strand.
AAAAAACATTTTTTGAATTATTTATTTTGGTAGTGGAAAAATGCCCATCTTTTTGGATTTATTTTTCTGCAAATTTTAATATATATTACCCCTATATTCTGAGGAATATTCCATTTCCTTTTAATCATTTTAATTTCCGTTTTAATAAAAATTGGAAAGTGGTCTCTTATTAGGAAGGTACCCGGGCCACTTTAGGAAACAAATCACGCCCATTACTCCTCCTTCTTCCTCACGTTCATTTCCTTCTTTAGCCATGGCAGAAACTTCCAGGAAGCTTCCCCTCCGGGATTCGCGAGCTTCTTTCCCTTCCGACTCCTCCCACCACCCCTATAAGAACCCCCTCGGCCTCCTCTTTCCATTCCCCTAAAAAAATCTACGTTTCCCTGCCCGTAGCCTCAGCGCCACCATTGCCATCTTTTGTGTCAACCGGAGCTCGGCAGGAGCTGAACCACCTCGCCCCCCCCCCTCCATGAGCTCCCTGCCTCGCCCCAGTGCCTTCCCCTACCCCCGCCGGCGACCTCCCCACCTCGTCGGAGCAGCTACCTCGCCGGAGTTCTTCCTCTCTATCACCCATGGTGAGATTCACGAAATCCCGTATTGCAGTTTTTTCAGAAAATTGCAATCTTAGAAAATTCATATCTATTAGTCTATAACTCCGAATTAGGTGATTCTTTTTGCGCTGGATCAAAAATTTTATGTAGTTTATGTAGATATATAATTTTTCTATGTTTGGATTTATAAAATTTTAATTAGATCAGATTTGATTTAAAGCTTGTTTTGCTTATAACGGGAGTTTAAAAATAGCTTTTAAATTAATTCTTTTTGCTACTGTTTCCTATTGATCATATCTTTCAGTAGTTTAAGTTTCAATTTTTTTAAATATTTTTACTTAGGGTTTTAAGCAAAACAGATTCTGTTTTAGCCTTTTTCGTTTTCTTGCTATTTCTTTTGTATTAATTGTTCTTAATTTGTTTTTTTTTGTAATTGTGACAAGTTATATTTTGTTTTCTGATATTTACCAGTAACGTTTCAACAACAACAAAATTTTATTTTATTTATTCTTATTTGTTTGCATGGAATCAATTCTAGTTCTATACTAACTTGCGAATTGATTGCATTGCTAGTTTGATTTCCTATTTTGAAAATACTTATAAAATAACATTGTTTTGTATATTTTAATTCTGTTATATTAGTTATTTTATATTTTGTTTTATGTTATTTTTTCTATTTTAGTGTTTTATTTTCAGTTAGAACAAAAACTATATAGTGTTAGTAGAAGGCTTCCTAGCTTCTTTGAAGTTTCCTTTGGATTTTTATCCGCTCTCTCTTATTGATTTTTGATTGCATCAACTTTTATTGCTGTTTGTTAATTCATTGCTAGAATGATTGCTATTGTGAGTGTTTATGTGAATATTATGTTTGATTATATAGATTTCATCGGAGAGTGACGAATAGTTCTATCACGTATTTCCCAAGAACGAAAATTCTTCTTCGGCAACATCACCAGGCAAGTCATTTGATCATGTATCACCTATGTTTTATGCATCGTAGTTCTACCATCCTATGCCCAATTGCATGCTGAGTAGGTACTTGGAAATTATGGTTACATATTGTAGTATCATGTGGTAGGCACCCAACAACCCCGTTACTTGGCCCGGGACGACAAATTTCATATTGCTATGCTTTAGTAGACGGGATTCTGGTTGAGAGTTTATCACGAGTGATGCGAGAATAATTTAATAACCAAGACCGGTTAAGTCAAGACTTTTCAAGACCTCGTGATGCAATGCAACTCTAGGTGAAGGACGGTTGATCGGCTCCGTGGAGAAACCAGTGGATGACCCGGGATGCTGGAGACGGCCATGACATCTTGCGGAAAGCTTCACATAGGCTCAAAGAGACGGACGGATATTTTCAAGACCCAAGGCTTACCTGCACAGCCACAAGTCATTATGGGCTCTGGCTTGGTTGGACAACGCGGCGACTCTGGACAGGTGGTGCTAGCAGATGTAGAAGAACGGTAGGATTGGATGGGCACCGACAGGGATTCAGAGAGACCCGTTGAAAGACCATGTTTTGATCATCCGGTCTTCAAACACCCTGAAGTGCGAGGACATACACGGAGGCGATCAAATCTTGTCGGGAACGTGTGCAAAACTCTGCAGAGTACTCAAACCTAATCGATTAGCCGTGTCCACGATCATGGACAACTTGAGCCAAAGGAACTGAAGTTATCTGAAATTCTCAACACAAATAATAATATTGATGTGGGAATTATTGACAACTCGGGTACGAGAACTCGTTGGTGGAACCATCTCGTTAACAACCAACCTTATAGTAATATTTCGCTTTTAGCCCCTCTTGTTGTAGGAGAAAATTTGCTTTACGCTAAAAACTTACAACACCACCTGCCATATATGCATATAGTATAGATGATTACTTTTCACCCCTCTCTTATGTGACTTGCCGGCATATTCAATATGCTGACCTACACGGCTGCAACGTCTTATGTTGCAGATATTTTTCTTCAACGAGTAAGAGTACGATTCAGGGTTACGATCTACACTCAACTTGACGTTGGTGTTTATTGGGACTCCACTCCCTTGACTGCTTCCGCTGAGATATTTAAGGTATATATCAGTTTTACGCTATTTACATGTGATTGCACTTTGATATATACATTAATGTACTGTGTGTGCCAGCATACTGATCCAGGGATGGCACAGATACACAGAGGCTTGACTCGTTTTGAGTCGGGTCACTACATCTACGGTGTTTGCAAGTTGATTTTGCTGAAAAACAGAAACTTTCGCTCTCAGTCCAGGAATTTTATAAATTCGCTGGAACATGCTTTTGATCTAAATTTTTACAAAAGATTGATTTACAAATTTCCCTGGTTCTCCTAATTGTTCATAATTTTATGAGTTACAGAAGTATTCGAAGTAAACAGATTGCTATAGACTATTCTGTTTTTGACAGGTTCTGTTTTCTTTGTGTTGTTTGCTTATTTTGATGAATTTATGGGTTGTATCGGGGGGTATGAACCATGGAGAAGTTGGAATACAATAAATATTACATCAATATAAATAAGGAATGAGTTCACAACAGTACCTAAAGTGGTGATTTATTTTTCTTATAGTAACGGATCTCATGAGTTTTCTGTTGAGTTTTGTGTTGTGAAGTTTTCAAGTTTTGGGTAAAGATTTGATGGACTATAGAATAAGGAGTGGCAAGAGCCTAAGCTTGGGGATGCCCAAGGCACCCCAAGCCATATTCAAGTATACCAAAGATCCTAAGCTTGGGAATGCCCCGGAAGGCATCCCCTCTTTCGTCTTCAATCCCTCGATAAATTTACTTGAGGCTATATTTTTATTCACCACATGATATGTGTTTTTCTTGGAGCATCTTGTATGATATGAGTCTTTACTTCTTAGTTTTCCACAATCATCCTTGCTGCACACATATTTTGAGAGAGAGACGCTGAATCGTGAATTTATTAGAATACTCTATGTGCTTCACTTATATCTTTTTAGCTAGGCAATGTTGCTCTAGTGATTCACTTATATCTTTTAGATCACAATGTGTTTCATTTTATAGAAATTATTAAACTCTCATACCTCACTTATATTATTTTGAGAGTTCTTTAAACAGCATGGTAATTGGTTTAGGTTATGAATTTAGTCCTAATATTATGAGAATCCAAGAGGAATATAATAAAAACTTCCATATTAAGTGCATTGAGTATGATGAGAAGTTTGATTCCTTGCATATAGTTTTGAGATATGAAGATGGTAATATGAGAGTCATGCTAGTAAGTAATTGTGAATTGGAAGAAATACTTGCATTAAAGCTTGTGATTCTCGTAGCATGCATGTATGGTGAACCGTTGTGTGATGAAATCGGAGCATGATTTGTTTAATGATTGTCAACCTTTGTGTGGAGGTCGGGATCATGCGATGTTTAACTCCTACCAACCCATCCCCTAGGAGCATGCGTCTAATACTTTGCTTCGATAACTAATAGGTTTTTGCAATAAGTATGTCAGTTCTTTATGACTAATGTTTAGTTCATGGATTATACACACTCTCACCCTTCCACCTTTGCTAGCCTCTCTAGTACCGCGCAACTCTCGCCGGTACATTAAACCCACCTTCCTCAAAACAGCCACCATATATTTTCCTCCAAATAGCCACCACACCTACCTATTATGGCATGTTCATAGCCATTTCGAGATATATTGCCATGAAACACCACCGTCTCATTTTTATGACACGCAACATCACTTCCATATTGCTTATAGAGTCATATTTTGTTCTAGATATCAAGTTGAAATATTTGAGTTGTAAGTAAATAAAAGTGTGATGATTTGCGTTATTAGAGCATTGTCCCGTGTGAGAAAAGGATGATGGAAGCTATGATTCCGTCACAAGTTGGGATGATTCTCCGGACTATAAATATATATATATATATATATATATATATATATATATATATATATATAGAGAGAGAGAGAGAGAGAGAGAGAGAGAGGCCAGCGAAGCCCATAAAAAATTAAAAGAGGCCAAATATGGCCACACACAAAAATGAAAAAAATGAGAGAAAGAGAGAAGGGGCAATGCTACTATCTTTTTACACACTTGTGCTTCAAAGTACCACCATGTTCTTCATAGAGAGTCTCCTATTTTGTCACTTTCATATAACTAGTGGAATTTCATCTTTTGCACAACCACTTAGTCTTCTTTTTTGAGAATTCATACACTTATCGCTCTAGTGCATTTGTTGCATGGCAATCCCTACTCACTCACATTGATACTATTGATGAGCATCTCCATAGCCCGTTGATACTCCTAGTCGATTTGAGACTATCTTCTCCTCTTTCTTTTTTTGCAACCTCTAACATATTATATTTTCACCCATAGTGTTATATCCATGGCTCATGCTCATGTATCGCGTGAGAGTTGAAAAGGTTTGAGAACATAAAAAGTGTGAAACAATTGCTTGCCCTTCATCGGGGTTGTGCATGATTTAGATACTTTGTGTTGGGAAGATGGAGCATAGCGAGACCATATTATTTTGTAGGGATAACTTTCTAAGACCATGTTACTTCAAAAGGAAGCAATTGGCTTGTTAGTATGCTTGAAGTATTATTGTTTTTATGTCAATATTAGACTTTTGTTTTGAATCTTATGGATCTGAATATTCATGCCACAATAAATAATATTACATTGATAAATATGTTAGGTAGCATTCCACATCAAAACTTCCATTTTTATCATTGACCTACTCGAGGACGAGCACAAATTAAGCTTCAGGATGCTTGATACGTCACCAACGTATCTATAATTTTTATTGTTTCATGCTATTATATTATCTGTTTTGGATGTTTTATATGCATTAATATGATATTTTATATTATTTTTGGGACTAACCTATTAATCTAGAGCCTAGTGCCAGTTTTTTTATTTTTTCCATGTTTTTGAGTATTGCAGATAAGGAATATTAAACGGAGTCCAAATGGAACAAAAACTCCGGAATGATTTTTCTTGGACAAGAAGAAACCTACCACACTTGGTGTAGGGGGAAGGACACCTGCTGGGAGGCGACAAGCCTGTAGGGCGCGCCCTAGGGGGTGCCCCTGGCTTGTGGGCCCTCTACAGGTCTCCTAACCCTAATCCTTGGCCTATAAATTCCCAAACATTCTCTCATTACCAAAGAGAGCCAAAAAAAACTTTTCCGCTGCCGAGAGCCTCTGTTCCTGTGAGATCCAATTTGGGAGCCTTTTCCGGTAATTTGTCGGAGAGGGAATTGATCACGAAGGGCATCTACATCAACTCCATTGCCCCTCCGATGATGTGTGAGTAGTTCACCATAGACCTACGGGTCCATAGCTAGTAGCTAGATGGCTTATTATCTCTCTTTGTTCTTCAATACCATGTTCTTCATGATCTTCATGGAGATCTATCCGATGTAATACTCTTTTGCGGTGTGTTTGTCGAGACTCGATGAATTGTGGGTTCATGTTCATATTCTCTATGCATATTATTTGAGTCTTCTCTGAATTCTTATATGCATGATTTTATATCTTAGCAAGTCTCTTCGAGTTATTGGTTTGGTTTGGCAAACTAGATTGGTAATTCTTGCAATGGGAGAAGTGCTTAGTTTTGGGTTCAATCTTGCGGTGTCCTCACCCAGTAACAAAAGTTGGGGTAGCGAGCACGTATTGTATTGTTGCCATTGAGGATAAAAAGATGGGGTTTTCATCATATTGCTTGAGTTTATCCCTCTACATCATGCCATCTTACTTAATGTGTTACTCTGTTCTTCATGAACTTAATACTCTAGATGCAGGCATGAGTCGGTCGATGTGTGGAGTAATAGTAGTAGATGCGGAATCGTTTCGGTCTACTTGACACGGACATTATGCCTATATGCATAATCATTGCCTTGTATATATTCATAATTATTTGCTTTTCTATGAATTGCTCGACAGTAATTTGTTCACCCACCGTATTATTATTTTTATGAGAGAAGCCTCTAGTGAAACCTATGCCCCCCGGGGTCTATTTTCCATATTATACTTTGAGATCTATACACCAAAAATATCTTGCTGCAATTTATTTATTTTTGTTTTATTTTCAAATCTATCAATCTTTTATATCTATCTCTATCAGATCTTATCCTTGCAAATAACTCTGAAGGGATTGACAACCCCTTTTTAGCGTTGGGTGCAAGTGTTTTATTGTTTGTGTAGGTACTACGATTGGGGCCTTGCTTGTTCCTCCTACTGGATTGATACCTTGGTTTTCAACAAACTGAGGGAAATACTTATCTACTTCGCTGCGTCACCCTTTCCTCTTCAAGAGAAAACCAACGCAAGCTCAAGAGGTAGCACATACTGATGAGTCGGCCCTTGGGGGCTACACATGTGAAATCTAAACATTCTGTGACGGGAGACTCAGATGAACAACCGAGGATTTCTCTAAAGTTCCAACATTTATTTGTAAGAAAGTCTTAAGCTATCATTATGTTCTACTCTTAAGACCTGGGGGCTACATTGCGTGAAGCCTTGTGAGCACAAGAGAAATTATAAACTTCCAGCTTGTCGCAGGACTGGCAACCCGACACTTGGGGGATACACTATTTGAAGTTAGATATCTACAACATTCAAGACAAACTCCAAGTCCTAGGTTTCTACAGGCAAGACAACCTGACACTTGGGGGTTGCTGGCTGAAGTTTTACAACTATAAGACAATTACAAGTCCTAGATAGCTCCAAGCAAGATAACTCGGAAGTTGAGGGCTACACAATCAAGATGTTATTTTTATGCAAAGCACCAAGTCATCAAGAACTAGTAAACTCGGAGCTTGGGGCTACATGTAATATGGAGATAAAAAACAAAAGAACACCTTCAAGCTGTCAATTTTGAGAGGGCCGGGTTTCATTTTCTTGGTGAAGGTTTGCATAGTTCATTTCTTCCAAGTTACTCATAGAAGGTCTAGAAGCATTTAAAGTCGACTCGACATCATACGTTATGTTCCCAAATATTTTCATTAACCTGAAGCACTAAAAGTTGGCTCAACATTGGACGGATTTTTATTCCAAATTATTATTATGCCGAAACACAAGAAACCGGCTCAATTTCAGATGGTGAATTATTCCCAATATTTTCCTACGAGGAACCAAGATCATCAAGTTGATTGTGAAGCCAGCCTGTTGATATGACAAACAGACCCGTATTTTTCATGTGTCGGTTCATTGAATAAACTAGTCACCTGAGCGAGTCGGTCCCTTATTTTACTAATTATTTTTTATTTCAAGCGCTTACCATGAATGCACGCCAAGCCTGCATTCAAGCTAACCCAGGGGGCTAATGTCGAGGGAGTTGCCCGCGACTAGACTCGTCTGCAAGGATAAATCATCTGTGGAGTAAAGTCATTTCTGAAGTTAAGTCGGCCGATTAAAATCATGACCCGACTACTATCTTGATCTAGTTACAATCTTGACGCGACCTGTTACAAGACAAGTTTTCTGGCTCTGAAGATAAGCCAGCTTTGGGGATAAGATGGCCCACGGATAAGTCCGCCCAGTGAGCTAAATAGCTCACGAATATGAGCCAATTCACGAATATGACGACTCAAGGATAAGCCAACTCACAAAGCTAAGCATGATCATGGAGATGAGTCCGCTCATGGATAAGCAGGCTCACGGAGATGAGCCGACTCATGGATAACCCGACTACATGATAAGCTGGCTCTTAGAGCTAAGCATGCTCACGAAGATGAGGTGGCTCATGGATAATCCGGCTCACGGATAAGCCAACTCATAGAGCTAAGAAGGCTCACGGAGATGAGTCCTCTCATGGATAAGCCGGCTCATGGAGATAAGACCGCCCTAGAGATAATCCGGCTCATGGAGATGTGTCGACTCTGGAAACAAGACCCAGCTTGAGGGTGAGTCTCGACATGGAGAGAGAAGTCCTGGTTTTGAGGAGTCCAAATACAAGGCGGAGAACCCCAACTTGGAAGACATGGAGGACTTAGAGGACTTAGAGTAGGACTCCAACTACTGGTATAACCTGGAATCTCTTGTAACCCCAGGGACTCGTCTATTATATAAAGGGAGACACTGGGTCATCAAAAGGACAAGTTTTTAGACACACAAGTCTCTAGAAAGATGTTCTGAGGACTCGCAAGGCAGATGTTTTGGTAGGTCTCGAGAGAGATGCTTTGATAGGTCTCCAGACATATGTTTTGATAGGTCTCGAGATAGAGGCAGCGAAATAGCGCCCTTGTAATCATGACCACCACAATCAATAGCAATCAAGCAGGATGTAGGCCTTTCCCTCCATTTGAGGGGCCAAACTTGGGCAAAACTCGCATCTCTCGATTCCGATCAACCCCATCCAAGCTTCCACCTAGCAGCAATGGCCTCACAACTATGTCCTTTTACAAGGGCAGCTGCCATTACAAAACCACGACAATAACCTTATCATGTTCTACCTTCCTCCCACTCACTTCTTTCAAGAGAACCTCTTTTTCTGGAAAGGATCCATTCCTCGCAACAAAGTCCTTGCCTCTGGATCTGCTATAGGAGGTATACTATTTTTGTTGCTTTAGGATATCTTATGAAGATGCACTTTTCCACTTTCGGTTCGAGCTTATCATACATAAGTGTCATATCCCCAAACTCCAAGAAACGACAACTTAGGTTTCTCGCCAAACCATAATTCATGCGGTGTCCTCTCAACGGATTTAGATGGTGCCCTATTTAAAGTGAATGTAGTTGTGTCTATTGAATAACCCCAAAAATATAGTGGCAAATTGACAAGAGACATCATAGAACGCACCATATCCAATAGAGTACGATTATGATGTTCGGACACACCATTACACGGTAGTGTTCCAGGTGGTGTGAGTTATGAAATAATTTCCACATTTTCTTGCATAGCAAATTCGTAAATCATATATTCAGATCCACGATCATATCGTATACATTATATCTTCTTGTCACAATGATCTTCAACTTCACTCTAAGATTTCTTGAACTTATCAAAATTCCAGACTTCTGTTTCATCAAGTAAACATACCCGTATATAGTCAAATCATCTATGGAGGTAAGATAATAACGATATCCACCACCTGCTTCAACACTCATCAAACTTCATACATCAATATGTATTATTTCCAATAAGTCACTTGCCCACTCCATCGTACCGGAAAATGGGGTCTTAGTCATCTTGCCCAAGAGGCATGGTTCGCATGTCTCAATTGATTCAAAATTAAATGAGTCCAAAGATCCATCAGCATGGATTTTCTTCATGCGCTATACACCAATATGACCTAAGCAGCAGTGCCACAAGTATGTGGTACTATCATCATTAACTCTGCATCTTTTGGCATCAACACTATGCACATGTGTATCACTATGATCGAGATTTAATAAACCATTAACATTGGGTGCCTAATCATAAAAAATGTTATTCATGCAAATAGAACAACCATTATTATGTGGCTTAAATAAATAATCGTCTCGCAATAAACAAGATCAATATAATGTTCATTCTCAACGCATGCACCAAATAACTTTTATTTAGGTTTAATACTAGTCCCTAAGGTAGAGAGAGTGTGCCGATGGTGATCACATCAACCTTGGAGACACTTCCAACAGGCATCCTCACCTTGTCCTTAGCTAGTCTCGTTTATTCCACACCTCCTGTTTCGAGTTACTAATATCAGCAAAAGAACTCGTATCAAATACCCACGGGATACTACAAACACTAGTGAGGCATACATCAATAACATGTATATCAAATATACTTTTGTTGACATTGCTAGGCTTCTTATCAACCAAGTATCTGGGGTAGTTCCACTTTAGTGACCTTTCCCTCTTAGAACAGAAACACCCAGTCTCGGGTTTGGGTCCAACCTTGGGTTTCTTCACTGGAGCGACAACTGGCTTGCCAATCTCGAAGTTTCCTTTCTTGCCCTTGTCCTTTGATACGTCTCCAACGTATCTGAAATTTTTGATGGTTTTATGCTATTATCTTGTCAAACTTTGGATGTTTTGTATGCCTTTTATATCTTTTTTGGGACTAACTTATTAACTCAGTGCCAAGTGTCAGTTCCTGTTTTTCCGTGTTTTTGACCCCTTTCAGAGAAGGATTTTAAACGGAGTCCAAACGGAACGAAACTTCCAAAAAGATTTTTTCGGAAACAGAAGACGATCGGGAGACTTGAGAACCAAGGCATAGGGTCAATAGGGACCCCACAAGCCCCCTAGCCGTGACCAGGGGCCGCGCCTCCCAGGCTTATGGGCTCCCTGGACCTCCTCTGCCCTAGGTCTTTCGCCTATATATTCCCTAAAATCCCAGAAAAAAATCAGGAGAGCCTCGAAAACACTTTTCCGCCGCCGCAAGCTTCTGTCTCCGCAAGATCCCATCCGAGGCACGTTCTGGTGCCCTGCCGGAGGGGGGATTCGGATGCGGAGGGCTTCTTCATCAACACCATGACCTCTCCGATGATGCGTGAGTAGTTCACCATAGACCTTCGGGTCCATAGCTAGTAGCTAGATGGCTTCTTCTCTCTCTTGGATCTTCAATACAAAGTTCTCCATGATCTTCATGGAGATCTATCCGATGCAATCTTCTTTTGCGGTGTGTTTGTCGAGATCCGATGAATTGTGGATTTATGATCAGATTATCTATGAATCTTATTTGAGTTTCTTCTGATCTCTCTTATGCATGATTTCATATCCTTGTAATTCTCTTCGAGTTGTGGGTTTTGTTTGGCCAGCTTGATCTATGATTCTTCCAATGGGAGAAGTGCTTGGTTTTGGGTTCATACCGTGCGGTGACCTCACCCAGTGACAGAAGGGGTAGCGAGGCACGCATCATGTTGTTGCCATCAAGGGTAAAAAGATGGGGTTTTCATCATTGGCTTGAGTTTATCCGTCTACATCATGTCATCTTGCTTAAGGCGTTACTCTGTTCGTCATGAACTCAATACACTAGATGCATGCTGGATAGCGGTCGATGTTGAAAAGACCTCGATGACGCCTAGAGGGGGGGTGAATAGGCTATTTAAAAACTTCTTCGGATTTGGCTTGAAACTAATGCGGAAATAAACTAAGAGGGTACTTGTCAAGCACAAATCCTAAATGCACTAGGCACTGCAGCGTGTATCAACAACACGATCTACCAAGATGGACACAATACAGTTACTAACAAGCATAAGTAAGTTACACAAACTTACTTGAGCTATATCACACGACAAGTAGGTGAACAACACAAGATACTAGATCACACTATATCACACGATATATCAAAAGCTGCAAGTATGAACGTGTGGATATAGAAGGTATGCTTGAATGATTAATCTTGTACAAGAAATAGCCAACACAATATAATGAGCACAAACAATATGCAATGTATGTATGCTCAAGTAACACAAGTAAACCACAAGTAAGGAGTTAGGGTTAAGGATAACCAAGGTCACTGAGACGAAGATGTATCCCGATGTTCACTTCCTTGGAGGGAAGCTAGTCACCGTTAGAGAGGTGGATGTTACCACGAAGGCACACCAACGCCACGAAGGCTCACCCTATTCTCCCTTTGAGATAACACCACGAAGGCGTTTCTCAACCACTAGTGGTAAGCCTTTGAGGTGGCTTCCAAACCCTCACAAACTTTTCCGGGGGAAATCACACGGATTGATTCCTCTCCGAAGAACTCCTACCGCCTAGGAGTCTCCAACCTCCAAGAGTAACAAGATCACGGGGAATGCTCAAAACTTGCTCAAATCTCAAATAGCTTTGCTTGGGAGGAGGAGAGGGAGACGATCTATCTTTTGATTGGAACAACTCTCAAAGGGGCTCACAAATGCTCTTGGGATCTAAGATTTGGTGTGAGCAAATGTGTGTGAGGTAGAAATGTGTTCCTATGAGGATAAGGCTGTCTTGGACTGCCCTCTCACGAAGTGGGAGGGGGGTATTTATAGTGGGGAGAGAAAAACAGCCGGTGGGGACACTTTAAGTCATACAGGGTCCGGACGTCCGACAGTTTCCGGAAGTCCGGGCGTCCGCGAGGGGTCGGACGTCCGACAGGGGTCGGTCGTCCGAGGCATGTAGATATCACTGAAAATACTGTGAATTGAACAGCGACCGGACATCCGGAGAAGACTGGAAATCCGAGTTATTCGACTCAACTTCTTCTGGTGGGAGGTTCCAGATTTCCGGAAGGGGACGGACGTCCGGGCCTTGGACGTCCGGGGGGAGCCGGAAATCCGAGTTATAGAGCTTATGTTCTTCTGGTGCAGGGCTCCGAATTTCCGAAAGGGGACGGACGTCCGGGCCTCGGACGTCCGGAGGGAGCCGGAAATCCGAGTTATAGAGCTTATGTTCTTCTGGTGCAGGGCTCCGGATTTCCGAAGCTGGTCGGACGTCCGGCGCTCGGATGTCCGGAGGGAGCCGGAAATCCGAGTTATAGAACTCAAGTTTCTCTGGTGCGTAGTTCGGATTTCCGAAGCTGGTCGAACGTCCGGGCCTCGGACGTCCGGAGGAGGCCGGATGTCCGAGGCATTGGTCCTGTTTTCTGATAACAGCAGAGCCGTGGAGATGTGGTAAGAGCAGAACAGTGGATATCTAGTTTGAGCAAGTTCATCACAAAACCTGTGATCCCCTCTTAATAGTGCAGGATCCCTAAAGACTCAAGAATTATAAAAGGGGTACCGATGATCCATACTTGAGTGTATACTTTTATTCGCTGATCATCACTCTGCACCACTAACGTCAAAGGAACTGATACCTTTGAGTTAGCCCTTTCACTTGAGCTTGATGTTGTTGTTCCTTCATGGCTCAAGTTGAAAGCAAGACATGATGAAGTCTTCAAGCAGCTCTCCCATACACAATGTGGAAAGCCTAGCTTATGTATTCATCTTCATTTGTCCACCATGTGAACATCCACAAGAATCAAGCATGTAGTGCTCAGGAATGCTTATCTTGATCTTGTCCTTGTTAGCACATGAGCTTGTCCTTATCAACACATGATCATTAACAATAGTTTCAATGATATATTCGTGCTGATCCACTTGAACTTGCACACCACAATCTTGATGACGATCGCCACTTGACGTCATCCTTCATGAGTTGTATGAGATCTTCCTTTTGACGCAAGCCCATGGAAGCACACCTAACCCCCACATAGGAGTCTCACAAAGACCATGGGTTAGTACACAAACACGTAATGGACAATGCTTACCATACCATGGGATCACTTGATCCCTCTCAGTACATCTTATACGCTTTGTGTGTTGATCATCTTGATTTACTCTTTGTCTGAGATCTTGATCAACCTAGTGTCTCTATGACCATTCTTTGGATAATACCTTGAATACCATCTTGGCCATCATATAAACTCCTTGAACCCAACAGATGGACTTCAAGAAGTGCCTATGGACAAATCCTATAAATATAACTTAAGGCAACCATTAGTCCATAGGAATTCTCATCAATTACCAAAACCACATATGGAGATATATGCTCTAACAGATGTGTGGAGTAATAGTAGTAGATGCAGAAAGTATCGGTCTACTTGTCTCGGACGTGATGCCTATATGTATGATCATTGCCTTAGATATCGTCATGACTTTGCGCGGTTCTATCAATTGTTCGAGAGTAATTTGTTCACCCACCGTAATATTTGCTATTTTGAGAGAAGCCTCTAGTGAACACTATGGCCCCCGGGTCTACTTCACATCATTTTTTCAGCCTTACACTTTTACTTCGTTGCACTTTCCGCCTTCAGATCTCACTTTGCAATCAATCTTGAAGGGATTGACAACCCCTTCATAGCGTTGGGTGCAAGCTCTTTTGTGTTTGCGCAGGTACTCTGGACTTGACGCGATTCTCCTACTGGATTAATACCTTGGTTCTCAAACTGAGGGAAATATGTACTGCTCCTGTGCTGCATCACCCTTTCCTCTTCAAGGGAAAAACCAACGCAAGCCCAGTCTCCGTCAACGTGTCAATTCCTGGCGCTCTTGTCTGTTGCCGTAGCATCCTTCTTGAAATTAGTGGTTTTACTAACCATCAACACTTGATGCTCCTTCTTGATTTCTACCTTCGCAGTGTAAAACATCGTAAATAGCTTAGGATCATATTCTCCACCCCTTGCATGTTATAGTTCATCATAAAGTTGTAGTAGCTTGGTGGCAGTGATTTGGAGAACTCTCTCAATCACTATCTTATCAGAAAGATTAACTCCCACTTTATTCAAGCGATTGTAGCACCCAGACAGTATGAGCACATGCTTACTGATTGAGCTATTCTCCTCCATATTGCATCCAAAGAACTTGTCAGATGTGTCATACCTCTCAACACGGGCATGAGCTTGAAATTCCAATTTTAGCTCTTGGAACATCTCATATGCTCTGTGATGTTCAAAACGTCTTTGGAACCTCAATTCTAAGATGCGAAGCATGACGTACTGAACTATCAAGTAGTCATCAAAACATGCATGTCAGATGTTCACAACACCCACATACGACGCTTGATGGGGTGGCGCACCGAGCGGTTGATACGTCCCAAACATATCTATAATTTATGCTTGTTCCATGATCTTTTGGGTGACATTGTTATATGTTTTGCTACACTTTTATACCTTTTTACACATATTTGGACTAACCTACTAACTCAGTGCACCTAGTTCCAGTTTCTGTGTGATGATGTCTTTTTTGCAGGGACTTTTACCCCAATTTACAGAGTCCCAAAAATCCCAAGAAAAATATATAAAAATCAGTGTGACGGAAGCTTCATGAGCACCAAAGGTGGGCCAGAGGGGAGCCAGGCCCTGCCCAGGCGGCCTCCCTACGCGGGTCACCCCCTGGCCACGCCACCAGACCGCCTGGGTGGGGCCCACCTCCTTTGGTGTCCTCCTTCGGCCTATATTTACCTCTTCGATGGGAAACCCTTCCATAAGATCCTGAATCACGAATTTCTCCATCGTTCCGCCGCCGCAGCGCTCCCGAGATCGGGAGCGCCAGAAGAACTCTTCCCGACACCCTGTCGGAGGGAGGATTGACCTCCGGGAGCTTCTCCACCGCCATGGACGCTTCCCGGACGTGCCGTGAGTAGTCCTCCTTGGACCATGAGTCCATGATCAGTAGCTATGTGATGTCTTCTCTCCAATCATGTGCTTCAATGTTTAGCCCTTGTGAGCTGCCCTACATGATCAAGGCATCTATGTAATTTTCCTGTTGTTGCTATGCTTCGTTTGCTCGGATCCGATGGATTATGAGATTATGTTCAGATTGTGATGAGTTATATATTTGATTATTTATTTATATTATGTTGTTTAGTGATTCATGCATGTTCTCCATTGCTTTTTATTGCTTTGGCCGAGTAGTAGATTGTAACTCCAAGAGGGAGCGTTATGCATGATTGTGGGTTCATGCCCCCTGATGTCTAGCTTGAGTGACAGAAACAAGAGACTAGGGGATGTGTTGTTGCCACCAGGGAGAAAACAACGGTGCTTGTGACCGCGGTTGCAAGTATTGTTTACCTTACGCAAAGTTTGTTAATGCAGTTGTCCGTTGCTTTGAATTTACACTTTGGGTGGGGCTCTCAACTTAATACCAGCGAGATGTTCTGGATCGATATCTCAAGGTGGATGATTAGTAAGTAGATGCTGATGAATAAACGGTCTACTTGTCCTTGCGTACTGCCCACTACTTTTGAACCTCTAACTTTCTAGTAGCATGATTAGCATTGCGGTGCTTTATAATTCTGTCAATTGCCCAGCTAAAATTTCTTTACCCATGCATAGTTTTTATCGTCTTTTGGGAGAGAGACATCACTAATGAACATCATGTGACTCCGGTCCATATTACCACCATTGTTTACACCTCCACCATTTACTATTTTTATTTACTTTTCCGTTGCAATCACTATCACTATTCCCGCTTGTGTTTTGATCCTTTGCAAACTACAAGGCCTGAGAGATTGACAACCTATCTGTACTCGTTGAGAGCAAAGTTATTTGTTGTGTGTGCAGGTCCACATCTTGTGCTAGCGCCAGAGCAGCAGACACCTACTTGTTGATCCTCAGAGTCCTCCTCGTTCGATAAACCTTACAATCTCCGTGTAAGGGAAATATGTTGCTGACTACATCTCCACCTTCCACTTGGGGTAACCAACGAGGGGCGAGAAGTATATCCATCAACTCGTCATCAAGCAAATTTTTGTCACCGTTGCCGGGGACTCCAGTCTTCAAGATAGGGGAGTTGCACTCTATCCTTTACCTTTTCTTTTTAGTCTTGTTAGTTTGCTTTCTAGTTTTTTCTTTAGAGTCTTATACCAAAAACCACAAAAAAAATAGTTGCTTTGTTCTTGCTTGTTGCTGCTGCTATGGGTTCCACTGAAAACACCAAGTCGTGTGACTTCACTAGTCACAACAACAATGACTTTATCTGCACTCCTATTGCTGCTCCCGCCACTGGGGCAACCTCTTATGAGATTAAACCTGCTTTACTGAACCTTGTTATGAAACCTCAATTCTCCGGTGCTGGAGATGCTGCTGCTTTACACTTGAATAATTTTGTTGAGCTTTGTGATATGCAAAATATAAAGAAGTAGATGGTGATATTGTTAAACTTAAGCTTTTTTCCTTTCTCCTTGAGAGGAGGAGCTAAAGTGTGGCTTCAATCTTTGCCTAGGAATAGCATAGATTCTTGGGATAAGTGCAAAGATGCTTTTATTGGGAAGTATTACCCGTCTGCTAAGATTATCCAGTTAAGATAACATTATGAATTTTAGGCACCTGGATAATGAACATGTTGCCCAAGCTTGGGAACGTATGAAATCCCTTGTTAAGAATTGCCCTACACATGATTTGACTACTTGGATGGTTATCCAAACTTTCGATGTAGGATTGAACTTTACCTCGCGGAATCTGTTAGACTCGGCCGCGGGAGGAACCTTTATGTCAACTACACTTGGTGCTGACATGGAACTATTCGACGAGATGATGACAAATTATTCTCAATGGCACACCGAGAGAGCTCCAACATGTAGGAAGGTAAACTCTGTTGAGGAGATCTCCTCCCTTAATGATAAGGTTGACATGATCATGACTTTACTTACTAAGCACGCTCCTATTGATCCTCATGATGTTCCTTTAAATTCCTTGGTTGCTCAGGAAAGAGAGCAAGTTGATGTTAATTTTATCTCTAGGAACAACTTTAATAATAATGCCTATATGAGTAATTTTGGTAGCAATCCTAGACCGTTCCCATCCAACAACTATGGGAACAACAACACTTATCCTAGCACCAAAAACTCCACTTCTGAATTAGAGAGCATGCTTAAATACTTTATCACTTGTCAAAAAGACTTCAACAAGAGTGTAGAAGAGAAATTAGAAAAATTAGATAGTCCCTCTTTGAAGGTAGACAACATAGCTCATGATGTAGAGATGCTTAAAATTAGAACTTCCCCCCTTGAGGAAAGGAAAACCACACCCATGAATGATATCCAAGTCCAAATTAATGAGAACATAAGAATGCTATCCAAACTTAAGGATAGATGGGCTAGAGAAAAATAAGAGGAAGATAGGATTAAGAGCCTTCCTACACACACTACCCTTGCTACTATACAAGTTGTTGAGGATCTCAAAACTATTAGCACCCATCACATCCCCAGTCCCAATGGTCCTATTAATGGTGATGTTAATACCTCAACTTTAGGACAAGAAGGTCCTTTGAACTTAGAGACTACCAAAAGAATGATCTTAGATGACATCACCACCACTTTAATTAATGGTAGTAATCTTGATTTTGATAATTGTAGTCTTTTCGAAGTTATCACTTTTTTGCAAAGAATGGCTAAAGACCCCCACACTAGTACACTCAATATTGCCTTCACCGAGCATATTACCAATGCTCTTAATAAATCTAGGGAGGAGAAGCTCAAGCTAGGGACTTCTATTCCTAGAAAACTAGAATATGGTTGGGATCCTGTGGTCAAGATTAAATTGAATAATCTCTCTTGCTTTGCTTTATGTGATGTTGGATCTAGTGCCTTTGTTATGCCCAAAACAATGTATGATATGCTTGATTTGAAACCTTATGATCAATGTTCTTTTGGTGTTCCTCTTGTTGATTCTTCCATAAGGAAACCTTTAGGGGGAATTGATGATGTTCTTATTGTTGTCAATGATAATTATGTTCCCGTTGATTTTCTTATTATGGACATTGGGTGTGATCCCTCATGTCCAATTATTTTGGGACGTCCTTTTCTCCGCACCGTTGGTGCTATCATTGACATGAAAGAAGGGGCCATTAGATTCCAATTTCCCCTTAAAAAGGGAATGGAACACTTCACTCGAAAGAATTTTAAGTTACCTTATGAGTCTGTTATCTGAGCAAGTTATTCTTATGGAGTTGATAATACATGATCTTTTTGCATCATGCCTAGCTCAAAGGCATAAAAGAAAGCGCTTGTTGGGAGGCAACCCAATTTGTTTTTACTTTAAATTTTAGTGGTCTTGATGCTTGTTACTACTGTAGCAACATCATTGTATCTTTATTTTCAAGCTTTGTGCCAAGTTTTAGCCTATGATTGCAAGAAAGTTCAAAAGTTGTGACATGCTGTCTAGAAACAGATTCTGTCTGCTTGACGAAAAAATTCGCCAAAAATCACCAGATCATCTTTCGGTCTGAATCTTTTTGACCGTATGATCTATACAATTGTCTTTTTGGCTTATGTTCTGAGTTTTTTATTTGAGTTGCAGAAGTTCCCCGAAACAATTATTTACTACCTTATGTTCTGTTTTTTCACAGATTCTGCCACGTTTTGCGTTTTCATTGTTTTGCAAATCTTAAGCTTGCCTTTTCTTTGCAAAAACCTTTTGGCAATCTTGAGAAACAGTAGCTCTTCATGAAAATATTTATTTACAGTAGGGAATAAATTATTTTATTATGGGTGCTAACCACTCTAATCAGCTTATGATGAGTTCCGTATGAAAGGAGTTTTCAAGTATGCGATGGAAGATGCTGAAAGAAGATCCAGGAGTGTCAAGCACTCAAGCTTGGGGATGCCCCCATGCACCCCCAAGAAATATTCAAGGAGACTCAAGTGTCTAAGCTTGGGGATGCCCCCGTGCATCCCCTTCTCCATCAACAATCATCAGTTCGTCCTTCTCCATGCTATATTTTTATCACTTCATATGTTATGTGCTATACTTGGAGCGTCCCGCTCTTTACTTTTTAGTTTGTTTTAGTTTTGTTTGCTGCTCATACCAAGTTGGAATCTATCCTTCTTTGTTTTGGAGAGAAACACGCTCCACTCCACCCTAGAACACAACATAGGTTTTCATGCTTATTCTTTTTGTGTGTTCTTTATCTTTTCATAGTTGTTGTCATGCTTAGCTCTTAGTTTTCATGCTTTATCTTTTTAAGAGCTTTAATTTTGGTTGCTTTTGGAACTCTCTTGAGTTATCATGCTTATCTTGTTTAGAGAGTTGGCTTGTTGCACTGAGTTGTGTGTCTTGCATGAGTAGGTAATTGAGGTTGCTATTTAAGTATAGTAGTAACTTGCAATAGTTTTGAGGTATTGATTTGAGTAATGTTTGGAATATTGGTGTCAAGAGCTTGAGACTATTAGTGATAGGTGTCATATTTTGGGGAATCCATGTGTTCTTAAAAATAGAAAAGAAAATTAGTTGAGAACTCTAGCTACTAGATGGATCGCTAACCTCTGGAGGGGTTGGAATATATAGAGTACCCTCACGTTACCATGGGTCGAGGATGCGCAAGGATAACCAAACCCCCAAACACTCCTCCTCGGGGTACTTGTCTCTTTGTGAATCTCCTAACTACATAGATAGTTACAGATAATAAGTGCGTGAGTTCTTCGGACTAATGCGAGTATTCGATTGTTGGCACTTCCACCATCCATATTTTGCTAGCCTCTTCGGTACCGTGCATTGCTCTTTCTCATCTTGAGAGTTGGTGCAAACTTCGCTGGTGCATCCAAACCCTTGTCATGATACGCTCTGTGATCATAAGACTCATTATATCATTCCTCAAAATAGCCACCATACCTACCTATTAAGGCATGTTCATAGCCTTACCGAGATACATTGCCATGCAACATCCACTATCTCATGACTTGATCTTCATGTCATACATGCTTTTGCTTGATCGAGGAGTCGTATGCTAGTTGGTCCTTGCGCTTATTATTGCTACATGACGCACTAGTTTCATTGCATATCTTGCTACACTGGCAGAGGCATACATTTGCATACATCATGATAGTTTTCATTTGTCTTTATGTTGAGTACTTCTTATAAAGTGTGAAGATCTTCTTTTTATTCTTGTAAAACATAGAGTGTTTCCCTAAAGTGAGTAAAAGATCCCAAAGAGCACAAATTAAAAGATCCCAAAGAGGACAAATGAAAAGATCCCAAAGAGGACAAATGAGAGATAAATAGAAAGAGCCAAAGAGGCCACAAAAAAGTAAAAATAAAAGAAATAAAAAGAGAGAAGGGGGCAACACTACTATTCCTTTTGAAAGATCCACACTCGTACTCCATTGTTATATTTGTACTCCATAGAGATTATCATTCATGCATAACTATGTGGGGACCCTTACACTATATAACTGGACTTGTATATTCCAATGATGAGCCTCCTCAAATGAGCTCTAGGTCTTCATGAGCAAGCAAGTTGGATGCACCCCCACTAGTTCCATTGGAGAGCTTACCTTAGCTCATATGTGCATCCGTTGCATGGCAATCCCTACTCCTCACATCATATCTATCATTTGGCTTTCTCTCGCCTATCGTTGTCCTCATTGATGTGAGACTTTCACACATTTTTGTCTTCCTTCCCCATCATTATTCTCTTTGCCATCCTAAGTGCCAACATATCTTGCTTGCGCTCATCCATTGCATGAGTGCTCAGAGTCGAAAGGGAGAGGATCATTTTGACTTGTGCCTGACTAGTAGTCTGGGGATGAGTCAAAATAAGATTCCGAAGGAGACAAAGTGTGAAGATTAGTAGATTGAGTTCTCAATTAAAAAATATTTGTATGCTCTAAACCCATCTCCCATTTCTTGCATGCAAACACCATTTGGAGACATTCGAGTCACTGACAGCGAGAGCTCTTGCACCTTTATGTTCTTACTTTGCTATTTTCAATAGTAAATATAGACTCTTGATTCTTATTGTCTTGACTTGAATTGCATATCTTACTTGCTTTACTTTGAAGTTCTTATATGTGTGTTAGCATGTCACCACAGAAATTATTTGTGTTATCATTTACCTACTCGAGGACAAGCAGGAATTAAGCTTGGGGATGTTGATACGTCCCAAACATATCTATAATTTCTGCTTGTTCCATGATCTTTTGGGTGACATTGTTATATGTTTTGCTACACTTTTATACCTTTTTACACATATTTGGACTAACCTACTAACTCAGTGCACCCGGTGCCAGTTTTTGTGTGATGATGTCTTTTTTTGCAGGGACTTTTACCCCAATTTACAGAGTCCCGAAAATCCCGAGAAAAATATATAAAAATCAGCGTGACGGAAGCTTCACGAGCACCAAAGGTGGGCCAGAGGGGAGCCAGGCCCTGCCCAGGCGGCCTCCCTGCGCGGGTCACCCCTTGGTCGCGCCACCAGGCCGCCTGGGTGGGGCCCACCTCCTATAGTGCCCTCCTTTGGCCTATATTTACCTCTTCGATAGGAAACCCTTCCATAAGATCCAGAATCGCGAATTTCTCCATTGTTCCGCCGCCGCAGCGCTCCCGAGATCGGGAGCGCCAGAAGACCTCTTCCCGGCACCCTGTCGAAGGGAGGATTGACCTCCGGGAGCTTCTCCACCGCCATGGATGCTTCCCGGACGTGACGTGAGTAGTCCTCCTTGGACCATGAGTCTGTGACCAGTAGCTATGTGATGTCTTCTCTCCAATCATGTGCTTCAAAGTTTAGCCCTTGTGAGCTGCCCTACATGATCAAGGCATCTATGTAATTTTTCCTGTTGTTGCTATGCTTGGTTTGCTCGGATCCGATGGATTATGAGATTACGTTAAAATTGTGATGAGTTATATATTTGATTATTTATTTATATTATGTTGTTTAGTGATTCATGCATGTTCTCCGTTGCTTTTTATTGCTTTGGCCGAGTAGTAGATTGTAACTCCAAGAGGGGGCGTTATGCATGATTGTGGGTTCATGCCCCCTGATGTCTAGCTTGAGTGACAGAAACAAGAGACTAGGGGATGTGTTGTTGCCACCAGGGAGAAAACAACGGTGCTTGTGACCGCGGTTGCAAGTATTGTTTACCTTACGCAAAGTTTGTTAATGCAGTTGTCCGTTGCTTTGAATTTACACTTTGGGTGGGGCTCACAACTTAATACCATCGAGATGTTCTGGATAGATATCTCAAGGTGGATGATTAGTAAGTAGATGCTGATGAATAAACGGTCTACTTGTCCTTGCGTACTGCCCACTACTTTTGAACCTCTAACTTTCTAGTAGCATGATTAGCATTGTGGTGCTTTATAATTCTGTCAATTGCCCAGCTAAAATTTCTTTACCCATGCATAGTTTTTATCGTCTTTTGGGAGAGAGACATCACTAGTGAACATCATGTGACTCCGGTCCATATTACCACCATTGTTTACACCTCCACCATTTACTATTTTTATTTACTTTTCCGTTGCAATCACTATCACTATTCCCGCTTGTGTTTTGATCCTTTGCAAACTACAAGGCCGGAGAGATTGACAACCTCTTTGTACTCGTTGGGAGCAAAGTTATTTGTTGTGTGTGCGGTGGACACCTACTTGTTGATCCTCGGAGTCCTCCTGGTTCGATAAACCTTACAGTCTCCGTGTAAGGGAAATCTGCTGCTGACTACATCTTCACCTTCCACTTGGGGTAAGCAACGAGGGGCGAGAAGTATATCCATCAACTCGTCATCAGCAGTGTATCAACTACATAAGCCTTTTGTGAACATCCCTTGAAGGCCAAGGAGGTAGTAGGAACAAATGGGGATGAAATCCACGAACAATCCCGTGAGGAAGGGCAACATTCAGAGTTGTATGCACATCATATGACCAGCCATATGACTAGCCGCAGTCACATGAAAGGTATTCTTTCAATATGCCCCTCTGATGTAAATCGGACACCATTTCTTCGTACGAACTCGGAATGTGACGTTCTTAGCTTGTTGGATTTTATGAACAACATGATCCATTCCTAGTCTTAGATCTTGATTTGAATCAATTTGGAAAATCACTTTTTTCGACCTCCAGAAAGGCTAAGTTTGCCCCCTCGGTGTCCATCGGTTGAAATCCTTTCATATTACTAAGTGTCGGGGAAGTCCATTTCACCTACAAGACACACAAAGACAAAGAAAAATAGTAAAAAATAATAAATAATAAATATTATGCAATGCTTACGGTTGCAAGTGTAAAAACTGGAAATCATGTATATGGACACATGAAGTTGAGTTAATGGAACATAACATGACTTGATATATAGAGATGATGTGCAACAAATAAGCTCTAAATATGTGTAAAATATGGAGCCAATACCCCTAAGTAAAACGGGGAGCGAGTTGAGACCTCGCACAAGTAAGGAAAAATGAGTGCATGGAATTCCAGAATTAAACTTTCTCATTAGGGAAACACCGAGCACAGATGTGGGCGCACACATCGGCACGGGAAAACTAAAGTACCTTTCTCCCATAATGGGAATTTTAGCGCCGGATGTGCTAGGTGAAGAAATGGCCATAAATTATATTTATACAAGGGAGTCCCTGAACCAAGCCACGGTAATTGTTGACTTTAACTTTGCTACGAAAATTGCCTCAATTCTAGACTTGACCATGAGCCTAACACGCTCACTGATTGTAAGAAAAAGGTCGGATTAGAAAGATTGGCGGGAGACAACTATTGTCGAATTATTATCTGCCAACAAAAGGAAGGTGTTTTGACCAGTTTGTCTAACTCCCCCCATACGCTCTGTTAGCCATAGGTTGGTTTTTGTTCAAAAGAGAGATGCCAATAATAAGGTAGCACGAATCAAAGCAAGTGTTGCTCAAGGGTTCACACAATGACCGGGTGTTGATTTTGAGGAGACTTATTCCCCGGTCATGGATGGAGTTACCTTTAGATACTTGATCTCAATGGCCGTAAATATGGGTTTGAAAAATGAAATTAAGGTATGGTTTCACCGATTACTTATGGCTCTATATTTTACGCATTTTTAGAGCTCATTTGTTGCATGTTCTCTTTATATATCATGTCCTATTGAACCAAATAGTTATACATTATGCATGTTACCGGTATTTGCACTTACAATTGTGAGCATTGCAAATTCAGTGTTTTATTTTTTTTCTTAGTTTTCTTGTGTCTACACGTGTTTTGGAGCAACCTAGGACCAATCATGATGAAAGAACCAAGGATGGGTTTGATAAAGAAGTTACCCACGGCCTAGACTTAGCCATTTTGGAGGTCAGAAAAAGTGATTTTTTTTCAAAAGGCTCCAAATCAAGATCCAAGACTACGAATAGATCAGAGCCATTCATACAAATTTAACTAGCCCAACAACGTGAAATTTTGACTTTGTATGAAGAAGTTGCGTATGATTTACTGGACAAAGAGGAAGATGGTATCCTAAACAACCACACACGGTCGTTTCAGCGGCCGTTTGACATGCAGACAACTCCGAAAGTTGCCCTTCTAGACGGATGTTTTTTACCATTTCGTCCCGGTTCGATCCCACGAGATCCTTGGCTCGTAAAGAAGAGATTGGGATAGGATTTGCCTCATATTGATCCCTTGGATGAAGCCCATCAAGAGAGCGGGCTAGGGAGGTTGTCTATATAAGTCACCCTGAACCATAGTCGCCGCCATCGCATCTCAACACGCCAGTCATATCCAACACATCCAACTCCATCTCATTTTCTCCACCACCACCATAGAGGAAGGGATATGATCAAGGGAAGAAGACGAGGCCCCACCATCGGGAGCACCGGCCTTCGGGAGGGTGACCGCTCCACCGTGTCGGCGCCCTCTCCATCATCACCATCACCATGTCGCCGTCACCTTCACCATCTCCACCGCGCCTCCTCCCTTCACCGACTCTATGCCGGCTTGTCACTTGAACCTTTCATTTATGTTTGACTAGGTGTATTTGTTCTCAACGATATGGACGATCTACTTTATGATTATAACAACAACAACAACAACAAAGCCTTTAGTCCCAAACAAGTTGGGGTAGGCTAGATGTGAAACCCACAAGATCTCGCGGCCAACTCATGATTCTAGCACATGGATAGCAAGTTTCCACACACCATTGTCCATGGCTAGTTCTTTGGTGATGCTCCAATCCTTCATATCTCTCTTTACAGACTCTTCCCATCTCAAGTTCGGTCTACTCCAACCTCCTTTGACATTATCAGCACGCTTTAGTCATTCGCTATGCACTGGGGCTTCTGGAGGCCTATGTTGAATATGCTCAAACCATCTCACATGATGTTGGACAAGGTTCTCTTCAATCAGCACTACCCCAACTCTATCTCGTATATCATCATTCTGGATTCGGTCCTTCCTTGTTTAGCCACACATTCATCTCAACATGCGCATCTCCGTCACACCTAACTGTTGCACATGTTGCCTTTTAGTCGGCCAACACTCAACACCATACAACATTGCGGGTTGAACCGCCATTCTATAGAACTTGCCTTTTAGCTTTTGTGGCACTCTCTTGTCATAGAGAATGCCAGAAGCTTGGCGCCATTGAATGAACTACTTTATGATTAGTATTATTATTATTTCCAAGCGATCCAATATGTTCTTGTTCATGTTCAAGTTAGTATTCTCGCGAGTGTTGAGAGGAGGCCTCGCTCGCACTATTCTCATGATTGGTTGTGGAGGAACTACTGTAAGTGCATAGGGTAGGATGTTTAAGGAATTCAAGGTGACGGTAAAACCTCGAGCCCTAGTCTTTGAAAACTTATAGGGGAGTTCAGGTCAACCTATATCTGGCCGCATCCATGGGGTGGTCGTTAGTTGTCATGTGTTGTAACCCTATGGGGGAAACAAGGATACTTGCGTGCGTGGCAAAAATTCTACCTCGAGTAGAACGTGTATTGTATCCAGGACTGGCCACTTATACATATGAAGAGTGGATAGAGGATACAATAGAGAGCGTTTGCTTCGCACTAGATGCATAGGTCATAATTGTGGTAATGAATTTGGAGTCCTAGAGAACACTTTACTACCCAAGAACCTTCACTACTAACTTAGTCTCTTTTTATTACTGTTTTACCTTCAAGTTCTTAGTTTACTTAATTACCCTTTTATTCCAGCTTCACTAGCAACTTATAGAGTAGACTATTTCCAAACTCCGATTTGGGTGCGTACGTGGTTGTGTGAAAGTGACAATGTAGTTGCGGGGTTTGTGGTGCCTTCTTATAAGCTCCCTGTGGGTTCGACACTCTAATTATCACAACAAAAGTGCTACAACATCCATGTACACTTGCTGGTCATCACTTCCCTATAAGGTAACTTGGATTCGAACATATACATGAAGGTTCCGCAAGGCGTGCCTATTGCAAACTATGATACAGAAAATATGAGTCTATATAGTGTTCAACTTCAAAGGCACTCTACGGACTTACACGGTCGGGTAGGATATGCTATAATCACCCAAACAATTTCCTTCATCAGAAGGACTACACGAGCAATAAAGATTGCACGTGTGTTTTTATATGGTGATCCCAAGATGGATTATGTATAATCTTGGTGTATGTGGACAATTTAAACATAATTGATACACCCGAGGATGTTGAGGAAGAGAGCTCCTACCTAATAACGGATTTCGAGATGAAGGGTTTGGGTAAAACCAAGGTTTTTTCAAGGTCTGCAACTTGAACATTCCCATGATGGGATTCCAGTGCACTAGTCGGTCTATACCCACAAAGTGTTGGAAAGATTTGGATTTGACAAGGCATATCCTTGTAAGACCTTGATGATCGGGAGATCTTTACAACGAGACAGGGATCCTTTGAGGCCTTAGGAAGAGGGGTAGGAAACTCTCGGACCATAGGTTCCTTACCTTAGCCGAGTTGGATCACTCATGCGTGTCACAAATTTTACATGGACAGACATTGCGTTCGCCGTTAATTTGCTTGCTAGGTACAGTTCTGAGCTTACCAAGAGATAATAGAAAGGCGTCAAGGAAGTCTTCTGTTACTTGCAAGGGACCAAAGATCCTGATCTGTTTTATAGCAGGAATCAAGACCTAACTCTTATAGGCTATGCTGACACTGGGTATCTCCCAGACCCGCATAGTGGTAAATAACAGACTGGATATTTTTTCCTTAAGGGTGGAAGTGAGTTTTCGGGGAAATCATCCAATCAAACTCTTGTATCAACTTCCATGAACCATTCGGAAATCATGGCATTATTCAAATCATCAAAAGAGTGTGTATTGCTTTGGCGGATGGTCAGCCATATTCAACAGACGTGTGGGTTGAACACCGTATAAACTCCTACCATTATCTCTGAAGATAATGATGCTTGTGTTGCATAATTTCAGATTGGTTATGTAAAGCGTAATCTCATAAAGCATATTAGTCCCACATTCTTCTATGCACATGAGATGCAACTGTTGGACGAGGTGAAAATTTTGCATACTAAGTACCGTGACAATCCTGTTGATATATTCACTAAATCATTACCGTCATCATTGTTTGAGAGGTGTGTGTGTGTGTGTGTGAAATTGATATGATGAGACTTAACGAGATGCAAGGTTCACGGGGAGTAACCTGCAATCATTGTAACAAAGATCAACCATTAATGAAGAAAGTCTCATTTCTACTACTTTGTGTTCATCTACTTTGCGTGTTTGACTACTTTGTCTAGGGCACTCAACTCTCGCTCCCACCTCGGACCGTACTCGTCGGCAGAGTTGCGAAAAAGGTTCGACCTAGTTCGGCTTTCATTCTCCCTCTTTCTTGTTTGCAACTTTTTGATACAGCTTTTTTGTTTTATTTTTTCTCTTTCAGGTTTTCTCTTTCCTTTCCTTCTACAACTATTTTTTTATATATTTTGAAGATTCACAATTCTTAAAAAAGTCCATATACACTGTGAATTATACAAAAACGTTCACTCTGCATAACAAAATGTCAATTGTATAATAAGAGGATATTCGCCATATATGACCAAAGAAGTTCACCGTGTATTATAAAGATGCCATCATATATAGAAAAATGTTCAACATATATTACAACAATTTATATTTAAAAATGATCATTGTTTATTACAAAAAGTGCAGCATATATTTGAAAATTCTTCAATTTATAATTTTAAAATGCTCACTGTATATTAAAAAAATCACCATACATTAAAAAATTACCGTATACTAAGACAATATTCAGATGTATTTGAAAATATTTATGTATAATATCAACAAGTTATAGCAAAAAACTAAAAAAAATCAAAATCTACAAAAAAATGGTTACCTTCTTGAAAAACAAAACTGCTTTGCCACCGCACCTGGTTTGCTACAGTGACCACCTCCCAACAGTACCCACTTTGCTAGAACACCGTCTGCTACAAGGAATTCCATATTTGACGCGCGCTCCTCAAAATGCCGGCGCTTCGCACAAGCGAAGCGACCGACCGATGAGATGGACTGGCCCATTTACGGTACGCAGTTCGCCTGCAAGAATATTCGGTTTTCCATGAACCGGATGATTTTCTTTTATTGGTTTTTATTTCTTTTTTCTTTTTAGTTTCATTTCTTTTCCTTTTCATGTTTCTTCATTTTTCCTTTTTTCTCTTTCTAAGTTTTATTACTAAATTTATTCACATTTTAAAAACTGCTCGAAAATTTCGAAAAGAATTCGAATTTAAAAAATGGTCATGAGTTCATATTTTTCTCATAAATTTAAACAAAGACCTCTTTAAAAATATTGTTCGGGATTTTTCAAAAAATATTACAGTTATTCTAAATTTCTTCGAAATAACTTTTCAGAAAATGTTCAGAATTTCAAAAAATATGTTCGCATTTAATATTTTTGTTCGCAAATTCACAAAATGATTGGGAACTTTAAAACATGTTCTCACTTTCAACATATGTACACGAATTTGAAAAACAAATCATGCTTTTGAAAATCTGTTCTCAAACTCAAAATATGTTGGAAGAACTTGAAAATTTGTTCTGATTTCAAACAATTTGCTCATATATTCGAAAAATGTCTGTAATTTCAAAAAGTTACAGATTTTTCATTTCTGTTTACATGTTCAAAAAATGTTCATGTTTTTTTGAATTTGCGAAAATTTGTGTTTTGAACAAATTGTTGGTAATTTCAAAAAATCTTTGTCTTTTAAGAAAATGTTCATACATTAGAAAATCACTCGCATTTTGAAAATTTGTTCACAACTTCAAAAAATATTCAGGAATTTCAAAACATGTTCCAGCTTTTCCAAATTTGTTCACATATTCAAGGAAATGATCATGTTTTCAAATTTTATTTGCAAATTCGAAATTGTTTTAGAGAGTTAAATGTTTACATTTTGAAATAAGTTGTTCATAGTTTCGGAACGAAAATAACTTCCATAATTTAAAAAAGTTTAAATCTGTCGCGACTTATAGTTCATATGCACCAGATTGATTTTTAGTAAAAAGAATTCTACTCCGTCCGTTCTTAAATATAAGTCTTTCTAAATTTTTTACTACGAGACTACATACGAACTAAAATAAATGAATCTACATTGTAAAATATGTCTATATACATTCGTATGTAGTTTCTCAGTAAAACCTTTAAAAAACACTTAGGTTTTGCCGCTGTCGTTTATTTATTTAAAAGCCGTCTGGCATATTCAATGAAGTTTGTCATTTTGCCGTGCTTGGATTTTCATTTTGCCGCGACCTACACGCCTGAGATGTATACTCATAAAATACTCCCTCCGTTATTAAATATAAGTCTTTTTAGATATTTCACTAGGAGGCTACATACGAAGTAAAATGAGTGAATCTATACTTTAAAATATGTCTATATACATCCGTATATAGTATCTTAATGAAACCTCTTAAAAGACTTATATTTAAAAACGGAGGGAGTAGTTGGGTGTGGCTGGAAATAGACTCTTTGGTTGGTCGTTTATTATAAACAAAAAGATCATGCGGTTTTGTCCCCCCACCACACACACACAAAATAAACACGCCGTCCTTCGTCGTTTATTTTCCGTCCGGATTTTACGAGTGGCCGTTTAATACAGATGGACGCAGTTACCTGACTAAAATAAATATATTCATGACGTCCAAACAGGCCCAAGTAGAAATGCGAGTTAGTGAGCGATGCGCCACAAGACCTGGGAGGGGTCAAGAAAAGGGTCAGCGGCATGGCTCCCAGGAATGTATCTCATGCTCCCATACTTGGAGTGCTCCCGGTGCATCATACATTTTATAATGTTCGTAAAATTTTGAAAAAATCTAGCACATTCACACAACAACAATGCATGTTGTCACAAGATTTTAAATCAAAATTCAAAATATTGCTCAAGATATAAAAATGATAAAATTGACATCAATGTGATAATGGGCCAAACTAAAGCCCAGCTCATGTTATGTATTATTTACTGTCGAATTTGTCATTTATGTTTCGAACTTTGACTTCAAATTTTTTGGCAATACACTGATTATGTGTTAGTGAGCTATTTTTTTTAGATTTTTATGAATATTTAAAAATGTGCTACTGATTTTGATGCACCGAAAACATCCTGGGGGTGGGAGTACCAGATATTCTCGCTGTGTCTCTCTTCATGTGAGAAGTGGCTCACCTCGCTTAAGGGTAGCCGGTAATAGGCTGGTCAATTGACCTGGGTAAATTATTCGTGGCGAGCGTGTAAGGCAGCGGCACGTTCATAGGTATGTGGGAGCCACACGCTTTTTGTATCTTCCTTCTTTACTTTGTATATGTTATAAATTGAATTATTGTGAATTCATATTTTTCAGAAAGTAGTTTGTTTGAATTTTTATAAGTGTTCATCGCAGAATTCAAAATTTTCATGCAGTGCAAACAAATGTTTGCGCAAGTTTTAAAAATGTTAGTACAATTAAGAAAAAGGTCATGAGATTTAAAAATGTTCACGCATTTTGAAAATACATACGAACTTGTAAAAATATATTATTTACCATTCTAAAAAATTTAAGTCACACTTCAAAAGTGTTCACATGTTCATATTTCTTTCTTGACATTTAAAAAGAGTTAAAATAATTTAAAAAGTTCATATAATATAACAATATTTTGTATCATTCAAAAAAATCGTGTATTAATTTGTTTTAAAAAGAAAACTCAAACATGTATTTGTAAAAATGTTCAATGTGTATGTTATGCGTGTATAAAAATTGTATAACGTGTATCAAAAATGTTGACATGTAATTGCAAACAAGGAGAAAAAACCAATGAAAATTGTAGATAAAATACAGACAAGACAAAACAGATGTGTGGATCGTTCCTAAAACCAGCAGAATGTTTTTTTTTGGGAGGGGGGGGGGGGGAGGTGCATAGCCCCCTTAGCTATATACATAGCTCCGCCATTGCAGAACGTCCCATGAACCTGTGCATAAACTTTGCAAATACGCTCATTTACATGCTAATTGGGCCGGCCAATCCTACCGCTCGCCTACTACGAAACAGAACTATAGCTCCCGGGTTAGCTATCACCTTCTTGTACTTTTGTTTGCGGTTTTTTGTCCTTTTTCCTTATAGTAATTGTACTTCTTTTGCTAGCAGCAAACAATTTAAGAAAGAAGATGGCTAGAAGGGTCTCTAGTGTAATTTTATCTTTTACTGGTTGTGTTGTGTCAAATTTTTCTTCTTTTATACACGCACTACATTATATACTTCGTTTGTGATGCTCTCTTGGGTGTCTTTCTAAATCAAACTGCGAGAATTGTACATTTTTGGTGAAGTCTAGATGGATGAAGTCATCACATGATATTAATCATGTTCAAGACAGACAAGAACACCCCTAAAAAACAAGACTACAAACAGACCAAATGACATTATAACTGTATTCTATATCGATGTCACTTCTGCTCCACATCAACAAAGTCAAAGAGTCATTATAACTGTATTCGGAAGTCACGGGACATGGGAAGGAGATGCCAACGATGACCCAAAGCACAAACCATCGACCCAAAGAAGAACGCTCGAACAAGGAGACCTAATCCCATGTATACACCGACAACACCGTTCGAGGATCCTATGGACGAGACCATCAACAACGAGAACTGAGGCGGCGCCATTGAGGTTATGACTATCTGCCTCAACCTGATGGACTGGATATAGGGAAACCAATCCCCACGCGTCCAATGGTTACACTGGAACCAACACCACTATTGACGTGTGCTTCTTCATAGTGCTCCCATCGCCCCTGTCTCCGAGTCGGAAAATATTTATTGCATTGCGCGCCCACCTTCACCGTCTGGATGGAAGTTCTCGTTGTTGGGCTAATGAACTAAACCAAGTCTCCTCACGAGCATGAAGATCCATGGTCTTGATCGCCTCTTGCCGCTATAAACGCTCGCCAAAGGCGAGGGGCACGGATTATCTGGCGAGGAATTGAGGCTGTGTGGAGGATAGGATTTTTTTTCCCAGCGAAAAGACCCTTTTTATGAGACAACATTTAATAGTGTGGTAGATGTATTGGCTTGACAAGTGCGGAGGCTCATCTGTATCCGTTTAGCAAAAAAAATCAATAAAAATACTAAAGTTTTTTTTTTAAATTCCACATTTTTAGGGTGATAGATAATTTGGTGCCTGAGGTCCACTCTAATTTTTGTATTGTTTGAACATCTGAGCAACTTTGGGCAACAAAGACAAAATGGGTCAAAACGATGCATGTACAATAAACCTTTTTAAAGACCCCGAATTTATTTATTTTACCGAGAGATGTTTAAATTATACGGAATTTGGAGTGAACCACACATTTAAAATTATCTATCACCTATTTATTTTAGAATTATTTGATTTTTTTTATTATTTATTTTGATTTTTTTACTTAGCAAGGGTGTAGATAAGTCTGGGCTTAGAAATGGATTTTCGTGTACATCAGTCTTTCTTTGAACGAAATCAAATAAAGCAAGGCCTTTTATCCAACCAAGGGAACTGAAATTTACAACAAATGAGGTAAACTCTCGCACGTACTATTAGGTACTACTTCGCAAAAAAAATAAAAAAAATATACTACCAGGACCCACCCACACCGATCACATTCACATGTCCGCAACCTTGCTCTCTGGCCAGGTGATGGCGATGGGGCTCGTCACCGTGTGCTTGCGGTCGCTCCACTCGATCGACCCAAACGTGTGATTCCCCTTGACGCTCCCAAAGATTCGCTGTGCAAAGGTGACCACGTACTCTCGCGTCTTCTGCGTCGCGGTGAACCTCAGCGTCCGGGGGCTCACGGTGACGAGCACGCCGTCCGGGGCAGTGACCTTGGCCCTGTACGTAGCCCTGGCGTCGCCGCCGACGTTGCGCACAACGCGGCGCTGCTGGACGACCGCCAGTTTGTTTGAGGTGAACACCACCGAGAAGGCCGGGTAGTTGTGGTCGCCCACGGCGGAGCCCGCACGCGTCGAGCAGTTGGCGGAGGAGCCGAACACGGCGACCTGCTCGGCCGTGTAGCCCAGCGCGCACAGGAAGGTGATGTAGTCCTCCGTGCCGGCGTCGTACACGAGCCCCGGGTCGGCGGCGCTGTTGGGGTCGATGTGTCCGGCCCCGCGCGCGAACGGCGTGGACGCGTCGCCGGTGGACATGTCACCGATGACGCTGCCGGCGTTGTCCACGTTGTACGCGGTTGTCATCAGGGCGGACTTGATCATGGCGGGGCTCCACTCCGGCCTCCTCTGTCGGAGCAGCGCGGCGATGCCGCTCACGTGCGGGCACGACATGGACGTGCCCGATATGATGTTGTACTGCACTCGCCTCGTGTCGCTGGGGAGCTCCGTGGGTGAGTTGGCGCCTGTCCAAGCGGCGAGGATGTCCACGCCGGGCGCGGTCACGTCCGGCTTGAAGATCTCCGCCGCGCGGGTGTTCGGGCCGCGGCTCGAGAAGGACGCCATTCTAGGGGAAGGAGGCGTCGGGCCGACCACGGTGCCCCGGAACACGATCGTCGCGGTAGGCGATGCCTGCGCCCTGATGTACATCTTGATCTTCTCGCCGGCGGCGAATGGGACGCCCGTGGCGGGGAGGACATGGGGCGTGGTGATGGCCTGCTCACCGTACACTACGTCGCTAATGAGGATTGCTCCGGCACCACCGGCGAGCTTGACGGCGTGTCCTTTCGCAGCCCGGCCGACCACGCTGGGGTCGCACAAGACGATCTTCCCGGCCACCATGGTCGCGTTCAGCTTCCCGACTTGGCACACATTCGAGCCCACATCCGCGCCGAGGACCAGTGGTATCTTGGTCGAGCCCAGTGGCTGGCCCGCGTAGAGAGAAGTACCCGTGAAGGTCTCGCCGTTGCCGAGAACGACGTCGGCCGGGAACTGGCGGTTGAGGGTGGACGCGCCGACCGTCAAGAACCATGGCGCGACGTTGACGGCGGTGGACTCTCGGGGTCCGGAGTTTCCCGCGGAAGCGGAGACGACGATGCCCTTGCTGACGGCGCGGAACGCGCCCAGGGCGGTCGTATCGCCATAAAATTCCGGGGCCTTGCCGACAGCGCCGAGCGAGACGGAGATAACGTCGACACCGTCCGCGATGGCCTCATCAAACGCGGCGAGGATGTCAGAGCTCGCGCACCCTTTCCAGCACACTTTGTAGACGGCAATGCGCGCGCCCGGGGCCATGCCGACGGCTTTTCCTCTGGCATAGTCGTAGAAGGCCGCGTCGGCAACAGGAGAGCCGCCGGCGGTGGAGGAGGTGTGGGTGCCATGCCCGTTGGTGTCGAGCGGCGACTCCGAGTCCTCACCGAGCGGACGGCCGAGTGCAGCCTCCTGACCCTTGTGGAAGAACTTGGCGCCGACGAGTTTGTTGTTGCAGAGCGCGGAGCCGTTGAACGCCGGACCCGAGACGCACCCGCCGCGGAACTTGCCGGGCGGCAACGGCGGCAGCGACGGGTCGGCCGCGAAGGACGCGCGGCCTTCCGGGTACACGCCGGTGTCGATGACCCCGATGACGACGTCGGTGGCGCCGTTGGACGCCGGGAGCAGCCCGGAGGACGGCGAGAGGCCGAGGAAGGACGGCGTGAGGGTGGTGTGCAGCTCCTGCATCACGTCGGGCACGACGGCGAGCACGGAGCCCG
This sequence comes from Hordeum vulgare subsp. vulgare, assembly GCF_904849725.1. Lineage (NCBI taxonomy): Eukaryota > Viridiplantae > Streptophyta > Magnoliopsida > Poales > Poaceae > Hordeum > Hordeum vulgare. The sequence continues at coordinate 527,935,636 of NC_058523.1, forward strand.
AGGACGCGAGGCGCGCGGCCTGGCGGCCCGTGAGGCGCGCCGCGAAGCCCGTGGCGGCGTGAGAGTAGGAGTAGAGCACCCTCGGCGCAGGGCTGGACATCTCGACGGGGATGTGGTCGCGCAGGAACGAGCCGTACGCACGGGAGGTCAGTAGGCCTCTGCGCGGCAGACGTGGGGCGTGCGCGGCCCCGACGTGCACGATGTAGGAAGACTGTACCTCCGCCGTCCCGATCTCCACCTCAAGCTCCGTTGCCGCCACCGGAGCGGCGACGACGGTGGCGAGCAGGAAGCATAGGGCCGCGAGTGGTACGAGGCTGAGCTCCATTGTTGCTGCAAGCGATGTACGCCGTCAGTGGTTGCGGTGTGGTAGCAGCAGGGATGGGGCGCAGGAATAAGTAGGCAGCGCGGCTGCTCCGGCCACCGCGGCAGCACGCGGAGGGGGTGGTAGTTGCCGATCCAAATCATGTGAATGATTTTGATCTCCGCACGAGGTGGTTCGTGCTGATCATTGTGCTGCGAGGAGGGCTCGGAAGTATTTTATTGCCAGAAGCGGATAGCGCGACTCGCGTGTTTACTTAAGATAGTGTTATTTTCGATATTGTGCTGATCATTCCTCTTTCAAAATTGTTGTTGTTGGCTCGTTCTCGGTAGGAACGCACGACGCCTCCATTTCGTTCTTAGCAACAAAAATGTGGAGCATGTGTGCCCTTAAAATGATTGCATAACTAGTTATACTCGTATTCTTCGATAAATAATATTGTATATCAAGAAGATATCAGTTACATCCGTATTATGCAACAACATGACATGGAGGATGGAGACTGCAAAATTAAATCATACCTCATCAACTAAACAACAAGTATTAAATTAGAGTTAAGTTGTATATGTGCTGATTTGGAAATTACAGAAATGTTATTTGGGGGACGTCGGTGTTTTGACGTCCTTCAACAGACACATCGAACATCGTTCGATCTTTTGGCACGGATTGCAGAGCAAATGATGATGCCGCGTCGGGGTCTCCTATTAGTTTGTTATGACCAACTCCTTGGCGAACGTCATATATTTATTCTTCATCATAATAAATACCACCATGGGGCACATGATGGGGATTGAACCAATGACCTTCTTAAGTAATGACATGGACGTTAATCACGTTTTTTTCGAGAGTATGCTAATAGCGTACCATATCTTTATAGGAGGAAGCTACGCTTAAGTTCAACCCACCAGTCAAGGAAAGTATCATGGTTCTCTGGGTGCCCAAGGTTCAAGTTTAGCATGTCAAAGCAATGGTGCAAAACCACCCGAGCATACACACACTCCACAAGAATATGCTCGGCATTATCTTCATCTTGAAGGCATGTTTAGTAAGAAGAGGGATGATCTTGCACCGCGTGCTTTGCTCTTTGATCTGAGGTCCAAATGCGATGTTGTATGGCAAGCCAGGTAAAGATCTTACATTTGAGACTAGCCCAGCTCTTCCAGATGCAAGTGGCATATGGGCGCCCACTGAATCCCTAGACACAGGCGGTAGTAGGTGGACCAAACGGAGAATGTACCCGAGGATCTGAAGGTCAAAAGAAGTCGTCGGGGTTGTTCTGGTCCAGGTGTACATGATGGCCAAGTTAAGATGTGAGTTGTACAAGAAAGCTTTCTTGCCACATCATGCAACCACCTGGGGCGCGGTTGGTAGCCTGCATTAAGGCCAGGCTGTGACAAGCCAAGTAGCGAGTTGTTTGATTGCATGGCTTGCACGTAAAAATTGGTTCGCACGAACTTAAAGCGTCCTCAGCCTGGTACGCTAGGAATGCTCAAATTAACAATTTTTCATATGCGAGTTGGGCTTGATACGGGAAACCGAACGACATGCAGATGATGACCGAGAGCGTGTATACACTGAACCAGGCTCCACTCAAAAACTAATCAAACGCGGCTCTATTGTTGTCGAGAGCCTGACTCACAGTGTGCCTATTCCTCGTGCGAGTGTCCCCCATGCCATGAATCAAGGGATCATTTTCCGCCACCGCAAACCCATGTACCCACCCGTCTTTCTAGAACAAGACCCATGATCCATCCCCGACTTCAGTTTTGACGAGACTGACACCATTTTTCAAATAAAACCATGCTATTTTTGTCTTCCAAAACATGGTAAAAAACTGATTTTTCCTTATTTCGAAAAAGGTTCATGATCTTAGTTTTGATGCCGATGACTCCATTTTTCAATTAAAACCATGATATTTTTTGTCTTCCAAAACATGGTAAAAAACTGATTTTTTTTAATTTTGAAAAAGGTTCATGAATTTAGAAATTATTTGTGTAATTACAAAAGATTGTGAAATTTGTAAAAATATCATGAATTACAATACTATTTGTGAATTTGAAAAAAATAGAAAATACAAAAAGTTACATGCATCTGAAAAACAATCGCTAATTAATACATTTAACATATTTAAAATAGTTCATGCATTTAGAAAATGTTCACAAAATTGAAAAAATAACTATTTTGAAAAATTTGGAATTGTAAAGAAATCCTGAATTTGAAAAGACTATTCATGAAATTTAAATAGAAAAAGGTAAAAAAAAGAACAACTAAAATTTTAAAAAAATTGTAAAAAAACTAACAGTTTTGCTAGAACTCATCTGGATGAGTTTTAATTATGCCTCATTCATCTTTATAGCCATTGGATGAGATACTTTAAGACACGTGTGTGCTGACATGGATTGTAGTACTATTTTATACTCCCTCCGTTCGTTGATGTATAGATTTTTGAGAAAAAATCCGAAATATAAGGTGTATTGTGTTGCACCATTCGTTTGGATATTTGTTTTAGGGATTTGATTACATTTACTTATATCGGCCAAGCTCCTCTATTTTTTGATGTCAATTAGTCAGATGTAATCTCATTTAAAACTTGTGAAAATTTTCCTCCAAGTGCGTTCTCTAACTTTCGTGTCAAAAACTATACACCCTATATTTAAAAACGGAGGGAGTATCTGTTTTTGTTTTTTAGATGAATGAGACCAAATTATATCTCGTGTGGATGAGTTCTAGACACTCCCAAGAAATTAAAGATGAAAAACTGATCAAAAGCTTCTAAAGAGCTTCACAAAACCAATGAGAAGAATGTGGAATCTTCATAAAACCACAGGTTCCGACCGCAACACAGCGATGCAGATGGGCCGGACCATCAGCAAAAGCAGCGCAAGGGAGAGACCACCGCACGCACGCTCATTCACACTGACACAACGGGCCCACCGTCCCTCCTCTCAGCTGCACCGCACGTGGCGCGGGGCGATCGGCCATGAACGCCTTCCATTCTCGGATCGCTTTAACTCGGCCAATTATTACCGCGCAAGATGCCGACCCTGCCCTCCATCCCTCCGCCTGAACAGCGGACGACGTTCGACGGTTGGAGGGCAGAAAGGTAAAATCGCCACCCGGTGCGTTCACAGTGCCGCTTTTTAAGCAGAGCTGCGGCTGCGTCTCCACCAGTCCACCACCTCGCCAGCTCCTGCTCCGGACTCCGACGGGAAGAGAGGGAGAGGGAGAGGAGAGGGGGCGGCGGCGGCATGGCGTCGAGGGTGCCGACGTGGAGGGAGCGGGAGAAGAACCGGCGGCGCGAGCAGCGGCGTCGCGCGGTCGCCGCCAACATCTTCCACGGGCTGCGCGCCCACGGCGGCTACGCGCTCCCCAAGCACTGCGACAACAACGAGGTGCTCAAGGCGCTCTGCCACGAGGCCGGCTGGACCGTCGAGCCCGACGGCACCACCTACCGCAAGGTCCGTCCGTCCCTGCAAACTCATGCATGCATTAATCTTCTCCTTCCTCTCCTCTCTTGATTTCAACGTTGTTCTGCTTCCGGGTTGGCCGCCATTCGTGTTCGTGCGCGCAGCCGTGCGTGCGTACATTGGTTCTTGCCGAATCGTGGAACGATTTGACCCCGTCTCGTTTGGTTGAGTTCTTTCTTTTTTCGGTTCAGCGATTGATTCCTTCCCGATTGAGTGGATTCTTTCTTTTTAGGATGGATGGATTGAGCCGTATAGACGATTTCTGCTTCTCTCTGGTTTTGCCATGGCTGGCAGAGTTCTATCTACCTGCTATACTATTGAAGGCAAAGTTTGCTTTGATTTCCTTTTCTTGCTGAAACTCTCCCTTGAATGGTTGCCATTTTGGGTTTTGGTGGGGGTTGCATGGCGCGGACGATCGACTGCGGAATGAGACGCCGATGCGCGTGCTCTTGCTCCTTGAGCGCCTAGGTCGTCACCTCAGTTCCCTCTCTAGCCTGCCAAGCTGCTGCCCTTCCGTTCCCTCCGAGATTCGAGCATGGAATTCCTCCCTTTTTCTGTTGCACATTTGGGACAAGGCAAAGGAGAACCACACGCACATCATCGATCACGTAAGTGAGTGTTTCCAAGGAAAAGCCATTGGATTGCAGCAAATGTGCATCGGTTCTTTTCTTTCCCCTCAATTATCAAGTGAGGAGATTTGTTATTACTTGTGGGAATGAGGGGTCTCTCTCTTCTGTTATCGTTATTGATTTCAGTTTCTTACTACTTGAGAGAATGAGGGGGTCTTCTGTTCTTGTTCTTGATTTCAGTTCCTTTTCTCGTGTCTTTTTAGGCAAGTAAGGTCCAGTTCTCCAGGACGTAATGTGCTAAAGCTCCTCGCTCCTTTCCTTTTTTTTTTTCAGTTAGCATCTCTGTTACGCATCGAATCTATTTACCGCCCAAACATTTGCCACCATCTTTGCTAGCTTCTTCAGTCATCTACTCTTTCTAGCAGTAGCTCAGATCAGTTTACGTTGCATCTTTCCACGCCCATTTGCCCTGTTTCGTCCAACTATCCAACTAAATAAGTTAATAAGTTCGTCGCGTACTCTCTGTATTTCTACAGAGTTCAGTTTTTTCTTTTACTTAGCTGCTTATTCCCGTGCTTGGGCAGAAGCAGTTCATGCCAGAAAATGGCAGGTAAAGAGCCAATAATGGGGACAAAAGTTAGTGGCGCGGCCATATGCAGAAGCAGTTCAAAGACTGTCAAAGAAGGCATGGCTTTGATTTCACAAAACCGCTTTGCAATACAAAATGACATTCTATTCTAGAGACCGGCATACTCTTTCCTTTTTCTTTTTTCGTGCAATCAGCTTTGTAAAGCTGTATTTCTCTGCACGTTTAAGGCTTCCTTTATTATGGAAGCATGCATGGCACTGCCAGCATTTGGCATTGCGACTGCCGTAGTAAGTACTCCCTCCGTCCCAAAATAACTGTCTTGACTTTGTATTAGCTCTAATACAAAGTTGTACTAAGCTTAAGACAGTTATTTTGGAACGGAGGGAGTACTACAAAAGGGAGTATTAAATGAAGATCTTCCTTGGCACGTGTCAATATTGTTCTCCTTCCATCTGGTATGAACGGAGTACACACTATGTAACCTACTCCCTCTGTTCACTTTTATAAGACGTTTTAGACATTTAGACACTGTCTAAATTAGTGCAAAGCAAGCTGTCTGAAACGTCTTATAAAAACGAACGGAGGGAGTAGTAATCTAGGCAGTGAAGACATTTTTTTTTAGAGTGGGGTATCATCCTGCTGGCTTTGCTCGCTCGGTGCTAGCAAGCCCACCCGGGTTTGAGTCCGGAGGTGACTCGGGTGCTTAGAGCTTATCCTTCTATAAAATATACCTTCAAAGGCTAGTCCTCGATGGTCTTATTTTAAAGAGTGAGGTGTCACCATACTGGCTTGGCTTTCGCTCAATGCGAGCAAGCCCACCTCAACCACCTGGATTCGAGTCCGGAGATGACCCGGGTGTTTAGAGCTTATTCTTCTATAAAAATATACCTTCAAGGATTAGTCCTGGATGGTCTTTCTTTTATGACATTTATGTTTTTCAAAAAAATTGACATTTGTAAAATCTTTTTTGACTGATAGGAGCAGCATATGCTCCAAAATGCCGAATTCAATTTTCATATATATATATATATATACCTACATTTAATCCCGAGTCGATTATCTTCTTCCCGTAAAAATGCATTAATCTTTCGGTAACACATCGTAATCCCACAGAAATGTCATGCTAACTTGTTAATTTTTCAGGGTGGCAAGCCTCCGGCAGCAGAAGGCGCCAACCCGAAGGTCCGGTCGGGCTCCCCAATTAGCCCGTGCTCGTCGCACCCGGTGAGCCCGCGGGCCTCGTACAACCCGAGCGCAGGGTCGTCCACCTTCCCGAGCTCCGGCACGTCCTCACATACCACGCTCGGCGGCGGCGGCGGCGGCAGCTACTGTGAGGGCGGCTCCCTCATCCCTTGGCTCAAGAACCTCTCCTCCGGCACCGGGTTGGTGTCCTCTTCCAAGTTCCCCCGATACTCGCCCCACTCGTACTACTTCAGCGGTGGCTCCATCAGCGCGCCGGTGACCCCGCCGTCCGGCTCGCCGCGGGGCCTGACCCACCTCAACACGGGATGGGGCGAGTACCCGAGTGTCCAGGTCCAGCCGCCGTGGGTCGGCGGCTACGATTACGCCTCTCTGCCCAACTCCACGCCGTCGAGCCCCCGCGGCGGCCACGGGGTCGGGGCCGGCCCAGACCCGGCCTGGCTCTCCGGGTTCCAGATATCGTCGGCCGGCCCGTCTTCCCCGACCTACAGCCTCGTGGATCCTTCCAACCCCTTCGGAGCCTTCAGGGAGATGGCAGCGGCCACCGCGGGCTCTTCGAGAATGCACACCCCGGGGCAGAGCGGGACGTGCTCGCCGGTGGCGCTGGCGGTCCACGGCGACGTCCAAATGGGGGAGGATGACTTCGCGTTCGGAAGCGGCGGGAGGCCGGTGCTGGTGAATGCGTGGGAGGGGGAGCGCATCCATGAGGTGTGCGCCTCGGATGAGCATGAGCATGAGCATGAGCTGGAGCTCACCCTGGGGCTCGGGAGCTCCAAGACCCGCGCAGGCGCAGTGAACTGAATCATATCAATGGGGAGAAGAGATCGACGGAAGCTACCATGGGAGTTTCGTCAGATTTCCTTTTTTGGCAGACTATTTCCGTCCCGTCTACAGGATCTGAGCTTCAGTTTTTCTACTAAAAACTATCGACAGATTTAGCCTCTCTTTTTTGCGAATTCTCTTTCTGTTTCGCTTTAGATTTTTTCTTAAGATGTAAACCTGGCAAGGGAAGAGGGAACCTGCGATGTCGTGAAATTTGATCAGACAGTTGGATTATTATCAGAATCAGAGATATATGTCGATCGATTATGTTTGGTAGTTTCGGTAATGTTTCCTTTGATTTCCATCCGTACTTTTTCTTCATCGTTCTTGCTCTTTTGGTGCAGCTGCTGCCTGAAGATCGAAGTATCCTCATCTCCAGTTTCCTTCTATGAACAGTATCCGCATCTCCAGTTTTATAGAACAATATCCTCTTCGGACATGGAGTTTTTGCTTCGAGCTCATATGCTATCTCGTGAACAGTAAAATCGAAAAAAATAGTAAAAACATTCAAAAAATTCTGATTTTTTTATGGTTAACTTTGACAAAAGTTTTGTATGCTTACAAAATTTCAGCTCGAAATAAAATTTGTGAAAGTCGTGGCGAAAAAAAAAATCGATGCTAGTTTTGGATACATTTTGGACTGTTGTTTTTGATTTTTCGCTGCAACTTCCAAGAATGTTATTTCGTGCTGAATTTTGATACGTACGTAAAATATTTGCTAAAATTTATCATGAAAAATTTCAGAATTTTTTAAATTATGTACTATTTTTAAAAAAAATTACTGTTTGGGAAGGAGCATTTGAGCTCGGGAGTAGAATAGGACTTTCCATCCTCTTCTTCGTTTCATAGCTATCTTGTTTTCTTGACTACTTGTTTGTTGGGAAATGAAAAATTAGGAGTGACATTTTTTATCGGGTCCTGCATGCTGGCCATGTGTGCAGTTGTACACAATTCGTTGGAGTACTTTACTGAATTCTTCAACTGTTTTGTACTGTTCTTGTGGGACCACCTATTGTATAAGAAGAGAGTGTTTATCATTACCTATAACTCAGCTATACCGAAACGTCACGAACCTTAAGTGTGCAGATCTTGCGGGTTCGAGAACTATGCAGACATGACCTGAGACATTCTCCGGTCAATAACCAATTGGCTCCTACATATTCTACGAAGATCTCTATCGGTTGAACCTCTATGTCAAGGATTCAGTTAATCCCGTATGTTGTTTCCTTTGTCCTTTGATATGTTACTTGCCTGAGATTCGATCGTCGGTATCTCTATACCTAGTTCAATCTCGTTATCGGCAAGTCTCTTTACTCGTTCTGTAATACAAGATCTCGTGGCTAATTCCTTAGTCACATTGCTTGCAAGGCTTATTGTGATGTTGTATTATCGAGTGGGCCCCGAGATACCTCTTCGTCATACGAAGTGACAAATTCCAGTCTCGATTCACGCCAACCCAACAGACATCTTCGGAGATACCTGTAGAGCACCTTTATAGTTACCCAGTTACGTTGCAACGTTTGATACACACAAGGTATTCCTCCGGTGTCCGGGAGTTGCATGATCTCATGGTCATAGGAACAAATACATTGACATGCAGAAAAACAGTAGCAATAAACTGACACGATCATATGCTACGTTTATAGTTTGAGTCTTGTCCATCACATCATTCTCCTAATGATGTGACCCCGTTATCAAGTGACAACACTTGCCTATGGCCAGGAAACCTTGACCATCTTCGATCAACGAGCTAGTCAACTAGAGGCTCACTAGGGACAGTGTGTTGTCTATGTATCCACACATGTATTTGAGTTTCCAATCAATACAATTATAGCATGGATAATAAACAATTATCATGAACAAGCAAATATAATAATAAACAATTTATTATCGCCTCTAGGGCATATCTCCAACAGTCTCCCACTTGCACTAGAGTCAATAATCTAGTTCACATTAGTGTGTGATTGTAATGAATCTAACACCCATACAGTTCTGGGGTTCGATCACGTCTTGTTTGTGAGAGAGGTTTTAGTCAACGGATCTGAACCTTTCAGGTCTGTTTGTGCTTTACAAATATGTTACTAGGTGAAAATGTGATTGGAACAATGGAGTTATAGCTTAGGCACTCTCATGTTTATAATCGTATGTCATTGATGCAAACATCCCATTCAATCATTTTTCCGAAGCCCACACCTGAGCTCGATAAGCTATTTCGTCTAGCCTTGTTGTTACAAGCCTTCGATGAACTCCAACTGGTGAGAGATTCTATTCATGCCATCAATCCATCAAACCAGAATCATGTGAATGGTCATATCATTGGGGTGCATGCTATTTGGCAAGATGATAATAAAAAATATTATTTAAAGGTCTAAGCCCATTAGAATGCTTCATTTTGAACTAAAAACTAAAATGGTTATGAAACATAAGAATTTTACTTGGCATTTAAATCAGATCAGCTAAACACCACAAATATGTTAGCGGAGAAACTGCAACATTGGCATCAACCTAACTATATCATTTTCGATCGCAGACTAAGTATTTCATTCATAGACACATCCCGACATTAGTTATCTCCCTATCTTGATCGGATTTTGTCAATTTTGCATGCTAGGGCTAGTTTTCTTGTGACGATTTTCTTTAACAATATTATCTTGGATCTTGGAAAGGAACAAGATTCAACCTACGAGAGCATCCCCAAGAGATAGGTCGATCTCTTGCTTTTACGGTATATGATGCTAGAACAACCTAAGGCTTGTTTGGTTACCTGCATCGTTTTGGCCCCTTGCATCAATGTCCCGGTTGAGCCTGGCAGAGCTAATGCAAACTTTAAACCATGCTCTGCAGTTTGTTTAGTTGCCCACAAAACCTCAAGTTGCATTAGAGCAGAAACACTAGCACGACATTCAATTGCATGTCAACGCTCCATGCAACTGTTTGGATACATGTGTAATGATGGTTTAGTCTCACCTCCTGTCCATGTGATGGACTAATCTCACACCACCACGCTTAAACAACTTTTTCTATGAGGGTTGAGATAATAAACTTACAACATGAGAGTTGTTTGGCACCATGAGATTAAGCTAGTGCTCAAAGGAAATTTCAAGTAGTTGATCGAGTGCAAATAATTTGCCAAAATTCGATTAATCTAGAATGCACACGTGAACACTTTTGTACAATTCACTAGGGAGATATATATCTACTCATGTACAACCGTCGAAACAGAAAATTTAGAACATCAAAGTTGTGTGAAACAGCGAGATGGAGCTCGTGGTCAACCGTGTGGGAAGGATTTGCTAAAACTCGTCTAAACTAACAGGTGCACATGCATATGATTGTATGGTACAATAGTATGTAGATCTACTCGTCGACGAGCATCGAAACTGAAAGCTGATAACATGAAAGCCGTGTGGAAAAGCGAGATGAAGTTAGTGGTCAAAGGAAATTTCAAACGTTTGATCATGTGTGAGGGATCTACCGAAATTCGTTAAAAAGGCTCCAAACATGAACACATAATTGAGGATTTACATTCACTGGAACTAGGAACCGATCACCTGAATGAAGTCACAACATAGATGTGCATATTTTCTTGTAAAGCTTATCTCAAATGTGGGTGAAGGAGAACAACCTACATACCGGGTCCCACCTGTTTTTATAGGGAGTTAGGTGAACAAGATTACTAGGGGTGGGGAGAACACAAGATGTGCAAACTCTACATACCAGGCCGCCCCAGTTTTTATGGGGGGTTGCTAAGCTTTTTTTGGACTAGGTTGCTAATCTTTATATTTATCAAAAGAGATCTTCGTAGGTATACACAATTGGTCATGACGAGTGTTAAGCCACATGTTGCGACCCTAATCAAGTGAATGAGATAACCTAGCTAAGTTACGAGCCTCCATGTTTGACTCTCGACCTTCAATACTAAACAGACTACTAATAAATATTTATTCTTACATATAATCTCCTTAATGATAAAGCCAAAAGACACCTTTGAAGCCTTCGTTGATGATGGGCTAGCTTTCGCTTGTTTGGGTCTGGTCGGTTTGTAACGGTTGATTCGCGTGTTCCTCCATTGTGAGGTCCAACATTGTTTTAAATTTCGCGCAGGGCAAAATTCTGATAGAGGCCAGACATTTAAATGAGCTGAATTTAGCTGCCTAGAGCCTGACTCGCGTAATGCAGCCCACCAAACACGCTCCTTGTAATTTTCATTCTTGGTACATTGGTGCCGTGAAACATCCTACCATGTAAATATTATTGTAATGGATATCCAATTCTGAGCCCGGGCTCATCTGCATCCGGTAAAAAGAAATCATAAAAAATTCAAAAAAAAAATAATTCAATTTTTGTGTGCAAGGTAGATAATTTGATAAGTGAGGTGCGCTCCAAATTTCAGACCATTTGAACTCTGAGTAGCTCTCAGCAAAAATAAATAAATTAGGATGTGAACAATACATGAACTAGACACTTTTTAAAAGATCCCAAATTTGTCTTTTTACCGAGAGCTACTCGGATGTCTAAATAATTTGAAATCTGAAGTGGACATCACGCATCGAATTCATTACTACGACAATTTTTTTTAAAAGAAACTTTCAAGTATTTGTTTTAATTTTTTTTCCAGCATGAATACAAATGAACCCTGGAGCCAAAACGCCTCACTCTTTATTGTAACAACTTTACTCTATAAATATTACCATAGTAGTAGGAGCCAGTCCTAAAAATTGATTCGTGAGGTATCCAATTGAGGAAGAGCTTGATGAGACGATAAACCATTTCACCCAATTAACTCAATTGCAATTACCACCCCCTTGATGTTAATCCACTGAAAGGCCAGCTATCTGTGCGTGGTGAGATACATGTGTGATATGACGGATGAGTCGCGTTAGCCTGTTATGGGTACACAAGGACAGCTGAGCATAAAGTAAAATAATTTGGTTTGAATTTAATTTAAATCTAGCACGAAACTCCGAGGTTAAAAATAGTTCGGCAACCACCTAGATTTACAAAATTTCATAAATTCGTCGAAATTTTCATTTGAAATATTAAATGCTGCTCGGATCTTAATTCTCATGAGCGATCGAAGAGAGAGGTGAGTAATAATAAGAAATTAAAAATGCATTGCCTCCCCAGGATGAGTTGGCATACATACTCCTATCTATTTATGCACACGAGCACAACTATATAATTAAACACGAGCAGAAACAACAGGACGTACGGCATCCTCTACAGAGAAACACTCTCTCAGCGCAGCGAGGTTTTAGATTAGATGTCGATGGCGCCGAAGCGGAAGCTTAGCATGGGGCGGCAGAAGATCGAGATCCGGCGGATCGAGAGCGAGGAGGCGCGGCAGGTGTGCTTCTCCAAGCGCCGGGCGGGGCTGTTCAAGAAGGTGAGCGAGCTGGCCGTGCTCTGCGGCGCCGAGGTGGCCGCCGTCGTCTTCTCCCCGGCCGGCAAGGCCTTCTCCTTCGGCCACCCCTCCGTCGAGGCCATCCTCGACCGCTTCCTCCCCTCCGCGGCGCAGGTCGGGCCGGCGGCGGGCTGCGCGGGCCTCGGCGCCGCCGGCGACCGCAACCTGGCCGAGCTGAACCGGCAGTACGGCCAGCTGCGCGAGCAGCTGGAGGCGGAGAAGGCGCGGAAGGAGCGCGCGGAGGTGGCCATGGAGAAGGAGCGCGCCACGGGGAGCCCCGTGGCGGCGTGGCTCGACGCCGACCTGCGCGACCTGGGCGAGGAGGAGCTGATGGCCTTCGCCGCCGCGCTGGTGGACGTGCAGGCCGCCGTCTCCGCCCGCGCCAACCAGGTGCTCCAGGAGGCGCTGGACGTCGGCCGCGCCAGGAGCGCCAGCCGCATGCTCATGGCGGCCCCGCAGCAGCAGCAGCAGCTCGCCGGCGGCGGTGGCTTTGAGTTCGGTAGCTGCAGCGTGAACTCCAGGAATGAGATGGAGATGCAGCAGATGTTGATGGCCATGCCGCCACCGCCGGAGTTCGCCGCTGCCGGAATGGAGATGGTGCAACAGGGGCTCGGCCCGAACGCCGGCTTCCCCTACTGAGAAGAAGATGAGATTGAGATCCACACCGATTCCGATCTCGAGTACATCATATCAGCATGCATCCATGTCGTCACAACTCGGCCAGAAAGAGATTGATGGATCAAGTCTTTTGATCCAGGGGCGACTAGCGGACAGTCCATTTTACAAATTTGTTTATGCACATATATAATAAATAAATAAATAAAATTTCCAGTCCGGGTCGTAAAAAAATGTAGTGTCTGTTTTCAAAGCTCACATATAAATACTGTCGCTGTAGTGATCTAAATGATTTTATATTTTTTTTACAGAAAGACTAGTACTCCTCTGTAAACTAATATAAAAATGTTTAGATTACTAAAGTAGCGTTTTAAATGCTTTTATATTAGTTTACGGAGGGAGTAATATTTTCATGGGATCATGTGTTGTTTCATGTAGATAGGGGAACAAAATACGGAGTTCTTGAGCAAGAGCATCAGCAACGCCTTCAGAAATAAACAAATATCATACTTTAATAAATTGGCAAACCCATTTAGTTAATTGTTTGTGCAATATATTCTATTACTCCGCTGACAACGATGCAAAGATGCATGCAAGAATGTTAACCAAACCATTGCTGGATCTAAATTAATGAAAATAAAAGTTCTCTCCGCTGACAACGATATGGCAAAGATGAATGCAAGAATGTTTTGTGTAAGTTAGTACTCATTCAAAGCAAGTTAAGCAGGTTGATTTGTGAGATCCCGAACAATATGAAGGTGGCTTTAATTTGCTGGGAGATAAACATGTTCACCGTTGGATTTTTATTTCCAGCTCGAATTCTGAATAGTCTACAGAAAATTGAGCATAGGTTCAAAGTAGACACTAGACACAATATTGCGATTATCGAAACTATTGCTGGATGGTTGGCTAGCTTCTATTTCGGTATCAACAAATATTACTTGCTCAATTTGCTCAGCTTGCTTTCTTGTCATACTACTCCTTCCGTCCAGAAATACTTATCAAAGGAATGGTTAATAATGGATGTATCTAGATGTATTTTAGCTCTAGATACATTCATTTTTATTCATTTCCGCGACAAGTATTTTCGGACAGAGGGAGTACTTTATAACCCAATTAAATCCTAGCTATCATAGCAGGGTCACATTAACTCCTCCTTTTTTTTGAACTCCTCCTAATTTAATAAAGGACACAATTGCACATAAAAAATTCATAAAGCTTAGAAAATCATATGTGAGGTTTGTGGGTTGGACCATAGACATAACTTTTTGGGGTTTCAAGATATGACATGTTGTGGTTTGTACAAAATAAAAAATATGTGATATTAATTGTTTTCATGGGTCACAAAAATTTTATATTTCTAAACCAAAATGTTGTACATATATACTCCCTCCGTTTCAAAATATAAGACCTTTTAGAGACTTCATTAGAAGGCTACATACGAAGCAAAATGAATGAATCTACACTCTAGAATATGTCTATGTACATCCGTATGTAGTTTATAGTGCAATCTCTAAAAGGTCTTATATTTAGGAACGGAGGGATTAATTTACATCATAAGTTACATATATTCATTTTTAATTGTCTGGTACGATTTTGTCCTTCAAGAGAGGCTAAGATGGTCCACATATTGTTGTTCTATCATGGAAAATAGTTTGTTAAGCTAAGTGAGCCCAAATTAAATGTAAAGGACAACAAAGCCAATCAAATAGTTTCACGAGGAAAAACAAGCCTTCAATTTTTTTTAAAAAGAATTGACACCTCATTTGCGCCAATGCCAATTTAATATCATTTGATCAATATCTGATTTAATCAAACTGGATTGGGTCAGTTACTGAGCGAAATTAGCCATCCAAGCTTCAAACCTAATGGCCGATGGTAAATGACAGGATATTGAGGGAAGAGATTCACTTGCTGCTAGCCAGTACTTATTCACGTACATTAAAATGCATATTACTCAGATTCTTCATGAGCTACCGTTTCATTTGGAGCTTGATTTTCTTTTGGCGACGGGTACTTATGAAGTACTATACTCATTCCGTTCCTAAATATAAAACTTTTTAATTTTTTTACTATAAACTAGATATGAACCAAAATGAATGAATATACACTTTAAAATATGACAATATACATCCATATGTGATTTATAGCGAAATCTCTAAAATGTCGTGTACTCCCTTCATAAACTAATATAAAGAGCATTTAGATCACTATTTTTGTTATCTAAACACTCTTATATTAATTTACAGAGGGAGTATTTAGGAATGGAGGAAGTACTTGTTAGATGACACCTCATGCATGCATGTGCTTAATTTAGCTACACATTGAAGCCATTTTTTTTTCATATAATCCATTATTATCTAAGAAAAGAGTGCATTATTAAAAAATAAAACCTCCTACTTGTTTCGACGGACTAAAGTGAAATCTCCTACTTAATTTAGCTACACATTTCTCACTTTAGTACGATTTGAATATTAGGCAGAGATAATGCCTAATATTCAAATCGTACTAAAGTGAGAAATGTTTGAAAAGACTTGGCCAAACAAAATGGAAACATATTACTGGAGAAATATGAAGCTAATTTGAGGCTCGCGGAAAGGAATGTTGGTGAAAAATAAATGCATTCATGCAGGGAAAATGAGGGAGAAACAACGTGAAGCAGAGGCTAAATGGCACCTAAATAATTAACTGGCTACCATATATCGAGATGATGCTCAGCTGTCAGCTCCAATTACCTGATGTCATCTCATGTACTCCCTCCGTCACGGTTTAGAAGGCGCGCATGAAAATTCTATGGAACCTAGGTGGTTATTGATTGGCTGTGAAATGGGTTAAAAAATAGCATTCACACTACACATGCATATAGAAGTAGTACAATGGAGTACTAATTAGCTGCTAGGAGTAAATGCAATGCGCCTTAAACCTTGTCTATTATGGAAATGCACGTAAATTTAACTGTGTCTTCTAAACCGTGACGGAGGTAGTAGTGGTAGAAAATTAATACGACGATGATACTGTAGCACGACACATGAAGTTGGCTAGGCTTTCCCTTAAAAAAGGGAGGCACTAGGCACCAGACGTCTGATGCCTTGCCATCCACCAGACCAGCTGCTTGCCATTGGATTAGTGAGTACCGATGTGCATGAATATAACGTCTTATGTAAGGTGACCTAGGTACTCCCTCTATCCATATATACAGGGCCTAATGCGTTTTTCGAGGCTAACTTTGACCATGTGTTAGAGTAATAATATATGACATGCAAGTTACACAAAGCATATCTTTAAATTCGTACGTGAAAGGAGCTTTCAATGATATAATTTTCACATTATATATTTCATATACTATTAATCTTATCAATAGTCAAAGGTGATCTCGAAAAGTGCATTAGGCCGTGTATATATGGATGGAGGGAGTAGTTATATTTGCCATGTAAGGTTTTCCTTCTTTAATTTGTAATAACGGCTTCCG
This sequence comes from Hordeum vulgare subsp. vulgare, assembly GCF_904849725.1. Classification (NCBI taxonomy): domain Eukaryota; kingdom Viridiplantae; phylum Streptophyta; class Magnoliopsida; order Poales; family Poaceae; genus Hordeum; species Hordeum vulgare. The sequence continues at coordinate 527,952,090 of NC_058523.1, forward strand.
TGGATTAAGTGGGATCACTCTTCGTGTGTTTTTTCATGTAGGATAACTTGGGTTGTAGATTTTTTTAACTGTTCGTTTATGTTTCTAATGTAGCAGATTTTGCTTCCATCTCGACTGGAATTTGCTTCGATCTAATTTTCTGAATCTATGGAAAAAAATTCAACACGAGAAAACAATGTTTTCATAGTATGAGAATTTGCTTCAACTGTGACTGAAATTTGCTTCAGTTTGACATCACCTTTTGCCTTGTAGTATAATGACATCAAATTATTGTTTTCAGCCAGTAATAAATTGCTTGAATGAAATATAATTTGTTACCAACAATTAATATATTTTTTCAATTTTACGATTACACATGCTTCGACAAAATAGGGATCCATTTCTAAAAGAACGTTGTTTCCAACTGCTTGGAGTGCAACTTATTTGTGTTTCCTATCCTAAAATATTCCACGCCAGGCTGCTAGTAACATTGCTTCCACTACAAATTATTTTGATCAGTAAAAATCCATATCTAGTATTACCATTGTGCTCCGAACAGCTATAGGACGGTCTTCATGTAATATTGAATTGCTTCAAAATATATAAAAATTGCTTCCAAAAATGTTAGAGTTTGCTTCAACAAAGATACAATTTGCTTCCAATGGAATTGCATTTTGCTTGTGCACAACAAGAATAACATGTCTATGTGTCGTGTGGCCAAAATTGACGACGTGGTTCGCCTGAATGACGATGGATGGCAGGTTCATTAGTATTGCTTCAAAAATTGCTACCGGATGCTTCCTGACAGTATCAGAGAAGTGAGTGTAAATTGAGTCGCTGATGCAGGAGGCCGGGCCATCCAGTCCTGGCAGGCCACGCCATCATCCAGAGGAAGCACCATCAACGTCATTGGTGGGGAAGGAAGTTAGCTACCCTGGGTGCACAAGAAACACGTCCGCATGGCAAGTCCTATTCATCGCCTTTCAGATGTTCATGCTCCCAGATCCCAGATGCTTGAATTTGACACTTGAACGTCGTTTCCATCATGGACACCATCAACCAACAGACGGCCAATAGGGCGCACTTGGCTCCGATGTGCGCTCACTCTTCTACTTCCAGATGGGCTGCAGGCACTGTCGGATAGCTGTGGTCAGTTCAAAGGTGAGGTACATGGCGATTAATGAGGCGAGACAGAAACGGGCGAGTGACTATGGGGATGTGCGTGCGTCTAATTCGAAAGGTTTAAACGGGATTTCTCTGGCAAAACACATGGGTGAATAAAACACAAACCAACGACACACGACTGGTCTGAAGAGTTTCTTGCTTCAGACGTATGATGGGAAGTGTTGTGTTTCCCTAAATAAAGGTTGACAGGGCTGCTATTTGGAGGGCTGGAAATAAATAGTTGTAATGACCCACAAACTCGGCAGAGCAGGAAATAAATGGTGGGCAATGCACTAACACCCACTAATCTACGGTATTTCTTTCAACAGAATACCTTTTATTATGTTTGAGATGCTTTGTATTTTCGATGAATTTTCATAAAAAAAATAATCATTTAAAAAAAACATGCACACTTGCCATCTCAACATGCAAATATGCATGAGAAAGGCCCACATCAACATGCATAAACACTCAGCTCAATATTTAAACATGCAAACATGCCATGTCACCGTGCAAATATGCATGGGAAAGGCCCACATCAATATGCAAATATGCATGAGAAAAGACTCGGCTCAATAATTAAATACAGTAAACTGTATGTATTTTTAATTGTAGTTCCTATATTATTAATTTAAATTTCTCATTTCTAAAACTAAATATAATCAAAAAATATTTTTTTTCTTAAATTTCGTTGCTTATATTATTGATTTAGAATTCATACTCCATACGACTAAATCTAGTCAAATTATATGTCAACCAATTCATGCAACAACGCGAGTATCATCTAGTTTTAGAAAATGTTCAGCAATATTGCGTTTTATCACATGTCTAGGGCCATTGACTCAACTTGGATGGAACTGGATCTCTCCCATGCCAAGAGAGATAAACAACTCGACAATGAAAGAATAGTCCATGGGAGTTGTTATACAACACTTGTTGTGATACATAACGCTCGTCGCGAGCAATACAACCGCTATCACCCTATGCACTCGGTTGGTAGGTCGGCCCATGAAATTTTTGCTGGGTCGCCACGCTCTCTCCTACGCTCGTTCATGTCGACTTTATTTCAAAATTCCATTTCTTTTTTTCGCTCCGCTACTGGTTGCTAAGGAGAAAAATAAGTGAGATAGAGAGCTCAACCCCTACTCGTTGCCGGGGGAGAAATTTCGCGTCTAGTCAGATCCAAAACTATCTCGGTGCTGAGAGGTGGGAGGAGCTCAGATCTTCAGTAGTACTCATCGTCGAAATCCAGTGACCGTCGTGGTGTTTTATGGAAAAAAATACTTTGGATTCTTTGTGACGGTGCCATGGAGCTAGAGAAGTATGTGTCCTCGCAGATCGGATCATTCATATATGATGAGTTTATGTATCATGCTGCTTTTCTTATTTGATTTTTTAGTTGAAATCTTTCCGCGGTGTTATGGGTGAAATTATGGTTAGACAACCTGTACTTCTATGAGATTATTGCCATCCAAAATTCCTTGCTGTCAGCATTCCATCTTTTTGGGTCAGCAACTCAAGGGTTTTCAAAAACTTTTATCAATAATCAAGTTCTTGTAGGTGAAACGAGGGGTATTATTGCTGCTCCGGTCTAACTGTACTTTCTTGACTAAAATCCTGGCAACTTTCCGCCTTGCAAAAATTGAACCTACGTAGAATATATCACCAAGAGATTTCATTGTAATTCTTAGTTGTTGGAGTTACTATGTACTTGTTTGGATTGTTGATCCTAAGGAGTGTGCCCATAATGATATCGAGTATGAATAAGTTTAAATGTGTTTCTCCAAAATGAAAATAAAAAAGTATAAAGTTTTGAAAATTTGATGGAACTTCAAAAGTCACAGATTAAAAAGGTATTTTTTTTTTAAATAATGAATTAACAAAGTTCAAAAAAAAATTAAAAATGTTCACGAAATTGTAAACGAGGTGCCTTAATTTTCAAAAAATGTTCACAGACAACAGAAAATGTACATTTTGTAGAAATAATCCCAATTTCTGAAAATGTTGGCGCACTGACATAATTATCAAAATATTGAAAAGGAAACATGAGTTCAAAGATTGGTTGCGAACTTAAAAGATGTTCATGAATTTAATAAAATGTTGGCAAATTAAAAACTGTATGCTGTTCCAAACAATATTAATGATTTGGAAAATATTAATGAATTTAAAAAATGTTCATGAATTCAAATAATGTTTTTGGGTTTTTAAAAATTCCTCAAATTTTAAAACATTTACAAATTGGAAAAAGCTAACTTTGTATTTGAAGAATTCAGAAATACCAAAAATATCCATGAATGTTGAATATGCTCAAGAATTTAATAAATTTTCATTATTTGGAAAATGTTCAGGCATTTCATTCTTTTTCAAACCTGAAGAATTAACATGAATTTTGAAATGAAAAGAAAAAGAAAAAATTATAAAGAAACATTTAAATGGAAGAAAATGAGTAATATAAAAAGAAAAAGAAAAAAGCAGGAGGGGATCATGAATAAAATACCAATCCTGAAACCGGTTGAGAAGCGTCATCAAACGACAAGGGCTATTTCTTGCCTGGCCCGGGACATAGTTCTGTCCCGCGTCAGGCAGCACTACCGGGCATGCCCTATTGTTGCTTACACAAGTGTTTTTTCTTCTCAGTGTTTTTTATCTTTCATAACTTATCCATCGGTTTTCTTCGGTTTTTTTTCTTCTCAATGTTTTTTATCATTTATAACCTTTACATTAGTTTTATCTAATATGGAGCGAAGACGTGTGGGAGGGGATGCTTGTGGGCCATAAGCCAACAAGGCACGCCCATCCCCTGGGCACGCCCTGTTAGCTTGTGGAGCCCACATGGCTCCCCCGATCCTAATTCCATTCCTATAGATTGACAATTACGGAGAAAAAATAAGAGAGAAGTTTTCATCATGTTTTACGGCACGGATCCGTCGCCACCTCCTGTTCTTCCTTGGGAGGGTTGATCTCAAGTCTCTTTGGGGCTCCAGAGAGGGGGCAGTCGTCATCATCAATCCTTCTCCATCAATAATTCCATGATGCTCACCACCGGGAGTGAGTAATTCCTTTGTAGACTTGCTGGACGATGATGGGGTTGGATGAAATTGACCATGTAATCGAGTTATGTTGATAGGTATCTCTAGTGTCCACTATGTTCTGAGATTGATGTTGCTATGACTTTGTTATGCTTAATTCTTATCACTAGGGTCCGAGTGTGATTTCAGATCTGAACCTATTGTGTTTTCTCTGAATACGAATGTGTTTAGATCCTATCTTTCAAGTTGTATGCACCTATTACGTTTTATGATTCGCATCCCCCAAGGTGACAATAATTGAGATTCTTTCTGATGATTGTCGTAGTTTGAGAACTTCATGTATTCTCCATGTGTTAATGCATTGTTTCGGTTCTTTATTAAAAGGAAACCTAAATATCCCTTAGTTTCCTTATGGACTCTACTGCCATGGGTGGGTAGGACAAAACATGGCATGCAAGTTCTTATCGCAAGCACATATGACTATATACGAAATACATGCCTACATTATATTAATGACTTAGAGTTAGTTTTGTGTCATTCTAGTGTGTAACTGTTACATGATATATGTTATCTAAATCATTATCTATCGCCGGTCCACGTGCCTACACTTTTCATATACTGAATTTCGGCAAGTTACTATTGCTCGTGCTACTGTTACAATCACTACAAAACCGCTGCCATTACCATTAGTACTACTATTTTATCGTGCTACTAAAATCTTTGCTGTAGAGAGATATCCGAGGTGTGATTGAATTGACAACTCAACTACTAAGACCAATAAATACTCTTTGGTTCTCCTTGTGTCGAATCAATAAATTAAGATGTAATACTACCCGCAAAGAATGTTGCGATCCCCTATACTTATGGGTTATTGTTGTTATTATTTCAGTATTTCTTGTCTCCCCGGTTTTGTCATGTTGACATTAGATAGTGTAAAGAATGGTGCTTTGGCTCATAGGTGTAAATACACTTATTATGAAATATATACAAAACACATTTTAAAATGTTAAAAAATTCAAACAATAGTTTGTAGTGTACATTCGGACATTCTATGTTCACACACAAAATTTTGCAAAGAAAGGCATTTTTTGTGGCATGTATTAAAAGAATAGAAAATTGTCTCATGAATATTTATAATCAAGCATAAAAAATGTTTTTTTACACAAGCCACAAAAAATGTTCTTTTTGATCGAACCGTTGTGCACGAGCATATAATGTCTATATGTACACATGGGATTTTTTCTTGATTTTTTAACTTCTTAAAACATGTATTTAGACAATAGATGCATCTACATCTATGAGTCAAATTGATTTTGTAAACAAATTCCATTATCAAAATGGCTTGTAATATGTTTTCTATCATTTGATCGGAATTATTGAAATACAAGCCTTTCCTTGGTTCACTTTGCTGGAAACATTAAAGAGACACATGCAAGAATGTTTCGTGAGCATGTTCAGATGACCGGTCTGTAATATTTTGCACAGTGAATGGTGGCCTTGATTTGGTGGGAGATAATTTATAAGAAACATGTTCATCATAGGAGTTTTTTTTCCAGCCCAAGTTTTGATTATAGTATACACAAAACTGAACAAATGTTCAAAATAGGCACTTGCTAGGAAGTATCAAATTAATGAAAATAAAGCCTGTTTTAATCTCAGGTTGGCAAATTGCAAAGATGCAAGAATGTTTTGTCCAGTACTCATTCAAAGCATGTTAAGTTGATTGGTCTATCAGACTGTGAACAATGAAGGTGGCTTTAACTTTCACAATGGATAATTTATAGAAAACATGTTTATCTGGGGAGTTTCATTTCGGACCTGAAGGGCCTTTGTTTTTTTCATCAATTATAAGCTTTTGTTGGTTCAATGTCAACATCAGACAGTCATTTATAACTTCTATTATTAAAAAACCAATATATAATGAATGGGGTATGCTTTTACATAACTATTGGATGTTGTATGTTCCTTCTACTGATTAACATGATCTTTCTAATAGCCATATGACTAAATAAACTTCCTTGTTGTCCCTTAAATATGACTGGACATGTTATTTCTATCCATACATTCTTGGGATCTATTATTCATCAATTATGTTTTCTTGTCATCGTCGGCTCTTCACCCCCGTTAGCATTGAACTGGTCGTTGCCATTGTCCTAACCGCCCCCTCCACCTATGCTCGGCGACATTGCCACTTGGTATTATCTAAGTAGCCACCTCTCTTTGGCCACCCCTCTGGCTCCATTCCCCTTGTATGCTGGCAAACCCCTGAACCCGCACATGTATCGTCAACCGTCAATCTTGCCTCCGATGACCGTGACACGTCTGGTCGGGTTGTTTCCCTCTTTAGGCCCACTGCTTTTTATAGGGCAAAAATCAATCAAAACATTCAAAAACTGGAAATAGAATAATAGGAAATATGTAAATGTTTGATACACTTTTACATGCATGTAACACAATTCACAATATCTGATTCGGCAAAGCCTATTGCTAAATTTAATTGGCCTTTTGAGGTCCATCATCCTCTAGTTGTTTTAGTTTTTATTGGGCATGAGTCTCTGCTTAACCAAACATCCACCACCAATACAATAGATGATGATATCCAACACCAAGGAAAGTTGTGAGGCGTAAGGCCAAAACTCATGCCCATTGGTTATGTTAATCATATTCGTCTCCACATTCCTCACATCACTATTGCCTCCTAAAAAACATCGCTACCGTAGTGCCTTTCCATAACTGATTTGTGATATTGAAGGGTTTTGTTTTTCAATGTCAACACCAGGCAATCATGTATAACTTCGGAAGTGAAAGCAAATGTTGTATATTTTTGTTAGATGACGTTTTTTACATATCTACGGATGTCGTATGTGCCTTCTGCTAATTAACATAATTTTTCTATTGCCCACATGAAAAATAATGTTTAGTGCATTTGTTTTGGGCAAAGTTTTCTTTCAAGAACAAGGTAATGTTAGTTTTGTTTCTGCAAAATAATTATTGGAGGTTACTGGAGATTATGGGAGCATGTTGGATCCGTTTTGTACTTTTGTTTTTTTGGATTTGTTTTGTAGGTCACCTGGCCATGCATTGTTCAATTGTTTCTTCATACCCTAGTACGACAATCTATGTTATCAGGTTCTCTATCATATTTCTTACATCGGGCATAAAGATAATGTCCAAATGATTTAAAGGCACTATAGATAGAATAAAGAGGATGGTGTGCTAACGTTAGAGCAACTGTAGCAAAGTTGTCAAACATACCCCAACAATCCGAACTAGTAACCGCCAATATGGAGTTCGGGTGAAAAAACGGGTGTAGCAAATTCAACAAACATGTCTCAACCTCCAAAAATTATGGAGCACACTCCAAAACCTGGGTCATAGGTTCCACATTGGAGGCTCGGGGAGCGTACTCTTTACCCAACCATCTATGCGAGAGAAAGTTTCGGTCATTCTCTTCATGTCCCTGCAAATGGCGCATATGTTACTAACCACCTAGTCTCTGCCATGTCGCACCAGCCCCCCCCCCCCCCCCTGTGGAACCTTCCCGAGCGAGCCCGAAGAGGATCGCGCCGCCTATGAGTATTGGGAAACTGTCCAGTGGTACTCCGAGATGGTTGAAGGTATTGCTCTCCATGAGGCCGAGTTATCCATTGGGTATGAGCACCTCCCTGCTGCATGATGGTACCTCGACTGCATGGGGGCCACCACCATGGGCGAAATGAAATCAGCGGTATGGTGGGCTACAAAGATGTGGCCTTTCCCCACATCCAAGAATCACATTGGCATGTCGACCTCATCGTGGAGGAAGTCGAAACAGCCAAAGACTCCTCCTTTGATGAGGTGACTTCCATACCACGGAAGGTGACATAATAAAATCGAGTATCAGTTTGTCGTTCTAGGCCAATTTCTATTTTAATTGTCTGATGTTGAAAACTAGTTATACTACATAAATTGCAATGTTTGTGTGATGTTGAATGCAATGTCAATGAAATTGAGTGTGTATGTGATGTTGAACACAACAGGGATGAAATTGCAATGTCTTTATGTTAAGAAAAAAACCAAAAGTTGATGGTCATATTTGCAAAATGTAGAATTCAGGTTATCCTGAATCCGAGTTTGCACACAACCTCCGCAACCTACAAAATATTATGGAGGGTGCTTCGTAATAGTTGGCAATTTCTAAGTTCTGTTTGATCCGTGTTGTTCACCGTTTGGAACAAGGCTGGCATGGGCAGTACTGCAATGCACATTGAAATACAAGCTTTAATGAACCTTTATTCACTCTGGCGGGCTGAAAATGTCATATGTAGTGGGATGATAAAGTTGTAATGGCATATTCGAACTTGGATTTTTGTAGTGGTTTTTTTTTATTCGTGAAAGTTGTAGTGGCATGAATCCAATTACTCTTTTATATATGTTTTTTTTGCGGATAAACTCTTTTATATATGAACTGCACTATTTGTTTACTTTGGTTGCATACAAGCTAAGAAAGTGCAACCGGTAGGTTAGTATATTTGTATATATTATCATCCTGTTAACATAACTCTCACTTGTACCTTTGCATTGCAGTTTATGACGCACATGCTGGATAACCCAACCTAACCCAGTGCGCAACCCCTTAAGAGGAGATATAATATGGTAGCAAACCAGACATCTTTGCCCATTAGTATATACGCAGAGTTATAAAAGTGCTTCAATTCTAAACAAATTACACTTTAATCATCTTGCAACGTTACACTATATATGTAATTTTGAAGTATGCAGAGAAAGATCAACCCAGGTTCTTCATGGTGCAGAACATGCGTGCCGCTTCTCGTTCCATATTGTGCAACAACCCTTAAAAAAGAACAGGAGCTCTTGCTCAGTTGAGGTTGTTGTTGTTGTTGTTGTGAAGGGAGTACTTGACATCAGGCTGCGCCCGGATGACGGCAGGGTTTTCTAAAAAGGTGGAGAGAAATTAAACAACGGTCAAAAAATAATAATCCCGTGGCCTTTTTAAGGCACTAACAAGTACACGCACCATTTGAAAGACGAGGTGATAATGCTACACTGTATTTGTTAACTTAACGACCAACCTGGACGGCAAAAGTTAACTTAACTTGGATAACGGGAGTTGGACACCGAAAGTGAAGCAGCTAATTTTCTTCTCGGTAAAGGAAAAATATATATACCGAAAGTTCGCTAAAATTATTTGCTGGGCTGTACTATACAGTATACATTTATAATGTCGGTCCTTGCTGATGATGTACACATTTCTTGATCATGCGGAAAAACTAGCATATTAACCATGTGGTGTGAGTAGGCCTTGCATTGACCTCGGTATTGGCAACAGGTCTGACTAAAACTACCCACTTTGATCTTAAGGAATATACAACTATGGTTCGCCTTAGTTGACCATCATGCAATTGAAGAAATCTCTTGTTAACTGTAGCTGTGAGAGTAGAACAGAGTAGCAAAGAGGGAAACTCACTCCTGAGGACGGCGACCTGCGCGGGCGTGAGCCTCGCCGCGAACCCGCTGATGGCGTTCTTGTAGCTGTAGATCAACGCCGCCTTGGCCTTGTCCCCGCTTGAAGATTCAACCCAAACAAGAGAAAGGATGGTGTCAAATCTCTAGGCCAAAGATAGGGAAGGAAACCAAATGCATGCTCTGTATATACCTGCCGACCGCGGCGGTGAGGATGCCGATATGGTACTCCGCGCTGTCGACGCCGCCGGCCGGGGGCTTCACCATCACGATGTACACGATGCTGCCGGAAGCAGGACCGGGAGAGCGCTGCTGCTTCCCCCTGCCGGCGGCGGTGGCGCCCGTGGACGCTGCGGCGGTGATTGCGAGGATGGCGAATGCAACGGCGACCGCCACCGTGATGTGTGTGTGCCTCATCTTCGGCTCCCGGAGTTGAAGACGGCAGAGCGTTGTGTGGTGGCAGTGGGTGCGGGTGTGTTTGGGTTTTTCTTGGTTTCTGGCGGGAAGGAGGCGAGGGGAAGGTGCCTGCTTATATAACCGCGGCCAGGGGAAGGGTCTGCTCAGCTCGGTGACCGACAGATATGATAGTTTAAACTTTAAGAACTTGTAGCACCACCACCATTACTTGGATCACACAATTGTGTGCTAGCTTGTTAATTATCTCTGCCTAACTTCAGTTAAACCAGGATTCATGCATGCATAGAAATGAATTCATTTTTACACCATTTGTTGGGTCTTGCTACGTGCATTCGAGCATAGACAGGGCATGCTCTGATCATCCGTTGCCTCCCACGGCCAGACCATTTTAGCAGTGTTCGGCAGGCCTCTGCCCGATTATTAATCAACGCACTATCCATTTTTACATGGAAAGGAGTTCAGGTTCGGCAGAGGTCCCCTGCTTGCCCAAATTGCAGCACATGCCTAGGTGATGACTCAAAACCTAGGTGATGGAGCTTCCGTCAGTCTTATCTGCATTAGATTTCCTGTTGTGCCCATGGCGCAAGAAGGCGATTAGGACCAAAGTTTAATAGCTTAATGAAGGCCAAGCCGCCAAGAGATGTTCACAGTGTGATACCTTGTCCTATATATAGTATAATAGGATGAGAAGCCAAGAGATTTTTAGATAGCCATAATAAGATAGGAGTATAAGATACCTTGGTACCGAGCTGTTCTGATGGCTTGCTTGTTGGGAACTGTTTCTTATAAGAAACAGGGTTCTATAATTAACCCAGCTGATCGAGTTTGGTAGTTGGCAAGACTCCTAGCAGCCCTTAATCATGTATTTTTAACATATAATATATAAACATGGCAGTCAGGCATAGGATAGGCCCGTGAGGTCCAGCAGGTTTTACAGTAGTGAGCACAATCACAAGAGACTTGTCATATGGAAGTAGACTGTGTTGAAATTAGTAGTGGGTCTTAGGTCCATAAGAGAATTTCAGAAATCTCCAAGGGTCCATGTAGGTGGTGGCATGACAACGTGGTGGTGGAAAGTTTAATCCCACCCCGTTAGTGGAGAAGAAGTTGGACCCCTTTATAAGGGTCTCTCTTCCACATGCTATTGAAGAGTGAGAAGAAAAGATGCCCTTGTGCACTCCTCCTCCGCCGCCCGCCTCGTCACGACGCGGGTTGCGGGAACGAGCCGAGCTCATATTTTTGCCGGTCAGGATCGATTTGAGATGTCGGATCGTGGGCTGTTACCGACTCGGACGTGGCCACGTCTCTCCACCCGGCCAACGCCAACCCTAGCCGTCACGAGAATCAGATCACATCTGCCTCACGCGCTCGTTCCCTTACTGTTGCTACCGCCAGCGACTCCATCCAGTCCGCTGCGTACACGGTCGACGGGAGAGCATGCCTCCGAAACCCCGCCTCTCCGGTTCCTGTACGGGGAAGAGGGGCGATTAGGTTTTTGGGGAGCGATCACGCGACTGCTCGCCTCCGTTCGTCTACTTCCTCTACATCCGCGTCGTCTCCGCCATCACCATGTCAACCGACGCCGACCGTGCTGTCGCCGAGAAGGCCGAGGCCGACAAGAAGGCCGCCGAGGACGCCGCTGCCGCCGCCACCGCCGCGGGGGCTTCTGCATGGCCTACTGGAGGGCATAACGCGCTTATCTCTCTCCTGATTACTTTCGTCTTAGCAGTACTAGTATCATGTGTAGATTTGTCTACTGTTTGCGTAGTACGTGTCCGTTTAGATCAATATCAGTATGTAGTTAATTCTGTCAATGCCATGATAGTCATCTATTTATGGATTAAATTAGTCAAAAAATTGCCTATTTACTCGGCAATCCAAAAAGTTAATATGTGTAGGAATTTTTCGGCAAGTGGCTTTGCTGCCGCACTGAAACCGGATAAGTTTACCGGTACGTACTTTAAGCGTTGGCAGACAAAGACCACTTTATGGCTCACGGCTATGAACGTGTTCTGGGTCACCGGTGTCTCCACGGGAACGATTGCTCCTGAACAGGAGAAGGCGTTCAGAGAGGCCACCGTTGTGTTTCTTGAAGCAGTGCTTAGCGTGATCGGTGATAAACTGGTCGACGCATATTTACATGTGCGTGTCGCCAAGGACTTGCGGGAGGCGCTCGAATCTAAGTTCGGGGCCACCGATGCTGGGAGCGAGATGTATGTTATGGAGGAGTTCCATGATTACAAAATGGTCGAGAACCGTTCTGTATTGGAACAAGCTCATGAGATAATATGCATTGCTAAAGAACTTGAGGTTCTGAAGTGCGATTTACCGGGCAAGTTTGTCGCGGGTGTATAATCGCTAAGCTCCCTAATTCCTGGAGGAACTTTGCTACTACTCTGAAACATCAAAGGCGTGAATTCTCAGTAGAGGACATCATTGGCCATCTCAGTGTTGAACAGAACTGAGTAAAGGACTCGCATGGAAAAACGGTGAAGGTTCTTCTCTTGCCAATATGGTACATCAGAGGAATTTCAATTCCCACAAGCCTAAGGGGAAGAATTATGTCCAACAGAATACCGACTTTAAGAAGAAGGGTAAGAAGCCCTTCAAGAAGAACAAGAAGGGAGATGACTGCTTCAATTGTGGTTCTGAGGAACATTGGGCCAACAAGTGCCCAAAAAAGTACAAGAAGCCAGGGCAGGACTCCAAGTCTGCCAATATGATTGTGAGCAACAATGAAAGTGGTGCATCTGGGTACGGTAATTTGTTTACTGTATTTTCGGTTTGTCAATCTACCGATTGGTGGGTGGACACAGGTGCAAATATTCATGTGTGTGCTGACATCTCATTGTTCTCTTCTTACCAGGTCACAGGTCGAGGGTCCATATTGATGGGGAATGAAGCGAGTGCTTCTGTTCTTGGTGTTGGCACGGTCGATCTGAAGTTTACTTCGGGAAGGATCGTGCAGCTGAAGAACGTGCAGCATGTCCCCGCCATCAAGAAGAATCTCGTTAGTGGCTCCCTTCTGTGTAGAGAAGGGTTTAAGTTGGTCTTTGAGTCTAATAAAGTAGTTGTTACGAAATATGGACTTTTTGTTGGAAAAGGTTATGAGTGCGGAGGTCTGTTCCGCCTTTCCCTCGCAGATTTATGTAGTAAAGTCATGAACAATATTCATTCGAGTGTTAATGAATCTGAAGTTTGGCATTCATGACTTTGTCACATAAGTTTCGGTGTTATGTCGCGGCTAGCAAAACTGAATTTAATTCCAACTTTCACTTTAGCCAAAGGTTCTAAGTACCATTCGTGTGTGCAAGCAAAGCAACCTCGCAAGGCTCACAAGGCTGCAGAGGAGAGACACTTGGCGTCGTTAGAACTCATACATTCTGATCTTTGTGAGATGAATGGTGTGTTGACTAAAGGTGGAAAGAAATATTTCATGACATTGATAGATGATTTCACTAGATATTGCTATGTGTATCTGTTAAATACTAAAGATGAGGCTCTACACCACTTTAAAATCTATAAGGCAGAAGTTGAGAATCAACTTGAAAAGAAAATTAAACGAGTCCGGTCTGATCGTGGTGGAGAGTACTTCTCAAACGAGTTTGATTCTTTTTGTGCGGAACATGGCATTATTCATGAGAGGACGCCTCCCTATTCACCCCAGTCAAACGGGGTTGCCGAACGGAAAAACCGTACTCTAACTGATTTGGTTAACGCCATGTTAGATACATCGGGTTTATCCAAGGCATGGTGGGGGGAGGCTATATTGACCGCGTGTCATGTCCTGAATAAGGTTCCTATAAAAGATAATGAGGTCACTCCTTATGAGGAATGGTCGAAGAGAAGGACGACGCTCTCGTACTTACGTACTTGGGGCTGCTTGGCGAAAGTCAATGTGTCGATCCCCAAGAAGCGTAAGCTTGGACCAAAGACTGTGGACTACGTTAATTTGGGATACGCTAAGAATAGCGTAGGCTATAGATTTCTAGTAGTGAAATCTGAGGTACCTGACGTGTAAGTCGGTACAATAATGGAGTCGAGGGATGCTACATTCTTTGAGGATATTTTTCCCATGAGAGATATGCAAAGCACTTCTAGACAGGAATCTGAGAGAACTCCTGAGCCTGCGATTCCTATGGAATATGAACAAACACATGATGAAAATCCTGAGGAGGATGACGAGGAAACCCTTGGTAGGGGCAAGAGACAACAGACTGCAAAGACCTTTGGTGATGATTTCCTCGTGTACCTCGTGGATGATAATCCCACTTCCATTTCAGAAGCGTATGCTTCTCCAGATGCTGATTACTGGAAAGCTGCGGTCCGTAGTGAGATGGATTTCATCATGGCTAATGGGACATGGGAAATTACTGATCGTCCCTATGGTTGCAAACCACTGGGATGCAAGTGGGTGTTCAAAAGGAAGCTTAGGCCCGATGGTACAATCGAGAAGTACAAGGCCAGGCTTGTGGCTAAGGGCTATGCCCAGAAAGAAGAAGAAGATTTATTCGACACTTATTCACCTGTGGCCAGACTGACCACCATTCGAGTACTACTCTCGTTGGCAGCCTCGCATGGTTTTCTTGTTCATCAAATGGACATTAAGACGACTATCCTAAATGGAGAGCTAGACGAGGAAATCTATATGCAAGAGCCATATGGCTTTGTGATAGATGGTCAAGAAGGAAAAGTGTGTAAGTTGCTGAAATCTTTATATGGCCTGAAGCAAGCACCTAAGCAATGGCATGATAAGTTTAATACAACTCTGACATCTGTTGGCTTCGTTGTTAATAAATCTGACAAGTGTGTATACTATCGCCATGGTGGGGGGAAGGAGTTATACTGTGCTTGTATGTTGATGACATACTGATATTTGGAACCAACCTCAAGGTGATTGAGGAGGTTAAGTCCTTTCTGTCTCTAAACTTTGAGATGAAGGACCTTGGAGTGGCTGATGTTATCTTGAACATCAAGCTCTTGAGATATTATGAGGGTGGGATTACACTTCTGCAATCCCACTATGTTGAGAAGATCTTGAGTCGATTTGGATATTCAGACTGCAAAATTTCTCAAACACCATATGATCCTAGTGTGCTGATTCGAAAGTTCAATGGCACAGCTATAGATCAATTGAGATACTCTCAAATTATTGGTTCACTTATGTACCTAGCTAGCGCAACGAGGCCTGACATCGCGTTTGCTGTGAGCAAACTGAGCCGGTTTGTTTCCAATCCGGGTGATGTTCATTGGCGTGCTATTGAAAGAATTATGCGCTATCTGAAAGGTACTATCAACCACGGACTTCACTATACGGGATACCCGTCGGTACTTGAAGGGTATAGTGATGTGAATTGGATCTCTGATGCTGATGAGATGAAGGCCACTACTGGGTATATGTTTACTCTTGGAGGTGGTGCTGTTTCCTGAAAGTCTTGCAAGCAAACGATCTTAACGAAATCGACAATGGAAGCAGAATTAACAGCATTAGACACATCTGGTGTCGAAGCAGAATTTCTTCGAGATCTTTTGATGGACTTGCCCGTGGTTGAGAAGCCGGTTCCGGCTATCCTTATGAACTGCGATAATCAGACAGTTATTGTCAAAGTGAAGAGTTCAAAGGACAACGTGAAGTCCAACAAACATATAAGAATGAGATAGAAGTCTGTCAGACGTTTAAGAAACTTCGGAGTGATAGCGTTGGTTTACATCCGAACGGCTAAGTATCTGACAATTCCCTTTACTAAAGGGCTATCACGTGTTGTGATAGATAGTGCATCGAGGGAGATGGGTATGAGACCCACATGAGTTGCCATGGTAGTAACCCAACCTATATGATCGGAGATCCCGTGAAGTAGGACCTGGGAAAACAAGCCAGTGATGAACTAAGGAGAGTAACTTCACTAACCCACTCCGTTGGAGATGCAATACTCTCGGGTACTGTATGGTAGGATGACTACTGTCTTAATGTGTTCTAAAGCTTATGTGTAAGCAAGATGCTGTCCTACAGAGCGATCTTTGGAGGAACACACCTATATGAGTCTGACTGCTGGTCACAGTCTATGAGATTGGGGTGATCTCTAGTAAACTCATGAATAGGCCAGGAGTGTGACTTATATGCTCCACCCGAGGGGTCAGTCTTCGGTAGCCTAGTACTAGTAAGACTTGTGGTGAAGCTTCTTTAGGCCAAACTGACAATTCAAGGCATAGTCCATTGTTCAGTTGTAAATGGGTGTAGCTACTTGTTCTAGGTGAAGCTCAACCTTAACAGGTCTTCACTGAAATGCTGGTATATTAAAACAGTGATTGGAACGAGGGAACACGATGTGCCCTTGAGATCTGGTGGGGGATTGTTGAAATTAGTAGGGAGCCTTAGGCCCATAAGAGAATTTCAAAAATCTCCAAGGTCCCATGTAGGTGGTGGCATGACAAGGTGGTGGTGGGAAGTTTAGTCCCACCCCGCTAGTGGAGAAGAAGTTGGACCCCTTTATAAGGGTCTCTCTTCCACATGCTATTGGAGAGTGACAAGAGAAGATGCCCTCGCGCACTCCTCCGTCGCCCGCCTCGTCATGACGCGCCGCGCCTTGCCTTGCCTTGCCTTGCGGGAATGAGCCGAGCCGAGCTCATACCTACGCGCCTATTTTTGCCGGTCAGGATCGGAGAATACGTAACGGATGCGCCACGGTCTGAGACGTCGGATCATGGGCTACTACCGACTCGGACGTGGGTTCAACCCACATCTCTCCACCCGGCTGCCTATTTAAGCAGGGCTAATGCCAACCCTAGCCGTCACGAGAATCAGATCACATCTGCCTCACGCGCTCGTTCCCTTACTGCTGCTACAGCCGGTGACTCCATCCCGTCCGCTGCGTACACGGTCGACGGGAGAGCAGGCCTCCGAAACCCCGCCTCTCCGGTTCCTGTACGGGGAAGAGGGGCGATTAGGTTTTTGGGGAACGATCACGCGACTGCTCGCCTCTGTTCGTCTGCTTCCTCTACATCCGTGCTGTCTCCGCCATCACCATGTCAACCGACGCCGACCGTGCTGTCGCCGAGAAGGCTAAGGCCGACAAGAAGGCCGCCGAGGACGCCGCTGCTGCCGCCACCGCCGCGGGGGCTTCTGCATGGCCTACTGGAGGGTATAACGCGCTTATCTCTCTCCTGATTACTTCCGTCTTAGCAGTACTAGTATCATGTGTAGATTTGTCTACTGTTTGCGTAGTACGTGCCAGTTTAGATCAATATCAGTATGTAGTTAATTCTGTCAATGCCATGCTAGTCATCTATTTATGGATTAAATTAGTCGAAAAATTGCCTATTTACTCAGCAGACTGAAGGTACTTCAAAAAAGGTTTAAAGGGCTAATTCAGCATGTGATCCTCAAGGATAAATCATTGCAATAAACATCAGAATAAAAATGAATTTGTTAACAATGGTTTTGTGAATAATATAAACTCGAGTATTGTATTGCTTCAACTTAACGCAAGGAGATTGTTACAAATCTAGCATCGTATTGCTTCAACTTAATAAATTTGTTAGGTACGATTCTCGTACATTCATATCTTAGCCCTATAGCCAAACTAGCATTACACAATTGATGGGTCTGATTTAGTGTCATACACATCATATGAAAATTATCGTATGTGTAGCAGGACTCTGTAAACATTAGTACCAAATCTCTCTTTCTCCATATCAGGCAAACACCAGAATAAGGAATGACATGATTCAATACTTTTATGGTATTCCTCCACACACAACATTTCATATCCGATTTCCATTTGATATTCTCAATGCATGGTCAGCTTTGCAATCTAACGTTTGATCCAAGGTGATGGTTCACCGTTGGATGAGCATTGGACGAAGCAATGGTGTACGCATAGCAGTTCTCCTAGCTCTAAGAATAATGGAAAGTTTAGCATTATATGGTTGATCTTCTTAACAGAAAGATGGTGTTGTGGATCTGAAATCACTCCAGCTAAGACATATAAATATTTGTTCATATGAATTCTCGTTAGTGTTTACGTAGACGTGCTCAACAGTAGTGCTCCATTGTTGTCAACTTTCTTCAGCAATGTGATTCCCTTATGCATGTGCAAAATAACATGAAACCCAACGAAAATGGAAAGGCACCGCAGAATCAGTAGGTAAGCTTCACAAGATATAACACGACTTAAAAACCATGGAAGGTACCAAGCACATGAGCTTCATGGTATACGTTTCCTATCAAAATAAAATAAAAAATCATCAAACTATATTAGTGTAACAACCACAGAATAATGATATTATTTTGGTATTGTTTGTGCATTATAAGCATCTCACAAGATCATGTTTAATTAATTTTAATTGGGAAATGAGGATAATTCAAATCTATCTTTTACAAGGGCTAAAGCCATAACACATTTTCAATGCACCCAAGATGCCCTTTTCAGCCTTAAGATTTTGGCATGGAACCTTACGTTCTTAAGAAGTTGGTCTCAATTCTTTCAACATACGAAGTGCCCACCTCAATGTCCCGCTAAGTAATGCATTTAAATCTTCTCTTCCACTAAGCCATGCAAAATCTTTCACATAAACGAGCCATACCATTTAACTTACAAATTATAATTTTTTTGCATTAGTCTATGTATGTAATGTTGCCATATCATATATGTTAGTCATCCTTCACATTTTTGTTCGAAGTGACTAACTGCAATTCAGAAGTTTTGTTCTATTTTTAGACACTTCTTTTATTAATTTTCAATCTCATACATTCTTTTTTATTAGATTTAGCAACTACTTACGCATTTTTAACAAAATTATCACAGCAACGCGCGGGCAAAGAGTCATCCTTAGAGCGTCTCTAGTAGATCCCGTATAAAGCCGTACCACAAAAGTTGTTTGCAGGTCGCCGAAAAACGCTTTTGCGGGCCGGCATGGGCGGCGGCCGAGCAGACCCTGCAAAACGGACCCGTATAAAAGGAATATCCTTTTATACAGGTCCGTTTTGCGGGGTTTGCTCGGCCGCCGCCCACGCCGGTCGGCAAAATCTGTTATTTGCGTTACATTTTCAGGCATGAAAACACATTTAGTTGCTTTTTTATTTTCTTCAAAGGCATGAAAACACATTTAGTTGCTTTTTTATTCTCTTCAAATATTTGCTAAAATAGCAAGAGCAAAGAAAACAAGAACCACAATTAGACATTGTAGAAGATATCCAACTTCCATAACTGCTCCCACTAGTTGGATCAACATCTTCTCCATGCACTCATTGTTGATCTGGGGGTTCTTCAACTTGCATTCTTCATTCTTTGGCTTTGATTCTAAAGAATTAGACGTTGCTTCCCCTCTAATTTCTTTTGTAATTGCACATGCAGCTGCATCGCTAGACTCAGTTATACTAAGGAGTGCACAAACATCTATTAAGTTTCTTTTTATCAATAGATCAATGTATTCTTCTTCCTAATACCAAAATGAGCATACACCTTCCTACACAGATGAAGACCTCAATAAGCTACCGTAATTTAACCAAATCAGTTGACAAATCCGAAGAGGAAGAAGACCATACCCCGTCGTTTTTGCATTTGAAGAATACCCATCCGAGGTGCTGCCGTGTGTTGGATGTGAGCCGCAATGCTGTTTCTAGGCAGTCGTCGCATTGTATGAGCGGCATCGCCAAGCCGGCGAGCCATTGCATGACCACCGAGCCCGGGCGACGACCGAAGAGTCCATGCCGGCAAACCGACGCAGACGACTAGAGGATAAACGAGTACCTGCATGCGGTGTTGGAGCTTTGCCGGGGCTACGGGGTGCTCCCCGGCCAATCCATGGCTGTGGCGCAGCCGCCGGTGGCCGGAAAAGCCAAATCAGTCGGTCGCGACAAAACAACCGCCGATCTATAGCTTTCTGGTGAGACGAGCCACGAGGGCGTGGGGGAGGTCGATCTAGGGCCTGCGGCGGCCCACCGGCGTTGTTGGGTAACGTAGCATAAATTCAAAAAATTTCCTACGCATATTCAGATCTTCCTATGGTGAGACCAGCAACGAGAGAGGGGTGAGTGCATCTTCATACCTTTGAAGATCGCTAAGCAGAAGCGTTACTAGAACGCGGTTGATGGAGTTGTACTCGCGGCGATTCAGATCGCGGTGTGATTCCGATCTAGTGCCGAACTACGGCGCCTCCGCGTTCAACACACGTGTAGCCCGGTGATGTCTCCCGCACCTTGATCTAGCAAGGAGGAGGGAGAGGTTGGGGAAGAACTCCAGCAGCACGACGGCGTGGTGTCGATGAAGAGACGAGGTCTCCCGGCAGGGCTTCGCCAAGCACCGGTAGAGAAGAGGAGAAAGAAGGGCAGGGCTGCACCGAGGGAGAGGCAAAAGTTTGTTTCCCAATGGCCAAAAGTGCCCACTATATATAGGGGAAGGGACGGGCTGCGCCCCCTTGAGGGTTTCCCTCTCCTGGGGGGGGGGGGGGGGGGCAGCCCTAGATGGGGGCTGGTGCGGCGGCCAAGGGGGGAGGAGGGGTGGCGCACCCCTCTGGTGGGCCTTAGACCCACCTGCGCTAGGGTTTCCCCCCTCTCCCCTTTTCCTGCGCCATGGGCTGAGTGGGGGGGGGGGCACACCAGCCCACCTAGTGGCTGGTTCCCTCCCCCACTTGGCCCATCTAGCCTCCCGAGGTCGTTTCCCCCTTCGATGGACCCCCCGGGCCACCTCCGGTGGTCCCGGTGGTCCCGGTACGTTACCGGTGATGCCCGAAACACTTCCGGTGTTCGAAACCATCCGTCCTATATAACAATCTTTACCTACGGACCATTCCAGAGCTCCTCGTGACGTCCGGCATCTCATTCGGGACTCCGAACAACTTTTGATAACCTCGTATAACAATTCCTTATAACCCTAGCGTCATCGAACCTTAAGTGTGTAGACCCTACGGGTTCGGGAGACAGGCAGACATGACCGAGACACCTCTCCAGTCAATAACCATCAGCGGGGTCTGGATACCCATGGTGGCTCCCACTTGCTCCACGATGATCTCATCGGATGAACCACGATGTCAAGGATTCAACCAATCCCATATACAATTCCCTTTGTCTATTGGTATAGAACTTGCCTGAGATTCGATCGTCGGTATACCTATACCTTGTTCAATCTCGTTACCGGTAAGTCTCTTTACTCGTTCCATAGCACGTCATCGTGTGACTAACTCCTTAGTCACATTGAGCTCATGATGATGTTCTACCGAGTGGGCCCAGAGATACCTCTTCGTCACACGGAGTGGCAAATCCCGATCTCGATTCGTGCCAACCCAACAGATAATTTCGGAGGTACCCGTAGTGCACCTTTATAGTCACCCAGTTACGTTGTGACGTTTGATACACCCAAAGCACTCCTACGGCATCCGGGAGTTGCACAATCTCACGGTCGAAGGAAAAGACACTTGACATTAGAAAAGCTTTAGCATACGAACAATACGATCTAGTGCTATGCTTAGGATTGGGTCTTGTCCATCACATCATTCTCCCAATGATGTGATCCCGTTATCAATGACATCTAATGCCCATGACTAGGAAACCATGATCATCTATTGACTAACGAGCTAGCCAACTAGAGGCTTGCTAGGGACACATTGTGATCTATTTATTCACACATGTATTACTGTTTCCTGTTAATACAATTATAGCATGAACAATAGACGATTATCATGAACAAGGAAATATGATAATAACCATTTTATTATTGCCTCTAGGGCATATTTCCAACAGTCTCCCACTTGCACTAGAGTCAATAATCTAGTTACATTGTGATGTATCGAACACCCATAGCATTATGGTGTTGATCATGTTTTGCTCGTGGAAGAGGTTTAGTCAATGGGTCCGCAACATTCAGATCCGTGTGTACTTTACAAATCTCTATTACTCCACTCTGGACATGGTCCTGGATGGAGTTGTAGCGGCGTTTGATGTGCTTCGTCTTCCGGTGAAACCTGGGCTCCTTGGCTATCGCAATGGCCCCAGTGTTATCACAGAAGAGTGTCATTGGACCCGACGCTCTTGGAACCACTCCAAGGTCGGTGATGAGCTCATTCATCCAAATTCCTTCATGAGCTGCTTTTGAAGGAGTTATGTACTCCGCTTCACATGTAGATGCTGCCACGACTTCTTGCTTGCTGCTGCACCAGCTCACTGCCCCACCATTCAAAACATATACGTATCCGGTCTGTGACTTAGAGTCATCCGGATATGCGTCGAAGCTAGCATCAACGTAACCCTTTACGACGAGCTCTTCGTCACCTCCATAAACGAGAAAAATTTCCACTGTTCCATACCGGGATCACTTTGGTACCTCCCTACCAAACTTATGGCAAGGTTTATATCAGGTCTGGTACACAGCATGGTATACATTAGAGAGCCTACGGCTGAAGCATAGGGGACATAACTCATCTTCTCTCTATCTGCTGCCGTGGTCGGCGACTGAGTCTTACTCAATCTCATACCTTGCAAAACTGGCAAGAACCCTTTCTTTGAGTTTTCCATATTAAACTTCTTCAATATCTTGTCAAGTTATGTACTTTGCGAAAGACCTATGAGGCGTCTCGATCTATCTCTATAGATCATGATGCCTAATATGTATGCACATTCTCCAAGGTCCTTCATTGAAAAACTCTTGTTCAAATAGGCCTTTATGCTCTCCAACATTTCTGTATTGTTCCCCATCAATAATATGTCATCCACATACAGTATGAGGAAAGCTACAGAGCTCCCACTCACTTTCTTGTATAGACAGGCTTCTCCGTAAACCTGTATGAACCCAAACGCTTTAATCACCTCATTAAAGTGAATGTTCCAACTCCGAGATGCTTGCACCAACCCATAGATGGAGCGCTGGAGGTTGCACACTTTGTTAGCACCCTTAGAGTCGACAAAACCTTCTGGTTGCATCATATACAACTCTTCCTTAAGGTTCCCGTTAAGGAACGCTGTTTTGACGTCCATTTGCCAAATTTCATAATCATAAAAGGCGGCAATTGCTAACATGATTCAGACTGATTTCAGCTTCGCTACGGGAGAGAAAGTCTCTTCGTAGTTAACTCCTTGAATTTGTCGAAAACCCTTTGCGACAAGTCGAGCATTGTAAACGGTTACATTACCGTTTGCATCAGTCTTCTTCTTGAAGATCCATTTATTTTCTATGGCTCGCCGGTCATCGGGCATGTTCACCAAAGTCCATACTTTGTTCTCATACATGGATCCTATCTCGGATTTCATAGCTTCAAGCCATTTGTTGGAATCCGGGCCCGCCATCGCTTCTTCATAGTTCGAAGGTTCACCGTTGTCTAACAACATGATTTCCATCACAGGGTTGCCGTACCACTCTGGTGCGGAGCGTGCCCTCGTGGACCTTCGCGGTTCAGTAGTAACTTGATTCGAAGCTTCATGATCATTATCATTAACTTCCTCTTCACTTGGTGTAGGCGCCAGAAGAACAACTTCCCGCGCTGCGCTACTATCCTGTTCGAGAGGGGGTGTAATTACCTCATCAAATTCTACCTTCCTCCCACTTACTTCTTTCGAGAGAAACTCTTTCTCTAGAAAGGATCCATTCTTGGCAAAAAAGGTTTTACCTTCGGATCTAAGATAGAAGGTATACCCAATAGTTTCCTTAGGGTATCCTATGAATACGCATTTCTCCGCTTTGGGTTCGAGCTTTTCTGGTTGAAGTTTCTTCACATAAGCATCGCAGCCCCAAACTTTAAGAAACGACAACTTAGGTTTCTTGCCAAACCATAGTTCATACGGTGTCGTCTCAACGGATTTAGACAGTGCCCTGTTTAAAGTGAATGCTGCAGTTTCTAATGCTTATCCCCAAAATGATAGCGGTAAGTCGGTAAGAGACATCATAGATCGTACCATATCTAATAAAGTGCGATTATGACGTTCAGACACTCCATTGCGTTGCGGTGTGCCAGGTGACGTCAGTTGTGAAACGATTCCACACTTCCTTAGGTGTGTGCCAAACTCGTGACTCAAATATTCTCTTCCACGATCAGATCGTAGACACTTAATTTTTCTGTCACGTTGATTCTCGACCTCACTCTGAAATTCCTTGAACCTTTCAAATGTCTCAGATTTGTGCTTCACCAAGTAGATATACCCATACCTACTCAAATCATCGGTGAGAGTGAGAACATAACGATAGCCACCGCGAGCTTCAATGTTCATTGGACCACACACATCAGTATGTATTATTTCCAATAAGTCGGTTGCTCTCTCCATTATTCCTGAGAATGGAGTCTTAGTCATCTTGCCCATGAGGCACGGTTCGCATGTGTCAAATGATTCAAAATCAGGAGACTCTAATAGTCCATCAGTATGGAGCTTCTTCATGCGCTTAACACCGATATGACCAAGGCGACAGTGCCACAAGTATGTGGGACTATCATTATCAACTTTACATCTTTTGGTACTCACACTATGAATATGCGTAACATCACGATCGAGATTCATCAAGAATAAACCATTCACCAGCGGAGCATGACCATAAAACATATCACTTATATAAATAGAACAACCATTATTCTGTGACTTAAATGAGTAGCCGTCTCGCATTAAGCAAGACCCTGATACAATGTTCATGCTCAAAGCTGGTACTAAATAACAATTATTAAGGTTTAAAACTAATCCCGACTGTAGATGTAGAGGTAACGTTCCGACGGCGTTCACATCGACCTTGGAGCCATTCCCGACGCGCATCGTCACCTCGTCCTTTGCCAGTCTCCGCTTATTCCGCAGTTCCTACTTTGAGTTGCAAATGTGAGCAACATCACCGGTATCAAATACCCAGGAGCTACTACGAGCGCTGGTAAGGTACACATCAATAACATGTATATCACATATACCTTTAACGTTGTCGGCCTTCTTGTCCGCTAAGTATTTGGGGCAGTTCCGCTTCGAGTGACATTTTCCCTTGCAATAGAAGCACTCAGTCTCAGGCTTGGGTCCATTCTTTTTCTTCTTCACGGCATATGGCTTACCGTGCGCGGCAACAGCTTTGCCGTCTTTCTTGAAGTTCTTCTTACCCTTGCCCTTCTTGAAACTAGTGGTCTTGTTGACCATCAACACTTGATGCTCTTTCTTGATTTCTACTTCTGCAGACTTGAGCATCGAGTACAACTCGGGAATGGTCTTCTCCATCCTTGCATGTTGTAGTTAAGCACAAAGCCTTTGTAGCTTGGTGGGAGAGATTGGAGGATTCTGTCAATTATAGCATCATCTGGAAGTTCGACTCCAAGTGAAGTCAGACGACCGTGTAACCCAGACATTTTGAGTATGTGCTCACTGACAGAACTGTTCTCCTCCATCTTACAGCTAAAGAACTTGTCGGAGACTTCATATATCTCGACACGGGCATGAGCTTGAAAAACTAGCTTCAGCTCTTGGAACATCTCATATGCACCGTGTTGCTCAAAACGCCTTTGGAGCCCCGTTTCTAAACTGTATAACATGCCACACCTAACCAGAGAGTAGTCAACACTCCACGTTTGCCAGACGTTCAGAATGTCCTGGGCTGCTGCGGGAGCGGGAGGGTCACCTAGCGGCGCATCAAGGACATAAGCCTTTTTAGCTGCTTCAAGGATGAGCTTCAAGTTGTGAACCCAGTCTGCATAGTTGCTACCATCATCTTTCAGCTTGTTTTTCTCTAGGAATGCGTTGAAATTGAGGTTGACGTTGGCCATCTACAATATTTATAAAGACAAATTTTAGACTAAGTTCATGACAATTAAGTTCATTTAATCAAATTAAGTATGAACTCCCACTTAAATCGACATCCCTCTAGTCATCTAAGTGATACATGATCCATGTTGAATAACACGTGTCCGATCATCACATGAGACGGACTAGTCACCATGGTGAGCAACTTCATGCTGATCGTATTCAACCATACGACTCATGTTCGACCTTTCGGTCTCTTGTATTCGAGGTCATGTCTGTACATGCTAAGCTCGTCGAGTCAACCTAGGTGTTTCGCGTGTGTAAATCTGGCTTACACCCGTTGTATGCGAACGTTAGAATCTATCACACCCGATCATCACATGGTGCTTCGAGACAACGATCCTTCGCTACGGTGCACACTTAGGGGAATACGTTCTCGAAATTTTAAGAGGGATCATCTTATTATGCTACCGTCGTTCTAAGCAATAAGATGAAAAACATGATAAACATCACAATGCAATCATATAGTGACATGATATGGCCATTATCATCTTTGCTCTTTCGATCTCCATCTTCAGGCATCGCATGATCATCATCGTCACCGGCGTGACACCATGATCTCCATCATCGTGTCTCCGCGAAGTCGTCATGCCAACTACTACTATCACTACTACTATAGCTAACCGTTAGCAATGAAGTAAAAGTAGTAAGCACATGGCGTTGCATCTCATACAATAAATTAAGACAACTCCTATGGCTCCTGCCGGTTTTCATACTCATCGACATGCAAGTCGTGAAACCTATTACAATAACATGATCATCTCATACCTCATACATGCAACATCACAAGTTTGGCCATATAACATCACATGTCAAACCCTGCAAAAACAAGTTAGACGTCCTCTAATTGTTGTTGCAAGTTTTACGTGGCTGATTTGGGTTTCTAGCAAGAACGCTTTCTTACCTACGTGACAGCCACAACGATGATATGCCAAAGCTATTTACCCTTCATAAGGACCCTTTTCATCAAATCCAATCCGACTAGAGTAGGAGAGACACACACCCGCTAGCCACCTTTATGCACGGTGTGCATGTCTGTCGGTGGAACCAGTCTCACGTAAGCGTACATGTAAGGTCGGTCCGGGCCACTTCATCCCACAATACCGCCGGATAAGAATACGACTAGTAGCGGCAATAAATTGACAAATCATCGCCCACAACCATTTGTGTTCTACTCGTGCATAGAATCTACGCATAGAAAACCTGGCTCGGATGCCACTGTCGGGTAACGTAGCATAAATTCAAAAAATTTCCTACGCATATTCAGATCTTCCTATGGAGAGACCAGCAACGAGAGAGGGGTGAGTGCATCTTCATACCTTTGAAGATCGCTAAGCGGAATCGTTACTAGAACGCGGTTGATGGATTCGTACTCGCGGCGATTCAGATTGCGGTGTGATTCCGATCTAGTGCCGAACTACGGCACCTCCGCGTTCAACACACGTGCAGCCGGTGACGTCTCCCGTACCTTGATCCAGCAAGGAGGAGGGAGAGGTTGGGGAAGAACTCCAGCAGCACGACGGCGTGGTGTCGATGGAGAGACGAGGTCTCCCGGCAGGGCTTCACCAAGCACCGGCAGAGAGGAGGAGAAAGAAGGGCAGGGCTGCGCCGAGGGAGAGGCAAAAGTCTGTTTCCCAATGGCCAAAAGTGCCCACTATATACAGGGGAAGGGAGGGGTTGCGCCCCCATGAGGGTTTCCCTCTCCTGGGGGGGGGGGGGGGCGGCAGCCCTAGATGGGGGCTGGTGGGGCGGCCAAGGGGGGAGGAGGGGTGGCGCACCCCTCTGGTGGGCCTTAGGCCCACC
Organism: Hordeum vulgare subsp. vulgare; assembly: GCF_904849725.1. Classification (NCBI taxonomy): domain Eukaryota; kingdom Viridiplantae; phylum Streptophyta; class Magnoliopsida; order Poales; family Poaceae; genus Hordeum; species Hordeum vulgare. The sequence continues at coordinate 527,979,690 of NC_058523.1, forward strand.
TGCGCTAGGGTTCCCCCCTCTTCCTGCGCCATGGGCTGAGTGGGGGGGGCACACTAGCCCACCTAGGGGCTGGTTCCCTCCCCCACTTGGCCCATCTAGCCTCCCGGGGTCGTTGCCCCCTTCGGTGGACCCCCGGGGCCACCTCCAGTGGTCCCGGTACGTTACCGGTGATGCCCGAAACACTTCCGGTGTCCGAAACCATCTGTCCTATATATCAATCTGTACCTCCGGAACATTCCAGAGCTTCTCGTGACGTCCGGGATCTCATCCGGGACTCCGAACAACTTTTGATAACCTCGTATAACAATTCCCTATAACCCTAGCGTCATCAAACCTTAAGTGTGTAGACCCTACGGGTTCGGGAGACAGGCAGACATGACCGAGACACCTCTCCGGTCAATAACCATCAGCGGGGTCTGGATACCCATGGTGGCTCCCACTTGCTCCACAATGATCTCATCGGATGAACCACGATGTCAAGGATTCAATCAATCCCGCATACAATTCCCTTTGTCTGTCGGTATAGAACTTACCCGAGATTCGATCGTCCGTATACTTATACCTTGTTCAATCTCGTTACCGGTAAGTCTCTTTACTCGTTCCGTAGCACGTCATCGTGTGACTAACTCCTTAGTCACATTGAGCTCATGATGATGTTCTACCGAGTGGGCCCAGAGATACCTCTCCGTCACACGGAGTGACAAATCCCGATCTTGATTCGTGCCAACCCAATAGATACTTTCGGAGGTACCCGTAGTGCACCTTTATAGTCACCCAGTTACGTTGTGACGTTTGATACACCCAAAGCATTCCTACGGTATCCAGGAGTTGCACAATCTCACGGTCGAAGGAAACGACACTTGACATTAGAAAAGCTTTAGCATACGAACAATACGATCTAGTGCTATGCTTAGGATTGGGTCTTGTCCATCACATCATTCTCCCAATGATGTGATCCCGTTATCAATGACATCTAATGCCCATGACCAGGAAACCATGATCGTCTATTGACTAACGAGCTAGCCAACTAGAGGCTTGGTAGGGACACATTGTGATCTATTTATTCACACATGTATTACTGTTTCCTGTTAATACAACTATAGCATGAACAATAGATGATTATCCTGAACAAGGAAATATGATAATAACCATTTTATTATTGCCTCTAGGGCATATTTCCAACAGGCGTGACCTCGGCGGCTGGTGTGGCTCGAATCGAAGGCGGCGCCCGACAACCATGGGTGGGGGAAAGGCGCGGGTGAAATGTCCCACCAACCAACCGTTTCTAGATATATATAGGGCACCGACGGGTCGGGGGGAGAACATGCGTTTTCGAGGGGTTGGGGTGGGCATTTTGCCGCGCCCTACATAATTTTTTATGGGTCGGACACGGTTACGGGGTCTGGTCTCGCAACGTTTCCCACCCCTACCTGTATTTTGACGGTTATTTTACGGATTCAGCCCTTTTACGGGGTGTGTTAGAGATGCTCTTAGTACTCATGTCCAAATTTTCCATAATGAAGAAGACACACGCGTGAGCAACTCCAAGAAATTTTAAACTCACATTATGTTGCTCATGTTTCAGAACTGTTTTGCAACAATAAACTAATCAGATATAATAAATCTCATATATTTACATTTTCATGTATTCATATTGTTAATTGTAATATTCATGTTTCACATAAGCAAGTATCATCTGAACATAATGATAATAATTCCCGCAACAACGCGCGGGGAATTGTCTAGTTCATATATATGTATAGAGGCTCACCCCAAAATATTACATGGGTTGAAAAGGTTTAGATCATCGAACCCTAATTAAAATCAAATTTTAAGAAAATGCACAGATACTCATCAATTTAAATTCAGGTAATTTCACTTACTGGAATCTCTTGAAAACGAGATCTATTTTTCACTTAGTGAGTCGTTGACCGTTTCCCGATGACCTTAGAATGTTAAAGAAAATCATGAAATAATAATAATAATAAATATATTTTTAAAACATGATTTTAAAAATAGTTCATATATTTCAAAACAATTCACGTATATGAAAAAATACAAAATTTTCAATAAAGTACATGCATTTTGAATAAAAAATAATTTGTAGAAAGTTCGTGGATTTTGAAAAAATCATGGATTTGGAAAAAGTTTGTGGATTTTTGAAGAAAAATCACAAAATATAAAAAATATTCATGGATTTCAAAAATAGTTTTTGGATTTTTAAAAAGGTTCATAATTTCACAGAAAATCACAAATTGAAGAAAACACAATAATATAAAATTTTGATTTTGATTTTTTTTCATCAAACGTTGAAAAGTTCACAAATTTGAGAAATGGTTCATCGATTTTGGAAAGCGTTCAAGAAATTAATAAAAAGGAAAAAAGAAAGAGAAAAAGAGAAACCAAAGAAAACCAACCAAAACAAAAAAAGAACATGAAACCGCTGTTTTTTGTGTTACATTTGAAAAATAAAAATAAAAATAATCTAGGCACAATGAGTCGGGTGTCCCACTTAGTTATCCAGTTGGTACTGAAGCCGAGAGGTAGCTAGTTCAAACCATACGCAACGCTATTTTGTGGAGTTTAAAACAGAAAAAGGTGAAATTGATTTGTCGAGAGCGGAAGTGGGGGTGTGCGTCAGGTTCCAAAATAAACTACAACAGAATTTGACGAACGTAGTACGCGCGACTTATGTTTCGACGAAGAAAAAAAAGTGTTAAATGGGCCGATTGTCACATCCTAGATTTTCCCCAAATCTGTTATGTTAAAAATTACACAGGAAATTAAATATTTTCAAGGAAAAACCAATGAATGTCAAGTTTTGCTGGTCATTCACCTTACTTGCTAAAGTGTGGCTTGATTGATTGCTAGGAAGGGCAGAGCCCTAAAGATTTTTTCCTAAAAAGAATTTGAATTGGGTGTGTTGGAATCAATTCAAAACTCAAAAGGGAATTATCTGAAGAAAGTTAGTTTCCAATTGTTTGGTAGGAAAGTGGAACTCCATAAGCCCCAAAAGATATTTGACCCCTGCATATTTTTCATATTAGATCCGAAACATATTTGGTGTCAAAACCAAATTCGAAAGGAAAAATATAAGTACAGGAATTGATTCCCCAAAATGTCCAAATAAAATGTCCACCCAGTCAACAATATTCTGTAAGGAATTTAGGACAAGCTTGTCTCTCATAGTAAATTTAAATTCAAAATAGTTTTGAAATTAGAAAAAATCTAAAAAATAAAAATAGAAACAAAAACAGAAAAAAGAAAAGGCCTAAACCTAACCCAACCGGCCCACCTAGACCTAACTAACCCCAACCCACCTAACTCCCGCACTCCCCTTCCATGAGCCGCGGACGTGTGAGGCCCGCACGTTAGGGTCGTCCCCCACTTTGTGCCAACCATCCTGCAACATGCGTGTGCACGCGCTCATGTCCGAGTCCACATTCCCCACTTCGGCCACCTCATGTGCATGCGTGGCCGAGCCAACATGCCCTATAATTTTGATCAATGATATATCATAAATAACAACTTGTTTCTCATAAATCTTCTAATGATCAATTAGCAAATTATTCACATGTTAAAGTATAAACCATAAACTCTTTTGAAACTTGACAAACTGTGTTTTTAGTCATAAAAAATTATAATTCATCTTATTTTCAAGAAGGGTCTATGTAAGTGCTTTGATTAGCAAACTCCACATACCCAACTATCATATAATCTTCCATGATTGTTGGCACTCAAAGCATATCTTTAGATCAAATTGTTTTTATCAGACATAGATTAAGGTGTGGGTTTAATAAGCCACCTTCCAACTTTCTTATCACAAGGATAAGCATCATCAATAATAACTCATCTTCACATATATTTTACTGGATTTATGTGCGTGGATCTTTTCCCACCACATGATGCTTACAAGTGGAGAAGAATTGAGGTTGGAATAGGAGGAAATATTTTGACTCTTGCATAAAAGTAAAGCTTTAAGTAATAAAAGATATGTTTCTCGCAGAGGGGAGCAGATATTTGCTTATGTGCCAAAGCCCATTGATTAAAAATAAATATAATTGTATTTTGAGAGCTATGCTTTTTGAGTCAACATTAATGTTAGAATATTATGTATATTTCATGCTAAACACATTTGAGGCGGTTCCCAAACAAAAAAATATTTTGTTTCCCTTCCACCATACTAATCATAGCCATGGCTAGCCGAATTCATGGATGCCCTTCAATCAATCACTTTCCATGGAAGTTATGTTTATATTATTTAGATATTTAATTGGGGTTGGGCATCATGTACTAGCCTCCCTCAAGGCAACATTTGAGTAACTTTTTTTGTGAGGTAACTCACTTAGCATGGAAGATATGAGCTAGCCTACTGATCCTATGAGCTTGTACGTGTACGCAAAAAGAGATTTTATTTGAATATTTAGAGGTGGGACATGTAAATTTACTTGGAATGACAGTGAAATTCCATCTTATAGGTAGCCATGGTGGACACGCTATGGCATAATTTTTTTATTCAGAATTTCAAAGCATAAGCAGTATTTCTGTTTAATGCATGACGAGGCTACATAAGACTAGGGGCAACCACTTTACCGAGCACAAAAACCACAATCATGCATTACCTAATAGTAACATAATTGAAAAATATAACCATGATGATAACCTATAGATCTTTAGTACCATGAAGGTTGAATTTGGAATTAATCAAACATGTGTAAACAAGAGTCGAGTTAATCATTAGTCCTTCATTGGGAGATACTTATCACAACACCATTATAGGTTCAACTTGATAAAACTGCCTTACTTGATTAAAGATATGTACTATCATAGTCTCATTTATATTTAAACATATTAAATGAAGGATGCATATTTACTTCTCAATGTACATATAAGAAATGAAGCACATGACATTCACTTCATTCATAAATTTCTTTCTATAATGGTATAAGTGAAGCACACTAGTAAGCAATAAACTACTCCAAAATGTATAAGTGAAGAACATAGAGTATTTAAGTAAATAGCTAGCTATGTATAGACGCTTTAAAATCACATATAAAGATTGTATTAAACATCAAGCAAAACAAAAATAGAAGGACTCTCCAAGAATAATGCATATAATGTGAAGAAATAAGAACTTTGGATCAACCTAGACTAACCGGTAGGTGTTGACGAAGAGAGGTGGGATGATAACGTGGTATCCCCGAGCCTAGATTCTTGAGACTTCTTGTAATATTAACTTGGGGAGCCTTGGGCACCCCCAAGCTTAAGCTCTTGTGTCTCGTTAATTCCTCTCATTGCACGGTTTCCCCTAAGTCTCAAAAACTTCATCCACATAAAACTTAACAAAACTCGTGACATATGTTAGTACACATAAGCATGGATAACCAAATCATGTTTTATGAAGATTACATAGTAATTTTAAAAACATTAGCTACTACATACTATCATTTCCACAATTTATATCTACCACTATAAGCCATGAAAAACTCTAGGATAAGAAGATAACAAAATTACGACATCAATTTGTCTAAAATAAAACAATTTGTAGGAATTAATTCCAAAAGTATACTTCTATAACTCGCTAAATTCTGAAAACTTAGGAAGTAATAAAAATTTGTATGGCACTACTACATAAAGTTTTAGAAACATTCCATGGTCTAGTAAACTTGTAAGCTAGGCATGAAAAAGGCTAAACTTGACACTTTATTGAAATAACATATACATAACATGACTACATAATCGTGTAACGACACAAAAATATAAATTATATGTATTGGGTTTCCTCACAACAAGTGTTTTTTCTTCAATGTCTTTTAGCTAGGCATGATGATTTTAATGATACTCACATAAAAGTAATGAATTGAAACATAAAGGGAGCATCATGAGATATATATATATAACACATTTAAGACTAACCCACTTCCTATGCATAGGGGCTTTATAAGAAAACAATTTATTGTAGCAATAATCAACTAGCATCGGAAGGCAAAATATGTGCAACTTAAAAATTCCAACACCCACACGGGAACTTGGTGTTGTTGAAATATATATAAGCATATCTTCCCCTCTCATAATAATTTTCAATGGCATCATGAATAAATTCAACAATATAACTATCACATAAAGCATTCTTTTCATGATCCACATGCACAAGAAATTTATTACTCTCCACATAAGCAAATTTCTTCTTGTTAATAATAGTGGGAGCAAACTCAAAAAATAACTATGATGAGATACTTGATCGGCATAACCAAAATGAACATTAAAATCATGGTAAAAAGTTTCATGGTTATCATTACTCTTTATAGTATACATGTCATCACAATAATCATCATAGATAACAAATTTGTTGTCATAATCAATTGAAACCTCTTCAAAAATAGTGTTATGCTCTAGAGGCAATAATAAATTGGTTATTATCATATTTACTTGTTCATAATAATCGATTATTATCCATGCTAGAATTGTATTGATCGGAAACTTAGATACATGTGTGAATACATAAAAAACACGTTGTCCCTAGTGAGACTCTACTAGACTAGCTCGTTGATCAAAGATGGTTAAGGTTTCCTAACCATAGACATGAGTTGTCATTTGATAACGGGAACACATCATTAGGAGAATGATGTGATGGACATGACACAACCGTAAGCATATCATCTGATCGTATCATTTAGTTTATTGCTGCTGCTTCCTTCCTGTCAAGTATCTATTCCTATGACCATGATATCATGCAACTCCGTGACACCGGAGGAATGCCTTGTGTACTATCAAATGTCACTTCATAACTGGGTGATCATAAAGGTGCTCTACAGGGATCTTCGAGGGTGTGTGTTGGGATGGCGTGGATCGGGACTTGGATTTATCACTTTATATGACGGAGAAGTATCTCCGGGCCCTCCCGGTAATACAATATCACAAGAAGCTTGCTCGAAATGTGACTAAGGAGCTAGTCACGAGATCTTTATTATGAAACAAGTAAAGAGACTTGCTGGTTATGGGATTGAACTAGGTATGAGATACTGACGATCGAATCTCGAGCAAGTAACATACTGATGGACAAAGGGAACTACATACATGATTGACTGAATCATTGACATCGTGGTTTGAATGATAAAGATCTTCATGGAATAGGTAGGAATCAATATGGACATCCAGGTCCAACTATTGGTAATTGACTGGAGAGGTGTCTCGTTCATGTCTACATGATTCTCGAACCCGTAGGGTCCACATGCTTAATGTTGGGTGACACTAGAGTAGGATTAGGATATATACGTTGGTGATCGGATGTTGTTTAGAGTCCCGGATGAGATCTGGACATGACGAGGAACTCTGGAATGGTCTGAGGTGAATAATTATATATTGGAAAGTGGTGTTTGGGTTCTGGAAAGGTTCCGTGATTTTCCGGTAGTGTATTGGGAGTACCGAGGGGTCACCGGGGGTCCACCGGGAGGGTCCCACCTGCCATAGAGGCCTCATTGGCTGAAGAAAGGAGCACACTAGCCCTTGGCGGGCTGGGAGGCACCCTCTCCCCAAGGCCCATGTACCTAGGGTTGAGGGGGAATCCTAGGGGGCGCCCCCTTGCCTTGGGGGCCAAGCCACCCCTAGGACGTCTCCCCTTCCCTTGGAGGAGGGGCTAGGGTCGACACCCCTCCCCCTTCCCCCTATATATAGTGGAGGAGAGGAAGGATAGACATACCCCGGGCCGTGGTGCAACCCTCCTCTCCCTAGTCCATTTCTTCCTCCGTTCAGGGTTCTGATAACGCTCGGCGAGGAATTGTCGGGATAGCACCACTACCATCGCCGTGAGGCCGTCATGCTGCTGACGATTCCATCTACTACTCCGCCCTCACTCGTTGGATCGAGGAGGCAAAGACGTCATCGATCCGCACGTGTGCTGAACATGGAGGTGATGTCCGTTCGGCGTTAGATCAGGTCGGATCACGATTGGATCATGAAGAAGTACAACTACATCAATCGTGTATCTAGAATTTTTTGACACACTCTCATACGCTTACAAGGGTACGTAGACTTACTCCGATACGTCTCCAATGTATCTATAATTTTCATTGTTCCATGGTATTATATTATCATTTTAGGATGCTTCTTAAGCATTTACTTGCTATTTTATACTATTTTGAGCACTAACCTATTAAACCAGTGACAAGTGCCACTTGTTATTTTCTGCATGTTTTTGGCTTTTCAGGAATACTGTACCAAATGAAGTCCAAATACCCCGAAACTTTTTGATGATTTTTTCTGGACAAAATAAGGACCTCTAAGATTCATAGGAAGACTAGAGGGCACACGAGGCTCCCCAAGCCAAGAGGGGGGCCCTAGGGGGTGAACGAACCTTGATGGCTTGGGGCAATCTCCGAGCCCTCCGGACCCTCGTTCTCTATCTTAGAAATTGTCTAATATCCCAAAACCATAGAGAGCCTCCCGAAACACTTTTTTTTTGCCTCCGCAAGTCTATGTGAAAGCACATATGCTCTCTTGGTGTTTTTGATAATTCATGACAACATACAGTATCTCTTGGACTAACACTTTTACCTAGATATTTCAGGAATAGTCCATAGAGAGCATTGGCTAAAGGATTATGTGGAGATACCCCTGGATGCAAGAAAGGAATAATTTTGGCGCAAGCTTCAAGCTATAAGACTCTTCATTTTATATTTGTGAGAAATCACTTTTGAGTTCATAGGAAAGCCAATACTATTGAAAGGGGGTGAGGTAGTAAAATGAACTGATTCCTCAAATGCTCAAAGTTAGCCACCAAAACACTCACTCATTTTTCCCACATTTCCACTCTATCAAATTCCATTTCACAAATTCGGTGTCGCCAACATTTCCATATTGAACCCACTGAGTTTGAACCTCAGACAGAACCCTAGCCATTCCCACCAAATCGATGCAACCGAAACTGCATCGGTGTTCTCGAGTTTGGGTGACCAACATTCTGTTGCTAAGATACACAAAATCGGAATTTCCGATTTTGAGTATCGGTGCCACCGAGTTTGGCCTTCTGGCCTTTAGTCACCTTTTCGGTGCCACCGAGTTGTATATATCGGTTTCATCGAGATTCAAAAGTTCACATGTTTAGTGCTAGTCGGTACCACCGAGTTTCCAACTTTGGTGTCACCGAGTTTGCTCTTTTATGTGTAACGGTTGGATTTTGGCTGCTCCCTATATATACCCCTTCACACACCTCTCATTTTTGGGAGAAGCACTCAAAACACACACTTCATTTCCAGTTCCATTTTCTGAGAGAGAACCACCTACTCATGTGTTGAGACCAAGATATTCCAATCCAATCATTTGAAACTTGATCTCTAGCCTCCCCAAACTGCTTTCCACCAAATCAACCTGTCCTACCCATGCATATTCCGTGAGAGAGTGATTAGTGTTGAGGAGACTACTTTAGAAGCACAAGAGCAAGGAGTTCATTGATCTACCACATCTATTACCTTTTGGAGGGTGGTGCCTCCTAGATTGGTTAGGTGTCTCTTGGGAGCCTCCTACTTCGTGTTCTGGAGTTGAACCAAGATGTTCGTAAGGGCAAGGAGATCGCCTACTTCGTGAAGATCTACCGTGAGTAAGTCTAGTCCTCCATGGATGGAAGACGTGGTGGGATAGACAAGGTCGCTTCTTTGTGGAACCTCCGTGGGTGGAGCCCTCCGTGGACTGTCGCGGCCGTTACCCTCCGTGGGTTGAAGTCTCCACAAACATGGTCATACGATAGCGCCACATATCGGAACCATACCAAAAAATGTCGTGTCAACTTCATGCGTTTGATCTCCCTACCTTACTCCTCTACATTACACTTGCATGTTTTACTTTCTGCTGCTATACTCTTAGAATTGCATGTGTAGGGTGACCTAAACTTGTTACAACTGCTAGATTTTTGCCCTCTAGAAATTAGGTTAGGCTAGAATTTTTATCTTGACAAGTTGTCTATTCACCCGCCTCTAGACACATCTTCTACCGATCCCTCAATTGGTATCTGCTACGGCAACAAAAGTCCTTTCCTGGCAAAGGCGCCAGAAACCCTTCTGCTATGTCGACAGAAACCTTCTGTCGTCTCTTGAGCTTGCGTTGGTTTTTCCTTGAAGAGGAAAGGGTGATGCAACATAGGAGCAGTAAGTATTTCCCTCAGTTTGAAAACCAAGGTATCAATCCAGTAGGAGAATTTCGTCAAGTCCAGAGTACCTGCACAAACACAAAGAGCTTGCACCCAACGCTATAAAGGGGTTGTCAACCCCTTCAAGATTGATTGCCAAGTGAGATCTGAAGGCGGAAAGTGCAACGAAGAAAAAGAGTAAGGCTGAAAATATGGTGTGGAGTAGACCCGGGGGCCATAGTGTTCACTAGAGGCTTCTCTCAAAATAGCAAGTATTACGGTGGGTGAACAAATTACTGTCGAGCAATTGATAGAACCGCGCAAAGTCATGACTATATCTAAGGCAATGATCATACATATAGGCATCACGTCCGAGACAAGTAGACTGATACTTTCTGCATCTACTACTATTACTCCACACATCGACCGCTATCTAGCATGCATCTAGTGTATTGAGTTCATGATGAACAGAGTAACGCCTTAAGCAAGATGACATGATGTAGAGGGATAATCTCAAACCAATGATGAAAACCCCATATTTTTACCCTTGATGGCAACAACACGATACGTGCCTCGCTACCCCTTCTGTCACTGGGTGAGGTCACCGCACGGTATGAACCCAAAACCAAGCACTTCTCCCATTGCAAGAATCATAGATCTAGTTGGCCAAACAAAACCCACAACTCGAAGAGAATTACAAGGATATGAAATCATGCATAAGAGAGATCAGAAGAAACTCAAATAAGATTCATAGATAATCTGATCATAAATCCACAATTCATCGGATCTCGACAAACACACCGCAAAAGAAGATTACATCGGATAGATCTCCATGAAGCTCATGGAGAACTTTGTATTGAAGATCCAAGAGAGAGAAGAAGCCATCTAGCTACTAGCTATGGACCGTAGGTCTATGGTGAACTACTCACGCATCATCGGAGAGGTCATGGTGTTGATGAAGAAGCCCTTCGTATTCGAATCCCCCTTCGGCAGGGCACCAAAACGTGCCCCAGATGGTATCTTGCGGAGACACAAGCTTGCGGCGGCGGAAAAGTACTTTTGATGATCTCCTGATTTATTCTGGGATTTTAGGGAATTTATAGGCGAAAGTCCTAGGGCAGAGATGGCCCAGGGAGCCCACAAGCCAGGGAGGCGCAGGCCCCCCTGGCCGCGGCTAGGGGGTTTGTGGGGTCCTTACAGGCCCCCTTCCCTGATTCTCAGGCTTCCCGATCTTTTTCTATTTCGAAAAAAAAATCTTTTTGGCAGTTTTGTTCCGTTTGTACTCCGTTCAAAATCCTCCTCTGAAAGGGGTCAAAAACATGGAAAAAATAGGAACTAGCACTTGGCACTGAGTTAATAAGTTAGTCCCAAAAAATATATAAAAGGCATACAAAACATCCAAAGTTTGACAAGATAATAGCATGAAACCATCAAAAATTATAGATACGTTGCAGACGTATCAGTATCAGAGCTTTGTCTCCAAAACCTTGGTTTAACCGCCTTTGGAAGAAGATGAATGTGACTAGTTTCCAGATTTTTAGTTGTAGAGTGCTACCGATGAGTTGATGGATATACTTCTCGCCCCTCGTTGGTTACCCCAAGTGGAAGGTGGAGATGTAGTCAGGAGAAAATTTCCCTCACACGGAGACTGAGGTTTATCGAATCAGGAGGACTCCTAGGCTCAACAAGTAGGTGTCTTCCACCCTGGCGCTAGCAGAAGACGTGGACCTGCACACACAACAAATAACTTTTCTCCCAACGAGTACAGAGAGGTTGTCAATCTCTATGGCCTTGTAGTTTGCAAAGGATCAAAACACAAGTGGGGAGGTAATAGTGATTGCAACGGAAAAGTAAATGAAAGTGGTAAATGATGGAGGTGTAAACAATGATGGTTATATTGACCGGAGTCACATAATATTCACTAGTGATGTCTCTCTCCCAAAAGACGATAAACAACTATGTTAGGGTAAACAAGTCACAGTTGGGCAATTGATAAAATTATGATCGCACCACAATGCTAATTATGCTCCTTGATAGTTAGAGGTTCAATAGTAATGGACAGTACGCCAAGACAATTAGACCGCTTATTCATCAGCATCTACTTACTAATCATTCACCTTGAGATATCTATCGAGAACATCTCTCTGATATTAAGTTGCGAGCCCCACCCAAAGTGTAAACTCAAAGCAACGGACAACTACATTAACAAACTATCTGTAAGGTAAACAATCCTTGCAACCATGGTCACAAGCACCATTGTTTTCTCCCTGGTGGCAACAAGCACATCCCCTAGTCTCATGTTTCTGTCACTCAAGCTAGACATCGAGGGGCCCGAACCCACAATCATGGATAACGCTCCCTCTTGGAGTTATGATCTACTACTTGGCCAAAGCAATAAAAAGGAAAGGAGAACATGGATGAATCACTAAGGAACATAATATAAAATGATAATCAAATATATAACTCATAACAATCTGAACATAATCTCATAATCCATCGGATCCCAACAAACCGAGCATAGGAAAAGCAAGAGGATTACATAGATGCCTTGATCATGTAGGGCAGCTCATAGGGACTAACCATTGAAGCACAAGATTGGATAGAAGACATCACATAGCTACTGGTCATGGACTAATGGTCCAAGAAGGACTACTCACAGCACGTCCGGGAAGCGACCATGGCGGTGGAGAAGCTCCCGGAGGTCAATCCTCCCTCCGGCAGGGTGCCGGGAAGAGGTCTCCTAACGCTCCCGATTTTGGAAGCGCTGCAGTGGCAGAACGATGGAGAAAATCACGATTCCAGAAAGTCTGCGAGGGTTTCCTCACGGAACACTAAATATAGGCCAAAGGAGGGCACCGGAGGAGGTGGGACCCACCCAGGTGACCTCCTGGCGCGGCCTAGGGCCTAGCCGCGCCAGCAGGCCGCCTGGGAGGCCCCTACCCCCCTCTGGCCCTCCTTTGGTCATCCTGAAGCTTCTGTTTCGCTGATTTTTTATATATTTTTTCTGGATTTTTCCGGGCTTCCGAAAATTGGGTAAAAGCCCCTACAAAATTGACATGAGCAGACAGAAACTGGCACTGGGTGCACTGAGTTGGTAGGTTAGTCCAAATATGTGTAAAATGATATAAAAGTGTATCAAAACATATAACAATGTCACCCAAAAGATCATGGAACAAGCAGAAATTATAGATATGTTTGGGACGTATCAAGTGCCTATTCTTGATGGGGAGTACTTTAGACAATGGAAAGACGAAATGCTTGATATATTGGATGAGTTCCATTTGTGCAAGTATATTGAATATCCCTATGCGCCTCCGATTGACCCCATACATCCTTCTCATGATGATGAAGTTAACATGCTTGGTAACCTCAACATTATCAATCTTATCATTAGAGGTTTAACATCTTGGTAACCTCAACATTATCAATCTTATCATTAGAGGTTTACCAAGAAATGTGCTTAATTAGTTGCAAAACTTTTGTGTACTCATACCTTGTGGAAATACTTAGATAAAATATATCCAAATTATTCCTTCAAAAATCTTGATATCATTGTTCACAAATACATTGCTTTCCATAAGATTAAGCCAACCGATCCTAACTTCGATAAATGCCTATTTGAGCTTCGTGACCTCGTGCGTGCCAAAGGAAATGTCATTACCATCAACAACATCATTGTTGAATCCATTCAAATGCATAAACTTGAATATTGTAATGGTCAAATTTCTGATGAAACTTTTTTCTCTTACGAGGAAACTTCATCCAATGATGACTATGCGGAACGTGGCTACTATGATCATGATGAGAACTTAGACACCGAGTATGAGAAGATCATGAAGAATCGCAGTCTTATGGCTAACCTTGAAGACTACATGGCTGGTGGTAAGGAGTGGGTTCTCGAGAGTGGATGCACTGATCACATGACCGCAGATAAAGACATGTTCCATGAAATCACATCGAATCGTGGACCTCGAAGGTATGTAACTTTTGGAGACAACTCAAAAGGTAAGGTACTTGGTCTCGGTAAGGTGTCCGTATCTCATGATAGTTCCATTCAGAATGTCATGCTAGTAGAATCTCTTGGCTACAATCTACTTTCCGTATCCAGACTAGCAGATTTCGGTTTCGATGTGCTATTTATGAAAGTTGAATGCTGAATGTTGCGTAGGGGCAATCATAACATCGTCTTTACTGGTTTCCGTAGAGGTGATCTATACATTGTTGATTTCTGTAAGATATCCAAACCCCGTACATGCCCTATTTCAAAATCTTCTAAGGGTTGGTTATGGCATAGAAGGCTTGGACATGTTGATATGCGTAATCTTGACAAACTCATCAAAGGTGATCATATTCTTGATGTTAAAGATGTTATCTTTGACAAAGACAGACTTTGCAGTGCTTGTCAAGCAGGAAAACAAGTTGGAGGAAGTCATCCCGTGAAGAACATCATGACCACAAGAAGACCCCTCGAGCTGCTTCACATGGATCTCTTTGGTCCCAACGCTTATAAGAGCCTCGGTGGAAATTCTTATGGTCAAGTTATTGTTGATGATTTTTCCAGATTTACGTGGGTGTTCCTTCTCAATGATAAGTCACGGGTACAAATGATCTTCAAGAACTTTGCTCGAAAAGCTCAAAACCAGTTTGAAGTGAAGATCAAGAAGGTTTGGAGCGACAACGGAATGGAGTTCAAGAACACTAATGTGGATACTTTTCTTGATGAAGAAGGTATCTTACATGAGTTCTCGGCAACGTACACACCTCAACAAAATGGAGTTGTTGAGAGGAAGAACCGGACGCTCATGGAGATGGCGAGAACGATGCTTGATGAATACAAGACTCCAAGACACTTTTGGGCAGAAGCCGTGGAAACATATTGCCATGCCATAAACCGACTCTACCTGCACAAGCTTCTCGGTAAAACGGCATACGAGCTACTCACTGGTAAAAAACCCCAAGTTGGATACTTTTGAGTATTCGTCTCTAAGTGCTATATTATTGATAAGCATCGTCGATCTAAATTTGCACCTAAATAATATGAAGGTTTCCTTCTTGGTTACGGATCAAACTCTCGCGCTTACCATGTATACAACAACTTCACTCGAAAATTTGAAGAGATGGTAGATGTGAAGTTTGATGAGAATAACGGTTGGCAAGTCGAACAATTGCCAATTGATATAGGAGATAAGGAACCTTCGGAAGCTATCAAAGATTTGTCCATTGGCAAGATTCGTCCCATGGAGGTGAAGGAAAGCACTTCATCAACTCAAGTGGAAGCTCCTACTTCGCATCAAGCCAAACCGCAAAATGACATGGAAGCATCCACAAGCGGTACTCGACATGATGGAGAAGAGGAAGAGAAACATCTTGATGATCCACCTCAACCTTCCTCACCACCACCTCAAGGATAAGATGACGCTGATATGTCCCAAACGTATCTATAATTTCTGCTTGTTCCATGATCTTATGGGTGATATTGTTATATGTTTTGCTACACTTTTATATCTTTTTACACATATTTGGACTAACCTACTAACTCAGTGCACCCAGTGCCAGTTCCTGTCTGCTGATGTCTTTTTTTTTGCACGGACTTTTATCCAAATTTACAGAGTCCCAAAAATCCCGAGAAAAAAATATAAAAATCAGCGTGACGGAAGCTTCCGGATGCCCGAAGGAGAACCGGAGGGGGGCCACCTGTCACCCAGGCGGCCTGCCCACGCGACCTAGGGGGAGGCCGCGCCAAGAGGCCGCATGAGCGACTGGGACCACCCCTGGTGCCCTCCTTTGGCCTATATATAGCCCCCGTCGAGGAAACCCTGATTCTGGAACCCTTTTCTCTAGAAGCAATTCCAATCTCCGCCTTCATGGCCAACAAGTTTCGGGGGACCTGAATTCCTGTGTCGGCACCGTGCCGGGACGGGGAAGTGCCTCCGGATTCATCTCCATCGACATTGCTTCCTCCTTCCATGAAGCGGGAGTAGTTGCTCCTCGGGGCTGAGGTCTTCTACAGTAGCTATGTGGTTAATTCTCTCTCCCATGATGTGATCTTGATTGTTATCATAGGCTATGTTAATCTAGGGTGATCCCATGATGTTTCCCCTTCTTCTATGTATTGAATTGATGTACTTACTTGATCTTATAGAGTATAATCCCCGAGACCATGGTGACAGCGGTCTATTGGACAAGAATTAGAAGAATATTTTCATGAGTGATTTCCTCTTTTGTGAATTGATTGAAGATTGAGAGTCTCTTGGTGCTTGTCTTTGACTATCCTTGAGATATGTTGTGGTGATTGTGGTACTCTCTTTGGATGGCCGCGGTGACATTGGGAAATCCATAGATGAGAACTACGAACTCTGATGTGTGCTTTTGTAGCCCTACATAACTCTCGTCCTCTTTGATCACAAAGGAATGACCACCAAGTACGTCTCCATTGCATGTTTTAGTGGAAATATCATGTGATTATACTATGTTAATGTTGTTGGGAGTTGCCACTAGTGAAAGTATGAAGCATAGGCCCTATTTCTCACCATTGTTACACCGTTTATGCTCACTTTTGTCACTTGCTACCTTGCTGCCATTTTTATTTCAGATTTATATTACCTTTCTTTGCACCCCCTATCACCCATATTTTACCATCTCTTCGCCGAACTAGTGCACCTATACAATTTACCATTGTATTAGGTGTGTTGGAGACACAAGAGACTTCTCGTTTCTTAATTGCAGGGTTGCTTGAGAGAGACCATCTTCAACCTCTACTTCCCTGAGTTCGATAAACCTTAGGTCATCCACTTGAGGGAAATTGCTGCTGTCCTACAAACCTCTGTGCTTGGAGGCCCAACATAGTCTACAAGAATAGAAGCGTGCGTAGACATCAAGCTATTTCTGGCACCGTTGCCGGGGAGGTGAGTGCTTGAAGGTATATCTTTAGATATTGCAATTAAATCTTTTTGTTTCTTGTTTTTATTTTCACTAGTTAGGCTTATGGAAAACTGCACTCTTAGTTCGCTGCTTGGGGAAGGCCGCTTTACCACACCCGTGGTAGAGAAGTCTCCTCCACCTACTAAATGTATCCCATTCAAAATACCACTTGGGATAATTGAAATAATTAGGAAGGATTGTTATGCAGGAGATGGAACAGTCAGTCCTAGTGATCATTTGTTGAAACTTACAGAACTTTGTGAGTTGTTTAAGATTTTAGGTTTGACAAGAGACGGAGTCATGAGGAAATTATTTGCCTTGTCATTGAAAGGAAAAGCATTGGAATGGTATATGCTACTAGATGATTCTCACCCACGGTATTGGTAAGAGATTCAGTCTCTCTTTTACTCAGGGCCGGTCCTAGGATTTCAGAGGCCCGGGGCGAAACTAAAATTAAGGGGCCCTAGATCTGAATTAATGTTAGTATTCCCACCGTCCGGTGTATAGGACGTATGCGTTGTTCTAGATCATCAATTTGACTTGTTTAATATGTAATATATGTTATCAAAATTATATAATTACATTCATACATGAATGTAGTTTTTAAACATATTTTTATCACATATATAATATATTTAGCTATTTAAATTATCCACCTAGAACCATGTGCATGTCCTATATATACACCCGAACGGAGGTAGTAATAAGTGAATCCAAATACAATATTCTTGTCAATTAATTTATAAATGTCATCTTAAAACTTTCTTCTATCCAACATGCAAAATTGCTGGTGGTGGTATCAATATGAACCTCATCCAAAAAAAAGTTCCTCCTAAGAAATCTATCGATACATTATCTATGTGATTCTACCAAACCACGTACATGTTTCCTTTCTGTTTTACTGACTACCCGGATGCAATCTTTTTAGATGATGTGACGATGTCAAAATTTAAGAAGCAATTAGTAATTAAAACTAACGTGAACCTAACAAAACCGTCATTTCGATTTGGCAAAATCATCACTTCGACTTGGCAAAATCGCACAGGATAGTATTCCAAGAAAAAATAATAGCACAAGGCATAGGTGAGACCTATACCTGCTCTCGTTCCCTTGTGGGGCGCAGCGATGTAGCATCCACTGCTGCCTAAGCTGTGTTGTGCTCTTATTCCTTCAGTAGCCAGAAAAAAGAACCATGGGAAAAAGAAAATAAGGTCATCGAGGCGGCGCTCATGGAAGGTTAATTGGGGAGATAAAGCCTCAACCTCGAGTTATCACTCGCCGTTGATTTGATCGAGTGAATTGGGGAAAAAGTGATTCTTTCGTTAAAATAGCCAATTGGTGATCCGCGTTGTCTAGCGATACTCCCAAAAATAGCCAAGTATGTCTGTGTCAATGAGTCATATGCACGCGTCGCCGATCAGGCATGCTCGCAACTACTACAAGACGGGGCGCCCTTGAGACTTGGGGGCCCGGGGCGGCCGCCCCGCTCGCCCCCCCCTCAGGACCGGGCCTGCTTTTACTCCAAGTTTTATCCTCTTCATGAAGTCCATGATAATATGAATTATGTTTATAATTTCTATCCTCATGACAGAGAAAGCATACCTCAAGCTTGGGGGAGACTAAAAACTTTAATGTTAAAATTCCTAACCATGGGCTCTCCAAAGGTATGATTATTACTAATTTCTATGCGAGGCTCTCACGACAGGATAAAGACTGGCTCGATGCTTCCTCCCCAAAGGTTTGATCAACGAACTAGTCAACTAGAGGCTCACTAGGGACAGTTTGTTGTCTATCTATCCACACATGTATTTGAGTTTCCAATCAATACAATTCTAGCATGGATAATAAATGATTATTATGAACAAGTAAATGTAATAATAAATAATTTATTATTTCCTCTAGGGCATATTTCCAACAGTCTCCCACTTGCACTAGAGTCAATAATCTAGTTCACATCACTATGTGATTGTAATGAATCTAACACCCATATAGTTCCGGGTTCGATCATGTCTTGCTTATGAGAGAGGTTTTAGTCAATGGTTCTGAACCTTTCAGATCCGTGTGTGCTTTACAAATCTTTATGTCATCCTATAGATGCTGTTACTACGTGTTATTTGGAAATATTCCAAATGACTGCTCTACTATACGAATCCGGTTTACTACTCAGAGTTATTCGGATTAGTGTTAAAGCTTGTATCGACGTAACCCTTTACGACGAACTCTTTAAGCACCTCCATAACCGAGAAAAAAAATACTTAGTCCATTTAGTTACTAAGGATAACTTTGACTGTTGTTCAATGATTCAATCCTGGATCACTCTTTGTACCCCTCGAAAGACTCATGGCAAGGCACACAGTAGGTGCGGTACACAACATGGCATACTTCAGAGTCTACGGCTAAGGTATAGGTGACGACCTTCGCCCTTTCTCTTTCTTCTTCTATGCTCGGGCTTTGAGTCTTACTCAAATTCACACCTTACAACACAGCCAAGAACTCCTTCTTTGATGATCTATTTTGAACTCTTTCGAAAACCCGTCAAGGCATGTATTTCATTGAAAGTTCTATTTAGCGTTTTGATCTATCTCTATAGATCTTGATGCTCAATGTTCAAGTAGCTCTATCGAGGTCTTCCTTTGAAAAACTCCTTTCAAACAACCCTTTATGCTTTAGAGAAATTCTACATTACTTTCGATCAACAATATGTCAACCACATATACTTATCAGAAATTCTATAGTACTCCCACTCACTTCTTTGGATATACAAGTTTCTCATAAACCTTGTATAAACCCAAAAGCTTTGATTATCTCATCAAAGCGTATATTCTAACTCCGAGATGCTTGCATCAGTCCATAGGAGGATCACTGGAGCTTGCATACTTGTTAGCATCCTTAGGATTGACAAAACCTTCTGGTTGTATCACATACAACCTTTCCTCAAGGAAACCGTCGAGGAAACAATGTTTTGACATCCTATCTGCAATATTTCATAAATAATTCAGCAATTGCTAACATGATTCCAATAGACTTTTAGCATCGCTACGAGTGAGAAAGTCTCATCATAGTCAACTCTTTGAACTTGTCGGAAACATCTTTGCGACAAGTCGAGCTTTTCTTAACGGCGACTTTCACCATCATCGTCTGTCTTCCTTTAAAAGATCCATCTATACTTAACGGTCTTACGACCATCAAGTAGTTCTTCAAAAGTCTACACTTTGTTTTCATACATGGATCCTCTCTCGTATTTCATGGCCTCCAGCCATTTGTCGGAATCCGGGCCCACCATCGCTTCTCCATAGCTCGTAGGTTCATTGTTGTTCAACAACATGACCTCCAAGACAGGATTACAGTACCACTCTATAGTAGTACGCGACCTTGTCAACCTACGAGGTTTGTAGTAACTTGATCCGAAGCTTAATGATCACTATCATCAGCTTCCACTTCAATTGGTGTAGGCGCCATAGGAACAACTTCCTGCGTCGTGCTACACACTGGTTGAAGTGACGGTTCAATAACCTCATCAAGTTCCACCACCCTCCCACTCAATTCTTTCGAGAGAAACCTTTCCTCGAGAAAGGATCCGTTTCTAGAAACAAACACTTTGCTTTCGGATCTGAGATAGGAGATGTACCCAACTGTTTTGGATATCCTATGAAGATGCATTTATCCGCTTTGGGTTCGAGCTTATGAGACTGAAACTTTTTCACATAAGCGTCGTAGCCCCAAACTTTCAAGAAACGACAGCTCAGGTTTCTCCAAACCATAGTTCATACCGTGTCATCTCAACGGAAATACGCGGTGCCCTATTTAAAGTGAATGTGTTTGTCTCTAATGCATAACCCATAAACGATAGTGGTAATTTGATAAGAGACATCATAGTATGCACCATATCAAATAGGGCGTAGCTATGACGTTCGGACACACCATCACACTATGGTGTTCTAAGTGGCATTAATTGCGAAACAATTTCCACATTGTCTTAACTGTGTACCAAAACTCGCAACTCGGATATTCATCTCTATGATCATATCGTAGATAGTTTATCCTCTTGTCACGACGATCTTCACTCTGAAACAGCCTTGAACTTTTCAATATTTCAGACTTGTGATTCATCAAGTAAATACTCCTGTATCTACTCAAATCGTCAGTGAAGTAAGAACATAATGATATCCACTACGTGCCTCAGCACTCATTGGACTTCACACATAAAAAATGTATTACTTCCAACAAGTTACTTTCTTGTTTAATGTGGTATGATTTGCATGTCTCAAGTGATTCAAAATCAAGTGTGTCCAAACGATCCATCTGCATGGAGTTTCTTCATTTGTTTCTACCAAAAGGTATGGTTTGCATGTCTCAAACATTTCAAAAATAATTGAGTATGAAGATCCATCTACATGGAGCTTCTTCATGCATTTTACACCAACATGACTCAAGTGGCAGTGCCACAAGTAAGTGGTACTATCATTACTAATTTGTATCTTTTGGCATCAATATTATGAACACGTGTATCACTACAATCGAGATTCAATAAACCATTCAAGGTAATTATTCAAGCAAATAGAATAACCATTATTCTCTTTAAATGAATAATCGTATTGCAATAAACACGATCTAATCATGTTCATGCTCAACGCAAACACCAAATAACAATTATTTAGGTTTAACAGCAATCCCGATGGTAGAGGGAGCGTGCGATGTTTGATCACATCAACTTTACAATTACTTCCAATACTCATCGTCACCCTTACTAGTATCCTTTTAATCCATAGCTATAACTTCAAGTTACTAACACTTAGCAACTGAACCGGTATCTAATACCCTGGTGCTACTAAGAATACTAGTAAGGTACACATCAATATCAGGTATATCAAATATACCTCTATCGACTTCGCCAGCCTTCTCATCTACCAAGTATCTAGGGTAGTTCCGCCTCAGTGACCGTTTCCCTCATAACAGGAGCACTTAGTCTCGGGTTTGGGATCAACCTTGGGTTTCTTCATTAGAGCAGCAACTGGTTTGCCGTTTCATGAAGTATCCCTTCTAGCCCTTGCCCTTCTTGAAACTAGTAGTTTTACTAACCATCAACAATTGACGCTCATACTTGATTTCTACTTCCGCAGTGTCAAACATTGCGAATCGCTCAAGGATCATCATATCTATCCTTGATATGTTATAGTTCATCACGAAGCTCTAGCAGCTCGGTGGCAGTGACTTTGGAGAACCATCACTATCTCATCTAGAAGATTAACTCCCACTTGATTCAAGCGACTATTGTACTCAGACAATCTGAGCACATGCTCAATGATTGAGCTTTTCTCCTTTACTTTGTAGACAAAGAATCTTGTCAGAGGTCTCATACCTCTCAACAAGGGCACGAGCATGAAATCCCAACTTCATCTCTTAGAACATCTCTTATGCTCCGTGACGTTCAAAACGTCTTCGGTGCCTAGCTTCTAAGCCGTTTAGTATTACGCACTGAACTATCACGTAGTCATCAAAAACGTGTATGTCAGATGTTCGCAACATCCACAGATGACGCTCGAGGTGCAGCACACCGAGTGGTGCATGAAGGACATAAGCCTTCTGCGCAGCAATGAGACGATCCTCAATTTACGGACTGTGTCCTCAAAGTTGCTACTATCATCTTTCAACTAAATTTTCTCTAGGAACATGTAAAAAACAGTAGAGCTACATCGCAAGCTACAACATAATTCGCAAAGACCTTTTGACTATGTTCATGATAATTAGTTCAATTAATCATATTACTTAAGAACTCCCACTCAAATAGACATCCCTCTAGTCATTCAAGTGACGCATGATCCAAATCCACTAACCCAAATCCGATCATCACGTGAGTTGAGTATAGTTTCAGTGGTAAACATCTCCATGTTGATCATATCAACTATATAATTCATGCTCGACCTTTCGGTCTCTTGTGTTCCGAGGCCATGTTTGTACATGCTAGGCTCGTCAATTTTAACCCGAGTGTTCCGCGTGTGCAACTGTTTTGCACCCATTGTATGTGAACGTTGAGTCTATCACACCCGATCATCATGTGGTGTCTCGAAACGACGAACTGTCGCAATAGTGCACAATCGGGGAGAACACAATTTTATCTTGAAATTTTAGTGAGGGATCACCTTATAATGCTACCGTCGTTCTAAGCAAGATAAGGTGCATAAAAGGATTAACATCACATGCAATTCATAAGTGACATGATATGGCCATTATCTTGTGCTTCTTGATCTCCATCACCAAAGCCCCGGCATGATCTTCATCGTCACCAGCGCCACACCATGATCTCCATCATCATGCCGCCATCGAGGTTGTCGTGCTATGTATGCTATTACTACTAAAGCTACAACCTAGAAACATATTAAACGCATGCGCAAGCACAAACGTTAGTTTGAAGACAACCCTATGGCTCCTGCCGGTTGCTGTAGCATCGACGTGCAAGTCGATATTTAACTATTAGAACATGATCATCTCATACATCCAATATATCACATCATGTCTTTGGCCATATCACATCACATGCATACCCTACAAAAACAAGTTAGACGTCCTCTAATTTGTTGTTGCATGTTTTACGTGGCTGCTATGGGTATCTAGTATGATCGCATCTTACTTACACAAAACCACAAAGGTGATCTGCAAATTGCTATTTAACCTCTCTCCAAGGACCGCCTCGGTCAAATCCAATTCAACTAAAGTTGAAGAAACAGGCACCCGCCAGTCATCTTTATGCAACGAGTTGCATGTTAGTCGATGAAACCGGTCTCTCGTAAGCGTATGAGTAATGTTGATCCGGGCCGCTTCAATCCAACAATACAGTCGAATTGAGAAAAGACTAAGGAGGGAAGCAAATCGAACATCAATGCCCACAAAAGCTTTTGTGTTCTACTCGATATTACATCTACGGATGAACCTAGCTCATGATGCTACTGTTGGGGAACGTTGCGGGGGAAACAAAAAATTTCCTACACACATGAAGACCTATCATGGTGATGTTCATCTACGAGAGGGAGATTGGATCCACATACCCTTGTAGATCGCTAAGCGGAAGAGTTAATAAACGCGGTTGATGTAGTGGTACGTCTTCATGATCCGTCCCATGAACCGTCCCAGAATCTGTCCCACGAACCGTCTCGCGATTCGTCCCACGATCCGTCCCGATCAAATGCCGAACGGACGGCACCTCCGCGTCCCGCACACATACAGCTCGATGACATTCTCCGCCTTCTTGATCCAGCAAGAGAGACGGGGAAGTAGATGAGTTCTCCGGCAGTGTGACGGTGCGCTGGTGATGGTAATGATCTATTCCTACACGGCTCGGCCCGAGCTCCGTAGAAAACCGATGTAGAGGAAGAGCTACGATCTAGAGGAGAGGGCAACACGTGGCAAAGTTGTGTCTCAAAAAGACCTAAACCTCTAGCATATATAGGAGGAGGCGAAAGGCAGCCTTGGCGCGCCAACGAAGGCCTCCTTGGGTCGGCCGAACTGGGGAAGGGAGGAGTCCTCCTCCAATCCCACATGGATTAGGACTCCTTCCTTATTTTCCCACCTCTTTTGGATTTTCCACCTTTTCTTCATGGGCTTTCCTTGGATGAATTTGTCAGCCCATTATACCTTATTGTGCATCCAATAAACCCATGTGGACCCCTTGGGGCATGGTGGGCCCACCCAGTGGGCCCCCCGGAACCCATTCGTCACTCCCGGTACAGTGCCGGCAATGCCCGAAAACCTTCCGGAATCCAAACACCAACTTCCTGTATATCAATCTTCATTTCCGGACCATTCCAGAAACCCTCGTGACGTTCGGGACCTCACCCGGGACTCTGAACAAAACTTCGGTCACCAACACATATAACCCAACTATACCGAAACGTCACCAAACCTTAAGTGTGCAGACCCTGCGGGTTCGAGAACTATGCAGACATGACCTGAGACACTTCTCTAGTCAATTACCAACAGCAGGACCTGGATGTCCATATTGGCTCCTACATATTCTACGAAGATCTCTATCGGTTGAACCTCTATGTCAAGGATTCATATAATCCCGTATACTATTCCCTTTGTCCATGGGTATGTTACTTGCACGAGATTCGACCGTCGGTATCACCATACCTAGTTCAATCTCGTTACCGGAAAGTCTCTTTACTCGTTCCGTAATACAAGATCCTGTAAGTAACTCCTTAGTCACATTGCTTGCAAGGCTTGTTGTGATGTTGTACTACCGAGTGGGCCCCGAGATACTTTTTCGTCACACGGAGTGACAAATCCCAGTCTTCATCCATGCCAACCCAACAAACACCTTTGGAGATACCTGTAGAGCACA
This sequence comes from Hordeum vulgare subsp. vulgare, assembly GCF_904849725.1. NCBI lineage: Eukaryota > Viridiplantae > Streptophyta > Magnoliopsida > Poales > Poaceae > Hordeum > Hordeum vulgare. The sequence goes on from NC_058523.1 coordinate 528,005,069, forward strand.
TTTATAGTCACCCAATTATGTTGCGACGTTTAGTACACACAAGGTATTCCTACGGTGTCCGGGAGTTGCATGATCTCATGGTCATAGGAACAGATACATTGACATGCAGAAAATAGTAACAATAAAGTGACACGATCATATGCTATATTTATAGTTTGGGTCTTGTCCATCACATCATTCTCCCAATGATGTGACCCTGTTATCAAGTGACAACACTTGCCTATGGCCAGGAATCCTTGACCATCTTTGATCAACGAACTAGTCAACTAGAGGCTCTAGGGACAGTGTGTTGTCTATGTATCCACACATGTATTTGAGTTTCGAATCAATACAATTCTAGCATGGATAATAAACGATTATTATGAACAAGGAAATATAATAGTAACTAATTTATTATTGCCTCTAGGGCATATTTCCAACAGTTTCCACTAGTGAAAGTATGAAGCCTAGGCCCTATTTCTCACCATTGTTACACTGTTTATGCTCACTTTTGTCACTTGCTACCTTGTTGCCATTTTTATTTCAGATTTATATTATGTTGCTTTGCCAACCCTATCACCCATATTTTACCATCTCTTCGCCGAACTAGTGCACCTATACAATTTACCATAGTATTAGGTGTGTTGGAGACACAAGAGACTTCTCCTCTCTTAATTGTAGGGTTGCTTGAGAGAGACCATCTTGAACCTCTACTTCCCTGAGTTCGATAAACCTTAGGTCATCCACTTGAGGGAAATTGTTGTTGTCCTACAAACCTCTATGCTTGGAGGCCCAACATAGTCTAGAAGAATAGAAGCGTGCGTAGACATCAAGCTATTTCTAGCGCCGTTGCCGGGGAGGTGAGTGCTTGAAGGTATATCTTTAGATCTTGCAATTAAATCTTTTCGTTTCTTGTTTTTATTTTCACTAGTTAGGCTTATGGAAAATTGCACTCTTAGTTCGCTGCTTGGGTAAGGCCGCTTTACCACACCCGTGGTAGAGAAGTCTCCTCCACCTACTAAATGTATCCCATTCAAAATACCACTTGGGATAATAGAAATAATTAGGAAGGATTGTTATGCAGGAGATGGAACAGCCAGTTCTAGTGATTATTTGTTGAAACTTACAGAACTTTGTGAGCTGTTCAAGATTTCAGGTTTGACAAGAGATATAGTCATGAGGAAATTATTTGCCTTGTCACTGAAAGGAAAATCATTGGAATTGTATAGGCTACTAGATGATTCTCACCTACGGGATTTGGAAGAGATTCAGTCTCTCTTTTACTCCAAGTTTTATCCTCTTTATGAAGTCCATGAGAATAGGAATTATGTTTATAATCTCTATCCTCATGATGGAGAGAGCATAGCTCGAGCTTGGGGGAGACTGAAAACTTTAATGTTAAAATGTCATAACCATGGGCTCCCCAAAGGTATGATTATTACTAATTTCTATGTGAGGCTCTCTCAACGGGATAAAGACTGGTGCTACTTCTTGAGATTACGTTGGTTTTTCCTTGAAGAGAAAGGGTGATGGAGCAAAGTAGAGATAAGTATTTCCCTCAGTTTGAGAACCAAGGTATCTATCCAGTAGGAGTATCAAGATGAGGCACCAAGGCACCTGCGCAAAAACAAACAAACTTGCACCCAACGCGATAAAGGTGTTGTCAATCCCTTTACGATTACTTGCAAGGTGAGATCTGATAGTGATAATAGGTAAATATAAATAAATAAATAAATAAAAGTGCAGCAAGGTATTTTTGGTATTTTTGTATGTGAATATATAATAGACCCGGGGGCCATAGTGTTCACTAGAGGCTTCTCTCATGATAGCAAGTATTACGGTGGGTGAACGAATTATTGTCGAGCAATTGATAGAATCGCGCAAAGTCATGACGATATCTAAGGCAATGATCATACATATAGGCATCACGTCCGAGACAAGCAGACCGATACTTTCTGCATCTACTACTATTACTCCACACATCGACCGCTATCCAGCATGCATCTAGTGTATTAAGTTCATAACAAACAGAGTAACGCCTTAAGCAAGATGACATGCTGTAGAGGGATAAATTCATGCAATATGATATAAACCCCATCTTTTTACCCTTGATGGCAACAACACGATGCGTGCCTTGTGATACGTCTCCATCGTATCTACTTTTCCGAACTCTTTTTTCCCCTTGTTTTGGACTCTAATTTGCATGATCAGAATGGAACTAACTCGGACTAACGCTGTTTTCAGCAGAATTGCCATGGTGTAGTTTTTGCGCAGAAATAAAAGTTCTCGGAATGACCTGAAAATTTACGGAGAATTTTTCTGGTATTTATGAAAAATACTAGCGCAAGAATCAACGGAGGAAGTGGAGCCGTGAGCCCACAAGCCCACCATGCGTGGGCCCCCTAGCCCCGCCTGGCAGGCTTGTGGGGCCCACAAAGCTCCACCGCCTCCAAATCCAGCTCTATTTATCCTCTTTCGTCCAGAAAAAAATCAAGGAGAAGAGTCCATCGCGTTTTACGATACGGAGGCGACGCCACCTCCTATTCTTCATCTGGAGGGCAGATCTGGAGTCCATTATGTGCTTCGGAGAGGGGAGATCGTCGCCATCGTCATCATCAACCTTCCTTCATCGCCAATTCCATGATGCTCTTCACCGTTCATGAGTAATCACATCGTAGGCTTGCTGGACGGTGATGGGTTGGATGAGATCTATCATGTAATCGAGTTAGTTTTGACGGGGATTGATCCCTAGTATCCACTATGTTCTGAGATTGATGTTGCTACTACTTTGCCATGCTTAATGCTTGTCACTAGGGCCCGAGTGCCATGATTTCAGATCTCAACCTTTTATGTTGTCGTCAATATATGTGTGTTCTTGATCCTATCTTGCAAGTTGTAGTCACCTACTATGTGTTATGACCCGGCAACCCCGGATTGACAATAGCCGGAACCACTCCCGGAGATGACCATAGTATGAGGAGTTCATGTATTCACCAAGTGTTAATGCGTTGGTCCAGTTTTTTATTAAAAGGAGAACCTTAATATCCCGTAGTTTCCATTAGGACCCCGCTGCCACGAGAGGGATGGACAATAGATGTCATGCAAGTTCTTTTCCCTAAGCACGTATAACTACATGTTATAACTGTTGCATGATGAATAGCATCCGGCATAATCATCCATCACCGATCCAATGCCTACGAGTCTTTTCCTACTGGTCCTTGCTACGTTACTTTGCTGCTACTGCTGTCACTACTGCTGCTATTACTCTGTTGCTACTGCTGTTACTTTGCTGCTACTGGTTACAGTTGCTAGTGTTGCTATCATACTACCTTGCTACTGATACTTTGCTGCAGATACTAAATCTTTCAGGTGTGGTTGAATTGACAACTCAATTGCTAATACTTGAGAATATTCTTTGGCTTCCCCTTGAGTCGAATCAATAAATTTGGGTTGAATACTCTACCCTCGAAAACTGTTGCGATCCCCTATACTTGTGGGTTATCACCTTGCTACCCCTTCTGTCACTAGGTGAGGACATCGCACGGTATGAACCCAAAACCAAGCACTTCTACCATTGCAAGAATTATAGGTCAAGTTAGCCAAACGAAACCCATAACTCGAAGAGAATTACAAGGATACAAAATCATGCATATAAGAAATCACAGGAGACTCAAATAATATTCATAGATAATCTGATCATAAATCCACAATTCATCGGATCTCGACAAACACACCGCAAAAGAAAGTTACATCAGATAGATCTCCACGAAGATCATGGAGAACTTTGTATTGAAGATCCAAGAGAGAGAAGAAGCCATCTAGCTACTAGCTATGGACCCGAAGGTCTGTGGTGAACTACTCACGCATCATCGGAGAGGCAATGGTGTTGATGAAGAAGCCCTCTGTGTCCGAATCCCCCTCCGGCAGGGCACCAAAACGGTCCCGAGATGGGATCTCGCGGAAACAGAAGCTTGCGGTGGCGGAAAAGTATTTTCGTGGCTCTCTCTGTTGGTTTCAGGATTTTAGGGAATTTATAGGCGAAAGAGGTAGGGCAAAGGAGGCAAGGGGGGCCCACGAGCCTGCTAGGCGCCCCCCTAGGGAGCACCTAGGGGGCTCGTGACCTCCCACGAGACCCCCTGCCTTGGTTCTCAAGTCTTCTGGGTATCTTCTGTTATGGAAAAAATCATCCCGCAGGTTTTATTCCGTTTGGACTCCGTTTAATATTCTTATCTGAAAAAGGTCAAAAACACGGAAAAAACAGAAACTGGCACTGGGCACTGAGTTAATAGGTTAGTCCCAGAAATGATATAAAATGTCATATAAATGCATATAAGACATCCCAAGTTGATAATATAATAACATGGAACAGTCAAAAAGTATAGATACGTTGGAGACGTATCAACTGGCTCGATGCTTCCTCTATGTGTTCTTTCACAAACAAAAGGATTGATGCTAAATGGGAACTCCTTGAAAGAATTCAACGCAATACTGAAGAATGGGAGATCAACAAAGGTAAAGAGTGAGGTATAAATTATGAGTATGATTGCATTAAGACCTTTGTTGAAACTGCAAGTTTTAATAAGTTTAGTGCTAAGTTTGGGCTTGATTCTCACCTCCTTGTTGATTTTTCTCAAATCTATTGCTTCACATCTTAATATGCGTAAGGAGAATTGGATCAAGCATCATGAACCTTTTAAAAATATTTGCAAAGAAAATGAAATTGTTAATGATAATTGCAACATGCATGATCCAATTCCTGAAAATGAAGTTTTATATAAGCATGTTAATTTTTGTGGAATGGATAGACCTTCTGAAAGGCCTATGATTGAAGAAGAGAAGTATTGTAAGCAACATAAGCATGAAAGAACAATCACTTGGGTTAGAGATTTAAATGAAATTGCTAGAGAATTGTGTGACCTTTATCCTTTTACTTGTGAACTTTGTGGTATAGAGGGTCACCGTGATTCCCGCGGTGATCTATCTTATGTAATCACTTATGTGCGGTGACTTTGTTGGGATACGATGACTTTTGGGTTTATGTTTACATAATTCATGAATAATGTTTGAGTCTTCTCCGAATTATTATATTGATGATTGTGATAGCTTCGTAATTATCTCCAATCTATTAATTTGGTTTAGCCAACTAGACTGACTCATCCTCAACGGGAGAGGTGCCTTGTAGTGGGTTCAATCATGCGGTGCTCAATCCTGGTAATAGAAAGGGACATGACACGCATTGTATTGCTGCCACTTAGGGTAAACAAATGGTGTTCATTCATATTAATTGTATTTACTTTGTCTACATCATGTCATCATCCTCCAAGCATTACTCTGTTTTCACTTAATACTCTAGATGCATGCTGGATAACAGTCGATGGGTGGAGAAATAGTAGTAGATGTAGGCAGGAGTCATTCTACTTGTTTAAGGACATGATGCCTATATGTAATTATCATTGCCACGAATAAATATTGCATGACTATGCACTATTCTATCAATTGCCCAATAGTAATTTGTTTACCCACTGTATGCTTTCTACGAGCGAGAAGCCTCTAGCGAAAACTATGGCCCCCCGAGTCTACTCATAAATATATGTACAAAAACTCTAAATACCTTGATGCCTTTTATTATTTGTACTTACTTTTTATATTTAATATATTTAAATTATCTATTTATCACTATTTATCTCTTGCAAGTAGCGAGTTCAAGGGGATTGACAACCCTCTTTGTGTAGGCGCTGAAGATGGGAAATTGCACGGTCCTCGTATTGGTTCGATAACCTTGGTTCTCAGTGAGAGGAATACTTACCTCTATGATCCTGCATCATCCCCTCCTCTTTGATAAAAATCCAACGTAGATCACAAGTATCAGGAAGGATTTCTGGCGTCGTTGCCGGGGAGTATGACCAATTTCCTATCAAGTACCTTCTCACAAATTATGATTCACTTGTTCTACTTTTTATTTCTGTTATATTTTCCTTGCTATAAAAATCAAAAAATCAATTTTTTTTCCTTTGATAGTTTACTTGTTTGCTTGCTATACTTGCTAGTGTACTTGCTTCGCTTATTACTTTGCTTTGTTGGTCACCATGTCTCAAGACAACACTAAGTTGTGTGACTTCTTTAATAATAATAATAATGATTTTATTAGTACTCCCATACCACCCGCCACTAGTATGGAATTTTATGATATTAATGCTGCATTGCTAAATCTTGTGATGAAAGAAGTTATTTTTTCGTAAGTCCTAATGAGGATCCGGTGATACGACTCCAACGTATCTGTAATTTTTGATGGTTTCATGCTAATATCTTGTCAAACTTTGGATGTTTTGCATGCCTTTTATATATATTTTGGGAGTAACTTATTAACTCAGTGCCAAGTGCCAGTTCCTGTTTTTTCCATGTTTTTGACCCCTTTCAGAGGAGATTTTGAAACGGAGTCCAAACGGAAGAAAATCCCCGAAAAGATTTTTTTTGAAATGGAAGAAGATCGGGGAAGTTGGGAGCCAAGGCAGAAGAGCCCCAGGGGCCCCACAAGCCCCCACCCCGCGGCCAGGGGGCCGCGCCATCCAGGCTTGTGGGCCCCCTGGAAGCCCTTTTCCCTAGGACTTTCGCCTATATATTCCCATAAATTCCAGAAAAAATCAGGAGATCATCGTAATCACTTTTCCGCCGCCGCAAGCTTCTGTTGCCGCAAGATCCCATCTGGGGCACGTCCTGGTGCCCTACCGCAGATGGGATTCGGACACGGAGGGCTTCTCCATCAACACCATGACCTCTCTGATGATGCGTGAGTAGTTCACCATAGACCTACGGGTCCATAGCTAGTAACTAAATGGCTTCTTCTCTCTCTTGGATCTTCAATACAAAGTTCTCCATGATCTTCATGGAGATCTATCCGATGTAATCTTATTTTGCGGTGTGTTTGTCGAGATCCGATGAATTGTGGATTTATGATCAGATTATCTATGGATCTTATTTGAGTTTCTTCTGATCTCTCTTATGCATGATTTCATATCCTTGTAATTCTCTTCGAGTTGTGGGTTTTGTTTGGCCAACTAGATCTATGATTCTTGCAATGGGAGAAGTGCTTGGTTTTGGGTTCATATCGTGTGGTGACCTCGTGCGGTGACCTCACCCAGTGACAGAAGGGGTAGCGAGGCATGTATCGTGTTGTTGCCATTAAGGGTAAAAAGATGGGGGTTTCATCATTGGTTTGAGATTATCCCTCTACATCATGTCATCTTGCTTAAGGCGTTACTCTGTTCTTCATGAACTCAATAAACTAGATGCATGCTGGATAGCGGTCAATGTGTGGAGTAATAGTAGTAGATGCAGAAAGTATCGGTCTACTTGTCTCGGACGTGATGCCTATATGTATGATCATTGCCTTAGATATCGTCATGACTTTGCGCGGTTCTATAAATTGCTCGACAGTAATTAGTTCACCCACCGTGATATTTTCTATTTTGAGAGAAGCCTCTAGTGAACACTATGGCCCCCAGGGTCTACTCCACACCATATTTTCAGCCTTACACTTTTTACTTCGTTGCACTTTCCGCCTTCAGATCTCACTTTGCAAACAATCTTGAAGGGATTGACAACCCCTTTGAAGCATTGGGTGCAAGCTTGTTTGTGTTTGCGCACGTACTTTGGACTTGACGAGGCCCTCCTTCTGGATCGATACCTTGGTTCTCAAACTAAGGAAAATACTTACTGCTCCTGTGGTGCATCACCCTTTCCTCTTCAAGGGAAAAACCGACGCAAACCAGAGAAGTAACAAGAAGAATTCCTAAGCGCCAGGGAAGGACTTTTGTTGCCGCAGCAGAAGAATTTCTGGCGCCGTTGCCGGGGAGGAAGATCAAGTCAAGAACTCATCCAAGTAGGTGTCGCAAACTCATCTCTTGCATTTACTTTGTTTGCCAGTTGCCTCTCGTTTTCCTCTCCCCCACTTCACCAATGTGCATTTTTCGTTCGCCTTTTCGTTCGCCCTTTTTCTCGCCTGCTCTTTGTTTGCTTGTGTGCTTGCTTGCTTGCTGAAGTCACCATGAACGAAAACACCAAACTTTGTGACTTCTCGAATACTAATAATAATGATTTTATTAGTACTCCGATTGCTCCCGCCACTAGTGCGGAGTCATACGAAATCAATGCCGCTTTGCTGAATCTTGTTATGAAAGAGCAATTCTCTGGCCTTCCTAGTGAAGATGCCGCATCCCATCTCAATACCTTCATTGAGCTTTGCGATATGCAAAAGAAAAAAGATGTGGATAATGACGTGATTAAATTGAAGCTTTTTTCCTTTCTCGTTGCGAGATCGCGCAAAAACTTGCTTTTCTTCTTTGCCCAAAAATAGTATTGATTCTTGGGATAAGTGCTAAGATGCTTATATATCCAAGTATTTTCCGCCGACTAAGATCATCTCTCTCCGTAATGATATCATGAATTTCAAGCAACTTGATCATGAACATGTTGCACAAGCTTGGGAGAGAATGAAATTAATGATTAGAAATTGTCCCGCTCATGGCTTGAGCCTTTGGATGATTATTCAAATCTTTTACGCTGGCTTGAATTTCGCTTCTAGAAATATCTTGGACTCCGCCTCAGGTGTAACGTTCATGGAAATCACGTTAGGAGAAGCCACAAAGCTCTTAGACAACATCATGACGAACTACTCTCAGTGGCACACTGAAAGGTCACCTACTAGTAAGAAGGTACACGCTATAGAGGAAATTAACTCGTTGAGTGCTAAGATGGACGAGTTAATGAATTTGGTTGCTAGTAGAAGTGCTCCTTTGGATCCTAATGATATGCCCTTGTCTTCTTTGATTGAGAGTAGCAATGCTAGCTTGGACGTTAATTTTGTTGGTAGGAATAACTTTGGCAACAACAATGCTTTTAGAGGAAACTATGTTCCTAGGCCTTTCCCTAGTAACTCCTCTAATAATTTTGGCAACTCCTACAACAATACGCATGGAAATTACAATAGATTACTCTCTGATCTAGAGAGTAATATCAAAGAGTTCATCAACTCTCAAAAGATTTTCAATGCGTCCATAGAGGAAAAACTACTCAAAATTGACGATTTGGCTAAGAGCGTGGATAGAATTTCTTGTGATGTTGATGCTTTGAAAGTTAGATGTGCTCCTCCCAAAATAAACATGGATGAAACTTTGAAATCTATGCGTGTTTCCATGATTGAGAGCCAAGAAAGAACCGCCAAAATTCGTGCTAGACATGAATGGCTTAAAAAGGCGTGTTCTCGTGACGAGAATCACGAAGATCTTAATGTGCTTGGTGTGACTCCCATTGAATCTTTGTTTTCTTATGTCAAACCTAATGATTATGGGGCTGGATATGAATCCACTTTGGTTGAATAGTGCCCCAATGATTCGGAGTCCATCTATCTTGATGCTAAAAGCATTAAAAGTGGAGTAGAAGACGTTAAAACTTTGAGTAGTAATGAAATTACTACCGTGGATTTCAAGGAATTCACTTATGATAGTTGCTCCTTGATTGAATGCATTTCTTTGATGCGATCCATGTTGAACTCTCCACACGCTTATAGCCAAAACAAAGCCTTTACCGATCATATCGTCGAAGCTATGATAAAATCTCTCGAAGAGAAACTTGAATTGGAAGTCTCTATCCCTAGAAAGATTCATGATGAGTGGGAACCTACCATCAAAATCAAAATAAAAAACTATGAGTGCAATGCTTTGTGTGATTTGGGTGCTAGTGTTTCTGGGATTCCAAAGTATTTATGTGATGTTCTGGGTTTTAATGAGATTGAAGAGTGTTCTCTTAATTTGCATCCTGCTGATTCTAATATCAAAAAACCCATGAGAAGGATCAATGATGTTCTTATTGTTTCAAATAGGAACTATGTACCCGTGGATTTCATTGTGCTTGACAATGATTGCAATACTACTTGCCCTATTATTTTTGGTAGACCTTTCTTAAGGACTATTGGTGCTATCATCGATATGAAGGAAGGGAATATTAGTTTTCAATTTCCTTTGAGGAACGGCATGGAACACTTTCCTAGAAAGAAAATAAGATTGCCTTATGAATCCATTGTGAGGGCCACTTATGGTTTGAGCACCAAAGACGACGATATGTGATTCTATCGCTTCTATGCCTAGCTAAGGGCGTTAAACAATAGCGCTTGTTGGGAGGCAACCCAATGAATTTATCGTTTTCTTTCTGTTTTGTTGCGTCCACACCATCGAAATTCTGTTGTGATTGTGTTTTTGTGTTTCTTTTTGTGTTTGAGCCAAGCAAAGCCTTTATGACTAGTCTTGGTAATGGTTGTTTCATCCTGCTGAAAAAATACAGAAACTTTTCGCTCACGAGATGATTTTTCATTTTTATTCAAAAAGAGCTTTTGAGTTGATTCTTTTTCCTGATGATTGATATGCTTTTTACCCAGGCCGTCGTAATGTTTCAGATTGTTTGAGGTATCAGAAGTATACGAAGTATACAGATTGCTGCAGACTGGTCTGTTTTTGACAGATTCTGTTTTTGTTGGGTTGGTTGCTTGTTTCGATGAAACTATGGTTAGTATCGGGGGGTACTAGCCATGGAAAATTGAGAATACAGTATCCCATCATCAATATAGATGGAATTCAAGTTTTCTACAGTACCAAAAGAAGTGGTAGTTTGTTTTCTTGTACTAATGTTATCACGAGTTTCTGTTTAAGTTTTGTGTTGTGAAGTTTTCAAGTTTTGGGTGATGTTCTCATGGACAAAGAGATAAGGAGTGGAAAGAGCTCAAGATTGGGGATGCCCAAGGCATCCCAAGCCAAATTCAAGGACACCAAAAAGCCTAAGCTTGGGGATGCCCCGGGAAGGCATCCCCTCTTTCGTCTTCAATCCATCGGTAACATTACTTGGAGCTATATTTTTATTCACCACATGATGTCTTGTATCTTAGGAGTCTTTTCTTTTTGTTGTGTCACAATAATCCTTGCTGCACACCTTTTTGAGAGAGAGAGATAGACATGCACTCATCGTGATTTTGCTAGAATGCTCATAGTGCTTCACTTATATCTTTTGAGCTAGATACTTTTGCTCTAGTGCTTCACTTATATCTTTAGAGCACGGCGGTGCGTGATTTGGTAGTTGGCTTATGCTATGAAAGTAGTCCCAAATGTGCTAGGTACCCAAAGAGGATGCAAAAACCTCCATCTTCATGTGCATTGAGTAGAAAGAGAAGTTTCGATTCCTCTCAATTAGTTTTGAGACGTGGATTCGGTAATATTGAGAGTTATGTTAGTAGGGTGTTGTGAATCTAGAAATACTTGTGTTGAAGTTTGTAATTCCCGTAGCATGCACGTATGGTGAACCTCTATGTTAGGAAGTCGGAGCATAATTGATTTATTGATTGTCATCCTTTGTGTTGAGGTCGGGATCACGCGATAGTTTACACCTACCAACCCTTCCCCTCGGAGTATGCGTTTAGCACTTTGTTTCGATTACTAATAAAAACTTTCATAATAAGTATGTGAGTTCTTCATGACTAATGTGAGCCCATGGTATAGATGCACTTTCACCTTCCACCATTGCTAGCCTCTCTAGTGCCGCGCAATTCTCGCCGGTGCACAAACCCACCAAATTCCTTCCTCAAAATAGCCACCATACCTACCTACTATGGCATTTTCATAGCCATTCCGAGATATATTGCCATGCAAATCCCACTGTTCCGTCTCATGACTTGTGTCATCACTCTCATATTGCCATTCCATGATCGTAAGATAGCTAGCGAGATGTTTCAACATCGTACGCCATGCTAGATTGTTGCACATCCCGATACACTGCCGGAGGCATTCCCTATGGAGTCATCATCATTGTGATCTTTGAGCTGTGAGTAAATAAAAGTGTGATGATCATCATTATTAGAGCATTGTCCCATGTGAGGAAATAAAAAAAGATGCCAAAGAGCCCAAAAACAAAAAAGGAGAAAAGAAGAGAAAAGAAAAAATAGGCCTAAGAGCCCAAATAAAAAAAGGAGAGAAAAAGAGAGAAGGGACAATGCTACTATCTTTTTCCACACTTGTGCTTCATGTTAGCACCATGTTCTTCATGATTGAGAGCTTCTTGCTTTGTCACCATCATATGCTAGTGGGAATATTTATTATATAACTTGGCTTGTATATTCCAATGATGGGCTTCCTCAAAATTTCCCTAGGTCTTCGTGAGCAAGAAACTTGGATGCACACCCACTAGTTTTCCTCTTGAGCTTTCACATACTTATAGATCTAGTGCATCTCTTATATGGCAATCCATACTCATTCACATTGATATCTATTAATGGGCATCTCCATAGCCTATTGATACGCCGAGTCAGTGTGACCATCTCCTCCTTTTTGTCTCACAACCACCACCACACTCTATTCCACCTATAGTGCTATATCCATGGCTCGCGCTCATGTATTGCGTGATAGTTATAAAAAGTTTGAGAAAGTAAGAGTGCGAAAACAATTACTTGGCCAATTGCGGGGTTGTGCATGATTTACATTAGTTGTGTGAGGATGATGGAGCATAGCTAGACTATATGATTTTGTAGGGATAACTTTCTTTGGCCTTGTTATTTTGAAAGTTCATGATTACTTTGCTAGTTTGCTTGAAGTATTACTGTTTTCATGTCAATAGCAAACTATTGTTTTGAATCTTACGGATCTGAACATTCATGTCATGTGAAAGAAGTTGCAAAGAACAACTATGCTAGGTAGCATTCCACATCAAAAATTCATTATTTATCACTTCCCTACTCGAGGACGAGCAGGAGTTAAACTTGGGGATGCTTGATACGTCTCCAACGTATCTATAATTTTTTGATGGTTTCATGCTAATATCTTGTCAAACTTTGGATGTTTTGCATGCCTTTTATATAGTTTTTGGGACTAACTTATTAACTCAGTGCCAAGTGCCAATTCCTAGTTTTTCCATGTTTTTGACCCCTTTCAGAGGAGATTTTGAAACGAAGTCCAAACGGAAGAAAATCCCCGAAAAGATTTTTTTTGGAACGGAAGAAGATCGGGGAACTTGGGAGCCAAGGCAAAAGAGCCCCAGGGGCCCCACAAGCCCCCACCCCATGGCCAGGGGGGCGCACCATCCAGGCTTGTGGGCCCCCTAGACGCCCATTGCCCTACCACTTTCGCCCATATATTCCCATAAATTCCAGAAAAAATCAAGAGATCATCGTAATCACTTTTCCGCCGCAGCAAGCTTATGTCTCCGCAAGATCCCATCTGGGACACGTCCTGGTGCCCTGCCGGAGGGGGATTCAAACACGGAGGGCTTCTCCATCAACACCATGACCTCTCCGATGATGCGTGAGTAGTTCACCATAGACCTACGGGTCCATAGCTAGTAACTAGATGGCTTATTCTCTCTCTTGGATCTTCAATACAAAGTTCTCCATGATCTTCATGGAGATCTATCCGATGTAATCTTCTTTTGCGGTGTGTTTGTCGAGATCCGATGAATTGTGGATTTATGATCAGATTACCTATGGATCTTATTTGAGTTTCTTCTGATCTCCCTTATGCATGATTTCATATCCTTGTAATTCTCTTCGAGTTGTGGGTTTTGTTTGGCCAACTAGATCTATGATTCTTGCAATGGGAGAAGTGCTTGGTTTTGGGTTCATACCGTGCGGTGACCTCACCCAGTGACAGAAGGGGTAGCGAGGCACGTATCGTGTTGTTGCCATCAAGGGTAAAAAGATGGGGTTTTCATCATTGGTTTGAGATTATCCCTCTACATCATGTCATCTTGCTTAAGGCGTTACTCTGTTCGTCATGAACTCAATACACTAGATGCATGCTGGATAGCGGTCGATGTGTGGAGTAATAGTAGTAGATGCAGAAAGTATCGGTCTACTTGTCTCGGACGTGATGCCTATATGTATGATCATTGCCTTAGATATCGTCATGACTTTGCGCGGTTCTATCAATTGCTCGACAGTAATTTGTTCACCCACCGTGATATTTGCTATTTTGAGAGAAGCCTCTAGTAAACACTATGGCCCCGAGGGTCTACTCCACACCATATTTTCAGCTTTACACTTTTTACTTCATTGCACTTTCCGCCTTTAGATCTCACTTTGCAAACAATCCTGAAGGGATTGACAACCCCTTTGAAGCGTTGGGTGCAAACTTGTTTGTGTTTGCGCAGGTACTTTGGACTTGATGAGGCCCTCCTTCTGGATCGATACGTTGGTTCTCAAACTGAGGGAAATACTTACTGCTCCTGTGCTGCATCACCCTTTCCTCTTCAAGGGAAAAACCGACACAAACCAGAGAAGTAACAAGAAGAATTCCTAAGCGCGAGGGAAGGACTTTTGTTGCCGCAGCATCCGGCTGCGCATCTCAATTCATTTTTACCTTTTGTTGAATTATGTGATATGCAAATGAAAAATGATATGGATAATGATGTGGTCAAATTAAAATTATTAAGTTTTTCACTATGAGATAAATCTAATGATTGGTTTTCATTTTTACCACGTAATAGTATTGGAACATGGGATAAATGTAAAGATACTTTCATTACCAAGTATTTTCGTCCTACTAAGATCATCTCCCTTAGAAATCAAATTATGAATTTTAAGTAACATGATCAAGAACATGTTGCACAAGCTTTTGAGAGGATGAAATTGATGATTAAAAATTGCCCTACTCATGGTTTGAACTTATGGATTGTTATACAAATTTTCTATGTTGGACTAAACTTTGTGTCTAGAAATATTCTATAATCTGTTGTAGGTGGTACCTTCGTGGAGGTGACATTGGGAGATGCCACAAAACTTCTGGAAAAGATCATCACAAATTATTCTTAGTGGCATACCGAAAGAGCTCCAACTGTTAAGAAAGTAAATTGTCTTGAGGAAATCACTACTTTGAGTGAGAAAATGGATGCAATTATGAATAAGGTTGCTAGCAAACATGCTCATGTTGATCCCACTGATATGCCTTTGCCTACATTGATTGAGCAAAATGATGATGCTATTGGTGTGAACTTTATCTCGCGAAATAATTTCAACAACAATGCTTATAGAGGAAATTTCAATGATATCAATGAGTGCATTAAATCCATCTAAAAAAAATCTATATCCACTAATAAAAGAAATAGGTATTCTTAGTCCGTCATGCTATTTTATAGAAAAAAACCTGATGTTTCTGATATTAAACCCATAGTACATATTAAATGTTTTTTAAAATACTCATATCTTCTAAACCGTAACTCCAAATTTAACATCTTATATATGAAATTTGATTAGAAAAATATGTAGAATCTACATATGATGATATTTTACCTGTTAAATTAAAAAAAGACTGTATATGATACAATCTTAATGAATAATGCATTATTCATCTTTCTTTCATACCGGTATTGATCCAGATTGAGGATGAACATCTCAACAAAATCAGGATTAGAGATGAAATTGAAGGTCACTTGTCTGTTTCTTTGTACGTGTTCAATATACATGCAAACTGTGTTGAAATAGAAGACATGTGGAATCTTGAACTGCACATTTGTAGGGTAAAACCATCTTTGTTTGTGTCATAACTACAAATTCTTAGATTATAGATCATTTTTATAAATTAAGAGCGTGTGGTATTCTTTTCTCCCGTTGCAACGCACGGGCCCTTTTGCTAGTATTAATTAAAGTAAGGAGAGGACTGCTAGGTTGAGAGCTAAGCGAGAATTCTTAGAAACGACTCTTCCACCCGGTTTTTACCATAATCATGATGAAGATACTAAAATAATTGGTACTTCTTCCATTGAATCTTTATTTGCTAATCTTAAAATAGATTATAAAGGGACTGTAGGTGATTCAACTTTATCTATAAAGTAGTCCGTTTGTTCGGAGGGTGATGATTCTAGTGATGAAAAATGAAAAAAGTGGGGTTGGAGAGGTCAAAACTTTAACTAGTGATATGCCCCCTATCTTGGATTACAAGGACTTTAATTATGAGAGTTGCTCTTTAGTGGAATGTATTTCCCTGCTGCAGTCCATTATTATCTCACCCAATGTCTATGAACAAAACAAAGCTTTTACTAAACATATAGTGGAAGCAATGATGTAGGCTTATGATGAGAAACTTGAGTTGGAAGTTTCTATACCTAGAAAATTGCATGATGAATGGGAACCTAATACTAAAATTATAAATGTAATTCTTTGTGTGACCTTCGTGCTAGTGTTTCAAATATACCTAAATCTCTTTGTGATGTGCTTAGTCTCACAGATATACATGAGTGTTCCCTTAACTTGCATCTTGCGGATTCTACGATTAAGAAACCTTTGGGGTAGAGTAAATGATGTGATTATTATTTCGAATAGGAATTATGTGCGGGTAGATTTCGTTGTGCTTGATATTGAATGCAATTTATCTTGTACCATAATACTTGGAGGACCTTTCTTACGAACTGTAGGTGCCATTATTGATATTAAAGAGTCAAACGTAAGATTCCAATTCCCATTAAAGAAAGGATGGAACACTTCATTATGCAGCGAATTAAACCACCTTATGAATCTACCATGAGGACTACTTATGGTTTGAGTGTCAAAGATGATAACACTTGAAACTATACATTCTGCCTAGCTAGGGCGTAAAACAATAACGCTTGTTGGGAGGCAACCAACTTGTTATCTTATTTTTCTTGTTTTACTTTCTGTTTGTGTGAGTTAAAATGATTATTTATACTGTAAGTATTAATTTTTAGGTTTAAATTAATGTTTGTGCCAAGTAAAGCCTCTGGGATGATTTGAATGATAAGTAGAATTGATGTTTGCAACAACACAAACTTTTATGTCCAGTGCAAAATTTCTCTGATTTTACAGGAATGTATTTTTGATCTGAATGTTTTATGCAGTATTGGTATACAAATTACTCAGGGTTTTGTATTTTAAAAAAAAAATAGAGTTACAGAAGTATGGTGTCTTTGTTAATCACTACAGATTGTTATGTTTTAGACATATTCTGTTTTTGCTCATAGTATTGATTCTCTTTTTGCTTGCAAACTTTCCAGGGTATAAGTCACGGAGAAATTAGAATACATTACCTTATGCAATACTAAAATATTAATCAATTCATAATAGTACCTAATGTTTCTGGTTCGCCTATCATACTAACGGATCTCTCGAGTTTTCTGTTGAGTTTTGTGTGCTGAAGTTTTCAAGTTTTGGGTGTTATCACGATGGATGAAGGAATAAGGAGAGACAAAGATCCTAATATTGGGGATGCCTAATGCATGTCAAGTAAAATTCTAGGAATACTCCAGCGTCTAAGCCACGCTTGGGGATTCCCCGGAAGGCATCCCCTCTTTCATCTCAATCCATCGGTATGTGATACGTCTCCAACGTATTGATAATTTATGAAGTATTCATGCCATATTTTCCTATGTTTATAATAACTTTATATGGTATTTATGAACTTTATTATTTATATAAAACTAACCCGGACTCACGCTATTTTCAGTAGAATTACCGTGGTGTTGTTTTTTGTGCAGAAAATGAAAGTTCACGGAATCGCCCAAAAGTGTTTTATGATTTTTTTCTGGAACATATGAGAAACGTTGGAGCGAAGAACCACCAGAGGAGGGCTGCCACGGAGGCACAAGCCAATAGGGTGCGGTCCGTGCCTTGGCCGCTTCGTGATGGCTTGTGGGGCCCACGTGGATCCGTTGCGCATGATTCCAACGCTGAAAAATCCTATAAATCCGAGAAACTCGAGAAGTAAAGAGAGAACTTTCGCTTCGCCGATGCAACTCTGTGTATCGCCGAAAAACCAATATGGAGCGATTCTAGTACTCTGTCGAAGAGGGAAAACCATCACCGGTGGCCATCTTCATCATCCCGGCGGAGGCCATGATGAGGAGGGAGTAGTTCACCCTCGAGGCTAGGGGTATATACCAGCAGCTATGTGTTCAATTTATCTCTCTCTCTCCATATATATATATAGGAAAATAGGTTAGTACTCCTAGGAGTACATACTCACAGGTCCGATTCATCTCCCGAGCATCCACCGCGTTAGCTTCCAGATCAAAAGGTGAGATAATTACGTGTTCAAAAAAAGATCAGCTGATTTGTTGCAACAGACTCCTTTTTTATAGGGATAACAAACGTCACCCTTGAACTAATCTCTGGACAGCGTCTCCATCTATTTTCTCGTGGATACCTCGCTCGCTACGACGACGGCTGGACAGCGTCTCGATCTATTTTCTCGTGGACGACGACGGCTGGACAGCGTCTCGCTTCTCGTGCATACCGCGCTAACGACGGCTGGACAGCGGATCGCTCCATGCAGCGGCATGGAACAAGACGACGCTCCCGTTTATGCCCAGCAGGTCTTCGGCGTCGATTGCTCTCGACCGGCCACTCCTCCCATCAGCATCAACTGTAACTCACACGGGGTATGTTGCTTAATCGATATTCTCTGCTATGTAAACAAATACATGTCCATGAAGCTAGTTGTATATATATAATCTAGTCAGGGGAAAGTGGCTGCAGGAGCAACAAATTTTATCGTTCCAAGACGGAACTTTTCATGACCAAAGCAAATATCTCTCTTCCATGTTTTGTTTTTCTGTATGTACAATACTTGTAACTGAATCTGCACAGTTTTGCTCGCAGGGTGTGAACTCCCAGCCATACAAGTCCAGGAAAGGCACGTTGTCACGCAGCGCGTCTCGCGTGACTGATAAATACCGTCGTAAGAGGATCACAGATAAGTCACCCAATGCAAAAAACACGAGGATAAATTCAAGATGCCAACCAAGGTGTGTCGTCGGTTTATTTAACAGTTTTGATGACATGAAAAAGGATCTTGTCCGTCAAACAGGGCTTCACGGCATTCTTCACATGAAGTTAACTAAAGTTAACAGGCAGTATGGCGCCTGGCTTCTGAGCAAAATTGATCTTGATTCATGTGCCATCGTAGCTGATGTTCATAAAGTGATCCCATTCTCTGCGAGGGACGTTAATTCAGTCTTGGGTGTACCATGCGGTGGGAAAAGCATTGAGACATGCAGCCAAGATGAGGTAGAACGGAATAAGAGGATTCTTTGTGATATTTTTGAGGTTTCACTATTTTCACAGGTTACAGTTAAGTTTTTGGAGACAGTTCTTAATAAACAATATTCATATCCCATGAGCTTAAATGACCAACGATCGTTCAAGGCAGCATTTGTCCTTTATGTCATGACGAAGTTCCTGGCTCCACAATCACTGGCGAACTACATTTCCACAAGGTATATCAGCGCAGTTGCTGATATTGACAATATTTCGTTATACAACTGGGCACAATTCATCGTCGATGACCTCATGAATTCTGCCAGCTTGATGCCCAAACGTTTACATAATTCTTCTCAAGTATCAATAAACGGGTGTATACTATTCCTCCAGGTGTGTATTCACATGATAAGCACAATTTCCATCATATAATCTTGCATTTTTACACACCATACTTACTTGCCGATAGTATATACCTTACACTAAGCACATACCTACTTATCATCTGAGATACCACATACGTACTTTCTTAGTAAGTTTATGAAACCAATGTTTTTTGTACTGTAGACACTCTACCTGGACCATATTGCGCAACCAAATGAGGATGTGAACTGTGAAACTAGTCCTAGAATTTCTGCATTCGATGATGACCTCGTCAATCGCATTATCATGAGTGACATGATAAGCAAACACAACCTTGGGTCCCTTTCCCTCAGTTTGGGAAGCTGCAGGTGCGTCTATATTTATAATAAGTTTAGCTGTCAATTTTTCATTCATTTTTATACTAATTGTTTTACTTTTTGTTAGCTGAGGAAACCACCAACTATTTACTCATCTACACCAAAAGAGGGCTCTCAGGAGAAGCATCATTCGACTCCGAGTACAAACATTAACCAACCATGTATGTCCAACATTTCAGAATTTTTGCAGACGCGTTTCAAATCAACTAAATTACGATCGATATATGGAGAAGAGGTAACAACTTGTTTTCGTTGTTCTGGCTAAACTAAAGTCACACCCAAGCACTCATCACGCCTTATATGTTGACATGATTGATTTTTAGGCTTCTTCTTCCACAAAGGATGGAATCTCCAGTGCTCAAGGAGAGTTTTCATCTATTTTGCAAGATATTTCAGATTTTGAAAACTTTATCGACAATCCTTTAGCGATTCAAGCATCTGAAAAACTAAACAAAATCATGTGCACTACTGTTTTCAATTCAATAAAAATAGCAGTAAGGGCCACCCTTCGGAATGTTCTTTCAGACAACCAGAATACACCCCGCAGTATCGACAGTCGTCGTGCACCTCATTCGAACCCCCCATCAGGTACTTCTCATAATTTCCTCATCCATAAATATTACATATACCTCTACCAACGACATTCATATGCTTCACTACTACATACCTAAACTGGTTACTTAGCCTAAGTCACCCATTACTTCTTCAAGCATCGTGTTAAATCTGTTATATTCCTTTGTTTTCAGGCCTTACCCCAACATCATTCAGGGATCATACAGTTTTACCATGCCAACATACTAGCATGCCAGAGAGGGATCAACCACAAACGGCATCAGAAGTGAACATTGGTTCAGGTAGCACAACAAGTAATACCTACAAAAATCTAGCATACAACACTCCACCAAGCACTCGTAATGCTTCTGGTAAATTGTCTTTCCCATATCATTATTTTATACAGCTTAATATGTTATGTTTCCTAACTAATCCTTCTATTCGAATCAGCTTCACCAAGCAAGCAGAAATCATCAATCTCTCCAGCATCCGCTGCTCGCCTGGCTCAAGAGTGGACTGTCGCACTAAGTGCACAGGATACCAATGGAGATGAACAACAACATAGATACATAGTAGAAAATCCACCATCCCACCTTCTAAGAGATAAAAACACCTGAAAAATAAAGCGGAATACGAAAATTTCGTCCCCCTTTCTGACCAAGCAATGCTCAGTAACACGTACTGATACACGGGTAGCTCGCTCAACTTATTCATACATTCAAACAATATCGAATAAAGCCTTGTTAGAGTGAGCATTAGTAAAAAAAGTTTTAATATCTCAACAGACCTATTTTATGACTTTTAACTAATAATGTTTATCTCGCACCACCAGTGAAGTATGGCTTCAAAGTTCTACTCCATTCAGCATCTCGATAAAGTTACGGACTCTCCAGCAATCCATTGCACGTGGTGGCTGGATGGATACTGACTGCTTAAATTTTGCTATTCGCAAAATGTTCTTGAATGAGGTGCAATGGTTGGATGGAACAAACTATTTGGGATGGAGACACTTCATAAACCTCGACTTTGCAGTCAGACTTTATCTACAACACGAGCATTTCTTCAATCATTTTTAATCCATGATTAATTTTTACTTGTCTGTAGAGATTCGCCTTGGCGGGAGGCGAATTCTGGGTTCCAGAGCACCAGCTAGGACACTTCATTGGAAAACATATACCATACGATGTTTCACAAAGCCATCAGGTATCAACGTATATATACTGTACCGGGCACCACTATTTAATCATTTTACCTTACAATTTCACGATTTCATTTATCCTTTCCAGATACTCATACTAGTACATCTAGTTAATGATTATGCATTGTATGCATTCGACATGGAGAACAAGAAAACATCCATACTCGACTCCCTCAGTGCATTAGGCCCCTTTAATGAATCTAGAATGGCTAGACATAAGAAGACATGTCATGCCATAGCATATCATCTCGCGGAGTGCATGAGGTTAGCTTTTCCTGGATGGGATGAGGACATATCAAGCTGGGATATCGAGGTGGTAGAGAACATACCTGAACAACAAAACTCGTAAGTTCTATTCTTTTCAGTTGCTTCTTAAGTCACCATCGCTACTTCATATAATATTCAAGAACTACTAGGGATGATTGCGGTTTTCTTGTCGTGAACTTCATGCGGAACTGGAATGGCCTCCGTCTAATAAATTTAATAACCGAGGTATTTACTCGCTACTTATACATGACAACTTTTACAATCACAAGTAGCTCAACCTCTTCATCATCAATTTATAATGCAAGATTCTGATGACCTAAGGTGCACTTTTTTACTGGACTTGCTCACGTTCAAGACGAATGAAGTTTCTCTTCCAGATTGGGTCAAACTCCAGCTCACCCAGCTTAGGGATTAGAGTAGTACTTACCATTATCGGCATTCATTTGTACTCAAACCAACTACCGTTGCAGCAACCTTCATTTTTCTTGTACCGTCCCGACTATATATAGAGAACGTCTTATCTTCCTTTATTATCTATGCCATTGACCATACACCAATTTTACACATTAACATACCTTCCAATCCTTCATAACAAACATACTACAAGGTGCTCAAAACAGTACATACTGTAGACCAGATAGTATATACCTTTTCACTCCATCATACCCAATACCTGCAATATAAACCAAAATTCCCTTTTCAAAACCACAGTTACTATCTACAAGTACCATTCAACCACCTGCAAAATTTACGACCAAAGAATAATTAATCAACCTTCATTTTTTCGTACTGTGCCTACTATATATATATAACCACTCATCACCAATACCATTAATGTATGAAAACTGTTCACGCAAACTTCTGCATTAACAATGAAGACCAAACAAGACTAGAATAAAGACATGTCCCGGAATTTGCAATACGCAGTGCTTACAACCTATTTAGTCACGACTAAAACAAAAAAGTAATCACTAATAGCAACTATTCCTTGTAAACATACTTCCTCTTGTATGTGGACGGCTTCCCACAAGTCGACTTATTATGTCCTCGGTTGCCACATTCTCCACGATACTTAATGATGTCAGACTCTTTCTTCCGAGAAGCATTGCCACCTTCGCATGTGGTCTCACTACTGCCACCCACTTTCTTACCACTCTTCTTCGTACTAGCTACTTCCCCGCCAGTTTTCCATCTTTTAGTTTTTGGCCTGCCTCTGGGACGATTCTTAATAGGTGGCAAAATATCTTCCATACTCACCCTTCTCCAAATGGGCCTTCACAGACTTCATGAACATTCAGACTACTATTTCCTTTACTCGGGGTTGTATCACCATCACCTGTTGTAGGATCATGTGTCTGATTATGTCCTTCAGCCTGCATTTTAGCTGCTTCCATATTAGCCTGCTCTTCCTCCAAAATACCTTTCTTAGGTTTTCCACCAACTGATTTAGGTCTTCCATCGCCACCTTGTAAGCCTTCATGTTTTTGTTACCAAGACCAGTTACCTCCTCTGATGTCGTATGGAGCACCAAATGCCTGTACATCTGAGAAGCAGCGGCATCAACATCATCTTTGTAACCCTCCAGGAATAAAGGAACACGCTCTCTAGCATCCTTCCTCCATCTC
The DNA here is from genome assembly GCF_904849725.1 of Hordeum vulgare subsp. vulgare. Classification (NCBI taxonomy): domain Eukaryota; kingdom Viridiplantae; phylum Streptophyta; class Magnoliopsida; order Poales; family Poaceae; genus Hordeum; species Hordeum vulgare. Next base: position 528,028,445 of record NC_058523.1, read on the forward strand.
TTCAAAACATATTGCTCTGGGATCTCGGCGCAGCCATCATGTATCAGGACCTACAAAAACAATGAAAAAACCATTATATGATTTTATACTAAGTATGTCCAAAATTGTATGGTTACAGTGCCAAGGAACTTACACTTAGCACATGACAACACAGTATACCCTTGTGCTCAAACATCTTACATACACAAGAAAATGTCATGCTTTCAACGTCTGCATACACTTCATAATGGTGTCGTTGCCAGATGTTCCGAGCAAAGCCCCCAATACGTACTATTTTAAAAATAGTCTCGTCATCAGTGGCGACGACCTTGAAGGACAAACTTTCGGATAGCTGCTCCACGAATAATGTGAACACACCACGAGTATATACCTTTGAAGCATGTCTTTCCAATGGCGATCTAGTCTTCATAACAACTTTGTCCTGCATGCTCTGTTCTGTCAGAATGTATTACTGTGCCAAAGTGGTATACTCATAAAATTAGAAAGCAATAAATATACTTACATGTCGAGTATGAAATTCCTCGTAATCTTCCATCTGCAATCTATCTATGAAGAATCTCTCATACTTTCGTACAAAACCATTCATCGAAGAAGCCGGCATAACAAACCTTTTCAAAACAAAATTCACAGATTCACTCCTCTGTGTAGTGGTCATTCCAGCATAGAACAAGTGTCCAAAATACGGGAACGCCCACTTTTCCCCGATATCCCACATCTGCTTTAGGTACACACAATCTTCCACCTTATACTCCGACATTAATTCCTTCCATGCCCCCTCAAACTCATCGACTGTCAACATCTGAGTTAAAACCCTGTGGAAGTCTTCTTTGAACGTTTCTCTAGTGCTGTAAATATTTCCACAATTTTCCTTCACTTTCTTAAGTATATGCCACTTGCAAACACGATGGGAAGCCTTTGGAAAAACTTTTGCAATAGATGCTGGCATCTGTTGGCAATTATCTTTCACAAAACTCTAGGTAATCAGTAAAACAAAGTAACTTACATATATATACTCTACAATAACATAACAAAATTACCAGTAAGTACGCACTGCGTCTCCTTTCCATTCATGCACTTCCTGAAAGTAGAGAACAACCAATTGAAAGACTCAACTGTCTCATCTCTAAGTAATGCACACCCAAACAATTCATGCACTTCCTGAAAGTAGAGAACAACCAACTGAAAGACTCAACTGTCTCATCTCTAAGTAATGCACACCCAAACAATATGCTCTGAAAATGATTATTGACTCCTACAAATGGAGCAAACGGCATGTTGTAAATATTAGTCTTATATGTAGTATCAAATGTCACAACGTCACCAAAGGCCTGATAATTCCTCCTAGATACAGCATGAGACCAGAATATATTCTTCACACGGCATGCCTTGTCAACCTGCACACTATAGAAAAAGTTGCTGGAATTGCTATGCAACTCTTTGAAAACATCAAGGGTCAGCTGAACATCTTGACCGCACTCACCCCTCTTGATAGCATAAGCTAGCCTATCCATCATCCTACGGGTGAATGGGACCATTGAAGCTCCTCCATTAAACCCTGATAATAAACCATACATGTTGGTTGACCTCATACCACTATCCACCATGTCTGCAATGACATTTCTAGTCCCCTCATCAATTTGATTATGTGACTTGTAATTCTTAGTCACGCCAATTGTCTCCTTCAGTTCATGGTTATGATCCTCTACAAACTTAGTCACTGTCCACGAACCCTCACCGGTTGGTCTATTAATCCTCAACATGGCACCACAACCAACACGTATAGAAGGTTTTTTTGTCTTAGGATTATTGCCCTACATAAGGACCACAAAAATTACATAGTTATACCACATTGTCGTACCTATATGGCCAGTCCCAAAAAAATACATCGTTATCAGTTACCTGATGCGAACAACAAAATTCCCGCATACTCAACTTCTTTGCTGCATTGTAACGCAGCTTCGATAGCCGAATTCCAAAACCCATCCGTACAGCATAGATGTTGTACAGATTGAAAGCATCTCTTTCAGTCATGAAACTCTTTCCCACCTTAGGAACTAGTATCGCAGGATCGGCGTATTCAGGTAGCAAATCAAGTAATCCTTCTTCATCATCTACAACAACCCTGTCGTGGTATAACAAAATAGTTTACAGAAAAATAAAGTAGTGCGTACGACATTTCCTAGTTACAAAGGAATGACTACATACGACATTCACAGGTAGTATATACTTATAAACAAATGAAATATATAATAAACAAAGATTAATGAAGTATATACTTAGCACCAAATAATGAAATACATAATAATCAGAGATAAATGAAGTATATACTAATCACAAATAAGTGAAGTATATACGGATCACAGATAATAAAGTATATGTGCTACAAAAAACAGATAAAAGAAGTATATACGAATCACATATAAATGAAGTACATACTTAGCATAAAAAATGGAAGCACATACTAATCATGAATACATGAAGCATAACCTAATATGTCAGCAAGAAAGCCCGTACAAGTACAAAGAACAAGAAAAAAGTTAGCAACGCTGGAACATAGTCCTACTCCCTACATAAAGTATATACTCCTACATACAATTTTTCAGCACCCATGAATCAGGAATGTAGTATTTCATACTTCTCGTTTGAAATATACAGATAAAGAAAAGGTATATACTATACTACTTTAATCAACACTCATGCCTCTCGACAGGGACGTCCGCATGATCCATCTCCGCTGGAACTCCTTCAGTCCAATCAAAACACAACGGCAGATCCCTATACCCAGTATCATAAATAAGTATTCACCAAAGTCGCCGCCGGACGTATTTGTCATACTCGACGACAACCGGACAGAGGAACAAGAAACACAGAACACAAGTTAATATGCATGTTGCCGTCGATCACCGAGTTCTCCTTGTCGCAGGTTGCGGGAACAATCTCCATTGACATACCTTCCATTTCGCTAGCCGTCGCATCCATCATACCTCCCGTGGCAGCCAGATGAGATACCTTTCCACACAAAAGGAAGACACAAGAGATACCACCGTAACAACTTTCCTGGACGTGTGTAGATTGAGTTGAACGCCCTTCATGTAGGAGCATGCAGCCGGCTCATAACCACTACCTATTTTCTTTTCTTTTCTTTTTCGTATTACGGTGCCAACTGCTCCAAGCGGGTGGCCTCTCACTCCTAGCCCATATACCCATCTACTAGAGGTGGGGGTACATACCCCAGGGAGTATAAAAGAGAAGTGCCCCAAGCGGTCGTTCTATATATAGGTAAAATGTTTGGGGCACCTAGGTGCCTGGGCACCTAGGCCTATTATGGCAAGCCATTTTCATTGATGCATTACGTGCATTCAATTAAATAGTACCTTTCCATTTTTCATTTGCATGCATTAACACCTCTCAATACTTAATGATTGCTTTCCAAAAAGAATATTATGTTGATTTCCCAGCAATAATCCCTTTCCAAATATTATGTTCATGTATGATACCTAATGAAAATGTACACGTAAGTATAGTCAAAAAATGTACACGTAAGTGGGCTATTATATCTAATAAAAATATACACATACCATAAATATGACTTAAGAAAAAAATATACATATATCCATGTTATTATATGTACTAAGAACATATAATACTCGAGGTATTATACTAAATAAAGATATACCTTCAGTATCTCAAATAAGTACAAACAAGAGATAACAAATATACCTAAAAATATTTTTCTAAAGTTCTACTTTTCAAGGTATCTAGTATTTTAGAAAAAAGTAAGACCGTGTGACACTTTTGACGGCTATCTATACAAATTAAGATGACCAAATATTTCTATACAGATTAACGTGACCAAATAACATAAAATATGATCCTATTTTTTTTTCTTGTATGAATATATGATACCCACGCATGAATTTTTCCTATATACGTATATCCACCAATGATTCTCTTTAGTGTTACAAATGTATGTTACATATACCCACATACGATCCTATGTCATTATTGTATCAAGGTATATAATCATAAATTTTATGTCGAGATATTGAATTTGATGAGTACGCACATACAAAAAAATATATTGCCTACCCTATGTATATATCTACACAAAAATCTAATGCATACGTACTAAAATAAGTGAATCCATACATACATAATGGATATGTACTACATATTCTAGGTATATACATACAAAAAATATAATGCGTCACATACTAAATATTTTAGGTACATACATATGAAAAAAACTAATGAATGTGTACCAAATAAACGAATCCGTACATACCTAATCTAATTTATACGTACTAACACTAGTGGAGAAAGGGGTATTAGAACCGGTTGGTAAGGACCTTTAGAACCGGTTGGTAACACCAACCGGTCCTAATGCTTTTTTTTTCTTTTTTTTTCCTTTTCTTTTCAGGGTTTCCGATTCCGTATTTCGGTGTTTCCGTGTTCCGTATTTTCAGGGTTTCCGTTTACGTGTTTCCGGTTCCGTATTTCCGTTTACGTCTTTCCGATTCCGTGTTTCCGATTCCGTGTGTCCGTGTTCCGTTTTTTACGAACACGGAATCGAAAACACGTAATCGGAAACACGTATCCGGAAACACCGATTCCGTGTTTGCGGTTAAGTGTTTCCGATTCCGTGTTTGCAGTTAAATGTTGATGCACCAAATAAAAGTACATATATACATGTAACACGAAGTACTCGACCGATTATCATTACATAATTTGAAGTTTGTTTCCTATAGCTGTATACTTGCATAAAGAAGGGAGCTGGCTATTGGTTCATAGGATGGAAAAATTCTCCGCCTTCATCTATGACTTGCGTGAGGAGAAATCCTGCCAATTCCTCTGCAACTGCCTTGCAACGTTGGATTGGTCTGAGCATCGCCCGCTTTCGTTGCAACTTTAAAAGAAGTAGATGAAAACAATTAAGTTATGAACAAAACTAAACATAATTGATGGCAACATAAATAAAGTTGTGAAGATCCGGTTACGTACCTCTAGATTTCTGGAAGTACGGGATTTCTCATTGATAATCCTGTGAATGTACTCGCAAACGTAGTATCCACAATAATCAGTGCCCGGTGGTTGTTGCGGGACGCCCTATATACGAGAACATAATTCAGTCAAATTAATAATAATCAAGAGAATGGTAATGGTATTGAAACCAGGGTACGTAGTACTACTTACTTTGTTAATCTGAAAGTGGAGCTTGTCTGCCCATGTACCGGGTTCTTCCTTGATGAACATTTGCCAAACCCTGGCCGACAAAGAAAAATGAATACAAGAGTTAATTATTACTTACTTGATATCAGGAAATGAACGAAAAAGAGGCCGATGAACGAAAGAGGCCGATATATATATACCTTTGAAGCATCTGACGCGCGCTCTTCCATGTGTCAGCGTCCCAGGTTAACGGGTTCCAGACTTCAACTTGTCCTTGATCGATTCTAACGATGAACAATATGAAGTGGGACCTGCGCACGTGTACACGCGCAGTCATGCATACTCATCAATTACACTTAACATCAGGTAAGCAAAATGGAATGTGTACAAGACAGTAACACTCACTTGAATCCGTAGGGCCAAAGTATTTCTTTTTTAGTACTTTGTCGCTTCAAAAACCTTAGCAAATCATCCGGTGTATCCTTGTTGAACTTTTCTATTGTCTCTTGATGAAACGAATACGGGTCAATGAACCCAAAGTCCCAGATTCCTGCCAGCCTGCATTCACGAATCTTCATTCTGCATAGTAGCGTACAAAAAGAATGTCTCGTGAGTGATAATTATACGGGCAATGAACGCGAGCTTAACTAAATAATTAAATTACACAAATAAATCACTTACAAACAGTAGCAGCTGACGATAGCTTTGTCGAGGGCACGTTGATTGTACATCTGGAAAAAATCATCGAACCCAACCTCCACACCGTACTCTCCGAAGTAGTGTTGATCCTGAACTGCCGCCATGATACAGTCTTTCTTTTGCCTTGCGGCCTCCAAGCACCAAACATGTAAATTCCATAGTTGGGTTGTTAGAGCACTAGGATTTCCGGCCAGAGGGTGCTCGGGCTTATATTTATATACCACATCAGCAATAGCGTAACCTACGTCGCCCATGCGTGGACCGGACACTGAAGCCTGGTCAGATAACACCTTGAGCGGGGCAATTGACTGTGCTTCTTGTTGTCCGAGCTGGGGAACTTGTTTCCCGCATTTCGTCTGCTCCGCCTGCTTCATCTGCTCCGCCTGCTTCATCTGTGCGGTGTGCATCTTTTCAATGTACCGTTCATAGTCTGAAAGGGGCGGCGGTGGCGGCGGTTCAGGATAATATAAGTTGTCGATGGTGCGCTCAATTTTCCACTTTGGTATGTTCTTCAGAGTTTCCTTCCAGATGTCTGGAGGGGGCTTCAGGGGAAACCGTGCGAACCATGCTTTGTTTTTGGCTTTCACGGCCTCGTCTAGTTCCTCCGGAGTCATCAGGCCTGGTAACTTCGGGGGAGTCTTGACTTTCTTGGGTTTCCTTTCTCTCTTCTTGGGAGGAGTCCCGTTTCTTCTGAACTGCATCTTCCGCTTTGCCGTACCCGTAGTGGGCGCATCCGTCGGCTCACTGGAGTGCACGGGCGATGGACTCTCGGCCTCGGGCTCCCAATCTTTGTTGTGGGGTGGACTTGGAGGTGCGTTGGGGGGTGGACTTGGAGGTCGTGCATTCTCTGTACGAACGTGAAAAAACTATTAAAAATAGGCTTACATGTGGTGCAACATTCAGTAATTGTTGGAGGTGGTGCATTTGTACCTGGAGGAGTCGGTGGCCTTGGCACCGCGTTAGGAAACACGATGTGTTTCTTCTTCCACAAGATGATACCAAGCTCCATTTCTCCCAGTGTCTTCTCGCCTTCACCTCCAGGAATATCAAGCTAAATTGACTGGCATCCCGGCGTAATTGTTGACAACCCGACATGAGCATGGGATGCTGGAATCTGACCACCATGGTAGGTTGCTCCAGGTTGATTCGGTAAAGCATAGCCTGACGCCACCATGAAGGATATGTTCCCCATTGGCATATGTATCTCATAGTTTGTCTTCTCCGTGACATCATCCACGGGGTAGTGAGGCGCCGACGGTTCGATTGCAGGACCGTCTTCTAGCTGCAGCTGCGTGGAACCCACGCTGCTTCTATGCTGAGATGGGACGGCATCTGCTACAGGATCGTCTTCTAATTGCTGCTGATCAGCGTCAGGTGCAGGATCTTCTTCCTCCTCTTCAGTGTCAGGTACAGGGTGTCCCCCTTTCTTCAAGAGAAACGCCACCTTTTCTTCTAATGTCGATATCCGTTCCAGCGCCTTCCTCTTGCTTCTACCACAGCTTCTGTAAGTGCCAAGGTCCGCCGGAAACCCTTGGTTCCACGGGGTAGTGGCTCCAAAGCCTCGTGTTCGTCCCCACTTTTCGGGGTTCCCGAGTGCCTTCGTCAACTCGTCGTTCTCTCTATCGGGAAAAAAGTTCCTTTTCGAACAGCTTCTATTGCCTTCTCTAGATCTGATACGACTTGTGTTATTTTTTCCGACCATGGTCCCTCCGCAACAATCATCCCAGTCTCAGCGTCCAACGTTGCCCCATGCGCGAACAACCAGAACTTGGACCTATCGGGCCAGTCATGTGTCTGTGGAATGATATTTCTTTTCAGAAGCGCATCTTCATAGCGTCGCCACCTAGGCAGGGCAGTCATGTAGCCACCTGACCCCAAAATATGGTGATATTTCTTCTTCTTCGCATTCTCCGTATTTGTGGCTGATTGGGATGTAAAGACACCCGATTTCTTGGACGCCTTAAAATCAGGCCAAGCGTCTCTTATCTTCACTGCGACCCATCAGCGGGTTGTCTCAGCATATCGTCTTCCTTACGGTCTTCTTTGTGCCATCGCATCAACTTGGCATGCTCTTTGTTTCGGAACAAACCTTTCAACCGTGGTATTATAGGAGCATGCCACATCACCTTGGCAGGAACCCTCTGTTGGGTAACGTAGCATAAATTCAAAATTTTCCTACGCTTATTCAGATCTTCCTATGGAGAGACCAGCAACGAGAGAGGGGTAAGAGCATCTTCATACCTTTGAAGATCGCTAAGCGGAAGCGTTTGCTAGAACGCGGTTGATGGAGTCGTACTCGCAGCGATTCCGATCTAGTGCCGAACAACGGCACCTCCGCGTTCAACACACGTGCAGCCCGGTGACGTCTCCCGCACCTTGATCCAGCAAGGAGGAGGGAGAGGTTGGGGAAGAAGACCAGCAACACGACGGCGTGGTGTTGGTGGAGAGAGGAGGTCTCCCGGCAAGGCTTTGCCAAGCGCCGGCAGCGAGGAGGAGGGAGAGGAGCAGGGCTGCGAGAGAGAGAGATTAAACCGTGTCTCAAACAGCCCCGAACCTCATCTATATATAGGGGGAGAGGGAGGGGGCGCAGCCCTTAGGGTTCCCACCCCTAAGGGGTGCGGCAGCCCTCAGATGGGGAAGGGGTGGCGGCCAGGGCAAGGGGGAGGGGTGGCGCACCCCTCTGGTGGGCCTAAGGCCCACCTGAGTTAGGGTTCCCCCCCTCTTTTCCTTTCCCCTGCGCCATGGGCTGAGTGGGGAAGCGCACCAGCCCAACTAGGGGCTGGTTCCCACCCCCACTAGCCCATCTTACCTCTTGGGGTCGCAGCCCCCCTTCGGTGGTCCCCCGGGACCACCTCCGGTGGTCCCGGTGGTCCCGGTACGTTACCGGTGATGCCTGAAACACTTCCGGTCTCCGAAACCATCCGTCCTATATATCAATCTTTACCTCCGGACCATTCCGGAGCTCCTCGTGACGTCCTGGATCTCATCCGGGACTCCGAACAACTTTCGGTAATCTCGTATAACAATTCCCTATAACCCTAGCGTCATCGAACCTTAAGTGTGTAGACCCTACGGGTTCGGGAGACAGGCAGACATGACCGAGACACCTCTCTGGCCAATAACCATCAGCAGGGTCTGGATACCCATGGTGGCTCCCACTAGCTCCACGATGATCTCATCGGATGAACCACGATGTCAAGGATTCAATCAATCCCGTATACGATTCCCTTTGTCTGTCGGTATAGAACTTGCCCGAGATTCGATCGTCGGTATACCTATACCTTGTTCAATCTCGTTACTGGTAAGTCTCTTTACTCGTTCCGTAGCACGTCATCGTGTGACTAACTCCTTAGTCACATTGAGCTCATGATGATGTTCTACCGAGTGGGCCCAGAGATACCTCTCCGTCACACGGAGTGACAAATCCCGATCTCGATTCGTGCCAACCCAACAGACACTTTCGGAGGTACCCGTAGTGCACCTTTATAGTCACCCAGTTACGTTGTGATGTTTGATACACCCAAAGCACTCCTACGGTATCCGGGAGTTGCAAAATCTCACGGTCGAAGGAAAAGATACTTGACATTAGAAAAGCATTAGCATACGAACAATACGATCTAGTGCTAGGCTTAGGATTGGGTCTTGTCCACCACATCATTCTCCCAATGATGTGATCCCGTTATCAATGACATCCAATGTCCATGATCAGGAAATCATGATCATCTATTGACTAACGAGCTAGCTAACTAGAGGCTTGCTAGGGACACATTGTGATCTATTCATTCACACATGTATTACTGTTTCCTGTTAATACAATTATAGCATGAACGATAGACGATTATCATGAACAAGGAAATATGATAATAACCATTTTATTATTGCCTCTAGGGCATATTTCCAACAGTCTCCCACTTGCACTAGAGACAATAATCTAGTTACATTGTGATGTATCGAACACCCATAGCATTATGGTGCTGATCATGTTTTGCTCGTGGAAGAGGTTTAGTCAACGGGTCTGCAATATTCAGATCCGTGTGTACTTTACAAATATCTATCACTCCAGTTTGGACATGGTCCTGGATGGAGTTGTAGCGGCGCTTGATGTGCTTCGTCTTCCGGTGAAACCTGGGCTCTTTGGCTATGGCAATGGCTCAAGTGTTATCACAGAAGAGTGTCATAGGACCCGACGCGCTTGGAACCACTCCAAGGTCGGTGATGAGCTCCTTCATCCAAATTCCATCATGAGCCGCTTCTGAAGCAGCTATGTACTCCGCTTCACATGTAGATGCTGCCACGACTTCTTGCTTGCTGCTGCACCAGCTCACTGCCCCACCATTCAACACATATACGTATCCGGTTTGTGACTTAGAGTCATCCGGATCTGTGTCGAAGCTAGCATCGACGTAACCCTTTAGGACGAGCTCTTCGTCACCTCCATAAAAGAGAAACATTTCCTTAGTCCTTTTCAGGTACTTAAGGATATTCTTGACCGCTGTCCAGTGTTCCGCACCGGGATTACTTTGGTACCTCCCTACCAAGCTTATCGCAAGGTTTATATCAGGTCTGGTACACAGCATGGCATACATTAGAGAGCCCACGGCTGAAGCGTAGGGGACAGAACTCATCTTCTCTCTATCTGCTGCCGTGGTCGGCGACTGAGTCTTACTCAATCTCATACCTTGCAAAACTGGCAAGAACCCTTTCTTTGAGTTTTCCATATTGAATTTCTTCAATATCTTGTCAAGGTATGTACTTTGCGAAAGACCTATGAGGCGTCTCGATCTATCTCTATAGATCTTGATGCCTAATATGTATGCAGCTTCTCCAAGGTCCTTCATTGAAAAACTCTTGTTCAAATAGGCCTTTATGCTCTCCAACATCTCTATATCATTCCCCATCAATAATATGTCATCCACATATAGTACGAGGAAAGCTACAGAGCTCCCACTCACTTTCTTGTACAGACAGGCTTCTCCGTAAACCTGTATGAACCCAAACGCCTTAATCACCTCATTAAAGCGAATGTTCCAACTCCGAGATGCTTGCACCAGCCCATAGATGGAGCGCTGGAGCTTGCATACTTTGTTAGCACCTTTAGGATCGACAAAACCTTCTGGTTGCATCATATACAACTCTTCCTTAAGATTCCCGTTAAGGAACGCTGTTTTGACGTCCATTTGCCAAATTTCATAATCATAAAAGGCGGCAATTGCTAACATGATTCGGACTGATTTCAGCTTCGCTACGGGAGAGAAAGTCTCTTCGCAGTCAACTCCTTGAATTTGTCGAAAACCCTTTGCGACAAGTCGAGCTTTGTAAACGGTTACATTACCGTTTGCATCAGTCTTCTTCTTGAAGATCCATTTATTTTCTATGGCTCGCCGGTCATTGGGCAAGTCCACCAAAGTCCATACTTTGTTCTCATACATGGATCCTATCTCGGATTTCATGGCCTCAAGCCATTTGTTGGAATCCGGGCCCGCCATCGCTTCTTCATAGTTCGAAGGTTCACCGTTGTCTAACAACATGATTTCCATCACAGGGTTGCCGTACCACTCTGGTGCGGAGCGTACCCTTGTGGACCTTCGTGGTTCAGTAGTAACTTGATCCGAAGCTTCATGATCATCATCATTAACTTCCTCTTCAGTTGGTATAGGCATCACAGGAACAACTTCTTGCGCTGCGCTACTTTCCTGTTCGAGAGGGGGTGTAATTACCTCATCAAGTTCTACCTTCCTCCCACTTACTTCTTTCGAGAGAAACTCTTTCTCTAGAAAGGATCCGTTCTTGGCAACAAAGGTTTTACCTTCGGATCTAAGATAGAAGGTATACCCAATAGTTTCCTTAGGGTATCCTATGAATACGCATTTCTCCGCTTTGGGTTCGAGCTTTTCTGGTTGAAGTTTCTTCACATAAGCATCGCAGCCCCAAACTTTAAGAAACGACAACTTAGGTTTCTTGCCAAACCACAGTTCATACGGTGTCGTCTCAACGGATTTAGACGGTGCCCTATTTAAAGTGAATGCTGCAGTTTCTAATGCGTATCCCCAAAATGATAGCGGTAAGTCGGTGAGAGACATCATAGATTGTACCATATCTAATAAGGTGCGATTACGACGTTCAGACACTCCGTTGCGTTGCGGTGTGCCAGGCGGCGTTAGTTGTGAAACGATTCCACACTTCCTTAGGTGTGTGCCAAATTCATGACCCAAATATTCTCCTCCACGATCAGATCGTAGACATTTAATTTTTCTGTCACGTTGATTCTCAACCTCACTCTAAAATTCCTTGAACCTTTCAAACGTCTCAGATTTGTGCTTCATCAAGTAAATATACCCATACCTACTCAAATCATCGGTGAGAGTGAGAACATAACGATAACCACCGCGAGCTTCAACGTTCATTGGACCACACACATCAGTATGTATTATTTCCAATAAGTCGGTGGCTCTCTCCATTATTCCTGAGAATGGAGTCTTAGTCATCTTGCCCATGAGGCACGGTTCGCATGTGTCAAATGATTCAAAGTCAAGAGACTCTAGCAGTCCATCAGTATGGAGCTTCTTCATGCGCTTAACGCCGATATGACCAAGGTGGCAGTGCCACAAGTATGTGGGACTATCGTTATCAACTTTGCATCTTTTGGTACTCACACTATGAATATGTGTAACATCACGATCGAGATTCATCAAGAATAAACCATTCACCAGCGGAGCATGACCATAAAACATGTCACTCATATAAATAGAACAACCATTATTCTCTGACGTAAATGAGTAGCTGTCTCGCATTAAGCAAGACCCTGATACAATGTTCATGCTTAAAGCTGGTACTAAATAACAATTATTAAGGTTTAAAACTAATCCCGACGGTAGATGTAGAGGTAGCGTGCCGACGGCGATCACATCGACCTTTGAACCATTCCCGACGCGCATCATCACCTCGTCCTTGGCCAGTCTCCGCTTATTCCGCAGTTCCTGCTTTGAGTTGCAAATGTGAGCAACAGCACTGGTATCAAATACCCAGGAGCTACTAAGAGCGCTGGTAAGGTACACATCAATAACATGTATATCACATATACCTTTAACGTTGCCGGCCTTCTTGTCCGCTAAGTATTTGGGGCAGTTGCGCTTCCAGTGACCTTTTCCCTTGCAGTAGAAGCACTCAGTCTCAGGCTTGGGTCCGTTCTTTTTCTTCTTCCCGACATCTGGTTTACCGGGCACGGCAACAGCTTTGCCGTCTTTCTTGAAGTTCTTCTTACCCCTGCCTTTCTTGAAACTAGTGGTCTTGTTGACCATCAACACTTGATGCTCCTTCTTGATTTCTACTTCTGCAGACTTGAGCATCGAGTACAACTCGGGAATGGTTTTCTCCATCCCTTGCATGTTGTAGTTAAGCACAAAGCCTTTGTAGCTTGGTGGGAGATACTGGAGGATTCTTTCAATGATAGCATCATCCGGAAGTTCGACTCCAAGTGAAGTCAGACGACCGTGTAACCCAGACATTTTGAGTATGTGCTCACTGACAGAACTGTTCTCCTCCATCTTACAGCTGAAGAACTTGTCGGAGACTTCATATCTCTCGACACGGGCATGAGCTTGAAAAACTAGCTTCAGCTCTTGGAACATCTCATATGCCCCGTGTTGCTCAAAACGTCTTTGGAGCCCCGTTTCTAGACTGTATAACATGCCACACCTGACCAGAGAGTAGTCATCACTTCGCGCTTGCCAGACGTTTAGAACGTCCTGCGCTGCTGCGGGAGCGGGAGGGTCACCTAGCGGCGCATTAAGGACATAAGCCTTTTGAGCTGCTTCAAGGATGAGCTTCAGGTTGCGAACCCAGTCCGCATAGTTGCTACCATCATCTTTCACCTTGTTTTTCTCTAGGAATGCGTTGAAGTTGAGGTTGACGTTGGACATCTACAATATTTATAAAGACAACTTTTAGACTAAGTTCATGACAATTAAGTTCATTTAATCAAATTAAGTATGAACTCCCACTTAAATCGACATCCCTCTAGTCATCTAAGTGTTACATGATCCATGTTGACTAACCCGTGTCCGATCATCACGTGAGACGGACTAGTCACCATGGTGAGCAACTCATGCTGATCGTATTCAACCATACGACTCATGTTCGACCTTTCGGTCTCTTGTATTCGAGGTCATGTCTGTACATGCTAAGCTCGTCGAGTCAACCTAGGTGTTTTGCGTGTGTAAATCTGGCTTACACCCGTTGTATGCGAACGTTAGAATCTATCACACCCGATCATCACGTGGTGCTTCGAGACAACGAACCTTCGCAACGGTGCACACTTAGGGGAATACGTTCTCGAAATTTTAGGAGGGATCATCTTATTATGCTACCGTCGTTTTAAGCAGTAAGATGTAAAACATGATAAACATCACAATGCAATCATATAGTGACATGATATGGCCATTATCATCTTTGCTCATTCGATCTCCATCTTCAGGCATCGCATGATCATCATCGTCACCGGCGTGACACCATGATCTCCATCATCATGATCTCCATCATCGTGTCTCCGTGAAGTCGTCACGCCAACTACTACTATCACTACTACTATGGCTAACCGTTAGCAATGAAGTAAAAGTAGCAAGCACATGGCGTTGCATCTCATACAATAAATTAAGACAACTCCTATGGCTCCTGCCGGTTGTCATACTCATCGACATGCAAGTCGTGAAACCTATTACAATAACATGATCATCTCATACATCATACACGCAACATCACAACTTTGGCCATATCACATCACATGTCAAACCCTGCAAAAACAAGTTAGACGTCCTCTAATTGTTGTTGCAAGTTTTACGTGGCTGATTTGGGTTTCTAGCAAGAACGCCTTCTTACCTACGTGACAGCCACAACGATGATATGCCAAAGCTATTTACCCTTCATAAGGACCCTTTTCATCAAATCCAATCCGACTAGAGTAGGAGAGACAGACACCCGCTAGCCACCTTTATGCACGATGTGCATGTTTGTCGGTGGAACCAGTCTCACGTAAGCGTACGTGTAAGGTCGGTCCGGGCCGCTTCATCCCACAATACCGCCGGAAAAGAATAAGACTAGTAACGGCAAGCAAATTGACAAACCATCGCCCACAACTTTTGTGTTCTACTCGTGCATAGAATCTACGCATAGAAAACCTGGCTCGGATGCCACTGTTGGGTAACGTAGCATAAATTCAAAATTTTCCTACGCTTATTCAGATCTTCCTATGGAGAGACCAGCAACGAGAGAGGGGTAAGAGCATCTTCATACCTTTAAAGATCGCTAAGCGGAAGCGTTTGCTAGAACGCGGTTGATGGAGTCGTACTCGCAGCGATTCCGATCTAGTGCCGAACAACGGCACCTCCGCGTTCAACACACGTGCAGCCCGGTGACGTCTCCCGCACCTTGATCCAGCAAGGAGGAGGGAGAGGTTGGGGAAGAAGACCAGCAACACGACGGCGTGGTGTTGGTGGAGAGACGAGGTCTCCCGGCAAGGCTTTGCCAAGCGCCGGCAGCGAGGAGGAGGGAGAGGAGCAGGGCTGCGAGAGAGAGAGATTAAACCGTGTCTCAAACAGCCCCGAACCTCATCTATATATAGGGGGAGAGGGAGGGGGCGCAGCCCTTAGGGTTCCCACCCCTAAGGGGTGCGGCAGCCCTCAGATGGGGAAGGGGTGGCGGCCAGGGCAAGGGGGAGGGGTGGCGCACCCCTCTGGTGGGCCTAAGGCCCACCTGAGTTAGGGTTCCCCCCCTCTTTTCCTTTCCCCTGCGCCATGGGCTGAGTGGGGAGGCGCACCAGCCCAACTAGGGGCTGGTTCCCACCCCCACTTAGCCCATATTACCTCTTGGGGTCGCAGCCCCCCTTCGGTGGTCCCCCGGGACCACCTCCGGTGATCCCGGTGGTCCCGGTACGTTACCGGTGATGCCCGAAACACTTCCGGTCTCCGAAACCATCCGTCCTATATATCAATCTTTACCTCCGGACCATTTCGGAGCTCCTCGTGACGTCCTGGATCTCATCCGGGACTCCGAACAACTTTCGGTAATCTCGTATAACAATTCCCTATAACCCTAGCGTCATCGAACCTTAAGTGTGTAGACCCTACGGGTTCGGGAGACAGGCAGACATGACCGAGACACCTCTCTGGCCAATAACCATCAGCGGGGTCTGGATACCCATGGTGGCTCCCACTAGCTCCACGATGATCTCATCGGATGAACCACGATGTCAAGGATTCAATCAATCCCGTATACGATTCCCTTTGTCTGTCGGTATAGAACTTGCCCGAGATTCGATCGTCGGTATACCTATACCTTGTTCAATCTCGTTACTGGTAAGTCTCTTTACTCGTTCCGTAGCACGTCATCGTGTGACTAACTCCTTAGTCACATTGAGCTCATGATGATGTTCTACCGAGTGGGCCCAGAGATACCTCTCCGTCACACGGAGTGACAAATCCCGATCTCGATTCGTGCCAACCCAACAGACACTTTCGGAGGTACCCGTAGTGCACCTTTATAGTCACCCAGTTACGTTGTGACGTTTGATACACCCAAAGCACTCCTACGGTATCCGGGAGTTGCACAATCTCACGGTCGAAGGAAAAGATACTTGACATTAGAAAAGCATTAGCATACGAACAATACGATCTAGTGCTAGGCTTAGGATTGGGTCTTGTCCACCACATCATTCTCCCAATGATGTGATCCCGTTATCAATGACATCCAATGTCCATGATCAGGAAATCATGATAATCTATTGACTAACGAGCTAGCTAACTAGAGGCTTGCTAGGGACACATTGTGATCTATTCATTCACACATGTATTACTGTTTCCTGTTAATACAATTATAGCATGAACGATAGACGATTATCATGAACAAGGAAATATGATAATAACCATTTTATTATTGCCTCTAGGGCATATTTCCAACACCCTCTTCCTGGGGCGATCGTCGCCCTCAACATCACCAGGGTCATCTCGCCTGATCTTATACCGAAATGCACCGCATACCGGGCAGGCATTTAAATTCTCGTGCTGACCGTGGTAGAGGATGCAGTCATTGATGCATGCATGTATCTTATGCACTTCCAATCCTAGAGGGCAGACAACCTTCTTTGCTTCGTACGTACTGCAGGGCAGCACGTTATCTCTTGGAAGCATCTTCTTCATTATTTTCAGCAGCTTTTCAAATCCCTTGTCAGATATTCCATTCTCTGCCTTCCATTGCAGCAATTCCAGGGTGGTGCCCAACTTTTTCTGGCCATCTTCGCAATTTGGGTACAACAATTTTTTGTGATCTTCTAACATGCGCTCCAACTTCAACCTATCGTTTTCACTTGCGCAGTTTATCTGTTCTTCACGAATGACCTGACGAAGATCATCATCGGACTCATCAACAATGTCCTCAAGTTCAGGCTCGTCTTTCCCCATTTCAGTATCACCGTGTTCACCGAACATAGGATAGTTATCATTATCCTCTTCTTCTTCATTGTCTTTCATTACAACCCCTCTTTCTCCGTGCTTGGTCCAACAAAAATAACCGGGCATGAAGCCTTCTTGCAACAGGTGGGTGTGTATGGTTCTTGAGTTAGGGAAATTCCTCTTATTCTGGCATTTTTTACATGGACAAAAAATAAATCCATTCTGCCTGTTTTTCTCAGCCACATTGAGAAAACTATGCATGTCATTAAGGAATTCGGGACGACGTCGATCACTGTACATCCATTGCCGGTTCATCTGCATTATATAAATTTATCAAAAACCATTATGCTAAATCATCATGACTAAATTAATTAATTAATACAAAAAGTTCATCACTCATTAAAACCAAAGTAGCGTAGTGACCATACATATATAGTTCTCATAAAAATACACACTGAAACCAACCATAAAAACTCTCTCTAATTAATGCATTTAAAAACAACAACAAATGCGATCAAAATCGCAACAAAGGTAACAATTGATCCGACAGCATAATGATACCAAGCCTCTTTACTAATTGCATATTTTCTAATCTTTCTAATCTTCAGGCGCATTGCGTCCATCTCGCTCTTGTGACCATCGACGACACCGGCAAGAACCTTTTCCAAGGTCATCTTCTCTCTTTCAGTTTTTTCCAACCTTTCTTCAGTTTTTTTCAATCTTTCTTTCAGGCCAACATTTTCTTGTTCAACTAAGTGTAACTTCTCAATAATAGGGTCGATTGGCATTTCCGGTTCCACTATCTCCTAGATAAAAATATCTATGTCAAGTTGGTCGGCGTAATTAATTGTCATATAATCAGGAAATGAAAATATGTAGTTATAAAAGATAATATACCACATCCGAATCATAGACTGGACAAGGGCCAACGGGGACGGATATCAAAACCATGGCGCTATACATATAAAAAAAATCTTACACAGTAAGAAAATTATATACAAGTAAATATGTAAATCATACAAATCAAAATTTGTTTTGGTAAATAAAAACAATAGGCTCACCAAGGTTGTGTCGGTGACGGGGCGATCGACGGCGGTGAGGAAGGGGACAAGGCGCGCGACACTAAAAAAACACAAATCATAATTAAATTTGAGCTCAAATTGCATATGTATACATAACAAATGATGAACTCTCTCTAGCTTAGGCATTTCATCAAACACCTAGCTAGCATAACAAAAATGGAATGAGCAAGAAAACGAGCAAAACTTGCAATGCCGGAAGAGGGAATGTTGATGCTAACCGTAGGACCGATGGGTGCCAACAATCTTGACAAATGGTGGAGAAAAATGGGGATGGATTAGAGCTCCCAAGAGGAAGGAGCGAGCAAAAATGGAGTTGAGCTCGAGCTGGAAAAAATGGAGCTGAGCTCGGGGTGGAATATAGGGGAGGGCTTTAGGACCGGTTTGTGTTAAAAACCGGTGCTAAAGGGTCTGATAGCGGGGCCCCGCAGTTGCTGCAAAAATGAGAAAACCTTTAGCACCGGTTTGTGATACAAACCGGTTCTAAAGGGTCTGTCCACTGGGCCCCCCTCCCTGCAGCAAACGGTCCAAAAACCTTTAGGACCGGTTTGTGTTACAAACCGGTCCTAAAGGCCTTGCGGCCATTTGCTGCAGGAAGGGGGCCCAGCGGACAGACCCTTTAGAACCGGTTTATATCCAATCCGGATCCAATGTGGTTGGCTCAGTGCCCTGTTTTCTACTAGTGTAAATATTCTGGATATAAACATAAACAAAACTCTAATGCATACATACTAAATATTCTAGGTATGTACGTATAAATATCTAATGATTACACTAAATAAATGAATTCATACATACCTAATTCGTAGAGGGATGAAATAAATATCCATATACCTAATGTGTAATATTTTTCCTTCTATAGATATAATACCATGCATGACGTGTTTAGTTACATCTATTAAATGATACACGCCATGATTGTGGCTTAATTTAATTGTTATTGAATTTGTAATTAATAATGCATTTACCAGTTACCTTTTATACCTATCACAATATCACACATCGAGATGTAATCAAATGGTGTTCTTCCCTTTGTTGTGGAATTACCTTTTATATATATGGAACGAACTTGATGTACCATGAGCTTTGTTAGTATAGTAGAATCATATGGTGTTCTTCCCTTTGTTGTGTCGAATTGAGTCTCACCCTTTGAGATTTTAGTATTATCGGATTGAATATATGAGGATTTGAGATCACTTGATCTATGTCTTGCATGGGAATACCCTTGGTAATAATTGAGTATTCTATTGATTCCCTTGATGTATGTTTTGGTAATCAATTTACGGATTTCCATGCTGACATTATTGGGGTAATCTAACCACATAAGTTGATATGTGTTTTCATCCTACTTCCTTCGATATAAACTTTAGGGCAGCTCTTTGAAGTTTTTTGTGTTGAATTGAATACTATGAATCTGAAACTGTTTTATGCATATTTAATAATTAACTGATGGATTCTTGTGGTGACATTGGAGTATCTAGGTGACATTAGAGTTGATTGATACGTGTCATATGGTGTTATTGTACTACGATCTCTAGGGTTGTTTGTGACACTTATAGGAATGGCTCAATAGATTGATCGGAAAGCTAAATGTGTGGTAATTTGCTACATACAACAATTTCATCTTGTGTTCTCCGCTATTGATAAGCACTTTGGAGTGATCTTTGTCACAAATTAAGTGATCGATATATGATTCGATTATGTTAGCATTGTTGAGAGATTTCACAACTGAAAGTATGAACCCTAGGCCATGTTTCTAAGCATTAGTATATCATTTTGATCATTGTTTGCTACTTGCTACCTTGTTGTTTTTATTAGATTACAAAAACATATATCTACTATCCATACTACACTTGTATCACCATCTCTTCGTCGAACTAATGCACCTATACAATTTGTCAATGTATTGGTGTATTGGGAACACAAAAGATTTCTTGTATTTGATTGCAGAATTGTTTGAGAGAGATCACATTTATCCTACACCTACCTACTGCGGATTGTTAAGCATTAGATCATCCACTTATCATTTTGCCATCTGCCCCTCCCACTCTACGCACAGTTAATTGGATTAATGGGTATGAGCTCCATTATGGCCATGCACCCTAATTAGTTGGATGCGTAGGATTAGCTAACGGCTGGCTAATTTGTTGGCTGCATCTACCCCATCTCACAAGATGGATAAGTACCGTGTTAGCTAGGTTGGCAAAACTACCGCACGGCCTCACAGAATATTCTATCTACATTGATCCCATATGTTTAAATGAATTATAGTATATGCTTTTGGATAAGTACTATAGCCACCAACATTTAGTATATTCCCAAAAAAATAGTATGTTAATATATTCCGATAAATAGTATGGTAGTATGTAGTATGGACTGAGGAATACATGCCGATGAAAATAATACTAGCATGTAGTATGGTAGTATATCCCAAAAAAATAGCATGATATAGCATATTGTACAAAATTTTATGGGAGTATGTAGTATGGACAGAGAAGTATATAGTTTGAAAAAGTATACTTTGGGGTACTATGTATACTTTCAGCAGTAGAAAGGGGTATCAATATATACAATATATATACTTACAACACATATGTTCATTTATGTTAGTGTACAAACTATGTGCCCCAAAAAAGTTGTATTTTTTATTTAGTAGGAGTATATAGTAAGTATTTTGAAGAATAGAATGGTATACTACATTTATTTGTAGGAGTAGTATGCATGTGCATTCGACGAGACGATTAATATGTGTGCATGCATACGGGAGGCTATATCTGGAAGGCAACCAAGTAGTTAGAAACGGCCGACTAGATATACCCCGGACAATGCATGAAAATTGGAATCATCCGGCTGTTTTTTTACTATCGGGCATGGAAGAGATAAATCAACTCGTTTTACAACTTAACACGTTAATCACAGCCCATAACTAGAACGAGATCGGATGGGCTCCTAGGATACTAGAATTCATCTTACTTTGTATTGTACGTACAATCCTGGTAGTGTAGGAGAAATGATATTCTACGATGCATGTATCCACCATCCGCCATTGTTTTGAGATCCGTGTCATGTTTTCTACTCGGTGACAAAGTCTGAGTTATTTCATAGTGCTACATAATGTCTCATTGTGTACCAACAAATAAAGTGCACTTGTTTCACAACGACACCATGGCTACACAATGAAACAAGAAAGAAAACAAAAACCATTACACAATACTTTGAAACGATATATATTTTTACCCAAAATCTGCAAGGCACGAATTTTAAAGCAACGCCAGACAGTGAATGCATACATGGTAAAACAAATCCGAGTAAATTATTGTCCGACCAGAGCTCCGAGGTCGACCAAGGCGAGGATCCACGGCTCGTCGCCGTGCGCGTCGTGAAGCCGTCGACCCTCGCCGCGTCCTCGTCGGACGGCAGCTCCCCGCGGTACACTCGCCACCGCTCCCCGTCCTCCGCCAGCAGCGCGCGGAACACCTCGAAGTAGCCCCCGTACGCGTCCCGCACGTACACCGAGTCCTCCCCGCACTGCAGCAGCGCGTACGTCCCCCCCCCTCCCCGCGGTCACCACCGGCGCGGCGGCGCGGCCAGCCTCAACGGCGGTCTCCAGCGGCCCCATCCCCATGGCGACCGCGGCGACGGCGAGCGAGCGAGCGCCGAGGAGGAGGGATCGGGGAATGGGATTGGGCGACGGACGCTAGGGATTGCGCTTGTTGGCTGGCTGGCTGGCTAAATTGGCTCGCTGTGGGGGAGGAGATGAGGGGGCAGTATTTAAAGTCGTTTCTTCCAGCACGCACGAGGGACCGCCGTCCCACCTCTGAACGCCACTGCCCTACATGTACCTCGTCAGTGACGACGACACCGGCGACCAGTGAAGACGACGATGACGACGGCAACGACGGACGGGTCTATTTTTTTATGTTAATTATGTCAAAAACTGGGCGTTTAGTGGACGTGAAAATTGGGCCTTTGTTAATGTTTATCTTATTAATGGTTTAGTGCCTGTTCGGTTTCTCTTCGCTCCTCCGTCAGCAGCGGAGCGGAGCAGGCTACAACGTATTTTGACGGAGCCGCTGAAACCGAGCTCCATAACTACACGGAGTGGAGGGCTGTGAGAGATTCCGAACAGGGCCTTAAGCTCTTAAACTGAGTTTATTTATTTTTAGTTGAGTTTCTTTTTTTTAAATCAAGTCTAGCGCGGACATAATTTGGGATGCGGCCGCGCGGTGGGTGCATGCCCGATTCAACAGACAGAGACGGACATGGACAAACCCATTGTCGTTCCAAACAGACAAAATCGTGTTAAATCTGTGATGAAGTTGGCCTGGTGGTGAATCGGTTGACCTGTTTAGTTGCATACAAACGAAAGCTGCCGACGCCAATGCCAATTAGAGACAGTCGCCCCACCCCCACCGTACGTGAGAGACAAGCGAGCCGACGACGACCTCGGATTCCTCATCGGGCAAACGCGCACACGACACATACTACTACTCCAACGCTATCCTAGCTCGCTCCTCGTCGTCGTCAGGCAGGTACCATGGAGAACGGCGGCGAGGCCAAGTGGCGCTTCGGGGCGGCGAACCCGGCGCTCGAGGCGGGCGGCCGGCAGAGCCTCCGCTCCCTCGTTACCCGCGTGTTTGACTGCGTCGACAAGACCGACCCGCGCCCCGTCGCGCCGCTCGGCCACGGCGACCCCTCCGCGTTCGCGTGCTTCCGCACCGCGGCCGCCGCCGAAGAGGCCGTCGCCGCCGCCGCCCTGTCGGGCAAGCACAACAGATACTCCCCCGCCGGCGGCGTGCCCGACGCGCGCAGGTACGTGCTCCCTGCTGTCTGCTGCCTGCTGCAGCCTCCGTTTCTTGATTCTTCTCTGTTTCGGTAAGTAAAATGCGTCGATATGTCCTGCTGCAGCGCCGTCGCCGCGTACCTGTCCCGGGAGCTCCCCTACGAGCTCTCGACGGGCGACGTGGTCCTCACCGCCGGCTGCAACCACGCCATCGAGATCATCATGGCCGTGCTGGCCTCGCCCGGCGCCAACGTGCTGCTGCCGCGGCCGGGGTACCCGATGTACGAGTCGCGCGCCGCGCTGTGCGGCCTCGAGTTCCGGCGCTTCGACCTCCTGCCGGAGAAGGAGTGGGAGGTGGACCTCGACGGCGTGCAGGCCCTCGCCGACGAGAACACCGTGGCCATGGTCATCGTCAACCCCAACAACCCCTGCGGGTGCGTCTACTCGTACGACCACTTGGCCAAGGTAAGGTATCCATCCAGCCAGCATCTACGCACATGTCCACGTCCATTAACACCAGCTAGCTACTTCTTCTTCTTCTTCTTGGGCTGATTAATTCCGAGTAATCAATTTCACAGATTGCAGAGACGGCGAGGAAGCTCGGGATCCTGGTGATCAGCGACGAGGTGTACGACCACTGCGCGTTCGGGAGCAAGCCGTTCGTGCCGATGGGCGTGTTCGGGGGGATAGCTCCGGTGGTGACCACGGGCGGCATCTCCAAGCGGTGGATGGTGCCCGGCTGGCGCCTTGGCTGGATCGCAGCCACCGATCCCAAGGGGGTCCTCAGGGACAAGAACGTACGTTCTGTACCCCAACCAACCTCCAAAATCTGGTCACGGGATGGCATGAATCATCTGCTAGGTGCTACTAACTGACAGAGAACCTCCTGATAATTTCTCCAGGTCCTCCAGTCGATAATGTCCTACTGCGCCATCTCGGTAGACCCCGTGACGTTCGTGCAGGGAGCTCTGCCGCAGATCATCTCCAACACGGACAAGGCCTTCTTCGCGAACGCCATGGACGTGATGAGGGAGGCGGCGGAGATATGCTACCGGAAGGTGGACGGCATCGAGTGCATCACCTGCCCTCACAAGCCGGAGGGGTCCATGTTCGTCATGGTGAAGCTCGACCTCTCCTGCTTGGACGGCGTCGCCGACGACGTCGACTTCTGCACCAAGGTCGCCCGCGAGGAGTCCGTGGTCATTTGCCCAGGTACGTACATTATCAATCAGAAAGAATCAATCATGGATTGCACTTATGGACTGCTAACTATATATAGCTTGTATAGCATTATTGTCGGGTTTGCTGTTGGTCACATAGCTTTCGATGTCCGCATCGAACCAAGCAACCTACTACTGAAAACCAAATCAGAAGCACAAACCCATATCTAATTGTCTTTGCCTCCACCAGCATTCGCTGCTCTGTAGTAGTACGAATCTGATCATAATTGAGCATGCATCGATTGATCACACAGAGAAATTAAGTGAACGTACGTACAACAACTCTTGATCTCCCTTGTCTTTTTTTTAGGGGATCTCCCTTGTCTTTTGCAGCCTGTTGCAAGCTAATATGTTTCTTTTGCATTTTCTCTTTTATATTTCCTCCTCAATGTTTTCCACGTTTCTTCTGCCTACATTCAGCAAATTGCATCCAAACCACATCACTAGCGGTTGGAGCACGTAGCAAAAAAATAATGGGCTACAACTTCAGGGGATTTTAACGCATATAGTTCAGAATCTAGGGGTATTGACTAACAAAACGAATAGATGTGTCTAGGCCACATTTAGATGTGACATAATTATTGCACATATAAATGGCTGAATCAAGCATAAAAAAGAAAAAAGAAGGGGAAAAAATACCCACACGAATCTTCACATAAGAGCATCTCTAGCAGACTCTGTATAAGTGGTCAAACCCGTAAAAAAATTGCGTTTTACAGTTTTGATCGTAAAAAATGTGCAGAACAGAAACCATAAAAGTGGTCCAACCCGTAAACTTTTTAAGGGGCACGGAAAAGCCACACCCGAAACCCTTATTTTTGAAGGTTGGAAGGCCGATTCTAGGGGGCCGTATACCAGTCAAACCTTGTCGGAGTAAACACGCCGTCGCGGAGTTTGCCAGAATTCGCCCTAAACTTGCCGGAATTCATCACCGTACGCCAGAAAAGGCCGCTGGACGCTGCAATCCATCGCCGACGGTTTGAATTGGACGAGATCGACCTCATCGTGGCCTCCCATGACCTCAGTCTGGCTGCCGTAATCCTCCCAGCATGACCGGCAAAGGGGCACGACTCGGCCGGCGCGGCTGTCAACAGAGCAGGACAGTGCCGGCGGGCGACGTGGCATGGCCAGCCGGCGACAAGGCGTGGCCGGCGAAGCTGGGCGCGGACGACGGGGACGGGGCGCATCCGACGGGCGATAGGGCATGGCCAACGGGCAACGGGGCACGACTAACGGGTGACGGGACGCGGCCGACAGGGTTGGACGCAGCAGGCGTGGCCGACACAGCTGGCTGGAGGAAGGGGCGGCTGGAGAAAGGAGCTCTTTATCACAGTTTTATAGTTTGTTTTACAATTTCTGTTCGACCGTAGCTAAAATGGACCTTTAAAATGCCTTTTTTCGTCCCGTATCTCAGTTTTACAGTTTGTGTTTTTACAGGTTTCCTAGAGATGCTCTAAGATCAATGATATAGGACTTAGACGTGCAATACTTATCTTACATCTAGATGTGTTTTAGCAAAATCAAAAAAATTATAACCACGACAATTCACCAGCTGCCTAAAAATCCACAGTGACTCGGCTTTAGTTTGAATTGAGCATCCTTATTTACCAATCTGAACTTTCACTTGAATTTTGCCAAACTTTAGAAAAACTGTTCAAAATTCTATATTGCTGGACAAAATGAGCTCAGAATTTTCCAAATACCAAAAATAATAATTGATTTACAATAATGTCTTCAATTTTTAAACTTTATTTTTTCGCTACGGATTTCTCAAAAATTTACGAAAAGGCCCAAACTCCTAAATAGTTGGCAAAAAGTGCTCAAAAGTTGATTTACTAGTTCCAACATTTCATGATTTTTTATATATTTAGTTCAAATTTGGACGAAATTTGTGAAAACTCATATAAATCAATTAGTGAGCCCACTCAAGACAAGTTATTACTGATTTTTTGTCCCGAGACAATGACATGTGGTACCCATCTGCCAAAGTTTGAGTGAATCAGCTAACTATCGTGACCACAAGCCTTTTGTTTGTCACAACCCCCCTAGTGTTGATCTTATGTTTTAAGATCTTGTAGAGTTGTTTCTTTTGTTACTCTAGCCCCTATGAAGATGTTTTTTGGTGCAACTTCCTCAACTATATGTAACCTTCTCTCACATTGAGCTACACCCATCATAATTTTCTTTATGTTGTACTCCCTCCATCCCATAATATAAGAGCGTTTTATATTATGAAACAGAGCGAGTATTAAACCCATCCGGTACAATGATACATGCCCTTTGTCGTCCCTTATTTTCCCATCGCCTGCCCCCCGTGGTGTAAGATCTAGACTGTCAACTTTGTCGTTTATTTGCACATTACCAAACCCAAATCTCCATTATTTTGGCAATGCAGGTGGCAAGTTGAAATTGTTCCCAGCTCAGATGGTTTATTTGATGCCATTCGAACTACTACTAAGGATTAGCTTATTATTTTCTCATCATTTAAATATCTCATGACTATATATTGTCAACATAATAATTGGGAGAAACAAAGCTCTCTTCCATATTCTAAAAAATAGCCTTGTTGTAACCGACGAGGGAGGGGTATCTTCTGGTTCAGTTACGCTAATTAGCAGTAGTATCCTGCAACTGAAAATTAACACATGCTCATGCACTGCAGGGAGCGGACTAGGAATGAAAAATTGGCTTCGTATTACGTTTGCGGTTGATCCAGCCCTTCTCGAGGATGGTCTGGAGAGAGTCGAGTCTTTCTGCAAGAGGCATGGCAAAGCAAAGGAGGTGAAGTAATACGTGCATGGAGTGGGTTCTCCAAGATAAATGTTTGAACGTGCATGTGCAACTCGCGTTGCATATGGGAGAAATGATCAAACTCAGAAGAATGTAAACTGAGAGAAATTACAGCACAATTATGTATCTACAATTCTTTAATTGTGGAAAACATGTGAAGATGTAAAGCTTCAGTTCAATGCTTGTTCTACTATCTTGCACTATCGACTTGGGAGAATAACATTTTTAAAAAAAAAATATATATATTAATATCGCGAGGATACCAATTACATTCAAGCTCTACACCAACAAAATACTGATAAACATCCATAATGCACACAGCCAAGAATAAAATAAAAAGAGAGAAAAATAAAAACAAAGACCTTGTCGCAGTGCTGAAACACTCGCAACAACAACACTCTAACAACCACCAAAGACAACACTCGGACCGCAAAAGTGGACCTTGAAAAGCGACGCCTCCAACACAGAAACAATGCAGAAGCGTTGTCGTCGCCTGATCAAAGATCTTAAGTTTTCATCATGAAGAAAGACCGAGATCCCAAAACGGTGTCTTCAACAAGGCCATTGTCAGGTACCCCTTCATCCGTGAATAAATGACGCAAATTTAGTATCAAATTAGTACAAATTTTATACTAGATCAACGACATTTATTTTCGGAACAGTGGCTTCGTGTCACACCCTCATGGAGCCTCTTTGGCCAAAGATAAGGGAGCACGCAACCGGGTCGATTTCGATCTAGATATCCAATGACATCATGCATCAAACAGCGGAAATCTTCAAGAGGAAGACCGTAACTTGTCGATATACATATCAAGAAGACCAACATGAAACACACACTAGTAGAAAAAGGGCATTTTGCCCCGGTTCGGTTGGGCCATTAGTCCCGGTTCTCGAACCGGGACTAATCAACGGGGAGTAATGCTAGCCCCGGTTCGGCCCCGAACCGGGGCTAATGGCCTTCCACGTGGCGGGGCTGGGAGCGAGGGGGAGGCGTATTAGTCCCGGTTCATATTACGAACCGGGGCTATTTCTTCGCTGTTTTTTCTTTTTTTAGCAATTTTTGGGTTTAGGGTTTTGCACTAAATTGGATGGGGCTATTTTGCTGCCCCCTATTTTCCCATTTATTTGTTTTGGGCATTTTTTAATTTTTGTTTTGCACTAAATTGGATTGCACATACACACCAATAAAGGAACAACTTGCACATCGTCACGAATATATTACACCATCTCATCTGTCGTGCTTTGTCGAACGTACTTACAAAATGTAGACTCGAGTCACATGCACATATTGTCGGAAATATGCCCTAGAGGCAATAATAAAATGGTTATTATCATATTTCCTTGTTCATGATAACCGTCTATTGTTCATGCTATAATTATATTAATAGGAAACAGTAATACATGTGTGAATAAATTAATAGATCACAAAGTGTCCCTAGCAAGCCTCTAGTTGGCTAGCTCGTTAGTCAATAGATGATCCTGGTTTCCTGATCATGGGCATTAGATGTCATTGATAACGGGATCACATCATTGGGAGAATGATGTGATGGACAAGACCCAATCCTAAGCATAGCACTAGATCGTATGCTAAAGCTTTTCTAATGTCAAGTATCTTTTCCTTCGACTGTGAGATTGTGCAACTCCCGGATACTGTAGGAGTGCTTTGGGTGTATCAAACGTCACAACGTAACTGGGTGAGTATAAAGGTGCACTACGGGTACCTCCGAAAGTGTCTGTTGGGTTGGTACGAATCGAGATTGGGATTTGTCACTCCGTGTGACGGAGAGGTATCTCTGGGCCCACTCGGTAGAACATCATCATGAGCTCAATGTGACTAAGGAGTTAGTCACACGATGACGTGCTACAGAACGAGTAAAGAGACTTACCGGTAACGAGATTGCACAAGGTATTGGTATACCGACGATCGAATCTCGGGCAAGTTCTATACCGACAGACCAAGGGAATTGTATACGGGATTGATTGAATCATTGACATCGTGGTTCATCCGATGAGATCATCGTAGAGCAAGTGGGAGCCACCATGGGTATCCAGACCCCGCTGATGGTTATTGGCCATAAAGGTGGCTCGGTCATGTCTGCTTGTCTGCCGAACCCGTAGGGTCTACACACTTAAGGTTCGGTGACGCTAGGGTTATAGGGAATTGTTATACGAGGTTACCGAAAGTTGTTCGGAGTCCCGGATGAGATCCCGGACGTCACGAGGAGCTCCGGAATGGTCCGGAGGTAAAGATTGATATACAGGACGGATGGTTTCGGACACCGGAAATGTTTCGGGCATCACCGGTAACGTACCGGGACCACCGGGACCACCGGAGGTGGCCCCGGGGGTCCACCGAAGGGGGGCAACGACCCCGGGAGGTAAGATGGGCCAAGTAGGGGAGGGAACCAGCCCCTAGGTGGCCTGGTGCGCCTCCCCGCTCAGCCCAATGCGCAGGGGAGAGAAAAGGGGGGGAAACCCTAAGCCAGGTGGGCCTAAGGCCCACCAGGGGTGCGCCACACCCCTCCTCCCCCCCTTGGCCGCCGCACCATCTGTTAAGGAACGTTGCATGGGAAACAAAAATTTTCCTACGCGCATGAAGACCTATCATGGTGATGTCCATCTACGAGAGGGGATTTCCGATCTACGTACCCTTGTAGATCGCACAGCAGAAGCGTTAGTGAACGCGGTTGATGTAGTGGAACGTCCTCACGTCCCTCGATCCGCCCCGCGAACCGTCCCACGATCTAGTGGCGAACGGACAGCACCTCCGCGTTCAGCACACGTACAGCTCGACGATGATCTCGGCCTTCTTGATCTAGCAAGAGAGACGGAGAGGTAGATGAGTTCTCCAGCAGCGTGACGACGCTCCAGAGGTTGGTGATGATCTAATCTCGGCAGGGCTCCGCCCGAGCTCCGCAGAGACGCGATCTAGAGGTAAAACCATGGAGTTATGTGGTCGGGCTGCCTTGGAAAAGTTGTCTCAAATCAGCCCTAATTGCTCCATATATATAGGAGGAGGGAGGGGAGGCTTGCCTTGAGGCTCAAGGAGCCCCAAGGGCTGCGCCACCAAGGGAGGAGGAGTCCTCCTCCAATCCTAGTCCAACTAGGATTGGAAAGTGGAGTCCTTCTCTCCTTTCCCACCTCCTTTTTTTTTTCTTTATCTTTGATTTTCTATCCTTGGCGCATAGGACCTTCTTGGGCTATCCCACCAGCCCACCAAGGGCTGGTGCGCCACCCACAAGGCCTATGGGCTTCCCCGGGGTGGGTTGCCCCCCGGTGAACACCCGAAACCCATTCGGTAACCAACCATATAACTCAAATACGCATAAAACAATGTCAAACCTTAAGTGTGCAGACCCTGCGGGTTCGAGAACTATGTAGACATGACCCGAGTGTCTCCTCGGTCAATATCCAATAGCGGGACCTGGATGCCCATATTGTATCCCACATATTCTACGAAGATCTTACCGTTTGAACCTCATTGCCAAGGATTCATATAATCCCGTATGTCATTCCCTTTGTCCTTCGGTATGTTACTTGCCCGAGATTCGATCGTTAGTATCCACATACCTATTTCAATCTCGTTTACCGGCAAGTCTCTTTACTCGTACCGTAATACAAGATCCCGCAACTTACATTAAGTCACATTGCTTGCAAGGCTTGTGTGTGATGTTGTATTACCGAGTGGGCCCCGAGATACCTCTCCGTCACACGGAGTGACAAATCTCAGTCTCGATCCATACTAACTCAACGAACACCTTCGGAGATACCTGTAGAGCATCTTTATAGTCACCCAGTTACGTTCCGACGTTTGATACACACAAAGCATTCCTCCGGTGTCGGTGAGTTATATGATCTCATGGTCATAGGAACAAATACTTGACACGTAGAAAACAGTAGCAACAAAATGACACGATCAACATGCTACGTCTATTAGTTCGGGTCCAGTCCATCACGTGATTCTTCTAATGACGTGATCCAGTTATCACGCAACAACACCTTTGTATATAATCAGAAGACCATGACTATCTTTGATCAACTGGCTAGCCAACTAGAGGCTTGCTAGGGATAGTGTTCTGTTTATGTATCCACACATGTATATAAGTCTTCATTCAATACAATTATAGCATGGATAATAAACGATTATCTTGATACATGAATTATAATAACAACTATATTTATTATTGCCTCTAGGGCATAATTCCAACACCATCCCCATCTCGGGCTGCCGCCCCCCCCCCCCCCCCAGGAGGGGGAAACCCTCAAGGGGGTGCAGCCCCTCCCTTCCCCTATATATAGCGGGCAATTTTGGCCATTGGAAGATAGACTTCTCCCTCTCCCTCGACGCAGCCCTGCCCTTCTTCCTCCTCCTCTCTCCGGTACTTGGCGAAGCCCTGCCGGGAGACCTCATCTCTCCATCGACACCACGCCGTCGTGGTGCTAGAGCTCTTCCCCAACCTCTCCCTCCTCCTTGCTGGATCAAGGTGCGGGAGACCTCACCGGGCTGCACGTATGTTGAACGCGGAGGTGCCGTAGTTCGGCACTAGATCGGAATCGCTGCGAGTACGACTCCATCAACCGCGTTCTAGCAACGCTTCCGCTTAGCGATCTTCAAAGGTATAAAGATGCTCTTACCCCTCTCTCGTTGCTGGTCTCTCCATAGGAAGATCTGAATATGCGTAGGAAAATTTTGAATTTATGCTACGTTACCCAACAGTGGCATCCGAGCCAGGTTTTCTATGTGTAGATTCTATGCACGAGTAGAACACAAAAGTTGTGGGCGATGATTTGTCAATTTGCTTGCCGCTACTAGTCTTATTCTTTTCCGATGGTATTGTGGGATGAAGCGGCCCGGACCGACTTTACACGTACGCTTACGTGAGACTGGTTTCACCGACAGACATGCACACCGTGCATAAAGGTGGCTAGCGGGTGTCTGTCTCTCCTACTCTAGTCGGATTGGATTTGATGAAAAGGGTCCTTATGAAGGGTAAATAGCTCTGGCATATCATCATTGTGGCTTTCACGTAGGTAAGAAGGCGTTCTTGCTAGAAACCCAAATCAGCCAAGTAAAATTTCCAACAACAATTAGAGGACGTCTAACTTGTTTTTGCAGGGTTTGACATGTGATGTGATATGGCCAAAGTTGTGATGTTGCATGTATGATGTATGAGATGATCATGTTATTATAATAGGTTTCACGACTTGCATGTCGATGAGTATGACAACCGGCAGGAGCCATAGGAGTTGTCTTAATTTATTGTATGAGATGCAACGCCATGTGCTTACTACTTTTACTTCATTGCTAACGGTTAGCTATAGTAGTAGTGATAGTAGTAGTTGGCGTGACGACTTCACGAAGACACGATGATGGAGATCATGGTGTCACGCCGGTGACGATGATGATCATGCGATGCCTGAAGATGGAGATCGAAAGGGCAAAGATGATAATGGCCATATCATGTCACTATATGATTGCATTGTGATGTTTATCATGTTTTTCATCTTATTGCTTAGAACGACGGTAGAATAATAAGATGATCCCTCTTAAAATTTCGAGAACGTATTCCCCTAAGTGTGCACCGTTGCGAAGGTTCGTTGCTCGAAGCACCACGTGATGATCGGGTGTGATAGATTCTAACGTTCGCATACAACGGGCGTAAGCCAGATTTACACACGCGAAACACCTAGGTTGACTCGACGAGCTTAGCATGTACAGACATGACCTCGAATACAAGAGACCGAAAGGTCGAACATGAGTCGTATGGTTGAATACGATCAGCATGAAGTTGCTCACCATGGTGACTAGTCCGTCTCACGTGATGATCGGACACGGGTTAGTCAACATGGATCATGTATCACTTAGATGACTAGGGGGATGTCGATTTAAGTGGGAGTTCATACTTAATTTGATTAAATGAACTTAATTGTCATGAACATAGTCTAAAAGTTGTCTTTATAAATATTGTAGATGGCCAACGTCAACCTCAATTTCAACACATTCCTAGAGAAAAACAAGCTCAAAGATGATGGTTGCAACTATGCGGACTGGGTTCGCACCTTGAAGCTCATCCTTGAAGCAGCTAAAAAGGCTTATGTCCTTGATGCGTCGCTAGGTGACCCTCCCGCTCCCGTAGCAGCCCAGGACATTCTGAACATCTGGCAAACGCGGAGTCATGACTACTCTCTGGTTAGGTGTGGCATGTTATACAGTTTAGAAACGGGGCTCCAAAGGCGTTTTGAGCAACACGGAGCATATAAGATGTTCCAGGAGCAGAAGCTAGTTTTTCAAGCTCATGCCCGTGTCGAGAGATATGAAGTCTCCGACAAGTTCTTTAGCTGTAAGATGGAGGAGAACAGTTCTGTCAGTGAGCACATACTCAAAATGTCTGGGTTGCACTGTCGTCTGACTTCACTTGGAGTCGAACTTCCGTATGATGCTATAATTGACAGAATCCTCCAGTCTCTCCCACCAAGCTACAAAGGCTTTGTGCTTAACTACAACATGCAAGGGATGGAGAAGACCATTCCCGAGTTGTACTCGATGCTCAAGTCTGCAGAAGTAGAAATCAAGAAAGAGCATCAAGTGTTGATGGTCAACAAGACCACTAGTTTCAAGAAGGGGAAGGGTAAGAAGAACTTCAAGAAAGACGGCAAAGTTGTTGCCGCGCCCGGTAAGCCAGATGCCAGGAAGAAGTAAAAGAATGGACCAAAGCCTGAGACTGAGTGCTTCTATTGCAAGGGAAAAGGTCACTGGAAGCGGAACTGCCCCAAATACTTAGCGGACAAGAAGGCCGGCAATGTTAAAGGTATATGTGATATACATGCTATTGATGTGTACCTTACCAGCGCTCGTAGTAGCTCCTGGGTATTTGATACCGGTGTTGTTGCTCACATTTGCAACTCAAAGCAGGAAATGCGGAATAAGCGGAGACTGGCCAAGGACGAGGTGACGATGCGCGTCGGGAATGGTTCAAAGGTCGATGTGATCGCCGTCGGCACGCTACCTCTACATCTACCGTTGGGATTAGTCTTAAACCTTAATAATTCTTATTTAGTACCAGCTTTAAGCATGAACATTGTATCAGGGTCTTGCTTAATGCGAGATGGCTACTCTTTTAAGTCAGAGAATAATGGTTGTTCTATTTATATGAGTGATATGTTTTATGGTCATGCTCCGCTGGTGAATGGTTAATTCTTGATTAATATCGATCGTGATGTTACGCATATTCATAGTATGAGTACCAGAAGATGTAAAGTTGATAATGATAGTCCCACATACTTGTGGCACTGCCGCCTTGGTCATATCGGCGTTAAGCGCATGAAGAAGCTCCATACTGATGGAGTATTAGAGTCTCTTGATTTTGAATCATTTGACACATGCGAACCGTGCCTCATGGGCAAGATGACTAAGACTCCATTCTCAGGACTAATGGAGAGAGCAACCGACTTATTGGAAATAATACATACTGATGTGTGTGGTCCGATGAACGTTGAAGCTCGCGGTGGCTATCGTTATGTTCTCACTCTCACCGATGATTTGAGTAGGTATGGGTATATCTACTTGATGAAGCACAAATCTGAGACGTTTGAAAAGTTCAAGGAATTTCAGAGTGAGGTTGAGAATCAACGTGATAGAAAAATTAAATGTCTACGATCTGATCGTGGAGGAGAATATTTGAGTCACGAGTTTGGCACACACCTAAGGAAGTGTGGAATCGTTTCATAACTGACGCCGCCTGGCACACCGTAACGCAACGGAGTGTCTGAACGTCGTAATCGCACTTTATTAGATATGGTGCGATCTATGATGTCTCTTACCGACTTACCGCTATCATTTTGGGGATACGCATTAGAAACTGCAGCATTCACTTTAAATAGGGCACCGTCTAAATCCGTTGAGACGACACCGTATGAACTATGGTTTGCCAAGAAACCTAAGTTGTCGTTTCTTAAAGTTTGGGGCTGCGATGCTTCTGTGAAGAAACTTAAACTAGAAAAGCTCGAACCCAAAGCGGAGAAATGCGTATTCATAGGATACCCTAAGGAAACTCTTGGGTATACCTTCTATCTTAGATCCGAAGGTAAAACCTTTGTTGCCAAGAACGGATCCTTTCTAGAGAAAGAATTTCTCTCGAAAGAAGTAAGTGGGAGGAAGGTAGAACTTGATGAGGTAATTACACCCCCTCTCGAACAGGATAGTAGCGCAGCGCGGGAAGTTGTTCCTGTGGCGCCTACACCAACTGAAGAGGAAGTTAATGATGATGATCATGAAGCTTCGAATCAAGTTACTATTGAACCGCGAAGGTCCACAAGGGCACGCTCCGCACCAGAGTGGTACGACAACCCTGTGATGGAAATCATGTTGTTAGACAACGTTGAACCTTCGAACTATGAAGAAGCGATGGCGGGCCCGGATTCCAACAAATGGCTTGAGGCTATGAAATCCGAGATAGGATCCATGTATGAGAACAAAGTATGGACTTTGGTGGACTTGCCCGATGACCGGCGAGCCATAGAAACTAAATGGATCTTCAAGAAGAAGACTGATGCAAACGGTAATGTAACCGTTTATAAAGCTCGACTTGTCGCAAAGGGTTTTCGACAAATTCAAGGAGTTGACTACGAAGAGACTTTCTCTCCCGTAGCGAAGCTGAAATCAGTCCGAATCATGTTCGCAATTTCTGCCTTTTATGATTATGAAATTTGGCAAATGGACGTCAAAACAGCGTTCCTTAACGGGAACCTCAAGGAAGAGTTGTATATGATGCAACCAGAAGGTTTTATCGACCCTAAGGGTGCTAACAAAGTGTGCAAGCTCCAGCTCTCCATCTATGGGCTGGTGCAAGAATCTCGGAGTTGGAACATTCGCTTTAATGAGGTGATTAAAGCGTTTGGGTTCATACAGGATTACGGAGAAGCCTGTCTGTACAAGAAAGTGAGTGGGAGCTCTGTAGCTTTCCTCATACTGTATGTGGATGACATATTATTGATGGGGAATAATATGGAGATGTTGGAGAGCATAAAGGCCTATTTGAACAAAAGTTTTTCAATGAAGGACCTTGGAGAAGCTGCATACATATTAGGCATCAAGATCTATAGAGATAGATCAAGACGCCTCATAGGTCTTTCGCAAAGGACATACCTTGATAAGATATTGAAGAAGTTCAATATGGAAAACTCAAAGAAAGGGTTCTTGCCAGTTTTGCAAGGTATGAGATTGATTAAGACTCAGTCGCCGACCACGGCAGCAGATAGAGAGAAGATGAGTTTTGTCCCCTACGCATCAGCCGTGGGCTCTCTAATGTATGCCATGGTGTGTACCAGACCTGATATAAACCTTGCCATAGGCTTGGTAGGGAGGTACCAAAGTGATCCCGGTATGGAACACTGGACATCGGTCAAGAATATCCTTAAGGACCTGAAAAGGACTAAGGAAATGTTTCTCGTTTATGGAGGTGATGAAGAGCTCGTCGTAAAGGGTTACGTCGACGCTAGCTTCGACACAGATCCGGATGACTCTAAGTCACAGACCGAATACGTATATGTGTTGAATGGTGGGGCAGTGAGCTGGTGCAGCAGCAAGCAAGAAGTCATGGCAGCATCTACATGTGAAGCGGAGTACATAGCTGCTTCAGAAGCGGCTCATAAAGGAATTTGGATGAAGGAGCTCATCACCGACCTTGGAGTGGTTCCAAGCGCGTCGGGTCCAATGACACTCTTCTGTGATAACACTGGGACCATTGCCATAGCCAAGGAGCCCAGGTTTCACCGGAAGACGAAGCAGATCAAACGCCGCTACAACTCCATCCAGGACCATGTCCAGAGTGGAGTGATAGATATTTGTAAAGTACACACGGATCTGAATATTGCAGACCCGTTGACAAAACCTCTTCCACGAGCAAAACATGATCAACACCATAATGCTATGGTGTTCGATACATCACAATGTAACTAGATTATTGACTCTAGTGCAAGTGGGAGACTGTTGGAAATATGCCCTAGAGGCAATAATAAAATGGTTATTATCATATTTCTTTGTTCATGATAATCGTCTATAGTTCATTCTATAATTGTATTAAGAGGAAACGGTAATACATGTGTGAATAAATAGATCACAAAGTGTCCCTAGCAAGCCTCTAGTTGGCTAGCTCGTTAGTCAACAGATGATCATGGTTTCCTGATCATGGGCATTAGATGTCATTGATAACGGGATCACGTCATTGGGAGAATGATGTGATGGACAAGACCCAATCATAAGCATAGCACTAGATCGTATTGTTCGTATGCTAAAGCTTTTCTAATGTCAAGTATCTTTTCCTTCGACCGTGAGATTGTGCAACTCCCGGATACCGTAGGAGTGCTTTGGGTGTATCAAACGTCACAACGTAACTGGGTGATTATAAAGGTGCACTATGGGTACCTCTGAAAGTGTCTGTTGGGTTGGTACGAATCGAGATCGGGATTTGTCACTCCGTGTCACGGAGAGGTATCTCTGGCCCACTCGTAGAACATCATCATGAGCTCAATATGACTAAGGAGTTATTCATACAATGACGTGCTATGGAACGAGTAAAGAGACTTACCTGTAACGAGATTGAACAAGGTATAGGTATACCGACGATCGAATCTCGGGCAAGTTCTATACCGACAGACAAAGGGAATTGTATACGGGATTGATTGAATCCTTGACATCGTGGTTCATCCGATGAGATCAGCGTGGAGCAAGTGCGAGCCACCTTGGGTATCCAGACCCCGCTGATGGTTATTGCCCGGAGAGGTGTCTCGGTCATGTCTGCCTGTCTCCCAAACCCGTAGGGTCTACACACTTAAGGTTCGATGACGCTAGGGTTATAGGGAATTGTTATACGAGTTTATCGAAAGTTGTTTGGAGTCCCGGATGAGATCCCATACGTCACGAGGAGCTCCGGAATGGTCTGGAGGTAAAGATTGATATATAGGACGGATGGTTTCGGACACCGGAAGTGTTTCGGGCGTCACCGGTAACGTACCGGGACCACCGGAAGGGGGAAACGACCCCGGGAGGCTAGATGGGCCAAGTGCGGGAGGGAACCAGCTCTTAGGTGGGCTGGTGCGCCCCCCACACTCAGCCCAAGGCGCAGGAGCTGGAGAGGGGGGAAACCCTAGGCGCTGGTGGGCCTAAGGCCCACCTAGGGGTGCGCCACCCCCTCCCCTTGCCCTGGCCACCGCACCTCCCATCTGTGGGGGCTGCCGGACCACCTAGGGTGGGAACCCAAGGGGTGGCACCCCCTCCCCTCCTCCTATATATAGTAGGGGTTTCGGGGCTGTTTTGGACACAGTTTTCCCTCTCCCTCGGCGTAGCCGTGCTCTTCTTTCTCCTCCTCTCTGCCGGTGCTTGGCGAAGCCCTGCCGGGAGACCTCGTCTCTCCATCGACACCATGCCGTCGTGCTATCGGAGATCTTCTCCAACCTCTCCCTCCTCCTTGCTGGATCAAGGTGCGGGAGACGTCACCGGGCTGCACGTGTGTTGAACACGGAGGTGCCGTAGTTCGGCACTAGATCGGAATCACACCGCGATCTGAATCCCCGCGAGTACGACTCCATCAACAGCGTTCTAGCAACGCTTCCGCCTAGCGATCTTCAAGGGTATGAATATGCACTCACCCCTCTCTCGTTGCTGGTCTCTCCATAGGAAGATCTAAATATGCGTAGGAAATGTTTTGAATTTATGCTACGATACCCAACAGTGGCATCCGAGCCAGGTTTTCTATGCGTAGATTCTATGCACGAGTAGAACACAAAAGGTTCTGGGCGATGAATTGTCAATTGCTTGCCGCTACTAGTCTTATTCTATTCCGGCGGTATTGTGGGATGAAGCGGCCCGGACCGACATTACACGTACGCTTACGTGAGACTGGTTCCACCGACAGACATGCACACCGTGCATAAAGGTGCTAGCGGGTGTCTGTCTCTCCCACTCTAGTCGGATTGGATTTGATGAAAAGGGTCCTTACGAAGGGTAAATAGCTTTGGCATATTATCATTGTGGCTGTCACGTAGGTAAGAAGGCGTTCTTGCTAGAAACCCAAATCAGCCACGTAAAACTTGCAACAACAGTTAGAGGACGTCTAACTTGTTTTTGCAGGGTTTTACATGTGATCTGATATGGCCAAAGTTGTGATGTTGCATGTATGATGTATGAGATGATCATGTTATTGCAATAGATTTCACGACTTGCATGTCGATGAGTATGACAACCGGCAGGAGCCATAGGAGTTGTCTTAATTTATTGTATGAGATGCAACGCCATGTGCTTACTACTTTTACTTCATTGCTAACGGTTAGCTATAGTAGTAGTGATAGTAGTAGTTGGCGTGACGACTTCACGAAGACACGATGATGGAGATCATGGTGTCACGCCGGTGACGATGATGATCATGCGATGCCTGAAGATGGAGATCGAAAGGGCAAAGATGATAATGGCCATATCATGTCACTATATGATTGCATTGTGATGTTTATCATGTTTTTCATCTTATTGCTTAGAACGACGGTAGCATAATAAGATGATCCCTCTTAAAATTTCGAGAAAGTATTCCCCTAAGTGTGCACGGTTGCGAAGGATCGTTGTCTCGAAGCACCACGTGATGATCGGGAGTGATAGATTCTAGCGTTCGCATACAACGGGTGTAAGCAAGATTTACACACGCGAAACACCTAGGTTGACTCGACGAGCTTAGCATGTACGGACATGACCTTGAATACAAGAGACCGAAAGGTCAGACATGAGTCGTATGGTTGAATACGATCAGCATGAAGTTGCTCACCATGGTGACTAGTCCGTCTCACGTGATGATCGGACACGGGTTAGTCAACATGGATCATGTATCACTTAGATGACTAGAGGGATGCCGATTTAAGTGGGAGTTCATGCTTAATTTGATTAAATGAACTTAATTGTCATGAACTTAGTCTAAAAGTTGTCTTTATAAATATTGTAGATGGCCAACGTCAACCTCAATTTCAACGCATTCCTAGAGAAAAACAAGCTGAAAGATGATGGGAGCAACTATGCGGACTGGGTTCGCAACTTGAAGCTCATCCTTGAAGCAGCTAAAAAGGCTTATGTCCTTGATCCGCCGCTAGGTGACCCTCCCACTCCCACAGCAGCCCAGGACATTCTGAACGTCTCGCAAACGCGGAGTCATGACTACTCTCTGGTTAGGTGTGGCATGTTATATAGTTTAGAAACGAGGCTCCAAAGGCGTTTTGGGCAACACGGTGCATATGAGATGTTCCAAGAGCTGAAGCTAGTTTTTCAAGCTCATGCCCGTGTCGAGAGATATGAAGTCTCCGACAAGTTCTTTAGCTGTAAGATGGAGGAGATCAGTTCTGTCAGTGAGCACATACTCAAAATGTTTGGGTTACACGGTCATCTGACTTCACTTGGAGTCGAACTTCCGGATGATGCTATAATTGACAGAATCCTCCAGTCTCTCCCACCAAGCTACAAAGGTTTTGTGCTAAATTACAACATGCAAGGCATGGAGAAGACCATTCCCGAGTTGTACTCGATGCTCAAGTCTACAGAAGTAGAAATCAAGAAAGAGCATCAAGTGTTGATGGTCAACAAGACCACTAGTTTCAAGAAGGGCAAGGATAAAAAGAACTTCAAGAAAGACGGCAAAGCCGTTGCCGCGCCTGGTAAGCCAGATGCCGGGAAGAAGAAAAGGAATGGACCCAAGCCTGAGACTGAGTGCTTCTATTGCAAGGGAAAGGGTCACTGGAAGCGGAACTGCCCCAAATACTTAGCGGACAAGAAGATCGGCAACGTTAAAGGTATATGTGATATACATGTTATTGATGTGTACCTTACCAGCGCTCGTAGTAGCTCCTGGGTATTTGATACCGGTGTTGTTGCTCACATTTGCAACTCAAAGCGGGAACTGTGGAATAAGCGGAGACTGGCCAAGGACGAGGTGACGATGCGCGTCGGGAAAGGCTCCAAGGTCGATGTGATCGCCGTCGGCACGCTACCTCTACATCTACCGTCGGGATTAGTTTTAAACCTTAATAATTGTTATTTAGTACCAGCTTTGAGCATGAATATTGTATCAGGGTCTTGCTTAATGCAAGACGGCTACTCATTTAAGTCAGAGAATAATGGTTGTTTTATTTATATGAGTGATATGTTTTATGGTCATGCTCCGCTGGTGAATGGTTTATTCTTGAGGAATCTCGATCGTGATGTCACACATATTTATAGTGTGAGTACCAAAAGATGTAAAGTTGATAATGATAGTCCCACATACTTGTGGCACTGCCACCTTGGTCATATCGGTGTCAAGCGCATGAAGAAGCTCCATACTGATGGACTATTAGAGTCTCTTGACTTTGAATCATTTGGCACATGCGAATCGTGCCTCATGGGCAAGATTACTAAGACTCCGTTCTCAGGAATAACGGAGAGAGCAACCGACTTATTGGAAATAATACATACTGATGTGTGTGGTCCAATGAACGTTGAAGCTCGCGGTGGCTATCGTTATGTTCTCACTCTCACCGACGATTTGAGTAGGTATGGGTATATCTACTTGATGAAGCACAAATCTGAGACATTCAAAAAGTTCAAGGAATTTCAGAGTGAGGTCGAGAATCAATGTGACAGAAAAATTAAGTGTCTACGATCTGATCGTGGAGGAGAATATTTGAGTCACGAGTTTGGCACACACCTAAGGAAGTGTGGAATCGTTTCACAACTGACACCGCCTGGCACACCGCAACGCAAGGGAGTGTCTGAACGTCGTAATCGCACTTTATTAGATATGGTACGATCTATGATGTATCTTACCGACTTACCGTTATCATTTTGGGGATACGCATTAGAAACTACAGCATTCACTTTAAATAGGGCACCGTCTAAATCCGTTGAGACGACACCGTATGAACTATGGTTTGGCAAGAAACCTAAGTTGTCGTTTCTTAAAGTTTGGGGCTGCGATGCTTATGTGAAGAAACTTCAACCAGAAAAGCTTGAACCCAAAGCGGAGAAATGCGTATTCATAGGATACCCTAAGGAAACTATTGGGTATACCTTCTATCTTAGATCCGAAGGTAAAACCTTTGTTGCCAAGAACGGATCCTTTCTAGAGAAAGAGTTTCTTTCGAAAGCAGTAAGTGGGAGGAAGGTAGAACTTGATGAGGTAATTACACCCCCTCTCGAACAGGAAAGTAGCACAGCGCGGGAAGTTGTTTCTGTGGCGCCTGCACCAACTGAAGCAGAAGTTAATGATAATGATCATGAAGCTTCGGATCAAGTTACTACTGAACCGTGAAGGTCCACAAGGGCACGCTCCGCACCAGAGTGGTACGGCAACCCTGTGATGGAAATCATCTTGTTAGACAACGGTGAACCTTCAAACTATGAAGAAGCGATGGCGGGCCCGGATTACAACAAATGGCTTGAAGTTATGAAATCCGAGATAGGATCCATGTATGAGAACAAAGTATGGACTTTGGTGGACTTGCCCGATGACTGGCGAGCCATAGAAAATAAATGGATCTTCAAGAAAAAGACTGATGCAAACGGTAATGTAACCGTTTATAAAGCTCGACTTGTCGCACAGGGTTTTCAACAAATTCAAGGAATTGACTATGAAGAGACTTTCTCTCCCGTAGCGAAGCTGAAATAAGTCTGAATCATGTTAGCAATTGCCGCCTTTTATGATTATGAAATTTGGCAAATGGACGTCAAAACAGCGTTCCTTAATGGGAACCTTAAGGAAGAGTTGTATATGATGCAACCAGAAGGTTTTGTCGACCCTGAGGGTGCTAACAAAGTATGCAAGCTCCAGCGCTCCATCTATGGGCTGGTGCAAGCATCTCGGAATTGGAACATTCGCTTTAATGAGGTGATTAAAGCGT
Organism: Hordeum vulgare subsp. vulgare; assembly: GCF_904849725.1. Classification (NCBI taxonomy): domain Eukaryota; kingdom Viridiplantae; phylum Streptophyta; class Magnoliopsida; order Poales; family Poaceae; genus Hordeum; species Hordeum vulgare. The sequence goes on from NC_058523.1 coordinate 528,071,532, forward strand.
TTAGGTTCATACAGGTTTACGGAGAAGCCTGTCTGTACAAGAAAGTGACTGGGAGCTGTGTAGCTTTCCTCATACTGTATGTGGATGACATATTATTGATGGGGAATAATATAGAGATGTTGGAGAGCATAAAGGCCTATTTGAACAAGAGTTTTTCAATGAAGGACCTTGGAGAAGCTGCATACATATTAGGCATCAAAATCTATAGAGATAGATCGAGACGCCTCATAGGTCTTTCGCAAAGTACATACCTTGACAAGATATTGAAGAAGTTCAATATGGAAAACTCAAAGAAAGGGTTCTTGCCAGTTTTGCAAGGTATGAGATTGAGTAAGACTGAGTCGCCGACCACGGCAGCAGATAGAGAGAAGATGAGTTTTGTCCCCTACGCTTCAGTCGTAGGCTCTCTTATGTATGCCATGCTCTGTACCAGACCTGATATAAACCTTGTCATAAGTTTGGTAGGGAGGTACCAAAGTGATCCCGGTATGGAGCACTGGACAGCGGTCAAGAATATCCTTAAGTACCTGAAAAGGACTGAGGAAATGTTTCTCGTTTATGGAGGTGATGAAGAGCTCGTCGTAAAGGGTTACGTCGATGCTAGCTTTGACACAGATCTAGATGACTCTAAGTCACATAACGGATACGTATATGTTTTGAATGGTGGGGCAGTGAGCTGGTGCAGCAGCAAGCAAGAAGTCGTGGCAGCATCTACATGTGAAGCGGAGTATAGAGCTGCTTCAGAAGCGGCTCATGAAGGAATTTGTATGAAGGAGCTCATCACCGACCTTGGAGTGGTTCCAAGCGCGTCGGGTCCAATGAGACTCTTCTGTGATAACACTGGGGCCATTGCCATAGCCAAGGAGCCCAGGTTTCACCGGAAGACGAAACACATCAAACACCGCTACAACTCCATCCATGACCATGTCCAAAGTGGAGTAATAGAGATTTTTAAAGTACACATGGATCTGAATGTCGCAAACCCCTTGACTAAACCTCTTCCACGAGCAAAACATGATCAACACCATAATGCTATGGGTATTCGATACATCACAATGTAACTAGATTATTGACTCTAGTGCAAGTGGGAAACTGTTGGAAATATGCCCTAGAGGCAATAATAAAATGGTTATTATCATATTTCCTTGTTCATGATAATCGTCTATTGTTCATGCTATAATTGTATTAACAGGAAACAGTAATACATGTGTGAATAAATAGATCACAATGTGTCCCTAGCAAGCCTTTAGTTGGCTAGCTCGTTAGTCAATAGATGATCATGGTTTCCTGATCATGGGCATTAGATGTCATTGATAACGGGATCACATCATTGGGAGAATGATGTGATGGACAAGACCCAATCCTAAGCGTAGCACTAGATCGTATTGTTCGTATGCTAAAGCTTTTCTAATGTCAAGTGTCTTTTCCTTCGATCGTGAGATTGTGCAACTCCCGGATACCATAGGAGTGCTTTGGGTGTATCAAACGTCGCAACGTAACTGGGTGACTATAAAGGTGCACTACCGGTACCTCTAAAAGTGTCTATTTGGTTGGTACGAATCGAGATCGGGATTTGTCACTCCGTGTGACGGAGAGGTATCTCTAGGCCCACTCGGTAGAACATCGTCATGAGCTCAATGTGACTAAGGAGTTAGTCATACGATGACGTGCTACAGAACGAGTAAAGAGACATACCGGTAACGAGATTGAACAAGGTATAGGTATACGGACGATCGAATCTCGGGCAAGTTCTATACCGACAGACAAAGGGAATTGTATACGGGATTGATTGAATCCTTGACATCGTGGTTCATCCGATGAGATCATGGTGGAGCAAGTGGGAGCCACCAAGGGTATCCAGACCCCGCTGATGGTTATTGGCAGGAGAGGTGTCTCGGTCATGTCTGCCTGTCTCCCGAACCCGTAGGGTCTACACACTTAAGGTTCGATGACGCTAGGGTTATAGGGAATTGTTATACGAGGTTATCGAAAGTTGTTCGGAGTCCCGGATGAGATCATAGACGTCACGAGGAGCTCCGGAATGATTCGGAGGTAAAGATTGATATATAGGACGGATGGTTTCGGACACCGGATGTGTTTTGGGCGTCACCGGTAACGTACCAGCACCACCGGGACCACCGAAGGTGGCCCCGGGGTCAACCGGAAGGGGGCAACGACCCCGGGAGGCTAGATGGGCCAAGTGCGGGAGGGAACCATCCCCTAGGTGGGCTGGTGCGTCCCCCACACTCAGCCCGAGGCGCAGGAGGTGGAGAGGGGGGAAACCCTAGGCGCTGGTGGGCCTAAGGCCCACCTAGGGGTGCGCCACCCCCTCCCCTTGCCCTGGCCGCCGCACCTCCCATCTGGGGGGGCCGCCGCACCAACTAGGCTGGGAACCCTAGAGGTGGCACCCCCCTCCCCTCCTCCTATATATAGTGGGGGTTTCGGGGCTGTTTTGGACAGAGTTTTCCCTCTCCCTCGGCGGAGCCTTGCTCTTCATTCTCCTCCTCTCTGCCGGTGCTTGGCGAAGCCCTGCCGGGAGACCTCGTCTCTCCATCAACACCACACCGTCGTGCTGCCCGAGATCTTCCGCAACCTCTCCCTCCTCCTTGCTGGATCAAGGTGCGGGAGACGTCACCGGGCTGCACGTGTGTTGAACGTGGAGGTGCCGTAGTTCGGCACTAGATCGGAATCACACCGCGATCTAAATCGCCGCGAGTACGACTCCATCAACCGCGTTCTAGTAACGCTTCCGCTTAGCGATCTTCAAAGGTATGAAGATGCACTCACCCCTCTCTCGTTGCTGGTCTCTCCATAGGAAGATCTGAATATGCGTAGGAATTTTTTTGAATTTATGCTACGTTACCCAACACATAGCTCTGGTGAGATCCCATAAGAACCTGCCAGGTGCTGTCGAACCTGGCATCCAACGCCTCCATGTACCGACGGACGTGCTCGTCCTCCTCCCTGACACGGCGACGTACGTCCGCCTCGGGGGCCGGCAACCTAGGCACCAAAAGTGGCCCCCGCGACTGCCACCAAAGATGCTCCGGGTCGACAACGGGAGCCTCGTTCCTCACCAAGCTGCGCGGCCCGGAAGCTAACTCCTCCTAGTGTCAGCCCGGCGGAGCCCAGTCCCGCACACGCTGGCGCATATCAAGCAGGTGGCCGCCACCGAATTGACGACGAGGATGTTGGTCGGGCATCGTATATGTCCTACTATTTAAATTCCTACTGTTTAATAAAAATTTCTAAATATGTACACTCCTTCTGTTTCAAAATATAAGACATTTTAAAGATTTCATCAGAAAACTACATACGGAGCAAATGTCAAAATTCTCATCAAACTTTTGCAAAAAAAACTAAACAACTAAATTAACTAAAACAATATGAAACACTTAATTACCAAAAATAATATGGACACACTTAATTAACAAAAACAATATGAACACTTAATTACCTAAAACAATAATCCTAATTTTCTGTTTTACTCTCTAATTAACTAATTTTATTTCTTAACCATAATTTTTTCACAGTGTTTCACAGAGTGTGTGTGTGTGTACGTACGACACCGGCGGCTCAAACGTCGGAGATGGACGGGGCGCGGCGGGCCGGGGCTCCTACGCCGGAGATGGATCGGGCATCTCCGGTGGTGGCTAGGTGGGGGATGGGCTCGGGGAGGGGCGGCCATGGCGGCAATGGCGCGCGCGCGGTCGAGCTCGTCGCAGCCGTGGAGGAGAGGGAGAAGAGGGCGGCTCACCTCGGGGGAGAAGAGGCCCGCGCGTAGATCTGATGCCGCCGAGGAGGACGACGGGCGTCGGCGATGGTAACAGCGAGGCGGACGTCGGGGCAGCCTGGCGGCGTCCAGATCGTCGTCGCGTGCGGCGTAGGAGAGCGAGAGGAGGAAGAAAACGAAACTGGCGATGTTGGGGGTTGGAAAAATCGAAGTCCCGCTTATATAGGACGGGCTTTAGCCCCGCGTCGTAGGAAGAACTGGGACTAATGACCATCCTTTAGTCCCGGTTCGTCCCACGACCCGGGGCTAAAGGTAGTTTTCAGCACGCAAAGAGGCGGGAAGGAGATGGTCTTTAGCCTCGGGTCGTGGCCAGACCCGGGACTAAAGGGTGTCTTTAGTTCCCATTCTAGCAACGACCCGGGGCTAAAGCCCCGCGAAATGTTTAGTCCCACCTCGCCGAGCGAGGGGCGTTGGCACTAGTTTATAAGCCCCGTCGCAGCAACTGCATCGAACTCCTCTCTAAAGCAGGCCTTCGGGCCTATCTGTTCTCTCGTTGCCTGTTGGTCCTATATTGGGCTCGCGGGCCTGCATCCTGGCCCACCTGTCCTCTAGGGTTTCTAGTCGTATGCAGGCCATGATGGCCCAATAGGCGGCATTTTTTTTCCTTTTATAATTTTTCTCTTTTATTTTTGTTTTCTATTTAAGATTTTAACAAAGGGATTTCATTCTTTTGAACTTGTTTGAACTCCATACTTCTTGTGTGTTCAAAATGCACTATTCAAAGGCACATCACAAATTTTGAACAATTTCTGACTTCATTTGATATTTTTCGTTCATTTACTTATTTTTTTAGCTAGTGGACCCTGAAATTGAAAAACACTACAAATGAACTCTGAAAATGTTGAAAGTTGGCATGGTATCATCATTTCACCCACATAGCATGTGATAAAGAGTTGAGAGGGTTACGACAAAAACTCGAAGCACTTCGTGTACAAAACGGACAATCTGCTGACATAGTATATAAAGTTTAATACATTAGTACACATCACATAAAGTTTAATACATTACATAGATTTATATTTCGATCCCTTCCCTATGATCGCTTATGCCGTAACCATGGAGCATCTTCATTATTTAACGGGATGCTTGGGTCAATTCTCACTATGAAGGGCGGAATTTCATCAAACTTATTATAATCTGCTGACATGTCTGTCTTGTCCTCGATCCCCATGATGTTTCTTTTCCCTGAAAGAACTATGTGACGCTTTGGCTCATCGTATGATGTATTCATTTGCTTATTTTTTTCTTTCTTTTTTTCGGTCTAGAGGACATGTCTTTCACGTAGAAAACCTGAGCCACATCATTGGCTAATGGCTCGTCTGTGTAACCAAGATTCTTGAGATCAACTATTGTCATTCCGTACAACTGGTCTACCTGTACCCCTTCTCCATTCATGTTCACCCAACTACACCGAAACAAAGGAATCTTCAAAGTAGGTCCGTAGTCAACTTCCCATACATCCTCTATGTAACCATAGTATGTGTCCTTTTTCCCATTATTGTCTATGGCATCATAGCGGACACCACTGTTTTGGTTGGTGCTCTTTTTATCTTTGGCGGTCATGTAAAAAGTATTCCCGTTTATCTCGTACCCTTGGAAATGTAATACAGTCGAAGAAGGTGACGCGACCAACAAGTAGAGTTGATCTCCAACAGTATTGTCATTCATGAGACGTGCTCGCAACCAACTGCCGAAAGTATCCATGTGTTTTTCTTCAATCCAGGAGATAGCCTTCCCCGGGAACTCGGAGCGTACAAAATTCTTGTGCTCCTCGATATACGAAGCCACGAAGGTGGAACTTTTTAGAACTGTGTAGTGTGCTTGAGTGAAAGAATGCCCGTCCCTACATATCACTGCTTTCTTTCCTAGTGCGCCTTTTCCACTCAGTCTCCCCTCATGCCGCGATTCAGGAATACCAATCGGCTTAAGGTCAGGAAGAAAGTCTACACAGAACCCAATGACCTCCTCTGTTCCATAGCCAAGGAGATGCTTCCTTCTGGCCCAGCACGGTTATGAACATATTTTTTTAAGACTCCCATGAATCCCTCGAAGGGGAACATATTGTGTAGAAATAAAGGACCGGGAATGGAAATCTCGTCGACTAGGTGAACCAGGAGATGCGTCATAATATTGAAGAAGGACGGGGGGAACACCAACTCAAAACTGACAAGACATTGGACCACATCCTTCTGTAGCCTTTCCAGACGTTCTCGATCGATTACCTTCTGAGATATTGCATTGAGGAATGCACATAGCTTCACAATGGGTAATGGAACATTTTGCGGTAGAAGCTCTGATACGTCTCCAACGTATCTATAATTTTTGATGGTTTCATGCTATTATCTTGTCAAACTTTGGATGTTTTGCATGCCTTTTATTTATTTTCTGGGACTAATTATTAATCCAGTGCCAAGTGCCAGTTCCTGTTTTTTCCATGTTTTTGACCCCTTTCAGAGGAGAATTTTGAACGGAGTCCAAATGGAATAAAACTTCCGAAAAGATTTTTTCCGGAACGGAAGAAGATCGGGATCCTTGAGAACCAAGGCACGGGGTCCTCAGGGACCCCACAAGCCCTCATGGCGCGGCCAGGGGGACCGCGCCGTCCAGGCTTGTGGGCTCCCTGGGCCACGTCTGCCCTAGGGTTTGCGCCTATATATCCCCAAAAATTCCACAAAAAATCAGGGGAGCCTCGTAATCACTTTTCCACCACCGCAAGCTTCTGTCTCCGCAAGATCCCATCTGGGGCACGTCCTGGTGCCCTGCCAGAGAGGGGATTTGGACACGGCAGGCTTCTCCATGAACACCATGACCTCTTTGATGATGCGTGAGTAGTTCACCATAGACCTACGGGTCCATAGCTAGTAACTAGATGGCTTCTTCTCTCTCTTGGATCTTCAATACAAAGTTCTCCATGATCTTCATGGAGATCTATCCGATGTAATCTTCTTTTGCGGTGTGTTTGTCGAGATCCGATGAATTGTGGATTTATGATCAGATTATCTATGAATCTTATTTGAGTTTCTTCTGATCTCTCTTATGCATGATTTCATATCCTTGTAATTCTCTTCGAGTTGTAGGTTTTGTTTGGCCCACTAGATCTATGATTCTTGCCATGGGAGAAGTGCTTGGTTTTGGGTTCATACCGTGTGGTGACCTCACCCAGTGACAGAAGGGGTAGCAAGGCACGTATCGTTTTGTTGCCATCAAGGGTAAAAAGATGGGGTTTTCATCATTCGTTTGAGATTATCCCTCTACATCATGTCATCTTTCTTAAAGCGTTACTCTGTTCGTCATGAACTCAATACACTAGATGCATGCTGGATTGCGATCGATGTGTGGAGTAATAGTAGTAGATGCAGAAAGTATCGGTCTACTTGTATCGGACGTGATGCCTATATGCTTGATCATTGCCTTAGATATCGTCATGACTTTGCACGGTTCTATCAATTGCTCGATAGTAATTTGTTCACCCACCGCGATATTTTCTATTATGAGAGAAGCCTCTAGTGAACACTATGGCCCCCAGGGTCTACTCCACACCATATTTTCAGCCTTACACTTTTTACTTCGTTGCACTTTCCGCCTTCAGATCTCACTTTTGCAAACAATCTTGAAGGGATTGACAACCCCTTTGAAGCGTTGGGTGCAAGTTGTTTGTTTTTGCGCAGGTACTTTGGACTTGACGAGGCCCTCCTTTTGGTTCGATACCTTGGTTCTCAAACTGAGGGAAATACTTACTGCTCCTGTGCTGCATCACCCTTTCCTATTCAAGGGAAAAACCAACGCAAATCAGAGAAGTAACAAGAGGAATTCCTACGCGCCAGGGAAGGACTTTTGTTGCCGTAGCAGAAGAATTTCTGGCGCCGTTGCCGGGGAGGAGGATCAAGTCAAGAATAGTCTCCCGTCAACGTGCCAATTTCTGGCGCCGTTGCCGGGGAGGAAGATCAAGTCAAGAACTCATCCAAGTAAGTATCGCAAACTCATCTCTTGCATTTACTTTGTTTGCCTTTGTCTCTCGTTTTCCTCTCCCCCCACTTCACCAATTTGCCTTTTTCCGTTTGCCCTTCTTCCGCTCGCTTTCTGTTTGCTTGTGTTACCATGTGCCTTCTTTTAACTTGCATATTTGCTTGCTAATAATCCATTGATATGGATCCTCATCCACTGGCTAGTCTTTTCAAAAGACCAAATTATGATGAACAATTGGCTAGTGAGTTGAGGGCACTTGACTATCTTTATGGAGTTTTGCTTGAGATGCGTGAATCTGAGAATTGTGAGGAAGAAATTTATGAAGTGATTCACGAGGGCTCCCTGGATGAAAAGCATGATTGCAATGGTTTCACTATAAATTCTATTAGTGACAATCATGCCAAAAATATGCAAAACCCTAAGCTTGGGGATGCTAGTTTTGCTATGTCCACTACTGGTTGCAATGATCATGATTGGGGTGATGATTTTTCTTATGATCTTGAAAATTTGTTTAACCCGCATGAGGAATATGATATTTGCAATATTATTGAAAGTGGGTTTGGAGAAGTCATGACTTTAGTTGATGATAATCCCACTATTTTTGAAGAGCGTCAACTTTGCATGCATGTGGATCATGAAAAGAATATCCTATGTGATAGTTACATTGTTGAATTCGAATATGATCCCACATCTAATGAGAGAGGAAAATATGATGGTAGAAACTTTCATATCACTAAATCACCTCTCGTTATATTGAGATTGCTATTGTCTCTTTCTTATTCCTTGCATATGGTAACTATTGGTTGTCTTGACAATCTGTTTTCCTATAAAATGCCTATGCATAGGAAGTATGTTAGACTTAGATGTGATTTTCACATGCTTTATGATGCTCTCGTTGTGCTTAAATTCTTGTCTTTTGTGTGAGCATCATTGAATTATCAATGCATAGCTAAGGGCGTTAAACAATAACGCTTGTTGGGAGGCAACCCAATGAATTTATCTTTTTCTTTCTGTTTTGTTGCGTCCACACTTTCACAATTCTGTTGTGATTGTGTTTTTTGTGTTTCTTTTTGTGTTTGAGCCAAGCAAGACCTTTATGATTGGTCTTGGTAATGGTTGTTTGATCTTGCTGGAAAAAGACAGAAACTTTTAGCTCACGAGATGATTTTTCATTTTTATTAGAAAAATATTTTGAGTTGATTCTTTTTGCTACTAATTGATATGCTTTTTACATAGACCATCGTAAGTTTTCAAAATTATTGAGGTACCATAGGTATACGAAGTATACATATTGCTACAGACTGGTATGTTTTTGACAGATTCTATTTTTATTGAGTTGGTTGCTTGTTTTGATGAAACTATGCTTAGTATCGGGGGGTACTAGCCATGGAAAAGTGAGAATACAGTAGCTCATCATCAATATGGATGGAATTCAAGTTTGCTACAGTACCAAAAGAAGTGGTAGTTTGCTTTCTTGTACTAATGTTATCACAAGTTTCTGTTTAAGTTTTGTGTTGTGAAGTTTTCAAGTTTTGGGTGACGTTCTCATGGACAAAGAGACAAGGAGTGGAAAGAGCTCAAGCTTGGGGATGCCCAAGGCCGTCCAAGCTAAATTCAAGGACACCAAAAAGCCTAAGCTTGGGGATGCCCCGGGAAGGCATCCCCTCTTTCGTCTTCAATCCATCGGTAACATTACTTGGAGCTATATTTTTATTCACCACATGATATGTGTTTTGCTTGGAGCGTCTTGTATCATAGGAGTCTTTTATTTTTTTTGTGTCACAATCATCCTTGCTGCACACCTTTTTGAGAGAGAGAGAGACACGCACTCATCGTGATTTTGCTAGAATGCTCATAATGCTTCACTTATATCTTCTGAGGTAGATACTTTTGCTCTAGTGCTTCACTTATATCTTTTGAGCTAGATACTTTTGCTCTAGTGCTTCACTTATATCCTTTGAGCTAGATACTTTTGCTCTTGTGCTTCACTTATATCTTTAGAGCACGGTGGTGCGTTATTTGGTAGTTGGATTATGCTATAAAGTAGTCCCATGTGCTAGGTACCCAAAAAGGATGCAAAAACTTCCATCTTCATGTGCATTGAGTAGAAAGAAAAGTTTCGATTCCTCTCAATTAGTTTTGAGACATGGATTCGGGAATATTAAAGCTATATTAGTAGGGTGTTGTGAATCTAGAAATACTTGTGTTGAAGTTAGTGATTCCCGTAGCATGCACGTATGGTGAACCGCTATGTTAGGAAGTCAGAGCATAATTGATCTATTGATTGTCATCCTTTGTGTTGAGGTCGGGATCGCGCGATGGTTTACACCTACCAATCCTTCCCCTCGGAGTATGCGTTTAGCACTTTGTTTCGATTACTAATAAAAACTTTCACAACAAGTATGTGAGTTCTTTATGACTAATGTTGAGTCCATGGATTAGATGCACTTTCATCTTCCACCATTACTAGCCTCTCTAGTGTCGCGCAATTCTCGTCGGTGCACAAACCCACCAAATTCCTTCCTCAAAACAGCCACCATACCTACCTACTATGGCATTTTCATAGCCATTCCGAGATATATTGCCATGCAACTACCACCGTTCCGTCTCATGACTTGTGTTGTCACTCTCATATTGCCATTGCATGATCATACTAGATCGTTGCACATCTCGGTACACTGCCGGAGGCATTCCCTATGGAGTCATCATCATTGTGATCTTTGAGCTTTGAGTAACTAAAAGTGTGATGATCATCATTATTAGAGCATTGTCCCATGTGAGGAAAAAAAAGAGGCCAAAGAGCCCAAAAACAAAAAAAAAGAGAAAAGAAAAAAGAGGCCTAAGAGCCCAAATAAAAAATGAGAGAAAAAGAGAGAAGGGATAATGCTACTATCTTTTTCCACACTTGTGCTTCGTATTAGCACCATGTTCTTCATGATTGAGAGCTTCTTGCTTTGTCACTACAATATGCTAGTGGGAACCTTTTATATAACTTGGCTTGTATATTCCAATGATGGGCTTCCTCAAAATTGCCCTAGGTCTTCGTGAGCAAGCAAGTTGGATGCACACCCACTAGTTTTCCTTTTGAGCTTCCACATACTTTTAGCTCTAGTGCATCTCTTGTATGGCAATCCCTACTTATTCAGGTTGATATCTATTAATGGGCCTCTCCATAGCCTATTGATACGTCGAGTCAATGTGACCATCTCCTCCTTTTTGTCTCACAACCACCACCACACTCTATTCCACCTATAGTGCTATATCCATGGCTCGTGCTCATGTATTGCGTGATAGTTATAAAAATTTTGAGAAAGTAAGAGTGTGAAAGCAATTACTTGGCCAATTCTGGGGTTGTGCATGATTTACATTAGTTGTGTGAGGATGATGGAGCATAGCCAGACTATATGATTTTGTAGGGATAACTTTCTTTGGCCTTGTTATTTTGAAAGTTCATGACTACTTTGCTAGTTTGCTTGAAGTATTACTGTTTTCATGTCAATAGCAAACTATTGTTTTGAATCTTACGGATCTGAACGTTCATGCCACGTGAAAGAAGTTGCAAAGGGCAACTATGCTAGGTAGCATTCCACATCAAAAATTCATTCTTTATCACTTCCCTACTCGAGGACGAGCAGGAGTTAAGCTTGGGGATGCTTGATACGTCTCAAACGTATCTATAATTTTTTATGGTTTCATGCTATTATCTTGTCAAACTTTGGATGTTTTGCATGCCTTTTATTTATTTTCTAGAACTAACTTATTAATCCAGTGCCAAGTGCCAGTTCCTGTTTTCCCATGTTTTTGACCCCTTTCAGAGGAGGATTTTGAACAGAGTCCAAACGGAATAAAACTTCCAAAAAGATTTTTTCCGGAACGGAAGAAGATCGGGAGACTTGAGAACGAAGGCAGGGGGTCCTCAGGGACCCCACAAGCCCTCATGGCGTGGCCAGGGGGGCCGCGCTGTCCAGGCTTGTGGGCTCCCTAGGCCACGTGTGCCCTAGGGTTTGCGCCTATATATCCCCAAAAATTCCACACAAAATCAGGGGAGCATCGTAATCACTTTTCCGTCGCCGCAAGCTTCTGTCTCCGCAAGATCCCATCTGGGGCACGTCTTGGTGCCCTGCCAGAGAGGGGATTCGGACACGGAAGGCTTCTCCATCAACACCATGACCTCTCCGATGATGCGTGAGTAGTTCACCATAGACCTACGGGTCCATAGTTAGTAACTAGATGGCTTCTTCTCTCTCTTGGATCTTCAATACAAAGTTCTCCATGATCTTCATGGAGATCTATCCGATGTAATCTTCTTTTGCGGTGTGTTTGTCGAGATCCGATGAATTGTGGATTTATGATCAGATTATCTATGAATCTTATTTGAGTTTCTTCTGATCTCTCTTATGCATGATTTCATATCCTTGTAATTCTCTTCGAGTTGTGGGTTTTGTTTGGCCAACTAGATCTATGATTCTTGCCATGAGAGAAGTGCTTGGTTTTGGATTCATACCGTGTGGTGATCTCACCAAGTGACACAAGGGTTAGCAAGGCACGTATCGTGTTGTTGCCATCAAGGGTAAAAAGTGTTGGGGAATGTCGCATGGGAAACAAAAAATTTCCTACGCGCACGAAGACCTATCATGGTGATGTTCATCTACAAGAGGGGATGAGCGATCTACGTACCCTTGTAGATCGTACAGCAGAAGCGATTAGAGATCGCGGTTGATGTAGTGGAACGTCCTCACGTCCCTCGATCCGCCCCGCGAACAATCCCGCGATCAGTCCCACGATCTAGTACCGAACGGACGGCACCTCCGCGTTCAGCACACGTACAGCTCGACGATGATCTCGGCCTTCTTGATCCAGCAAGAGAGACGGAGAGGTAGAAGAGTTCTCCGGCAGCGTGACGGTGCTCCGGAGGTCGGTGATGATCTTGTCTCAGCAGGGCTCCGCCCGAGCTCCGCAGAAACGTGATCTAGAGGAAAAACTATGGAGGTATGTGGTCGGGCAGCCGTGAGAAAAGCGTCTCAAATCAGCCCTAAAACCTCCGTATATATAGGTGGGAGGGAGGGGAGGAGGCAGCCTCAAAACCCAAAGGTTTGGCCGAAATTGGAGGTGGAGGAGTCCTACTCCAATCCTACTTGGAGTAGGATTCCACCTTCCCACTTGGAAACTCTTTCCACCTTGTGTTTTTTCCTTCTCAAACCTTATGGGCCTTAGTGGGAACTTATTCCAGCCCACTAGGGGCTGGTTTATCTCTTCCCATAGCCCATGAGACCCCTTGGGGCGTGACACCCCTCCCGATGGTCCCCGGCACCCCTCCCGGCACTCCCGGTACACTACCGATGAGCCCGAAACTTTTCCGGTAATGCCCGGAAACTTTCCGGTAACCAAATGAGGTCATCCTATATATCAATCTTCGTCTCCGGACCATTCCGGAAACCCTCGTGACGTCCGTGATCCCATCCGGGACTCCGAACAACATTCGGTAACCAACCATATAACTCAAATACGCATAAAACATCGTCGAACCTTAAGTGTGCAGACCCTGCGGGTTCGAGAACTATGTAGACATGACCCGAGAGACTCCTCGGTCAATATCCAATAGCGGGACCTGGATGCCCATATTGGATCCTACATATTCTACGAAGATCTTATCGTTTGAACCTCAGTGCCAAGGATTCGTATAATCCCGTATGTCATTCCCTTTGTCCTTCGGTATGTTACTTGCCCGAGATTCGATCGTCAGTATCCGTATACCTATTTCAACCTCGTTTACCGGCAAGTCTCTTTACTCGTTCCGTAATACAAGATCCCGCAACTTACACTAAGTTACATTGCTTGCAAGGCTTATGTGTGATGTTGTATTACCGAGTGGGCCCTGAGATACCTCTCCGTCACACGGAGTGACAAATCCCAGTCTTGATCCATACTAACTCAACTAACACCTTCGGAGATACCTGTAGAGCATCTTTATAGTCACCCAGTTACGTTGCGACGTTTGATACACACAAAGCATTCCTCCGGTGTCAGTGAGTTATATGATCTCATGGTCATAGGAATAAATACTTGACACGCAGAAAACAGTAGCAACAAAATGACACGATCAACATGCTACGTCTATTAGTTTGGGTCTAGTCCATCACATGATTCTCCTAATAATGTGATCCCGTTATCAAGTGACAACACTTGCCTATGGCCAGGAAACCTTGACCATCTTTGATCAACGAGCTAGTCAACTAGAGGCTTACTAGGGACAGTGTTTTGTCTATGTATCCACACAAGTATTGTGTTTCCAATCAATACAATTATAGCATGGATAATAAACGATTATCATGAACTAAGAAATATAATAATAACTAATTTATTATTGCCTCTAGGGCATATTTCCAACAGTCTCCCACTTGCACTAGAGTCAATAATCTAGTTCACATCACCATGTGATTCCAACGAATCCAACACCCATATAGTTATGGGGTCTGATCACGTCTTGCTCGTGAGAGAGGTTTTAGTCAACGGTTCTGAAACTTTCAGATCCGTGCGTTCTTTACAAATCTTTATGTCATCTTATAGATGCTGCTACTACGTGCTATTCGGAAATACTCCAAATATCTACTCTACTATACGAATCCGTTTCACTACTCATAGTTATTCGGATTAGTGTCAAAGCTTGCATCGACGTAACCCTTTACGACGAACTCTTTAACCACCTCCATAATCGAGAAAAATTCCTTAGTCCATTAGTTACTAAGGATCAATTTCGACCGCTGCTAGTGATTCAATCATGGATCACTCTCTGTACCTCTCAACATACTTTGAGTCAAGGCACACTTCAGGTGCGGTACACAGTATGGCATACTTTAGATTCTACGGCTAAGGCATAGAAGACGACCTTCGTCTATTCTCTTTATTCTGCCGTGGTCGGGTTTTGAGTCTTACTCAAATTCACACCTCACAACGCAACCAAGAACTCCTTCTTTGCTGGTCTATTTTGAACTCTTTCAAAAACTTGTCAAGGCATGCATCTTGTTGAAACTTCTATTAAGCGCTTTCGATCTATCTCCATAGATCTTTGATGCTCAACGTTCAAGTAGCGTAATCCAGGTACTCCTTTGAAAACTTCTTTCAAACAACCTTGTATGCTTTACATAAATTCTACATTACTTCTGATCCACAATATGTCAACCACATATACCTATCAGAAATTCTATAGTGCTCCCACTCACTTCTTTGGAAATACAAGTTTCTCATAAACCTTGTACAAACCCAAAATCTTTGATCATCTCATCAAAGTGTATATTCCAACTCCGAGATGCTTGCACCAGTCCATTGAAGGATCACTGGAGCTTGCATACTTGTTAGTATCTTTAGGATCGTCAAAACCTTCTGGTTGAATCACATACAATGTTTGCTCAAGGAAACCGTCGAGAAAACAATGTTTTGACATCCTACGTGCAATATTTCATAAATAATGCATCAACAACTAACATAATTCCAACAGACCTTTAGCATCGCTACGAGTGAGAAAGTCTCATCATAGTCAACTGTTTGATCTTGTCGAAAACATCTTTGCGACAAGTCGAGCTTTTCTTAATAGTGACTTATCACCATCATCGTCTGTCTTCTTTTAAAGATCCATCTTTACTCAATAGTCTTATGACCATCAAGTAGTTCTTTCAAAGTCTACACTTTGTTTTATACATGGATCCTCTCTCGGATTTCATGGCTTCCAGCCATTTGTCAGAATCTGGGCCCACCATCGCTTTCTCCATAACTCGTAGGTTCACTGTTGCTCAACAACATGACCTCCAAGACAGGGTTACCGTACCACTCTGTAGTAGTATGCGACCTTGTCAACCTACGAGGCTTGTAGTAACTTGATCCGATGCTTGATGATCACCATCATCTGCTTCCACTTCAATTGGTGTAGGCGCCACAGGAACAACTTCCTGCACCCTGCTACACACTGGTTGAAGTGATGGTTCAATAACCTCATCAAGTTCTACTACCCTCCCACTCAATTCTTTCGAGAGAAACCTTTCCTCGAGAAAGGATCCGTTTCTAGAAACAAACACTTTGCTTTCGGATCTGAGATAGGAGATGTACCCAACTGTTTTGGATATCCTATGAAGATGCATTTATCCGCTTTGGGTTCGAGCTTATCAGACTGAAACTTTTTCACATAAGTGTCGAAGCCCCAAACTTTCAAGAAACGACAGTTTAGATTTCTCTAAACCTCAGTCTATACTGTGTCATCTCAACGGAAATACGCGGTGCCCTATTTAAAGTGAGTGCGGTTGTCTCTAATGCATAACCCATAAATGATAGTGGTAATTCGATAAGAGACATCATAGTATGCACCATACCAAATAGTGCGTGGCTATGACGTTCAGACACATCATCACACTATGATGTTCCAGGTGGCATGAACTGCGAAACAATTTCCACATTGTCTTAACTGCGTACCAAAACTCATAACTCAGATATTCATTTCCATGATCATATCGTAGACAGTTTATCCTCTTGTTACGACGAACTTCACTCTGAAACGGAATTGAACTTTTCAACATTTCAGACTTGTGATTCATTAAGTAAATACTCCTGTATCTACTCAAATCGTCAGTGAAGTAAGAACATAATGATATCCACTACGTGCCTCAGCACCCATTGGACTGCATACATCAAAATGTATCACTTTCAACAAGTTACTATCTTATTTCATCTCAATGAAAACAAGGCCTTGCTCATGTGGTATGATTTGCATGTCACTAGTGATTCGAAATCAGGTGAGTAAAAAGATCCATCAGCATGGAGCCTCTTCATGCAATTTATACTAACATGACTTAAGCGGCAGTGCCACAAGTAAGTGGTACTATCATCATCAACTTGTATCTTTTGGCACCAATATCATGAACATGTGTAACACTACGATCGAGATTCAATAAACCATTGAAGGTGATTATTCAAGAAAATAGAGTAACCATTATTCTCTTTAAATGAATAATCGTATTGCAATAAACACGATCCAATCATGTTCATGTTTAACGCAAGCACGAAATAACAATTATTTAGGTTTAACACCAATCCCGATGATAGAGGGAGCGTGCGACGTTTGATCATATCAATCTTGGAAACACTTCCAACACGTATCGTCACCTCGCCTTTAGCTAGTCTCCGTTTATGCCGTAGCTTTCATTTCGCGTCACTAATCACTTAGCAACTGAACCGGTATCCAATACCCTCGTGCTACTAGGAGTACTAGTAAAGTACACATCAACATCATGTATATCAAATACACTTCTTTCGACTTTTGCCAGCCATCTTATCTACCAAGTATCTTGAGTTGCTCCGCCTCAGTGATTGTTCCCCTCATTACGGAAGCACTTAGTCTCGGGTTTGGGTTTAATATTGGGTCTCTTCATTAGTGCAGCAACTGTTTTGCCGTTTCACGAAGTATCCCTTCTAGCCCTTGCCTTTCTTGAAACTTAGTGGTTTTACAAACCATCAACTATTGACGCTCCTTCTTGATTTCTACTTTCGCAGTGTCAAACATCACGAATCGCTCAAGGATCATTGTATCTATCCTCAATATGTTATAGTTCATCACGAAGCTCTCACAGCTTGGTGGCAGTGTCTTTTGGAGAACCATCACCATCTCATCTGGAAGATTAACTCCCACTTGATTCAAGTGATTGTCGTACTCAAACAATCTGAGCACACGCTCATCGATTGAGCTTTTCTCTTTTACTTTGTGGACAAAGAATCTTGTTGGAGGTCTCGTACCTCTTAACAAGGGCACAAGCATGAAATCATAATTTCATCTCTTTAGAACATCACTTATGTTCCGTGACGTTTTACAACGTTTTCGGCGCCTTGCTTCTAAGCCATTAAGTATCTTGCACTGAACTATTGTGTAGTAATCAGAAACGTGTATGTCGGATGTTCACAGCATCCACAGACGACGCTCGAGGTGCAGCACACCGAGTGGTGCATTAAGGACATAAGCCTTCTATGCAGCAACGAGGACAATCCTTGGTTTTACAGACTCAGTCTGCAAAGTTTGCTACTATCAACTTTCAACTAAATTTTCTCTAGGAACATATAAAAACAGTAGAGCTATAGCGCAAGCTACATCGTAATTCGCAAATACCATTAGACTATGTTCATGACAATTAGTTCAATTAATCATATTACTTAAGAACTCCCACTCAAAAAGTACATCTCTCTAGTCATTTGAGTGGTACATGATCCAAATCCACTATCTCAAGTCCGATCATCACGTGAGTCGAGAATAGTTTCAGTGGTAAGCATCTCTATGCTAATCATATCAACTATACAATTCATGCTCGACCTTTCGGTCTCATGTGTTCCGAGGCCATGTCTGCACATGCTAGGCTCGTCAAGCTTAACCCGAGTGTTCCGCGTGCGCAACTGTTTTGCACCCGTTGTATGTGAACGTTGAGTCTATCACACCCGATCATCACGTGGTGTCTCGAAACGAAGAACTGTAGCAACGGTGCACAGTCGGGGAGAACACAATTTCGTCTTGAAATTTTAGTGAGAGATCACCTCATAATGCTACCGTCGTTCTAAGCAAAATAAGGTGCATAAAAGGATTAACATCACATGCAATTCATAAGTGACATGATATGGCCATCATCACGTGCTTCTTGATCTCCATCACCAAAACACCGGCACGATCTTCTTGTCACCGGCGTCACACCATGATTTCCATCATCATGATCTCCATCAACGTGTCGCCATCGGGGTTGTCGTGCTACTCATGCTATTACTACTAAAGCTACGTCCTATCAAAATAGTAAACGCATCTGCAAGCACAAACGTTAGTTATAAAGACAACCCTATGGCTCCTGCCGGTTGCCGTACCATCGACGTGCAAGTCGATATTTCTATTACAACATGATCATCTCATACATCCAATATATCACATCACATCGTTGGCCATATCACATCACAAGCATACCCTGCAAAAACAAGTTAGACGTCCTCTAATTTTGTTGTTGCAAGTTTTACGTGGTGACCGGGGGTATCTAGTAGGATCGCATCTTACTTACGCAAACACCACAATGGAGATATATGAGTTGCTATTTAACCTCATCCAAGGACCTCCTTGGTCAAATCCGATTCAACTAAAGTTGGAGAAACCGTCACTTGCCAGTCATCTTTGAGCAAAGGGGGTTACTCGTAACGATGAAACCAGTCTCTCGTAAGCGTACGAGTAATGTCGGTCCAAGCCGCTTCAATCCAACAATACCGCGGAATCAAGAAAAGACTAAGGAGGGCAGCAAAACGCACATCACCGCCCACAAAACCTTTTGTGTTCTACTCGAGAAGACATCTACGCATGAACCTAGCTCATGATGCCACTGTTGGGGAATGTCGCATGGGAAACAAAAATTTTCCTACGCGCACGAAGACCTATCATGGTGATGTTCATCTACGAGAGGGGATGAGCGATCTACGTACCCTTGTAGATCGTACAGCAGAAGCGATTAGAGATCGCGGTTGATGTAGTGGAACGTCCTCACGTCCCTCGATCCGCCCCGCGAACAATCCCGCGATCAGTCCCACGATCTAGTACCGAACGGACGGCACCTCCGCGTTCAGCACACGTACAGCTCGACGATGATCTCGGCCTTCTTGATCCAGCAAGAGAGACGGAGAGGTAGAAGAGTTCTCCGGCAGCGTGACGGCGCTCCGGAGGTCGGTGATGATCTTGTCTCAGCAGGGCTCCGCCCGAGCTCCGCAGAAACGTGATCTAGAGGAAAAACTATGGAGGTATGTGGTCGGACAGCCGTGAGAAAAGCGTCTCAAATCAGCCCTAAAACCTCCGTATATATAGGTGGGAGGGAGGGGAGGAGGCAGCCTCAAAACCCAAAGGTTTGGCCGAAATTGGAGGTGGAGGAGTCCTACTCCAATCCTACTTGGAGTAGGATTCCACCTTCCCACTTGGAAACTCTTTCCACCTTGTGTTTTTTCCTTCTCAAACCTTATGGGCCTTAGTGGGAACTTATTCCAGCCCACTAGGGGATGGTTTATCTCTTCCCATAGCCCATGAGACCCCTTGGGGCGTGACACCCCTCCCGATGGTCCCCGGCACCCCTCCCGGCACTCCCGGTACACTACCGATGAGCCCGAAACTTTTCCGGTAATGCCCGGAAACTTTCCGGTAACCAAATGAGGTCATCCTATATATCAATCTTCGTCTCCGGACCATTCCGGAAACCCTCGTGACGTCCGTGATCCCATCCGGGACTCCGAACAACATTCGGTAACCAACCATATAACTCAAATACGCATAAAACATCGTCGAACCTTAAGTGTGCAGACCCTGCGGGTTCGAGAACTATGTAGACATGACCCGAGAGACTCCTCGGTCAATATCCAATAGCGGGACCTGGATGCCCATATTGGATCCTACATATTCTACGAAGATCTTATCGTTTGAACCTCAGTGCCAAGGATTCGTATAATCCCGTATGTCATTCCCTTTGTCCTTCGGTATGTTACTTGCCCGAGATTCGATCGTCAGTATCCGTATACCTATTTCAACCTCGTTTACCGGCAAGTCTCTTTACTCGTTCCGTAATACAAGATCCCGCAACTTACACTAAGTTACATTGCTTGCAAGGCTTATGTGTGATGTTGTATTACCGAGTGGGCCCCGAGATACCTCTCCGTCACACGGAGTGACAAATCCCAGTCTTGATCCATACTAACTCAACTAACACCTTCGGAGATACCTGTAGAGCATCTTTATAGTCACCCAGTTACGTTGCGACGTTTGATACACACAAAGCATTCCTCCGGTGTCAGTGAGTTATATGATCTCATGGTCATAGGAATAAATACTTGACACGCAGAAAACAGTAGCAACAAAATGACACGATCAACATGCTACGTCTATTAGTTTGGGTCTAGTCCATCACATGATTCTCCTAATGATGTGATCCCGTTATCAAGTGACAACACTTGCCTATGGCCAGGAAACCTTGACCATCTTTGATCAACGAGCTAGTCAACTAGAGGCTTACTAGGGACAGTGTTTTGTCTATGTATCCACACAAGTATTGTGTTTCCAATCAATACAATTATAGCATGGATAATAAACGATTATCATGAACTAAGAAATATAATAATAACTAATTTATTATTGCCTCTAGGGCATATTTCCAACAAAAAGATGGGGTTTTTTTCATTGGTTTGAGATTATCCCTCTACATCATGTCATCTTGCTTAAAGCGTTACTCTATTCGTCATGAACTCAATACACTTGATGCATGCTGGATAGCGGTCGATGTGTGGAGTAATAGTAGTAGATGCGGAAAGTATCGGTCTACTTGTCTCGGACGTGATGCCTATATGCTAGATCATTGCCTTAGATATCGTCATGACTTTGCGCGGTTCTATCAATTGCTCGACAGTAATTTGTTCACCCACCGTGATATTTGCTATGATGAGAGAAGCCTTTAGTGAACACTATGGCCCCGAGGGTCTACTCCACACCATATTTTCAGCCTTACACTTTTTACTTCGCTGCACTTTCCGCCTTCAGATCTCACTTTTGCAAACAGTCTTGAAGGGATTGACAACCCCTTTGAAGCGTTGGGTGCAAGTTGTTTGTTTTTGCGCAGGTACTTTGGACTTGACGAGGCCCTCCTTTTGGTTCGATACCTTGGTTCTCAAACTGAGGGAAATACTTACTGCTCCTGCGTTGCATCACCCTTTCCTCTTCAAGGGAAAAACCAACACAAATCAGAGAAGTAACAAGAGGAATTCCTACGCGCCAGGGAAGGACTTTTGTTGCCGTAGCAAGCCCCCTCAATGCAACCGGAAGCAACTGCGTCATAATCACGTGACAATCATGAGACTTCAGGTTCTGGAATTTTTTCTCTGCCATATTTACTATTCCCTTTATATTAGACGAGAAGCCAGCGGGGACCTTCATACTGCTCTGACATTCAAAAAAATTCCTTCTCTCCTTTGGTAAGAGCGTAGCTACTTAAGTATTGACGCCCTTTATCAGTCTTCTTGTCGTATGGGTCTTTCATATGTTGCTGCTCCTCCCGTGCTTCTGTGGTATCTTTTGACTTCCCATACACGCCCAGGAAGCCTAGCAGGTTCACGCAAAGATTCTTCGCCATGTGCATCACGTCGATTGAAGACCGGACCTCTAGGTGTTTCCAATAGGGTAGCTCCCAAAATAAAGATTTCTTTTTCCACATGGGCACGTGTCCGGTAACGTTGTCTTTCGGAACAGATTGACCACCAGGACCCTTTCCAAAGATTACTATTTGATCCAAATCCTTGACCATAGGCAATAACTCATCACCAGTAGGGAGGTTAGGCTTCTTGTGGCGATCTGCCTCACCGTTGAAATGCTTGCCTTTCTTTCTTACGGGATGATTGGTCGATAGAAATTGACGACACCCCAGGTAGACAACCTTCTTAGATTTTTCCAAATATGTACCTTTAGTCTTATCTAAATAGTGTGTGCATGCATTGTATCCCTTGTTTGACTGTCCTGAAATGTTACTAAGAGCAGGCCAATCATTGATGGTTCGAACAACAATGCTCGTAGGTCAAATTCCTGATGTTTGTGCTCATCCCACACACGTACACCTGGTTTGGCCCACAACTGCAAAAGTTCATCAACTAATCGTCTTAGGTACACATCAATGTTGTTGCCGGGTTGCTTCGGTCCTTGGATGAGCACTGGCATCATAATGAACTTCCGCTTCATGCACAACCAAGGAGGAAGGTTGTAGATACATAAAGTCACGGGCCAGGTGTTGTAACTGCAGCTCTGCTCCCCAAAAGGATTCATGCCGTCTGTACTTAGACCAAGCCATAAGTTCCTTGGGTCATCTGCAAAGTCCGGCCACTCCCTCTCGATTTTCCTCTACTGCGACCCATCTGCGAGGTGTCTCAACTTTTTCCCGTCTTTCTTATGCTCGTCTTTGTGCCATCGCATCAACTTTGCATGCTCATTGTTTCTGAACAAACGTTTCAACTGTGGTATTATAGGAGCATACCACATAACCTTAGCAGGAACCTTCTTCCGGTGGGGCTCGTCATCGCCCTCAACATCACCAGGGTCATCCGGCCTGATCTTGTACCGACTTGCAGTGCATACCGTGCATTTATCCATATTCTCGTACTTCTCACCATGGTACAGGATGCAGTCATTAATGCATGCATGTATCTTCTGCACATCTAATCCAAGAGGGCAGGTAGCCTTGTTTGCTTCGTACGTAGTCTCGGGCAATTCGTTATCCTTTGGAAGCTTCGGCTTCAATATTTTCAGTAACTTCTCAAATCCCTTATCAGATAAACCAGTTTCTGCCTTCCATTTCAACAGTTCCAGTGTGGTACCGAGCTTTGTGCTGCCATCTTCGCAATTTGGGTACAACAACTTTTTATGATCCTTTAGCATGGCCTCCAACTTCAGCTTCTCCTTTTCTGTATCGCATTCTCTCTTTGCATCAGAAATTACCCGACCAAGACTATCAGCGGGCTCATCTGATGCCGGTTGTTCTTCACCTCCTTCTTCTTCATTGTCTTCCATTGTAGTATCACCGTGTTCTTTAGTGAACATAGGATAGTTGTCATCATCATCTTCTTCTTCATTGTCTTCCATCGTAACCCCTCTTTCTCCGTGCATGGTCCAACAATAATATGAGGGCATGAAACCTTTCTGAAGCAAGTGGAGACGAATGGTTTTCGAGCTAGAGTACTCCTTCACCTTTAGACAGCCAACACATGGACAAGGCATAAAATGATTCACTTTGTTTGCCTTAGCCACATCAATAAATTTATGCAGGCCTGCAATAAATCTGGAAGTGCGTCGTTCGCCGTACATCCATCGCTTCCGTGCATCGATCCGGCATCATACATGAATAGTGAAATGACCACCGTACATTGACACATGCAATATTTTTTTATCAATTACACATGAAGAAAGTTGCTAACATCGGGAGAGGATACCATTTCGTGTGAACTTTAGTGTGACTCGGGCATTAATTAGTCCCGGTTCGTAATATACTCCGAAGTGCGTCGGTCACCGTACATCCATTAGCGGTTCATCTCTATTATGAAACTAAGTATATCAAAAAACCATTGCAGAACATCATGAATAAAGAAATGACCAAATTAATACAAGTTCATCATCACATTAAAACCAAAGCTCAGTAGTGATCAAACGTTATTATTGAAAAAATAAATACATAAAGTTCTCTTATGAAACAACACACAACTATGTAAAACATTTAAATGCAACAACAAATGCGATCAAAATCGCAACTAAGGTAACAATTGACCCAGCAGCATAATGATACCAAGCCTCTTTAGCAATGACATATTTTCTAATATTTCTAATCTTCAAGCGCATTTCATCCATCTTCGAGCGCATTGCATCTATCTTCAAGCGTTGTGCATCCATCTTCAACAACATCGCATCGATCTTCATCTTGCGATCATTGATGACATCGGCGACATGCAACTCCAATTCCATATTCTTGTCCTCAATTTTTCCTTGAAGTATTTGTTTTCTTTTTCAACCAAATTTAACTTCTCGAGAAGAATTTCTATGTGGGTTGGAATTTCCGGTTCAACTACCTCCTAGATTAAAAAATATATGTCACGTTGGTCGTCATAATTGTCATAAACAATAAATAAAACAAATAGTTATAAAAGATAATATATACCACATCCGAATCATAGACAGGACGAGGGCCGAGGGAGGCGGATACCAAAACCATCATGCTATATAATAACAGAAAATAATAAAAGTAAGTAATTTATACAAGTATGTATCTAAATCATACAAGTAAGAATTTTTTTTCTTTTAAAAAGAAGACAAGAACAAGAGGCTCACCACCGTGGTGCTCGCGACGAGATTGGCGCGAGGCGATCGACAACAGTGAGGACGGGCACGGGACGGCACCCTACCCATGTGCAGACTCTAAGAAGTTAATTTGAGCATTTCAAATGAGCTAAACTAGCAGTGACACATGAAAGGATGAAGTAGCTAACCTTTTAAAACACTTGTGGAGTTGGTGTACGGCCAAACGTAGACAAATATTGAGGAAAATGAAGTTTGGAGGTCGAGTTTGGAGAGGACAAAGCTTAACTAGTGTGGCTCGGACATTTCATCGAACACGTCAAGTGCATGAACTAGAGTGGCAAGGGTGGCATATGGCATGGGCACACTTTAGCCAAAACACACAGAGAGTGGGCAGGTGCGACGGTATATATAGGCAGAACTCTAGTCCCGATTTTTCTCTAAAACCGGGACTAATAGCCTTCCTTTAGTCCCAGTTCGTGCCACAAACCAGGACTAATGATCCCTGGCATGCCACATAAAAGTCGCTGGATCTTTAGTCCCCGGTTTTTCCCTAAACCAGGACTAGTGAGGTGAACAGAACCGAGACCAATGCCCCGGCAAACCGAACCAGGACCAATGACTGTCATTGGTCCCGGTTTTAATTTGAACCGGGACTAATGGTCTTTCGGCCCTCGGCTGAAAAATTCTTTTTCTAATAGTGACATCGAATACTTGACGCTCGAAGATCAACAGGGTCAAACCACCTTTATTCCGGCCGAGTCAACATCTCCCAGGCCATCGACCGGTTGCAGAGGAGAAGACGAACGTGCCGACCGCGCTGGTCATCCGGCGTTGCGCGAGTGGCAGCAAACATTCAAACGAAACTTCCTAGAAACCATGTTCGAGAGTTTTGAGAAACCCTGGGGAAAATGGGCGCAAGGCAGATCTTGTTGTGGTGTGGTCCATTGATAGGGGGATGCAAGAGTTCGTGAGCCTCGTCGAGGCGGTGGCCAGTGCCGTTGGCCCTTGGGGTGCTTGCAGGAGGCTCGGGAAAGAAGAGAGCAAAAAGGCTCACCGTGTCCGATGAATTTTGCTCGATGGCGGTTGTACAGAACTGATGAAAACGACAGCGAAGTGTCGTCTTTTGGTGGTCTTCGCCCAACGAATCGTGTTGGAGGATGAGCATGATGTGGTGGATCCTGTGGACATGACCGCAAGTTGTGGGGCGGCCATTGGCCACGAACTTGCTCGCCGGTGGCCATGACAATGCTCTTTTTGTGTGTGAGAGAAATAAAAACGGAGGGAAAAGGAGAGAGGTGCCCTATTTCACATCATCTGCTACGACAAAAAATGATTTGGTGCCCAAAAACCTTCTCTCTCTTACCTAATTTTATTGGTGTTCTATTTTGCATCATTTTTTGGAGATGCTCTTAGGGTTCTCGGTCAACCTCCCCTCTCTAGGCCCACCACTTGCTGTTGTCTTGAGCAGGCAGCAAAACGATGGCCATGTAACATCCCGAAGTTTGTGAAACATGTGATGAAGAGTGTTGTTTTGCATCATGTTTAAATTCAAATTGAAAAGTAGGCGAATTTAAAACCTCAAATAAACTTTGTAAATGCACTACATATTATAGTGTAACCTAAATGTCCTTAAAAAATCAAGAAACTTATGTGGGAGCTTCGTGTATACGTTAGGAAGCCTGACCACCCCCCCCCCCCCACCCCACACACACACACCCTAATATTCCATGAATTACGAATGACTTGAACCTTGCCAACTAAATTTCTTCAAGCAATTCTTTTCCAAGAAGTTCAACTCATGAAAATATTCAAATTGTTTTGAAATTATAGGAGGAGAGTTACTGAACTAAAGTTGCAAAAAAAATTTAAATAGTTGTGGAAATAAACCCATAAAAAAAATTCTACATAGTCTCAATTAGATTTGAACAATTGAAATTATATTTAATATTATAAAAACAGAATATATATATTTTAATTATTAGCTGATTGAAATTGTTGTTTCTAAATCAACCAAGATGTATAATGTGAGATCTAAGGGTGTGGCTAGGTCTCAGCCGATTGAGATTTAACCAAGTCTCAATCGACTCAGAATTAGTAAAGTCTCAATCAAGTAACATTACTTACAAAAGAAAAAGAAAAGTGAAAAAAAAATCTGCACGGATCTTAATGTAAGATCTCATAATTGTATCATCGACTGAGACTTAATGAAGTCACCGTCGACTAAGAGCATCTCCAACCGTTCGCCCCCCCCCCCCCCCTCCCCCAAGGGCATTTTTAGGCAAAAATTAGCGCCTCTTGGGGGCTCGTCGGCGCTATTTTTAGGATGGGGGGCCCTAGCTCCCAGTCGCCCCCCCCCCCCAAGTTCACCCCCCAGCCGCCGAGTTCCAACTCAATATTTATCACATAGATCAATTCAAATAAAATAGTTTAACAAAACAAGCTCATAATTTGAACACAAATTAGGACACATCGAACTAGGTGTTGCCCTTGAGCCTCCATAGGTGATCCACCAGATCGTTCTACAGTTCTTGATGCGCCTATGGGTCTGGGATCTCCTGACTCATATTGAGGAAGGCAATCCATGTTGTCAGTACGTGGTGATCAACATCTGCAAGAGGACTTTGCCTGAAATATGGTTCAGTGTCAAACACTGGCTCGTCCTACTCACTCTCAATGATCATTTTGTGCAAGATGACACAACAATGCATCACCTCTCATATCTAAGATTTCGACCAGGTCAGAGCATGGTACAGGACAACAGCAAATCGTGATTGGAGCACTCCAAATGCTGGCTCGACATCCTTCCTACAAGCCTCCTGACACTTAGCAAAGTATGACTTCCCTCCTGGCACAAGGTTTGAAATAGTCTTCACAAATGTTGACCATCTTGGATAGATGACATCTACTAGGTAGTATCCTTTGTTGTAGTGGCGCTCATTGACCTCGAAGTTCATCGGAGAAGCATGACCTTCAGCAAGCTTGGCAAAAACATCCGAGCACCGCAGGACGGTATCGGCATGACATCGGAAAGGAAATGGCGTTCTGCCGCACATGGGTCGAATCTGGGCGGAAAAGGAAATTCTCGCCTGATAGTGGTGGTCCACAGGCCACTTTCCCTTCCGCCGGGCAAAAAAGGCAATTCTCGCCTGATAGTGGTGGTCCACGGGCTACTTTCCCTTTCGTTGAAGCCCCCAAATATCCTCCAGCATGTTGGGTTCGGCCTGGGATTGTCGGTCCGAAAAGGCCCGAACCTGCGAAATTCGGCGTCCTATGGGCGTAACTCGGAAAACAAATTGCGCCGGTGGATAAAACGATGGAGGGGGAAGGGGGCTGTGTTGGGGTGCGGCTGCAGATGCTCTAAGATTTAGCAAGACTATATACATGAGAAGAAAACGTGAACATAAAATATGCAACCGTTCAGTTGCACATGGAAAACAAGTAAGTGACATATGATTTTGAATACAACCAACTTGGAACAATAGAAATAGGGAAACATTTCCCTCCAACAGGCCGGCCAAACGCACTTCCTGTCACGCGCGAGGGATCCTACGGCCGTATCTTTGCTTCGCGTCCGCGTAGAATGCAGGCACTGGTGGCCCCAACACACATGTATCTCCCTTATCCTTATCTTATCACCTTAGATTAGTTCTCCTCCACACATTCCTCTCCATCTTCTTTTTCCTAACCTATCACCGTGGTCTCTCATCCCCAATGAACCGCAGAAGATACGCCATAAATGAGAACTCGAACCGCTATACTTTTTTCTCTCCCACACAATGCGTCGCCCCAGCACATCCTCATCATCGTCCGTTAGGTAGCATACTATGTCGTCGCATCGCGAGGCACATCAAGATGCTCTACAAGACATTGTCATCGACATCGAGCAGGAGGCAGGTCGGGCCATTCCACAGCCAGCACCCTCCCGTGGATAATTGCATCCTCGTCCTCAATGAGGACTGTTCGGGAATGTAGCATGGGAAACAAAAAATTTCCTATGCACACGAAGACCTATCATGGTGATGATCATCTACAAGAGGGAGATCGGATCTATATACCCTTGTAGATCACTAAGTGTCGTGGTTTTGTCATGGCAGATGTCCTCGTGAGAGAACTTTAGGTGTGAGGCCATCGCAACCATGTGGCGGCTTGAAGGGGTTGGTCGGAATCGAGAGACGCGAGTTTACCCAGGTTCGGCCCCTCCGATGGAGGTAAAAGCCTACGTCTTGCTTGTGTTTCATTGATCAAGATGATGATCTCGATTACAAGGGTGCAGACTCGCCACCTCTAATCTCGTGGGTGTCTAATCTGTCTATCTCATGATTTGTCTTGTCTAGACCTAACTTGTGTCTCCTGTCCCTCTTGGGGCGCCTTACCCCTCCTTATATAGGTGGAAGGGGTAGGTTTACATGTAGAGTCCTACTAGGAGTAGGAACAGGACTAGTCTCTCTTGAATCCTAATCCGGGTCTTGTTTCCTTCTTGTGGGAGTCTTTCTTCTTGGGCCTTCTCTTGTGAGTCGGCCCTCCTGGCCTCTCTATGAGTCGCCTTATGCCAGGGTGCACGCTGGGCCTTGGGCCTTTGTCATTTATCTAAGTCGCCTGTGGGGACAAGTATGAGTCGCCCGCCAGGTCAATGCTGAGTCGCCGATGAATCGCCAAGTCCTTTGGCGGGTCATACTCCAAGCCGGGTTACACTGCGGGGTATATCCCCGACACTAAGCGTGAAGCATTAAGAAATGTGGTTGATGTAGTGGAACGTCTTCGCGATCCAAATTGCCGCCGTCCCACGATCTGTCCCGTTCTAGCACCGAACGAACGGCACCTCCGCGTTCAGCACACGTACAGCTCGATGGCGATCTCCGCCTTCTTGATCCAGCAAGAGAGACAGAGAAGTAGATGAGTTCTCCGGCAGCGTGACGGCGCGCCGGTGATGGTGGTGATCTATTCCTGCAGGGCTTCGCCTAAGCACCGCAGAAATCCGATCTAGAGGAAGAACTACAAACTAGAGGAGAGGGTAGCACGTGGTTGAAATTGTCTCTCAAAAACCCTCAAACCTCTAGTATACATAGGAGGAAGTAGGGGCTAGGCTTGCGCACCAAGGGAGACTCCCCTGGGCTCGGCCGAACTTGGAGAGGAGTCCTCCTCCTCCAATCCTACTTGGATTAGGACTCCTCCCCAAGTTGTCTACCTCCTTTAGTTTTTCCACCTTTTGCTTTCTTTGGTTGACTAGTCAGCCCATCAAGGACAGTTGCGCCACCATCAAGTCCATGTGGCCCCCTTGGGGAGTGGTGGGCCCACCTAGTGGATCCCCGGTACCCATTCGTCACACCCGGTAGACTGCCGGCAATGCCCGAAATCCTTCCAGAATCCAAATACCAACTTCCTATATATAAATCTTCGTTTAAGGACCATTACGAAACTCCTCGTGACGTCCGGGGTCTCATCCGAGACTCCGAACAAAACTTCGGTCAACAGCACCTATAACTCAACTATACCGAAATGTCACCGAACATTAAGTGTGCAGACCCTGCCGGTTCGAGAACTATGTAGACATGACCTGAGACACTCTCTGGACAATATCCAATAGCGGAACCTGGATGTCCATATTGGATCCTACATATTCTACGAAGATCTTATCGGTTGAACCTCTATGTCAAGGATTCATATAATCATGTATACCATTCCCTTTGTACTTTGGTATGTTACTTGCCCGAGATTCGATCGTCGGTATCTCCATACCTATTTAAATCTCGTTACCGGCAAGTCTCTTTACTCGTTCCTTAATAGAAGATCCTGTGACTAAATCTTTAGTCACATTGCTTGCAAGGCTTGTATGTGATGTTGTATTACCGAGTGGGCCTCGAGATACCTCTCCGTCACACGGAGTGACAAATCCCGATCTTGATCCATGCTAACTCAACGGACTCCTTCGTAGATGCCTGTAGAGTATCTTTATAATCACCCAGTAACGTTGCGACGTTTGGTACACACAAGGCATTCCTCTGGTGTCAGTGAGTTACATGATCTCATGGTCATGGGAATGAATACTTAACATGCAGAAAACAATAGCAACAAAATGACACGATCATATGCTACGTTTATAGTTTGGGTCTTGTCCATCACATCTTTCTCCTAATGATGTGATCCCGTCATCAAGTGACAACACTTGTCTATGGCTAGGAAACCTTAAGAATCCTTGATCAACATGCTAGTCAACTAGAGACTCACTAGGGACATAGTTTTGTCTATATATCCACACATGCATTTATGTTCCATTCAATACAGTTATAGCATGGATAATAAAAGATTATCTTGAAACCGGAATTATAAAAATAACTATTTTATTATTGCCTCTAGGCCATATTTCCAACAAGGACGAGAAGGACGACATGTTGAAGAAGCAGAAGAAATGGGTAAAGGAGATGTGGGGGTGTAGTGGCTGAGCTTCATGGGGGCCAAAGGGGGTCGGTGCCCCCCCCCTATTCTAGAAAAACTATTAAGTGTGTCCCTAATATTATTAAAATTGAATAATAAAGTTTATCCACTGTGTTGGTGGCTTATGTTGTTGGTGTCTTTGGTGGCGACGATCGCGTAATCAGTAATGAATCTTCCGAGAGGGTTCTGGCAGGATGACAAGGCCTGGCCACATGAAGATGATGTGGGTGACCCAGTGATTGGCTACGAGTTCCCGGATAGTTATGTGTGCTTCAAAGACGGCATGGAAATTACTACGATGCATGTATTATCTTGCCAAGAACTGGTGGTGCTGCGAGGTTGCAACAAAACAGGTGGACAAACGCAGAAAGATGTGTGCTTCAAAGACGGCACGGAAATTACTACGATCCATCTACCATGTTGCCAAGAACTGGTGGTGCTACGAGGTTGCAACGAAACAGGCGGATGAACGCAGGAAGAGAGCGACAAAGCGAAAGCGCGCCCTTGTTGTGTGTGTTGGGCGCAATGATAACCTTCTGGCTATTACTCATATATCAAGTAGAAGGCATCAGTTCGTTGCTACTATCTGACATCATTCTCCGGCTCCCTGGTACATTAGCAATATAGAGTACAATAAACATTGTTTAGCTTCACATAAATTCTTTCACTCGATTTAAAATATTGAACATCAATTTTGATGAAAATCAATTGGGATTCATTCATTTTTTTCGTCCAACTACAAGTTGACAGGTTCAAAACATAAGTGTCATTGTGTAATGTATGCCCCTTTGTCCTCTTTTGTCCCGCCTCACCTTTTTCTATTAATGAGCGCATAAAATTGTCAAATGTATTGAAGTGATCCCAAAGAAATCAGAAAAGGGGGTCAAAAAAGAACAACCTAAAGTAAATGGGTCACTCCACTTGTTCTAATAGAATAGAGAAAAAGGTCAAAAATGAATGAACCAGACACCTCAACTTGGGGGACAACTTCTTCCAAGATGTGAGGGACAAACCTGAAGGAAATCTCACCTCTCTTCGTCATCAACTATCAGTTAGGCTCGGTTGTTTCTAATTTTTTATTTGTTCACATGGTATGTGTTATTCTTGTGGTGTCATTTTGTTTTGTTTTCCGTTTGAATAAAATTCTTGGATGTGAAAGTTCCAAATAAAAGAGAGTCCTCACATAGCTACTTAGTTGTGTGACTACTCATTGATCTTCACTTATATTTTTTGGAGTAGTCTCTTATTTACTTTCGTTCTTCACTTATATCTAAGATAAATTCATGAGTGAATTGAATATCACAAATCTGAAATTGTCCATGTGCCTTTATGCTAGTAGCAGTTTCACATTGGGTTTAGAAAGTAAAATCTATTCAAGTATGACAATCATAACATTGGGCATACAAGCAATTCATAAAAAATAGTATAAGGAAGAGAAATTTCATATACAATTATAATATCTTGGACATATTTTACGATTGTGAGTACCCATTAATTATTTTCAAACTTGATCAAGTAGTGGATGTTGGACAAGGAAGACAATGTAATGGTTTATTCATAAAGGCACATCCGCGACTACGTCGAGGGAGAGGACGTGAATATATGCAAAGTGCACATGGATCTGAATGTAGCAGACCCGCTGACTAAACCTCTTCCACGGCCAAAGCATGATCAACACCAGAAATGTATGGGTGTTAGATTTATTACAATGTAATTCACATGGTGATCTGAGGGCTAGATTATTGACTCTAGTGCAAGTGGGAGACTGTTGGAATTATGCCCTAGAGGCAACAATAAATATAGTTATTATTATAATTCCTGTATCAAGATAATAGTTTATTATCCATGCTATAATTGTATTGAATGAAGACTCATTTACATGTGTGGATACATAGACAAAACACCGTCCCTAGCATGCCTCTAGTTGGCTAGCCAGTTGATCAATGATAGTCAGTGTCTTCTGATTATGAACAAGGTGTTGTTGCTTGATAACTGGATCACGTCATTGGGAGAATCACGTGATGGACAAGACCCAAACTAAATAGACGTAGCATGTTGATCGTGTCATTTTGTTGCTACTGTTTTCTGCGTGTCAAGTATTTATTCCTATGACCATGAGATCATATAACTCACTGACACCGGAGGAATGCTTTGTGTGTATCAAACGTTGCAACGTAACTGGGTGACTATAAAGATGCTCTACAGGTATCTCTGAAGGTGTTAGTTGAGTTAGTATGGATCAAGACTGGGATTTGTCACTCCGTGTGACGGAGAGGTATCTCGGGGCCCACTCGGTAATACAACATCACACACAAGCCTTGCAAGCAATGTAACTTAGTGTAAGTTGCAGGATCTTGTATTACGGAACGAGTAAAGAGACTTGCCGGTAAACGAGATTGAAATAGGTATGTGGATACTGACGATCGAATCTCGGGCAAGTAACATACCGAAGGACAAAGGGAATGACATACGGGATTATACGAATCCTTGGCACTGAGGTTCAAACGATAAGGTCTTCGTAGAACATGTAGGATCCAATATGGGCATCCAGGTCCCGCTATTGGATATTGACCGAGGAGTCTCTCGGGTCATGTCTACATAGTTCTCGAACCCGCAAGGTCTGCACACTTAAGGTTCGACGTTGTTTTATGCGTATTAGAGTTATATGGTTGGTTACCGAATGTTGTTCGGAGTCCCGGATGAGATCACAGACGTCACGAGGGTTTCCGGAATGGTCCGGAAACGAAGATTGATATATAGGATGACCTCATTTGATTACCGGAAGGTTTTCGGAGTTACCGGGAATGTACCGGGAATGACGAATGGGTTCCGGGAGTTCACCGGGGGGGCAACCCACCCCGGGGAAGCCCATAGGCCTTTGGGGAGACACACCAGCCCTTAGTGGGCTGGTGGGACAGCCCAAAAGGGGCCTATGCGCCAAGGATAAGAAATCAAAGGAAAAAGAAAAAAAAAGGGAGGAGGTGGGAAGGGAGGGGGACTCCCTCCCACCAAACCTAGTCCAACTCGGTTTGGGGGGGGGAGAGTCCTCCCCCTTGGCTCGGCCGACTCCTTGAGGGTCCTTGGACCCCAAGGCAAGGCCCCCCTCCCTCCCACCTATATATACGGAGGTTTTAGGGCTGATTTGAGACAACTTTTGCCACGGCAGCCCGACCACATACCTCCACGGTTTTCCCTCTAGATCGCGTTTCTGCGGAGCTCGGGCGGAGCCCTGCTGAGACAAGGTCATCACCAACCTCCGGAGCGCCGTCACGCTGCCGGAGAACTCTTCTACCTCTCCGTCTCTCTTGCTGGATCAAGAAGGCCGAGATCATCGTCGAGCTGTACGTGTGCTGAACGCGGAGGTGCCGTCCGTTCGGTACTAGATCGTGGGACTGATCGCGGGATTGTTCGCGGGGCGGATCGAGGGACGTGAGGACGTTCCACTACATCAACCGCGTTCTCTAACGCTTCTGCTGTACGATCTACAAGGGTATGTAGATCACTCATCCCCTCTCGTAGATGGACATCACCATGATAGGTCTTCGTGCGCGTAGGAAAATTTTTGTTTCCCATGCGACGTTCCCCAACAATGTTTGCATAGAAGTTATATTGTTATAGATTTTCCAACATGTGGTGCTTGCTCGTAACCTTTTGCTAGCCAAACTTCGTACTAAGTAGAGATACTACTTGTGCATCCAAAAATCCTTGAGCCAAATTTCTTCCACGAGCGTCCACCATACTTACCTATATATGGTATTTCACTTACATTCCAAGTGAATTTGCATGTGTCATCTCTAATAATTCAAATAAACATATGTTTTGTGTGTTCGTATCACTCATGGAGTGACGGGGCGGTCAATATCTTCCATGCTAAGAGGGTTATTCTCATGATGGGTGTTTATTCACTTGTCACTTGACGAGAGAGGCTGGTAAAAAAGGATGTCATGCCTGCATAATACAAAAGTGAAGAAACAAAAACTCCCTCTAGGAAGTTGATTTTTTGGAGGGCACCCAAGTATTCGGCTAGCCATGGAATGTGTTTAAATGGTGGAGGGCAGGGGGTAAAAATGTCAATTTTGCTTGGGAACCGCTATTAGTGTGTTTAGCATGGAAGATATTGAAATTCTTTGTTGTGATGTTGATAGGAAAGGCACACCATCAAGAAATATATTCATCTTTCTTTTAGACATTGAGCTCTCGCACCTTTGCAAATCCCTGCTTCCCTTTGTGAAGGGATATTCTATTTACTTTCATGTTATTTATTTAAATGTTGCTTACTTTTCATGTTGAGTGAACTTCTTATTTCAACATCAATCATTCTCTACTTGGCAAGCATCATGTGTTGGGGAAAGATCCATGCACTTGTCGGATCGCGAGGGATCCTACGGCCGTATCTTTGCTTCGCGTCCATGTAGAAAGCAGGCACTGGTGGCCCGAACACACATGTATCTCCCTTATCCGTATCTTATCACCTTAGATTAGTTTTCCTCCACGCGTTCCTCTCCATCTTCTTTTTCCTCAACCTAACACCGTGGTCTCTCTTCCCCAATGAACCGCAGTAGATACACCATGAATGAGAGCTCGAACCGATGTACTTTTTTCTCTCCCACACAATGTGTCACCCTAGCACATCCTTATCGTCGTCCGTTGCAAAGAGCACTCAAGTTTTGAGAGATACAACCTTGATTGAAGGGAGCTTCAGCCGGTGTCATGGGAGAGACGACCATGGACGGCGAGCGTGGTGACCACGGGGTGGCGCTGCACCGAGCGAAAATCGGCATCATGATTTTTTGCTACATGCTTCAACTGGCATCACAATTTGCTACAATCGATATCGCATCATGCTACCACCGGTATTGTGTTTGCTACATTGGGGAACTGCTCGCGATTTTGCTACAATCACCGTTTGATTTTTTGCTACATGCTTCAACCGGTATCGCGATTTGCTACAACCAGTATCGCATCATACTACCATCGATGTTGTATTTTGCTAGATTGGATAACTCGCATCACGATTTTGCTACAATCACTGTTTCATTTTTTGCTACATGCTTCAAATGGCATCGCAATTTGCTACAACCTGTATCGCATCATGCTACCATCGGTGTTGTGTTTTGCTACATTAGACAACTGGCGTCGTGATTTTTCTACAATTATCGTTTTAATTTGCTACAAATGGTAACATGGCGAGGTGCGAAAGACAACGTGGTGAGTTGCGTTGACTCGACGACGAAACCTTTCTTGCTAGATTCAACGCTTCGTTTTGTTGGAACCAATGAACCGAGATTTTGCATCGGTGTGATCCAACCAACGTGCATCAGCGAATGGCGACGGCTACTTTTTTTACAACAATCGTCTACTTTTGCTACCACCAGCGACACAAATTGCTACAACAACGGTTGTGCTGCGCCCGACGAGGCCGTTTGTTAGAACCGGCAATGTGAATTTTGCTAGAACCATCAAGATATTTTTTGCTACAATTGACGATCCAAAATGTTGCAACCGCCAGGCTAGGATGCTGGACGGCAAGCAAGGCGAGCTTCAACCGTGTTGCCGGAGCAACAACCAGGTGTATCAAAGCTGCAACCGTTTTGGTGTTGCTACGACGGTGTCGCTGAAGCTGCAATCGTGTATTGAAGAAGCTACATCCATGTGGGCCAGAGCTACAAGCATTTTGTGGTAATGACGGCGAGAGGGCAGTGGCAACTGCGGAGAGTCGCGAGAACGCGTGAGACGGCTGCAGCCAGCGACACGGAAGGAGGGGTCATGCATGTATTTTTCTGATGTAGGACAAAATGTTTTGAGAAAGAAGATGTGTGACGTGGGATAAGGGTTCAGGTGACTTCGAAAGGCTTAATGTGACGATCTATGCCACACCGGCCGATCGCTAGCTCCGGTCCGCCGGCGCTTATCACTCCCCATGGAAATAGGTACTCCAAAGTAGAAAAACACTCTACCAGTCATTACGCCCGCTAGGAAAACAATATAGAGCAGAGTAGCACGCGAGTGCAAAAGTACAAAACAAAATACGTCCGTTCTCGTATACAGCAGATGGAGCACGAGCACCACCTCCATCTCTCACCGTCTCCATGTGCAACTGACATGCCATGCCATGCCATGCCGTCTGCGTAGTGCCACCCGTAACCCGTGGCGTCCGGCGCTGCTCAGCTGACCCGCCTGCCTATTCGCGTCCCCTACCCGAACTCCACTGCGCGGAGGCATCGGCACTGTATCGAGCCATGGAGCTGACCAGGCCCCTGTGCCTACTGCTCGCCGTCATCGGCGCGGCAACGGCGGCCATGGCCACGGCGGAGGAGATCCAGACGGAGCGCGTGTCCTCCTACATCGTGCACGTCGCGCCGGCGCACGCGCCCCGGCTGCCGCGGCGCGGCCTGCTGGCCACCCGGCCGTACGCGGCCTTCCTGCTCAACCGCATCCCGTTGGAGATGTGCCGCCCGGCGCCGCGGGTGCTCTACTCCTACGGGCACGCCGCCACGGGCTTCGCGGCGCGGCTCACGGCCCGCCAGGCCGCGCGCCTCGCGTCCTCGGGCTCCGTGCTCGCCGTCGTGCCCGACGAGCTACAGGAGCTGCACACCACCCTGACGCCGTCCTTCCTCCGGCTCTCGGAGTCGTCCGGGCTGCTCCCGGCGTCCGGCGGCGCCTCCGACGTCGTCATCGGCGTCATCGACACCGGCGTGTACCCGGAGGGGCGCAAGTCCTTCGCTGCGGACCGGTCGCTGCCGCCGCCGCCCCGCAGGTTCCGCGGCGGCTGCGTGTCGACTCCGGAGTTCAACGCCTCCGCGTACTGCAACGGCAAGCTCGTCGGCGCCAAGTTCTTCCGAAAGGGGCACGATGCTGTGCTGCGGGGTCGCCGTGAGGTCGGCGAGACGGAGTCCATGTCGCCGCTCGACACGGAAGGCCACGGCACGCACGTCGCCTCCACCGCTGCCGGCTCTGCCGTGCTGGACGCGTCCT
Source organism: Hordeum vulgare subsp. vulgare (assembly GCF_904849725.1). Classification (NCBI taxonomy): domain Eukaryota; kingdom Viridiplantae; phylum Streptophyta; class Magnoliopsida; order Poales; family Poaceae; genus Hordeum; species Hordeum vulgare. The sequence goes on from NC_058523.1 coordinate 528,109,559, forward strand.
TGTATGGCTACGGCGAAGGAAGAGCCGTCGGCGCGGCGCCGAGCGCGCGCATCGCCGTGTACAAGGCGTGCTGGAAAGGCTGCGCGAGCTCCGACGTCCTTGCCGCCTTCGACCAGGCCATCGCTGACGGCGTCGACGTCATTTCTGCTTCGCTCGGCACCATGAAGGCTCGCAAGTTCTACAAAGACACCACCGCCGTGGGCGCGTTCCACGCTGTTAGCAAGGGCATCGTCGTCGCAGTCTCCGCGGGAAACTCCGGCCCCGGCGAATCCACCGTCGTCAACGTCGCGCCGTGGTTCTTGACTGTCGCCGCGTCCACCATCAACCGCCAATTCCCGGCGGATGTCGTTCTCGGCAACGGCGAGACCTTCATAGGCACCTCGCTGTACGCCGGCAAACCGCTTGGGGCGACAAAGCTACCATTGGTGTACGGCGGAGACGCGGGCTCAAACATCTGTGAAGCCGGGAAGCTCAATCCCACCATGGTTGCCGGGAAGATTGTTTTGTGCGACCCCGGAGTGAACGGGCGGACAGAGAAAGGATTTGCCGTTAAACTCGCCGGTGGCGCCGGAGCAGTCCTCGGCAGCGACGAAGCACAGGGCGAGCAGGCCAGAACCAGCGCCCATGTCATCCCCGTCAGTGCCGTCACATTTTCCGCCGCCGAGAAGATAAAGAAGTACTTGCGCACGCAAGCATCCCCCGTCGCGACCATGGTGTTCCACGGCACGGTCGTCGGACGGTCGCCCCCTTCGCCAAGAATGGCATCCTTCTCCAGCCGCGGCCCGAGTCGTCTCGTCCCGGAGATCCTCAAGCCGGACGTCACGGCCCCCGGCGTGGACATACTCGCCGCTTGGGCAGGCGTCACCTCGCCCTCGCTGCTCGACGGCGACTCGAGGCGCGTGCCGTACAACATCATGTCGGGCACCTCGATATCGTGCCCACAGGTGAGCGGCATCGCCGCGCTGCTCCGGCAGGCGAGGCCGGAGTGGAGCCCGGCGGCGATCAAGTCCGCCCTGATGACCACCGCGTATAACGTGGACAGCGCCGGCGCCGTCATTGGGGACATGTCCACCGGCAAGGCGTCTACGCCGTTCGCGCGCGGGGCAGGCCACGTGGACCCCAACCGCGCCGCCGATCCAGGCCTGGTGTACGACGCCGGCACGGAGGACTACATCGCCTTCCTCTGCGCGCTCGGCTACAGCGCCGAGCAAATGGCCGTGTTCAGCCCGGCGACCAACTGCTCGACGCGCGCCGGCACCGGTGCCGTTGGGGACCTCAACTACCCGGCCTTCTCGGCGGTGTTCGGCCCGGAGAAACGCGCGGTGACGCAACGCCGCGTCGTGCGGAACGTCGGCGGGAACGCCAGGGCGACGTACAGGGCCAAGATCACCAGCCCCGCCGGCGTGCACGTGACGGTGAAGCCGCAGAAGCTGCAGTTCAGCGCGACGCAGGGGACGCAGGAGTACGCGATCACCTTCGCCCCACGAATGTTTGGGAACGTCACGGAGAAGCACACGTTCGGGTCGATCGAGTGGAGCGACGGCGAGCACTCGGTGACGAGCCCCATCGCCGTCACCTGGCCGGCGAGCCAGGTTGCCGACATGTGATCGATCGATGTGGTTTAGGCATCTTTAGCAGATGATGATGACAAAATAAAAATAAAAGTATTCGGCCTTATACCAGACATGCCTGCATGTGATGCCTGGTGTTTGGTGATCTCTCTTTTACGTGTGTTGGTCGGGTAGTCTGTAATGGTTCGTGTGGCTGCTTCATTTTAATATAAAATGGGGCAGGGGAGCAACCCCTTTCTTTAAAAAATAAAATAAAAATAAAAGTAGGCGTCTTTGGAGAGCTCGTCCCGTTGGAGCAGTTCACGTGGATGGCATTGAAGTGGCGATGCATGCAGCGCGTCGTCTCGTCGCCATCCATGGCCTCCTGTCGCCATCCATCGTAGCGCCGCTCGCCGTCGCTGCTCGTCGGCGCCGGCAGGCTCCGTTTGCCGGCTCATGGTTGCAGCATCATGCTCCGCGTGGTCCGTCCTTTGCAGCAAAGCAAAACGCGTCGTCGGTCCTAGCAAATCGTCGCTGAGGCTCCAAGATTGGATGCCAGGGCAGCGCCCTGCCGTAGCCGTTGTTGAAGATAGATGCAGCAATGGTGGGTGCCGGTTCCAGCATCCAGACAGCACGGTTGCAGCATCCTCGTCGGTTAGGTGGTCACCAATGGAAAAACTTCGGGTAGTGGTGGTTATAGCTTCGGCCAACATGGTTGCAACAGATTGGTGAACTTTTAAGCACAGAACGGTGACTTAGCAAACCAAAAATAACTCGGAAGATGAAACAGATAGTACTGAAGGATTACCAGGTCTGGTGGACTTCACTCTGTTTGTCACAAATTCCCCTGGTACTTACGCCCTCGAGATCTGATTATCTTCAATGTCTGGATCATAACCTCCACCAGGGCGACGCGGACGTAGACGAAGCAGACGGACGGAGGCGAGCAGTCGCGTGATCGCTCCCCAAAAACCTAATCGCCCCTCTCCCGTACAGGAACCGGAGAGGCGGGGTTTCGGAGGCCCGCTCTTCCGTCGACCGTGTAAGCGGTAAACGGGACGGAGTCGCCGGCGGCAGCAGCAGCAAAAGGAACGAACGCGTGAGGCAGATGTGATCCGATTCTCGTGACGGCTAGGGTAAGCGTTAGCCTGCTTATGTAGGCGGCTGGACGGAGAGACGTGGGCCGAACCCACGTCCGAGTCGGTAACAGCCCACGATCCGTCTGTTACGTGACAAAAATAAGCACGTAGGTATGAGCTCGGCTCGGCTCATTCCGCGCATCGTGACGTGGCGTGGCGAGGCGGGCGGCGGAGGAGGAGTGCGTGAGGGCACCTTCTCTTCTCACTCACCAATAGCATGTGGAAGAAAGACCCTTATAAAGGGGTCCAACTTCTCCTCCACTAACGGGGTGGGACTAAACTTTCCACCACCTTGTCATGCCACCACCTACATGGGCCCTTGGAGATTTTTCTGAAATTCTCTTATGGGCCTAAGGCCCATCACTAATTTCAACAATCCCCCACCAGATCTCAAGGGCACATCGTGTTCCCTCGTTCCAAACACTGTTTTAATATACCAGCATTTCAGTGAAGACCTGTTAAGGTTGAGCTTCACCTAGAGCAAGGAGCTACACTCCTTTACAACTGAACAATGGACTATGCCTTGAATTGTCATTTTGGCGTAAAGGAGCTTCACCACAAGTCTTACTAGTACTAGACTGCCGAAGGTGACCCCTCGGGTGGAGCATATTAGTCACACTCCTGGCCTATTAATGAGTTTACTAGAGATCACCCAAATCTCATACACTGTGACCAGCAGTCAAGCTCATATAGGTGTGTTCCTTGAAAGATCACTCTGTAGGACAGCATCTTGCTTACACATAAGCTTTAGAACACATTAAGACAGTAGTCATCCTACCATACAGTATCTGAGAGCATTGCATCTCCAACGGAGTGGGTTAGTAAAGTTACTCTCCTCGGTTCACCACTGGCTTGTTTTTCCCAGGTCCTACTTCACGGGATCTCCGATCATATAGGTTGGGTTACTACCATGGCAACTCATGTGGGTCTCATACCCATCTCCCTTGATGCACTATCTATCACAACACGGGATAGCCCTTTAGTAAAGGGATCTGCCAGATTCTTAGCCGTTTGGATGTAATCCAACGCTATCACTCCGGAGTTTCTCAAACGTCTGACAGACTTCAATCTCATTCTTATATGTTTGTTGGACTTCATATTGTCCTTTGAACTCTTCACTTTGACAATAACCGTCTGATTATCACAGTTCATAAGGATAGCCGGAACCGGCTTCTCAACCACAGGTAAGTCCATCAAAAGATCTCAAAGAAATTCTGCTTCGACACCAGATGTGTCTAATGCTGTTAATTCTGCTTCCATTGTCGATCTCGTTAAGATCGTTTGCTTGCAAGACTTCCAGGAAACAGCACCACCCCCAAGAGTAAACATATAACCAGTAGTGGCCTTCATCTCATCAGCATCAGAGATCCAATTCGCATCACTATACCCTTCAAGTACCGATGGGTATCCCATATAGTGAAGCCCGTGGTTGACAGTACCTTTCAAGTAGCGCATAATTCTTTCAACAGCACACCAATGAACATCGCCCAGGTTTGCAACAAACCGGCTAAGTTTGCTCCCAGCAGATGCGATGTCAGGCCTCGTTGCGCTAGCTAGGTACATAAGCGAACCGATAATTTGAGATAATCTCAATTGATCTATAGCTGTGTCTTTAAACTTTTGAATAAGCACACTAGGATCATATGGTGTTTGAGAAATTTTGCAGTCTGAATAACCAAAGCGACTCAAAATCTTCTCAACATAGTGGGATTGCAGAAGTGTAATCCCACCCTCATCATCTCTCAACAGCTTGATGTTCAAGATAACATCAGCCACCCCAAGGTCCTTCATCTCAAAGTTTTGAGACAGAAAAGACTTAACATCCTCAATTACTTTGAGGTTGGTTCCAAATATCAGTATGTCATCAACATACAAGCACAATATAACTCCTTCGCCCCCACCATGGCGATAGTATACACATTTGTCAGCTTCATTAACAACGAAGCCAACAGATGTCAGAGTTGTATTAAACTTCTCATGTCATTGCTTAGGTGCTTGTCTTAGACCATATAAAGATTTTAGCAACTTACACACCTTTCCTTCCTGACCTTCTATCACAAAGCCATCTGGCTGTTGCATATAGATTTCCTCATTTAGCTCTCCGTTCAGAAAAGCCGCCTTAACGTCCATTTGATGAACGAGAAGACCATGAGAGGCCGCCAATGAGAGTAGTACTCGAATGGTGGTCAGTCTAGCCACAGGTGAGTAAGTATCAAAGAAATCTTCTTCTTCTTTCCCTTGGCCACAAGCCTAGCCTTGTACTTTTCAATCGTACCATCGGGCCTAAGCTTCTTTTGAACACCCACTTGCATCCCAATGGTTTACAACCATAGGGACGATCAGTGATTTCCCATGTCCCGTTAGCCATGATGGAATCCATCTCTCTACGGACCGCAGCTTTCCAGTAATCAGCATCTGGAGAAGCATACGCTTCTGAAATAGAAGTGGGATTATCATCCACGAGGTATACGAAGAAATCATCACCAAAGGTCTTTGCAGTCCTTTGTCTCTTGCCCCTACCACGGGCTTCCTCGTCATCCTCCTCAGGATTTTCATCATGTGTTTGTTCATAGTATTCCATAGGAATGGCAGGCTCGGGAGTTATCTCAGATTCCTGTCTAGAAGTGCTTTGCATATCTCTCATGGGAAATATATCCTCAAAGAATGTAGCATCCCTCGACTCCATTATTGTACCGACCTTCACGTCAGGTACCTCAGATTTCACTACTAGAAATCTATAGCCTACGCTATTCTTAGCGTATCCCAAATTAACGCAGTCCACAGTCTTTGGTCCAAGCTTACGCTTCTTGGGGATCGGTACATTGACTTTCGCCAAGCAGCCCTAAGTACGTAAGTACGAGAGCGTCGTCCTTCTCTTCGACCACTCCTCATAAGGAGTGACTTCATTATCTTTTGTAGGAACCTTATTCAGGACATGACACGCAGTCAATATAGCCTCCCCCCACCATGCCTTGGATAAACCCGATGTATCTAACATGGTGTTAACCAAATCAGTTAGAGTACAGTTTTTCCGCTCGGCAACCCCGTTTGACTGGGGTGAATAGGGAGGCGTCCTCTCATGAATAATGCCGTGTTCCGCACAAAAGGAATCAAACTCGTTTGAGAAGTACTCTCCACCACGGTCAGACCGGACTCGTTTAATTTTCTTTTCAAGTTGATTCTCAACTTCTGCCTTATAGATTTTAAAGTAGTGTAGAGCCTCATCTTTAGTATTTAACAGATACACATAGCAATATCTAGTGGAATCATCTATCAATGTCATGAAATATTTCTTTCCACCTTTATTCAACACACCATTCATCTCACAAAGATCAGAATGTATGAGTTCTAATGGTGCCAAGTGTCTCTCCTCTGCAGCCTTGTGAGGCTTGCGAGGTTGCTTTGATTGCACACACGAATGGCACTTAGAACCTTTGGCTAAAGTGAAAGTCGGGATTAAATTCAGTTTTGCTAGCCGCGACATAACACCGAAACTTATGTGACAAAGACGTGAATGTCAAACTTCAGATTCATTAACACTCGAATGAATATTGTTCACGACTTTATTACAAAAATCTGCAAGGGAAAGGCGGAACAGACCTCCGCACTCATAACCTTTTCCAACAAAAAGACCATATTTCATAACTACTACTTTTTTAGACTCGAATACCAACTTAAACCCTTCTCTACACAGAAGGGAACCACTAACAAGGTTCTTCTTGATGGCGGGGGCATGCTGCACGTTCTTCAGTTGCACGATCCTTCCCAAAGTAAACTTTAGATCGACCGTGCCAACACCAAGAACAGAAGCACTCGCTTCATTCCCCATCAATACGGACCCGCGACCGGTGGCCTGATAAGAAGAGAACAATGATAAGTCAGCACACACATGAATATTTGCACCCGTGTCCACCCACCAATCGGTGGACTGACAAACTATAAATACAGTAAGTAAATTACCGTACCCAGATGCACCACTTTCATTGTTGCCCACAATCATATTGGCAGACTTGGAGTCCTGCGCCGGCTTCTTGTACTTGTTTGGGCATTTGTTCGCCCAATGTTCCTCTGAACCACAAGTATAGCATCCATCTCCCTTCTTATTCTTCTTGAAGGGATTATTTCCCTTCTTCTTGAAGTCGGTATTCTGTTGGACAGAATTCTTTCCCTTGTGCTTGTGGGAATTGAAGTTCCTCTGATGTACCATATTGGCAGTAGAAGAGCTTTCCACCGCTTTTCCATTGGAGTCATTTGCTCTCGAGTTCTGCTCAACACTCAGATGGCCGATGATGTCCTCTACTGAGAACTCACGCCTCTGATGTTTCAGAGTAGTAGCAAAGTTCCTCCAGGAATTAGGGAGCTTAGCAATTATACAGCCCGCGACAAACTTGCCCGGCAAATTGCACTTAAGAACCTCAAGTTCTTTAGCTATGCATATTATCTCATGATCCTATTCCAATACAGAACGGTTGTCAACCATCTTGTAATCGTGGAACTGCTCCATAACATACATCTCACTCCCAGCGTCGGTGGCCCTGAATTTAGATTCGAGCACCTCCCAGAAGTCTTTGGCAACATGCATATGTAAGTATGCGTCAACCAGCTTATCTCCGATCACGCTTATGACTGCTCCAAGGAATAGGATGGTGGCCTCCGCGAACATCTTCTCCTGTTCAGGAGAGATCGTTCCCGTTGGAGTGACACCGGCTACCCAGAACACGTTCATAGCCGTGAGCCATAAGGTGGTTCTCGTTTGCCAACGGTTGAAATAAGTACCGGTAAACTTGTCCGGTTTCAGTGCAGCAGCAAAACCATTACTCGAAAAATTCCTACACAAATTAGGTTTTTGGATTGTTGAGTAAATAGACAATTTTCCGAGTATATTAATCCACGAGATAATAACTAGCATGGCACTGACTAGACTAATGATGTACTGATCTTGAGCTAACATAGCACATACTACGCATATAGTGGATACATCTATGCAGACAAGTAGTACTGCTAGGATAAATACGAACATGAGGATAAACGAGTCATACCCTCCAATAGGCCAGTTGGCCGTAGCAGCAGCGTTGGCATTGGCCGCGGCCGTAGCCGCAGCAGCATCCTCTGCCCTCTTCTTCTCAGCTTCAAGGGCGAGACGATCAGCCTCAGATGTTGAAGATATGGCGATGACGAGGACGTAGACGAAGCAGACAGACGGAGGCGAGCAGTCGCGTGATCGCTCCCAAAAACCTAATCGCCCCTCTCCCGTATAGGAACCGGAGAGGCAGCAGCAGCAAAAGGAACGCGTTAGCGTGGGTTCGCTCATTCGCGCAACCCGCGGCGAGGCGGGCGGCAGAGGAGTGCGCGAGGGCACCTTCTTTTCTAACTCTCCAATAGCATGTGGAAGAGAGACCCTTATAAAGGGGTCCAACTTCTCCTCCGCTAGCAGGGTGGGACTAAACTTCCCACCACCTACATGAGCCCTTGAAGATTTTTCTGAAATTCTCTTATGGGCCTAAGGTCCATCACTAATTTCAACACCATGCTATGCTATGAATGTGTCACTGCCATTCAGCTGGGAGAAATTATTCAAGTCATCTTACAACACATGGCACAAGTGCTAATACACTGCAACCAGGAATCAGTTGAAAAATTACAGCTAACCAAATTGGCACCACATTACAGGAAAATCTATGGTCATCTCAATCGTCTCGTTTGCCAAAGAGATTCCAGTTTGCAACAAGAACGCAAAAAAAATCGATCCCCTTTGCTCGGATGGTGGAAAAACACCTCTTGATTCGAAAAGCTCGAAGCGCGGATCCGGGTGGTGCTATGGTGTCGCCGACGTATGGCTAGGTATTGGGGGCATCTGGCGAGGGGTGGGAGTCAGCTCCGGCTATGGCTGCGCGCTTGCGGGCGATGAAGTCCTCGAGGACCTTGCGGCGTTGGGCGGCCTTGGCGCGCTGGGGCTCGACGTTGGCGTAGGAGAGGCGCGCGGCGGCGGCGGCGATGAGCGCGGCGCCGGTGAGGAAGAGGCAGGCCATGGCGGCGCGCTGCCTCCGGGTCGCCGCGTACTGCAGCCACGACATGTCGTGTCTAGTGTCGTTGGGAGTGTGGAAGACGGGATGGGTTGGTTTGCGCAAAAGGACTGGTGAAGACGGGAGCTGTAATAATACGTCTTTGGCATGTCGAGACTCGAGACCAGAGCAAACGGG